>NW_028079044.1:48649843-49310073 GCF_014824575.4 Sturnira hondurensis
CCGGCCTTCCCCACCTCGGGCACTGGGCCTCAGCTCAGGGGTGTGGTCTTAGGAACCCTCAGTGCTCAAACAAACCTAGAGTTTGACACCCACTCATTTCACCAGTGGACAAACTGAGGCCCGGGATGAGAAAGCAGCTCGGCCAAGGCCAACTGTGCAGTGGCAGAGGCGGAGTCTGAATCTATCTCATTCCCGGCCACTCTCGCTACATGAAGATGTCAGACTAGATGTGTGCTAAGCACTTCTCGTGTGCCAGGCACTGTGCATCCCTTGCCATGGATGGGTTCATGCAGGCTTCAGAGTGACCCTGTTATTGCTGCTTTGTGGATCGGGGGGAGTGAAGATGAAGGGGTTAAGTGATTGCCTGGGGGCACAGGGCTGGGAAATGGCAGAGCTGTGACGCCACGGAGTGCAGCCGCTGCCCGTGGAGAAAGAGCCTAGGAATGCAGGACAGGGCGGTAGAGGTGCCGCGGCCCACTCCCTGTGCCACCGGGACAGACGTGCTTCTTGGCAGACCCGTGAGAAGGCATTCGGGGTCCTCCCTGCTTGGAGGTTGGTGCACGCCAGCTGGAAGGACGTGAAACCATAAACAATGCACGTCAGGCTTTTCGCCGTGTAACAGGCACGGGTGGTTTGAAGCCGCCGGGATTCACAGAGTGAGTCTTCAAAAGTCACTCAACTCAGTAATTCCTTGTTCTGCTCACAGTTTGCTAATTCATCGGAGCAACTCGTGTTTAGCACCCAGTGCTAAGAATTTTGCAGAAAACGCATTTTCACACAAGCAGGCCAGAGAGTGTTGATTCTAAAACAAACAGAAACAGACATTGTCCCCTTTGCCCCAAAGAAGTGCACCTGGCACCAATCCCAGCGCTCCCTCCCGTTGCTCACTGAGCCCAGCGTGGGGGGTGGGGCTGTACTTGCCTTAGCTCTCATTAGTCCAGTGCACCGTTCAGCGGGTGCCACCGCCCTCCGTGGTGGTGGCTGTAGAGACTGTCGCCCAAGATCGCACATTGCTCTGTACGTCCAGGTCCGTCCAGGCTCTTTCATACGGGATTGGAAGCAGAAGGATTTGGGACACATCAGGGAGGCAGGGCTGCCCGGATGGCTTACTTAGTAGACACTGCACTGTGGGGAAAGGGGACGTCAGGGGGAGTAAGGTTTGGGCTCGAGGGCTGGGTGTAGACACGGTGCAGCCATTTAGTGAAATGAAATAAAACCTCGCACAGCAAGGGGTGAAATATCCCAGAATCCCCAGACCTGAGAGAGGAGCCCTCTGAAGACAGATGGGTGAGAAGGCAGTCAGGGCAGCGGCCTGGTGGCGGGGGCTTCCAGGAACAGGTGTCTGGGTGTGACAGTGAGAGAGAGGGCCTCTTGGGTCAGGGGCAGGTGTTATTCAGAGGTCAGAGATGATACACAGGCTTTCAAGTCGGATGGATCTGGTTCAGAGTCTGGTTCTCCCACTTCCTTCCTGCTTGACCTGGGCCTTGAGTGGTCTTGCTAACCATCACGTCAGCCATCTGTGCAGTGAGGCCAAGAGGACCTAGCCTGGAGGGTCGGATTAAGTGCTATACTATGGGCAGCTGAAGCTCTTGCTTGGTACACTCTGCTGAGAGGTTGAGGTCACAGGTTCTGGGTTAGCAGGAGTTTGAATCCCAGCTTTACTGTTTGTTCGCTGTGTGACTGTTGGCAGTTCCTCATCTGTAGTGGGCAGTGATGATAATCCTGACGCCACAGATCGTTTTAGAGACTAAACTAGCTCATGTGTTTAAAGCACTCTGCACAAGGTCTGACTGACGGGGAATGCTCAGGCATGGAACCCGCTGCCAGGCTGGCATCAGCCGTTTCCCATCCAGGGACAACAGTATGAACATCACCTTCATCCTGGGTGTTGTGTGGCATGTGGCGCGTACTACAGCGTGGTGCCAGTCTGTGCGTGGCGCGCCATACCGATGATGTCCTGAAGTACAGGCTGCCCCCCAGAGTCGTCCCCAGGAGCTCAGAGTGCTCCCGGGGTGAGCTGGTGTGGCACTCCGGGCCCATCGCCACCCACCCATCCTGAGAGAGCCTTGGGGTGACAGACACTCAGGGGGCACCGGAGGCGTCGGCACCCAGGTTGGGAGGAGAAGCCAGGCTGGGTGGCCACAGCAGAGGAGCCCGTGGGCACTACGGTGTGTGAGGAGGAAGGGCTGTGTCCCTCCTGCTGGGTGTACCTGTTGTGAGGACGTTTGCCCAGTCGGCTGACATCGTTTCACTCTTGAAATATGGTACCATGGATTAGGAGCTTCCAGGCTCTTGAAGCACAGGACACTCAGTTCTCACTCTACTTACCTCTGTAAGCTGTGTGACCAAGGCAGGTTATTCACCTTCTCTGAGCCTGGTGTTTCTCAGGTTGGGTAAAAGGGGTTAATAATGCTTCATGCCCTGAGGGGGTCGCAGGGAGGACTAAAGGAAGTACCGGTTGGTTGATAGACTGGCCCCCATGCGGAGGGCAAGGAGAGAGGAAGAGAGTGAGACTGCTCCAGGTTGGTAGGTGACAGCACCCATAAGCAGGGGACTCACGTGCCTGGCTTGTCTGGGGCGGCGGCAAGATGAGTAGGTCTCCATACCGCCCGCCAGAGTCTTCAAAGTTCATGCAGAGACCTTCATGGGGTTCAGTCTCGTCCACCTCAAGGCTGCATCCTTGAAACAGCCTCCCCTGTGGGGACGGTGGGCAGAGCGCGTGTCCTGAGTATGGGGGAGGAGTGAGGAGCCTCTGATGGCCTGGGTGCAGCCGGCAGGTCGCCCCGCAGTCGCGCCCTCTCGATGACCTCCTCCAGCAGCAGCATGAACGGAGTCCGGATCTGCTGTGGGATCAGGAAAGCCGGCCCCCTCCCGTGTTCCTGAACTGCAGGCGTCTGTCTCTGTAGGTGCCGACTTTTGGGACCCCCGTTTCCATTCCCGTCTGCGATGACTCCACAGTGCAGGTGGAGTGTCTGACCAGGGAGCGTTTAGGAGTGAACGTCACGTGGAAATTGCGATTGGAGGATATCCCACCAGCCTCTCTGCCTGATCTGCATGACGTTGGTACGTGTCCTGCATTGCTGCCCTACACCAGCTATGTCAGGTCCCCGAGTCTAGTTTTCTCTTCGGGCAGGTGGGGCTGGTGAAGGCATGATGCCTTCCTGTGAGCATCTGCTCTTACTCACCTGGCCTGCAGGGGGAGCAAAGTATGGGACAGTCTGCAAAAACCAGTATATTTCTGGTGGACAGTTCACTAGAGTTAAATCATGTCACCTGATTGTGTTTCTGTGAACGTCTTCTAATTCCCCTCCTGATTTTCTGGGCACAGAGAGGGTTGTAGGTGTGGAGGAAGGGTGGGAGGGAGAGAATGGTGGGGAAGAGTCTCTGCCGGTCATTGTCCACGTCCCGCCCACATTGGGTGGTGAATCCTCTGCGACCACTCTCACTGCTGACCCTGCTGTCCAAGCAGGGCAGCTGTAATACGGGTGGACTGAGGGAGGAGAAAGGTCTGTGGAGAAACCTGGTGGAGTTTGTGGTACCCGAGGGTCGGACTGGCCGAGGCTCACCTTTGTCCTGTGAGGGGAGCTTCTGGAAGAGGTGGCCAGGGGATCACCGGAGGGGCAATTGCATCCGCTGCCCTCACCCCCTAGCATGAGGAATTAAAGGTTCCCTTGTCTTCCTCTACAAAGAGCCTGGGTAACTTGGGTGGGGTTCGTTTGGAGCTTCAAAAGGCAGAGAGGTGTTGCCTCCTAGTGTCAGGCCTCGCTGGCTTTACGACAGCCTGCTGTGGACACTCCTCCATGCTGGGGCTCATGCTCCCTCTTCCTGGGAAGCCCCTGCCGTGAGGCAGCAGGAGGCTGGCTCAGCAAACATGGAAGTGGAAGGCTCTGTCCTCTCCTGCAGGCTCTGTCCTCTCCTGGGGTGGCCCCGTCATGTGGTCTCCTTCATCACCATTGGCAATGGCAAGAGGGGCGATTCCATCTTGCAGCTGGGGGAAGGAGGCTCAGAGATGGTGCACCTTAGATTAGTGACTGAAGTCGTGATGTCCCCTGCCAGCAGGGGTCACGTGGCACATGCGGGTTGGAGGGCTAGTTGGTCTTCTGACTCTGTGTGACGTCGTGCCAGTCGTCCTTTTCTGTGGGCCTCAGTTTCCCCTTCTGTGCAGTGGTGCACTGGATGATACCTGTGTCTCCTTTCGGTGTGCGTGCTCCGGGTGGCTCTGTCCCCGATCCTCCTGACCCCCGCAGAGGACAGTGGGATGACACTGCTGTCCACCCTGTGTCTTTCAGAGGAAGCCTTAGTGGGCAAGGCTCTGGCTGGGCGCTTCGCAGATCTGATCCAAAGTGGGATGTTCCAGCTCCATCTGGATTCCAAGCCGTTCCCCGCAGACACCTCCGTTCGCTTCCTCCGAGGGGACGGCTTTGGCACCTTTCCCAGGGCACAATATGGGTGCTTGGAAGGATTCCACCTCCTCTCAGCTGCCAGCAATGCCACTCAGGACCCACTGGGGTGCGGTAGGTCTACCCCCCTCCCTGGACTGCTGTTACTGAGCCGTGTGGGGCCGTGGGAAAGGCCACCAGGGCTCCCAGAGCGTGGGCAGACAGAGTGGAGGATTGTGTATGTGTGAAAGTTGTTCAGTCCTCCGCCACGCGTGGGCAGGTCATCACCACCCCGAAGGTAGCAGCTGAAATGAGAGGCGCAGATGGCGGGACAGAAGGGAGAACCCGATGACTGAAGTTATCCTTTTCTCTTGGTTCTTGATAAGCCTGGACCCCGGGGTCTGGGGTGCACTGTCTTTGTGACAAAGGCCAGGGCCTACCCCATGTGCTCCATGAGATTTCTTAGCCTGGTTGTGGCAACGGGTTGCTCGCCACCGCCCCCCCCTCCAGAGGGCCATCAATGAGCCCTGAACTTGACCGCTCAGGGGACTGCTCCTGGTGGAGGTTGACGAGGGTTGTCCTTGGCCTTGCACGTCAGTAGCCTTGGAAGCTGTCTTCACTAGAATGCAGCTGCAAATTCCTTGAATGGGAGATGTGTGAATTTCCTGTTGCTACCACTTCAAACTACCACAAACTTAGTGGCTTCAAATAACGCATTCAGGATTTTAGAGTCCTGCAGGTTTGAACTCTGACCTCGGTCTCACTGGGCTGATAGCAAGGTGTCATCTGGGCGGCCCTCCTCCTGGAAGCCCTAGGCCGCCCTTGACTTTTTCACCTTCAAGATGTTGCCCACATGTCTGGGCTCATGGCTCCCTTTCTTGATCTTCAAAGCCAGTGGCATCATAGCCCTCTGACCACTCTTCCGTGGTCACGGCTCCCTTGGATTCTGCCTGTCCTTTCTCAGCCCTGGAAATTAAAGACAGCTGATGACCCAGGGTGCTCTCCCTGTTATAAGGGCAGTTGACAAGCGACCTAAATTCTATCTGCAACCTTACTTTCCCTTTGCCGTGTTACTGAACACAGTCTCGGGCCCCATGGATGGGGGCGTGGACAGCTTTGGGCGCCATTGTTCTGTCTGCTACAGAAACTTCCAAGGTCTAATGAAGAAAAGCCTTCCTCCCACGTGACGCCAGACGCAGAGTCACTTTTACTGTTATTGAGGGAGACGCTTCTTTGTTATTTGTTTATATTGGTTGCAGCACAGAAGCTCCAGGGCCTTCCTTTCCTGTCATGAAATCCATGCCAAGTTCTGAACTCCAAGTGGAGCTTAAGATGCAGCCAAATCTTAACCCAGACACCAGCAACACAGCCGCTTCGCACCGGCATTTATAGAGGGTTTGCCGTTTGAACGCACCTGCACGAGTGTTTCTCCCAAAGTCCCTGGTGGCAGGGAATGTCCCCATGTGACAGAGGAGCGGGTTGAGGCTTGCACAAAATGAGGTCGTGCCCATGTGGAGCCCAGAGCGGGGGTGACTCAAGGGAGGGACTCAGGTTCCTGAAACGGAAGGTCTGAGGGTGAGTGACCCCAGGTCCTCTGGAACCAGAGCAGCCGGACACAGAGGACAAGAACTGGCAGAGGGGTGGATGGCACCACCTGCCGGGGTGCGAGAAATGGGGTCATGGGGATGCAGGTGTGCTCTAGCGCCTGCTGCCGTGTCCTCTGACTCCCCACGGGGAGCCCTGGGCTCCACTGCCCGTCTCTGAGTTGGGGGTGGGGTGGGCGTGTGTGGCTGGAGCTGCTTTCCTAGTCACTCCAGGGAGAGCTGGCGAAGGGGTCTGGGAGCCCCACTCCGAGGCGCACTGACTCAGGTGTGCCCCCGTAAGTGTGGAGCAATAGGAGGTGGAGGACATGGGTGCCAATGAGGGGTCAGGTCAAGGCACCTGTTCTGCCTGTGCCTTTAAGCAAGTCCCGTTCCTCGGGGGGATGCTGGCAGGGCTGGGGAGGAGGAGAGAGGGGTGGGAGGTAGGGACCCGTGTCCTATACGATAAAGGAGCTAGACTAGAGATCTGATCCCAAGCTTTACAGATTGGGAACTGGATTGCTAGGTTTTTAGTTCCTGTCTGCCAGGATGGGTCCCCTAGCTCAGCTGGGAGGCGAGGAGGGAAGCTGAGACTGTTTCCCGAAGGGGGACACCTGCATGTATTTCGGTCAGAACTGGCCCCAGGGTGACGGGCTTCAGACAGAGTGGGAGCCACAGCGGGGGTGCCAGGGGGAGGAGAAATGGAAGGTTTTCCCTGGGCTGCGCTACCAGCTCCAGCCCAGGAGTTGGCGATCTTTTTCTCTAAGGGGCCAGGTAGGCTTTGGTGTCGGTAGGCCGTGCTGAGATTTAAACTCAGCGTCTCTGATCCCAAAGTCCTTGTCCCGTCCTCTGCACCGCGTGTCTTCTGACTCAGCCAGGGGTTCCTCGGTGGGATCACACCGAGATTCTTCTCTCAACCCTGTTGGCTCTCTTTCCTTCTGAAGCACATCTGGAACACAGCTGTGGGGCTACAAGCAGAACACTGTCCTGTGGAGAAGAAGCGGGGTATTTGTGGCTGCCTCAGGGGGCTCATCTGGGTGATCCTCTTGGAGGGTGGTGGGAATAGCCACCTCCACGACTCCCATAGGCCTGGTGGCCTTAATCTAGGGACTGGAGACTGCGGGGGCTTGGGGCTCTGTTTGTAGTTCCGGAGGGTCAGTTACGTTCACCCTTTGGTCTCAAGGCCAGTCCTGTGATTTCCCTGGAATTACTGGCTGGCAGCCTGAGTGCCAGGCTGGCCCGTTAAAGAGGATCCCAGAGAAATCATCTGGGTTTTTCATTTTCCATTCTGGAGGACACTAAAGTTTATTTATTCACCACAGGTTCTTATGTGGAGCTAGTTCTGTATGGGACTTTTCTGCAGAAGTATGTCTTCATTCCTTCCATCCACCCTTCCCTTCTCTCTTCCTTCTATGCATTCACCCATCCATCTAAGCTTTCAAAATGTAATTCTGTGTCACACGCCATGTTACATACTCAGGGAAGCCGAATCGCAGCTCTGCTTTCAAGGAACTGACGGTCCTTGAAAGAGGTTGGAGAGAGGTAAATGAAGAGAACTAAAACATCGCGTGACCGAGCTCTGTCCGCCTCAGGCAGGGCACTTGGGGACGGCTTGTTGGGGGACAAGGCTGGCATGAACTTGAAGGGTGAGTTACAACTGCTGCTGGACAAGAGCGGACAAGCAAGGATGTGTCTGTGCACATGTTTTATGTGTGTACATGTGCTTGTGTGTGTACATGCACCCACCTGTGTGGAGGCTGCTAAAGACATCCCAGAAATGGAGATTCACACAAGAGCAGGGAGTCATGAAGTGGTGTGGCTTTTGGGGGACACTAAATGTGACTTACATGGCTAGAGAATGGGGTGTTCAGGAAATGTGGCAGGAGGGGGGGCAAGGAGACAGGCAGGGACCAGAGTCGGGGGGCCTTGGGGCACAGCCAGGGGCTGAGACTGGTGGGGAGGCATCATGGGTGAGCTTTAAGTCCAGAAGTGGCGGTGCCAGGCACGGCATTGAGCGGGGCAGGCCAGGGGGTGGAGAACCATCAAGGTTCCTCACAGACGCTTCCTGCAGCAGACACTTCGCCATCACGGTTGCAGGACGATGGGACCAAGCTGGCGTGACCAAACCCTTCGTGAAACTCACAAACACAAAAGGCCACGTTGTCTGGTTTTGTGGAGAAGCAAATGGAGGCCACAGGGGGCTGCCAGTGACTCACAGAGGGGCTTAACTGAAGGGCGAATGCCCCATGGTTGCCGTGGACTTGGTCTGTGAGAGGGCCCACCTGCGTGGGAAGGAGGACGATAATGCAGCCACTGCCTCATTCTGGCTTACACAAGGCCTCCTTCGGGTGGACAAGACCATTGATATCCTTGATGCAAAGGAGCAGAATATGAGTCCCTAAGCATCGCCCAGAGGCCTGCGACCGACTGAGTGTGCAGCCCCTTCACCTGCCCCTCGGACCTGGAGGCAGGCGGCTCAGGTAGGCCGCAGAGGTTTTGTTTGCCTTCAGCCATGAATTTGGAGACCACTTGAAAAAGCAGCCCCAGGACTGGGGTTAAAACAGAGATGATCAACAGCCTGACTCATAGGAGGAACGAAACCACAGTCTCTATGTGAGGCTGGTAACTGCTCAGGACAGGCTGGAAAGCACAGGTTCAGTTTCCAGGCTGCATCTCGAGTTTCTGATTTACTCAGAAATGCCGGGGTGAGTGCGTTCGGTGGTGGGAGTGGTGAAGTCACCATTGGCTCCATCCTGGCCTGCCCCACACGTCTGTGCTAACTCCTCGGTCAGAGGAAGTTGGTTGAATTGGTGGATGGAGGAAAAGCTTCGGTTTGGAGACAACGGGGCTCAGATCCGAAGTCATGTGTTCCCCCACACTGTGCTGCACGGTGCCCTTCCCTTTGGGAAATGTTCCCGTGGTACCTTACGGTGGCACCTCATCTTTCAAGTTGCTCTCCACTGTCACCTCTTCCCTTTGTCTGCCAAGCTTTACCTCCGCAGCCAGCGTTGTGTGGGTTTTCTCCTTCCCATTCTGTGAGTGACCCAAACTCACGCCTCCCTCGGCACTTTTGCACTGGACGTCCCTTCTCTGAGACCTTTGCCCAGGGTGCCTCTCATCATTCGTCCCAAGCGTCTCTGGTCCGCGGGGCCTTGCTCGCTAGCAAGCCCTCCTACCTGCCTCATCTCACTGGTTTCTGAAATCCTTGTCTGACACCCTCTCATCCCACTGGCCTGTCACCTCCTGTGGGGCAGGACCCTGTCTGCCTTCCTCACAGCTCACCTTTGGCCCTCCGGCCTGGCTTGCATCGGGTCCCCCACACACGTGTGTTAAAGGACCAAGGTCTGGCACCAATCTGGGGGTCCCGCGTGCAGGCCCTGCGTGTCGTGAGGTTTTTGCTGTAAAGACAGAGCCTCGTCTTTAACGTCATTTCCCTGTTTGTCTTTTCTAGTCAAGTGCCCTGAAGGAAGCTATTTTCAGGAGGAGCAGTGCGTTCCCTGTCCTGTGGGGTTCTACCAGGAGCGGGCGGGGAGCCTGACCTGCGTCCCGTGTCCCAGGGGCAGAACGACCGTTTCTGCTGGAGCTTTCCTTCAGACCCACTGTAAGTCCCGCAGGGTCCCGCTGGGAAACACAGACCCCACGGTGCACTGGGGCCGCAGGGGAAGGCCTCAGCCTCGGCACCATTGAGCTCTGGGGCAGATGATTCTTCATTTGGGGGGGCTGTCCCTTGTATGTCCCTTGTGGATTCAGCAGCGTCACTGGCCCCGTTAGTGGCAGAGGCCTGCCTCTGCCCCACCAAGTTCTAATGGCGATGGGACGTGCCTCCGGAGAGCACCAGAGTGGTTTGCATGGGGACAGCATCGCCCACCATTGAAAACCACGCACACACAGCCAAACGTCCGAGGGGTCGCTGCCACCCCGTCTGTGTGCGCCCGTGCCTGCTGGGGGCTGGGCCGGGTGTTTTCCTTGCGCGGTCTCACTCAGTCCTCCCCGTTCCCCTTCCAGGGAAATAGTGTGGGCTGGCCTTTCACAGGTAGGAAGGTTCAGACTCAGAGAAGTAGTTTAGCCAAAGGCACTCAGCTAGTAGGCAGCATGGCTGGCCTTCGATCTGGGCGTCGTCTGCTTCTGAAACCTCTGATTTTCGGGTTGGCCTTATCAGATTGAGAAGTGAAAGACAGTTTCCACCTCCTGGCCTCACCACCATGCAGCCCACAGGCCTGTCGCCCTTCTGTTTCTTCGGGACTGCGTGTACTCGCAGACTTCCCATATGTCACGTGATTTCGCCTGGCCTCCTTACGTGACAGTCACCTGGGTGTTGCTGGGTTTTTCCTGCCCGGGACTCATGACTTGCCTTGTGCGGTTTCTTTTTTCTATGTTAGCCTGAAATTGTGTCAACAAGAGGAAAACTGTTATTGTTTAAAAATGGAAGAATGCCTAGAATATGAAAATAATTAATTGAAAGAGATCAAGTCACCTTCTCTGATAAAGGCAGTTTCCTTGGTCAGGAGAGCAGGGAAGTAGGGTGGTAATTCTGAGAAAGTAAGAGGAGTTTGGGGGCCAGGAGTCTGACCTTCCTCCTAGAGAGACAGTCCTCAGCAGGTGTGCCCTGCCCTTGACATTGGGGCATTGCTCCCCATGCGCCCACAGCAACCCCGGCCTCTGTGGTTTGGGGCGGCGTGAGAGGCTGGCACACTGTTAGAGGAAGGTGTTCTTAAGGGGGTCAGCATACCGTACTGACCCTTGCTGATGGAGGGGTGGTACCAGCATGACGGGCCAGAGGAAGGGGCCGAGACGAGGTCCCAGGCAGATCCTCTCGTTCCCTGCCCTCCCTCCCTCCTGGTCTGGCACACAGGCCGAGTCGCCTCCCTCCTCTGAAGGTCAGCTTCCTCGTTTGTTACATGAGGCCAGTGGTGCAACATGCTTAGGGTGGTTATAAAACGTGTCTTTGTCAAGGTCAGGTTGCTAGACCCACATTACTGTGGGGCGCATGCTTTCAGCAACCAACATTGCTCACTGTTTCAGAGGCTGGAGGTCCCAGACCTGCATGCCAGTGCGGTTAGTTTCTTGGGGTGCAGCGTGCGTGCAGAGTGGGGGCCTCCCGGGTCTTCCCCTTCCGTTGGGGCACCAACTCTGTCATGGGGATTCCACCCTGATGACCTCACTCAACCCTTGTCACCTCTCTAAGGTCCCAATCTCCAAATACCGTCACACTGTGGTTAATGGCTTCAACCTGTGAACTCGAGGCAAACATTTAGTTCACAGCGAAGTGGAATCCACTACTATGCTTATGAAGAACTGTGAGCACTCACCCCCATCCCACCATGGGGATGAGCTTTGGCAGAATTCCCTGCAGCGGGGAGGGCTGTCATGTGATCGCACTCCCAGCCCACTGGAGGTGTAGATGAGATTTCAGTGATGGGTTGGTCTCCAGGGCTGGGGGCGGGGCCTGTGCTGAGTGTCTCATTCAGGCCTCAGAGCTTCTCCATGGCTCATTAACTCCTCCCTCCTGCCTGCTGCCTTATGTGGTCCGAGTGCTTAGATGGAATCGTATTGAGGAGAAGCACAGGGCAGGAGAGTCTGCCAGGTTTTAAATGATGCCAACAGTTTATATTTCATGGGCTTCCTTTTGTCTTGGGATAGCTTTTAGGATTTCAGTTTCTCTACACAGTTAAGGTCTGTGTTATAATTCTCACTTAAAAACATTTTTCTCCTGTTTCCTAGCCTTGCAGGTCCACTGGATGATTTCTGAGGTTCTGTTAACAACCAAGTAGCTATTGACTGATTGATAACTTAATTCATGTATAGCATATATGGCATATAAAGCATGTCATTTAAAAAGTAGCCTTTGTATCTCTTTGCAGAACATGTCGTCAGCAGTCAGCGGTTAGTCACGTGACTAGCAGTGTTAAGAGATAGAGAATCGGCTGTTAGCCAGGTCTGTGGGCTGCTGGGAAAGGGTGCCTTCCACTGACCTCGCAGCCCTGGAGGCCCATCCAGGCCTTCCCTTCTGAACATGCACACACTTTCCTCGTGCCAAGTACGTACTGGAAAATCAGAACAAGTAGAGATACCTTCCCTGTCCTCAAGATGTTAAGAGTCTGATAGAAAAAGGAAAACATTTCTGTATTTAAACGTAGTATAGCGTAATGGATGCCATACATGGTCAGGGTAGAGTCACCAATGAGTTTTAAGCTAGAGTGTCTGGCTCAGACCTGTGACTTGCACATCTGACTAGCGATTGGGCGCCTGGGAGTCTGAGGGGCGGAACCCCAGAGGCCTGTCATCAATCATTGATTGCTGTGTCCATGTCTTGGTTCCAGGTGTCACCGACTGTCAGAGGAATGAGATGGGCCTGCAGTGTGACCAGGATGGCCAGTACCGAGCCAGCCAGAGGGACAGGGACAGTGGGAGGGCCTTCTGTGTGGACGACGAGGGGCGGAGGCTGCTGTGGTCGGAAACAGAGGCCCTGCTCACGGACGCCCAGTGTCTGAGTACGTGCAGGCCCTGAGACCAGCCACGTTGTGGGGGATGGGGTGGTCTCCAGGGCTTCCTAGAAAGGGACCGACAGGAGAGAGGCATTTTTCTCCAATTTTTATGTAAACAATTTTAATCTTTGTGGAAGTTGAAAGAATAGTAGTAGGGTAGACAAATACCTATCCCCTAGACCCACCAATCATTAGTGTTTTGCTCTTTTGTTCTCTCTCTTTTATTTTTAATCATTGGAAAGTAAGGTTTAGACATCATAAAACAGTCCCCCCAAATACCTGCGGATGCATGAGAAAAGAATTTAAAAAATGAACCTTCTGAGGCTTCCCTTTTGGGGGGCAGTTTGCCTCCAAAGAGCTGGTCAGCACTTTTCCCCTCAGTGGGATGTTGTGGAAAGGCTTGAGGGCCAGGCCTGGTTCCATAATTTACTTGCTGGGCATCCCAGGGCAGGTTGCTCAACTTCTCTGGTCCACAGGCCCTGCAGTGGCCCCCTGAGACACTGAGCAGGCCAAACCCTCCCATGAAGACAGAACTCACCGAGCAGTGTCAGGGCGTAGGCCTGCAATGGGATGATGGGCGGGAACGTTGTGGCGGGCTGAGAGACCTCCTACGGGGCGCAGGGTGATGGGAGCGGGCTCGGAACTAGTTTAATCCCAATGGCGCCCTTGGCTGGCTGTGTCGTCTGGGGCAAGGCACTTGCCTTCAGCAGTTTTCTCAACTGTAAATGGGAATATGAAGGCCACGGGCTGGGGAGCTGAGCATGTTAGTGATGGTGTGCATAAGAGGTGATACGTATCTCGGAATGACTAGTGGTCTCAGTACTAGTTGCCTTGTCTCCTCATCTGCTGACCAGGGAGCAGGCTGAGACAATCTGCAAGGGCCTCTCGTCCCACCCTCCTGTCTTCAGATCTCTTCTGCTGCTCGAAGGCTGTGGCTTGCCTTTGTACGCAGGGAAGCAAGCCCCGGCTGCCAGTGCCACTCAGCTGTCTATGGAAGGAGAGGGAGGACACACATGGGCTCTCAGGGTGCCAGGCCCGTGCCAGGTGGTTTCTCTAGGTGATCACATGGAAACTTGTTCAGTGAGGAGGCAAAGGGCAGATGTCGTCAGCCCCATCATTTAGTTGAGGAAAGTGAGGCAAAGAGTGTTTCACTGACTTGAGTGGGTGTGTGTCTGGCCCTTAAACCCATTCCTTTCATTGCGCATCTGCTCCTGCCTGGATTTATTTGTTTCCTTATTAGACAGACTTGTATGTGCACACTTGCACACACACAACACATGCACCCTTGTGCACGTAGCCACACTGCTCTCTAGGGAAGCTGGTGCAGCTGATAACTTAAAACACCGGAAAACGCAAGTGAGAACATTTCATTTTCTAATGCCCAGACCAATCATTTCTCTCCTCTGGCAAAGCACCGCAGAGTCCCAGGGATCTGTGTGTATCAGTTTCCATGGGTAGATTTGCAAATCCAACGGAAGTCATTAGTTTTTTCCATCGTTCCTCCTCTTGGGCAGATACGGTAGCCAGGGGCGTGAGAGCTGGAAGGCTTTAAGGGGTCAGGCCGGCAGGTCTCTGCTGTCCTTCACAACCGAGGGCCTGGTGACTCCTGGCCATTCTGGGATCATCCCTGAAGTGCTTGTGTCTCAACTTCAGCCCCCTCCACGTCCCTGTCCGCAGATGGCAACGTGCGCTTTGTCAAGTGTCTCTCGTTCTGCCCTGTGTTCTTCTGGGGCTTAGGAAGAGCCCACAGTAGAGCCTCCACACCTCGGGTTTAGTGAGCGGAGCTCAGGGCTTGGCCGCCCTCTCTGAATGTGCAGCAGGGTTTCCACGTGAGGGAGTCGGGCCCCCGCTGGGGTGTCGACAAGCTTTTCTTCAGAATCCTCTCGCTTGCCTTTAGAGGACCGTCTCNTCCGCAGATGGCAACATGCGCTTTGTCAAGCGTCTCTCGTTCTGCCCTGTGTTCTTCTGGGGCTTAGGAAGAGCCCACAGTAGAGCCTCCACACCTCGGGTTTAGTGAGCGGAGCTCAGGGCTTGGCCGCCCTCTCTGAATGTGCAGCAGGGTTTCCACGTGAGGGAGTCGGGCCCCCGCTGGGGTGTCGACAAGCTTTTCTTCAGAATCCTCTCGCTTGCCTTTAGAGGACCGTCTCTTTGGAAGTGAAATGGCACTCTCAGTTCTGTCCTCTTGAAAAAGCCGTAGAATTCCATTGTATAACTTCCCCAGCAGGTCTCTGCCTGAGAGGAAGTGCCCCCTCTTCACCCCACCCCCTTCTCCCCACTTAGTTCAGGCCTGGGTTAGCACCCAGAGGGAATGCGGCCGTAGCCTCCAAACTCCGTCCTGAGCCGGTTTTGCCCCCTCCAATGATTTTTCTACTGGACGCATTCCGTGCAGTTTTTCTCAAAGGAAGTCCTGTTCATGCAAAGCCCCTTGAGACTGTCCGGAGGTCCTGCGTTGCTCCCGGAATATAGTAAAGCCACGTACCTCGGCCTCTGCTCTGGCCTTGGCCTTGTTAGACTGGACTCTCCTTTGGGGCTAGAACTGTATCATACCTTTTGTTCTGTTCCAGGGCAATGGTGCTTGTTGTCAGAATGAATGAATTGTTCCTGTCACTTGAATTCCTGCAGCCGGTTTTACAAGCCCCAGCACTTAGGCAGGTGCCTTTGCAGGCGGCACAGGGACCTGGTGCCCACTGAGTCCTTCCCATGTGTCGGGCGTTCCGTGCTGTGCTGTTTAATCCTCACAACCAGGGGATGGAGATGCTCAGAGAACACCTTCGTAACATGCTTTCCAGATTTCCTGGTGTTGTGGGGATTTCGGTGGTCATCTGTCTGTTCACGTGTCTGTTCTTCCTTCTATCCATCCATCCTTTCGTCTAATAGACAGGAAACTAATATGCCTGTCATTCTCCTAGCCAGTGGGGGTTCAGATATTCTTGGAACATTGTCCTTGTCTTGGAAAGAAACAGGCACGGAAATACTGAGAATCATGATCAAATGCATTCTGATGGTGACCTTCTGTGCTGTCCCCAAGACCCTGCATGTTTGTGCTGAGTAGCAGTCTGGCCTGTGGGAAATTATAGCAGCAGGGTGACCACCCTGAGAGCCAACTCAAGACTCCATGGAGCCACTGGCAGCCCAGCTCACAGACAGTTTCTGTCCTGCTTGGCCGTGTGCTTCTTCTCAGAGCGCTGCAGAGTGAAGCTCTGTATCACCCAGGCGTCCCTTTCCCAAAAGCCAGGGGCTGTCTCCTGAGGTCCTCAGTTCACGCGTTTTCATGACTGCAAAGACTTTAACTGAAAACTGAAAGACTTCTCTGATCTTATTTTGTCTTCTAGAATGTTGTGAGGTTCTGGTCTATGCCCGTCAAGCCACAAGGACACACCGGTACAGGAAACACAGTGTTTGCGGGACTGGCAATCGCAGTCTCTGCGAATGATAACAGGAGTGTGAAAATTGCAGAGAGAGGGCGAGAGGGCAGAGGAGAGCAGGGGCTAAGTGTGGGTTGAGCACACGAAATTGACAACTTCCACGACTGGCGTGAAAGCCACTTTGTAAAATTAGAATGCCTTTCTATGTCGAACAATTCTGAAGACGTAAAGCATGTCATTTCTATTATATTAGCACTCCCCTCTCCCAACCTGATCCCAAAAGGAATCAACTTTTTTCCTGCACTTATTATGAAAGTCAAGAAGAGATCGCTTTGCATGACCTTGAATTAATTTATTGACATAACGAAAACCAACCCAGACACAATCACTTTTATAAAGCAGTAGATGCGTATGAGAATGAGTGCGTGCGTACATGCTTATAATGACTCGTATATCTGAGAAAAACTAGTACCCATGTGCTTTGGGGCTTGGTTTATGGCAAAATAGTGGCATCCTTGGGCAATTTGGCTTGTGAGATTAAGCTCGTTCCTGGAGAGTTATCACGATGCCTTTTTCACTTGGTGAAGCGGGAGTTCCACGTCTCGTAGCCTTGAGAAATTGCACTTTTTTCCTCCCTCATCTGGTTCCGAGAGCATGTGACTGTGTGAGTCCCCCCAGATCAGAGCTCGGGTGTGTGGGCGGCAGCTAGGAAAACACACGCGAGTTCCCATTTAAACAAACACTGTCACAGAAGTGCCCCAGCCACGTGCCACATTTTCGGATTTCCCCGAACCCACATGCACGTGTTCTATTTGTCTTTTTAAAAACAACTTACCTCTTTCCAGAAAGAAGTCAAGTAGTTCCACAGAAAGAAAATTTTCTTTTTTCTTTTCTTTTTCAAAGATTTTATTTATTTTTAGAGAGGGAAGGGAGGGTAAAAGAGAGGGAGAGAAGCATCACTGTGTAGTTGCCTCTTGCACGCCCCATATCGGTTATGTGGCCTGCAACCCAGGCTCGTGTCCTGACTGGAAGTCAACCTGGTGACCCTTCGGTTCACAGGCCAGCACTCAGTCCACCGAGCCACACCAGTCAGGACTAAAAAGAAAATTTTCATTAAAAAAAAAAAAAGATATAATTAGCGCCTAGAAATAAGGACAGGGAAATATCACTTTAGATACAAAATCACTACCCATGAGAAACGATGAGTTGTAAGGACTAATGTAATATTGCATTTTCTCCTTACTGCCTGCCAGTGAGATAGAAAAGTGGAGACAGAAGTAGTAGCTCTCACTGATACACAGGAAGCAGCATGCTGGGCCGAACTTAGAAGGAATTCTCCCCATGGGACATCTGTGTGACCAAGGGCTGTGACAGAAGGTGGCTTCTTGACCTAGCAGTCTTCTTGGCTTCAAGGCTTGTGCATCAGATTTCATGAGTTTCACACTATCTTTCAGTGATGCAGAAATTTGAGCAGGCCCCAGGATCTAAGGTGATGTTCAGTGCTGACGTGGCCACGGGAGTCAGGTCCAAGGTTCCTGGTTCGGAATCCCCGCTGGCGCAGTGCTTGGCAGGTAAGGGGTGTGGGGAGGTGGGCTTCCAGGGGGTGGCATTGAAATATGTTCTGCTGATCTACAAGGCAAATCAAACAAAACTGCTGACGCTGTCACGGAAAATACACTTTATCCAAACACTTTGCAGTCAGCTGATCCCCCAGAGGTACTCTTAATGCGTAATTTCATTCAGGGTTTATCATGCGTCCACTGTAGGCCAAGGACAATGTGACACCAAAGATTCAGGAGCAGAATGGACGGCACTGGTTCCTTACGGAGCTACGTGTCTGAGTTGGGCTGTACATCTGCCTGTTTTAACCGTGAGGCCAGAGAGGGGCAGTGACGGCTGCCATTTATTGACTGAGCGCGTGTCTGAGTAAGGAGTATCTCATAACCCTGTAGTCATCTACGGATAGTCATTGTCATCCCGTGTTGCAGGCCAGTGTGTTTGTGTGTGTGTGTGTGTGGGGGGCTGTCCATCTGCCCTCAGCATCACCTGGGGGGACAGATGGGTGACGGTCCCTGGTGCTTGCAGACTGTGCCTCGGATGAGTCCTGCAGCTTCCTCACGGTGTCCGCAGTGGGACCAGATGTCACATGTGACTTCTACACTTGGACAAGTGACAACATCGCCTGCACAGCTTCTGGTCAGGTGAGTCGTTGCTGCCAGGTGGCACGTCTGCCTCTCCTCTGCCTGTTGGACACAGGCTGACTGAATCCGCACTGGGCTGACTAGGCAAAGGGATGACATTGTCCATAGCAGACCCCATGTTACCTCCATTTCTTCAAAGCGATGAGACTCTGGAAGATTGAGCCAGCGGCAAACTGTGATGGCTCGTGGTGACATGGACGCGAGGCAAGCTCCCCTGAGCAGTGTTGCCTCCTGACACGGGGGTCAAGAGGGAATGTCAAGGACGAGTGTCCCCTTCTGTTCCCACCAGCCTACTCACGGGGCACCCTGGGCACTGGTCACTACCGGTCGTCGTCCAGAGCCCTGAGCGCCCATGGCCCCTCCCAGCCCTGGACCCCGGCAGACACTCCTTCCCATTGTAGAAGTATGACTATGGCTTGAACAGAAAACAGCTACATTTTTAGTTAGAACTTCACGAGACAGCTGCTTCTGTGAGTCAAAGCTGGTAGAATACTGGCAATTTCATCGTTCCTGAGAATTAGGGCAGGTGGGCATTGCAGCAAAGCCACACACACTCCTGCCTCCTAACTCCTTGGGCCGTCAACCCACGCAAACCTGCATTTTGCTCCCCAGCTCCTTCTGGATCCATCCAGGAAATTTCTGTGCATTACAAACATCTCTTTGTTTGTTTGTTTATTTGCTAACATTGTACAATATGTATTTTTGTCCCTGTATCTCACTAATTAACGTTGTTGTTCTTAACGGCACGTACCAGTCCCTTCTACGGATGTACGTAATTTGGCGTGCACTCATTAAGGACATTGGTTAGCCGTTTCGTAGCAGCATCGACAGGAGTACCTGGCATGCCCTTTATCCTGTACCTGTGCTTACACGTGCGCGTGTGTTCACGACATCCTGGAGGCACACGGATGGGGGCGGGCCCCTAAGTGTCAGCACTCTCCTAGCTTCCTGTTCTCCATGGGATGTATCTGTCCCTCCTCTGTCACCACCCTCCCTTGAGTGGCACGTGTCTGTGCAGTGACACTTGGGACTTGGGGCTGGAAGGGTCGGCTCACTGTCGGTGTGCTCCAGTAGACCGGGAGGAAGTTGTGCTCAGGGACTGTTCCTCTGTTACCTTCATCAGCCCAGGGCCTCGCCGTGCTTAGGGCCGATAAATATTTGCCGAATTAGCTATCACGGGATGTGATAACGCAGCCTCTCGCATCTCCAGCTAGAAGACGCAATGGGGAACTCGCAGGCCTCGGGCTTTGGCGGTCTCAGCTGCCAGGTGAAAGTGAGGAGCCGGGATCCGGACTCGCTGGCCGCGTATCTGAAGAAGGGTAAGTGGGCGGGAATGGCAGCTCTGGACTCAGCGGCTTTACCTGGCTGATGTTAGGGGCTGCCTCCCAGCAGGCGCACCCAGGAGGAGCCAGACCGCCCCCAGACCCCTGCGCGCGCGCACACACACACACACACACACACACACACACGGAGCCCGGTTCCCTCCCTTCGCTCCGTTGCTCCTTGGGCAGACTTGTCTCCGCTGTCCTCCTCAGACAGTCCGCTGCTGAGGACCTTTCATGTCGTTCGCATTGGTACCCGCATGCTTGAGCCTCACACAGGGATGGGGAGGGCCATTCTGCCGGGGAGAAACTACAGTGCAGAGTCCGGACTCTGTGCCCCACACAACCCTGGGAGGCTGCCTGTGACCCGGGAGCGTCTGGGCACGGGGTTCCTGCAGCCGGGCCTTCCGGGCCTTCCCCGCATGGAGCTTCACTCTCCTGACCTTTGATCCCCAGCCCTCAGAAGCAGTGGGATGCTCCCACAACCCGTCCAAACCTCCAAGCCCTTCCCCTGTCCTCACCCAGAGGCCTCCGCACCTCCTCCAGCTGCACGTGCCCGAGCGCTGCCTGGGGGCTTTTAAAACCATCCACCCTTGCCGATGCCTCAGGGCAGGGCGGGATCCTGCCCTTCCACCACTTCTCAGGGATGCCAGATGTCAGGGTGGGGACACTGGAGCTGCCTGCTGGGTTGTGCCAACTCTGCCATGCGCCAGCCGTGTGACCTGCGATCTGGGGCCACGTTCCCAGACTTTCTGGGCTTCCATGTTTCCTCTCTAGTAGGACAGGTGTCACTAGTCATGAGAGGACCTGTGTGAGGCTTTCGGGACAGTGTTTGGCCTGTGGAAATAGAAGGTGCAGGAGATTTCTACATTTGTGTTCATTCCTGCTGACCCAGGGCTAAGGCTGGGGACCGGGAGACAATCAAGGGGGTCTGAACAGGGACTTGGAGGCTGCGACAAGAGGTGGCAGGATGTCATTCTCTTAGGTCGGTAACTCAGGGCAGGAGGCCTGGCTCCCAGCAGCTTCAGACTTATGCTGCGAATAGCTTGCAGCAAGTGGGGACCATGCCACCGCCCAGCCCACAGCCTCATCTGACCTCCGTCCTCAGTGGGGACACGCGCCGGTGTTTTTGTCTCTAGTCCTTCTTCCACCTCCTGCCTCCGTCCTGTGTCGGAGGTGGCTCCCCTGGGACAGTGAGTCCAGCAGAGCGCAGGCTCTGATCTGGGGCCAGGGCTCCTAGGACTCCTGCCCAGTATTTATTCCACTTTAAAGACAGCAAAGCATAGAGATGATTTTCTCAAAAGGAAGAGAAATACAGTGAGTAGCCCCTCAACTTTCTTCTTCAAACTATACCTTGGTCTTTTATCACATTTAAAAAAATGCAATTATATGTCTTTGACAGTGTTTGCTCTCCTCCCCCCCGAAAGTTTACACTGTGGGGAAAATTGCAAAGGAAGCTGTGGAGCGTACTTGCTGCCAAACTAATCAAGGGCAGGACTGTTTTTTATTTGTTTCTTTTTATTTTTGTCTTTGGCTTTTAAAAAAGTTTCTATTTTTTAAGCAGAAAAATTTTCTATTTTTCTAATTGTAAAATGTGGAGACCCAGCCATCCTGGACCCCAGTGTAGTGGGAAGAGAAGGGGCTTAAAGGAAACTGAATCTGGGGTCCGACACCCACTGTGATCAGGGGTGACTTTTAAATTTGTCTTTCGGCACAACGGGAATAAAATGTCACAGCTGAGGGGAAAGGACACATTTTTGCATGTCCCCAGCACAGTCTGTGGCAACTGGGTAGGTAGACGTGCACATTCATTCACATGCCTGAGCTTATGTGGCCCAGAGCAGAGGTCCCCAACCTCCGGGCCAAGGACTGGTACTGGTACAGGCTGCCAGGACCTGGGCCGCATGGCAGCAGGTGAGCCGGAACGTAATGTGCTTGAATCATCCCCACACCATCCCCCTGACCCTGGTCCGTGGAAAAATTGTCCTCCACTAAACCAGTCCCTGGTGTCAGAAAGGTGGGGGTGGGGGGGTCACTGACCTAGAGGGCAAGACAGCTTGATTTGGTGTTGGAACCAGACCATCCTTTGTCTGCACGCACTTCAAGTCTGCAGCCTTTACCATGGAGGAGTGGCCTGGAGATCATTCAGAATCAGAAGAAGGCAGTGCTCGAAGGCTCCTCGGAGGCTGTGTAGCCCCGTCCCCTCTGTCACAGAGCAGGTCCAGAAAGAGGGAGCCTCAGGTGCAACCAGGACCTCGGGGCAAGACTTGAAGGGAGGGACCCTTTAGGTTTAGCTGGGCTTTGGTAAAGGATGAGCGAGGGCTTTGCTGGCTAGTCTGGGAGAAGGGAGGAGTGAGCCAGCCCACGCAGGGAGTACACAGCGGCCCTTTGGAGACCTGCAAGATAGCCGCTGAGTATCCACTGAGGGCTGGGCTCAGGGCTCAGCCTTTTCTATAAGCCTGTCTTTTCGTCCGCTCAATATCCATGAGGATCACACACGGTCATCCCCATCGTGCAGATGGGTAAGCTGAGGCTCTCAGGAATTAGGAACTTGATAGCTGGGTGCTGTAGGAGTTCCCACTCAGGTCTGCCTTGTTCTGCAGCTTGTGCACTTGGGCCTCATTCTGCACACTCCATGCTGGCTCCGGGTGCAGGAGGCAGTTAAGAACAGTGAGTGCCGGGTGGTGGGAGGCCGGAGTGGTGACGAGCCCAGGCGCCCACCAGCTGTGTGCACCGAGGCAACGCTGTTAGCTGGGTGAGGCTCTGTTCCCCCAAACGCACAAAGGACGTAATAGCAGGACATGCACTTCGGCTATAGTGTGGTGCATCATCCCACATGTGCACAGTGAGGCTCCGAAAGGAAACAGGGCTGACTGGAGAAGTCGAGTCGGGACAGGGACGGGCAGAACCTCAGCTGCAACACTGTAACTAGAGGGCCAAGGAAACAGTAACAGTTCCATTGAAAATGAAAACCCTACGGTTTAAAAAGAGACATGCTGAACCCACCTCAGGAAACATACAAGCAGGTAGCTTGGTGGGGGCAGGTGCAGGGAAGGGTAGGGACACCTGAGTTATGGAGCCGAGGACCCGAAACACAAAGAAAAGGGGAAATCACAGTTGTCACACTGGAGCCAGAGCCAGTGGCCAGTCTGAGGTGAGAGGAAGAACGCAGGCTGAGGCGCATTGTGTCCAGGCCCGTTTCTCTGCATTCGCTGCTCTGCCTTCACCTGTTGGGTGCAGGCACAAGGCAGTGACGTGCGGGGGAAACTCGATCAACCAGCATGCGGGGCCCAGCTTCCTGCCCCACACGCTGCGTTACTGAAACAGACGGGGTCGCAGAGCAGGTTGAACGGAGCTCTCAGGGCGGTGAAGCACGATGAGGTCCTGCAGGCGAGGCCCGTGGCATGGCGTCTGTGGGTGTGGTTGGAGCTCAGTATCGGCGGGTCATCCTGCAGATAGTAACAAGTGCCAGCTCTCCACACATCACCTTTAGACCCTCCGAGGGCCGAGGGGTCATGGGTGTTTGTCCTGGCCGCTGGCTCCATGTTCCACCTGCACAGACATGTCTCCGAGTTTCATGGCACAGAAAACTCTGCATTGGTTTAAGATCTTTAAAAGCTTTTTTTGCCCTGGCTGGTGTAGCTCAGTGGATTGAGCGCGGGCCTGTGAATCGACCGCACATGACCGCGGTCGATTCCCAGTCAGGGCACATGCCTGGGTTGCAGGCCAGTTCCCAGCAGGGGACTCGCGAGAGGCAACCATACATTGATATTTCTCTCCTTATCTCCTTCCCTTCCCCTCTAAAGATATATAAATATGAAAAATATTTTTTTTAAAAAAGCTTTTTTTCTGCCTTTTCCCCAGGACAAGAATTCACCACAAGGACTCAGAAAATCTTCGAACCGACTGGTTTCCAGAATACACTCTCTGGAATGTACAGCCCCACTGTGTTCGCAGCCTCAGGGACCAGTCTGACAGAGGCTCATCTCTTCTGCCTTCTTGCATGTGACCGTGATGCATGCTGTGACGGCTTCATCCTCACGCAAGTCCGTGGAGGTAACATAGTTGACAAAGGGTGGGAAACACGGGGCCACAGAAGCCAGGGTGTATAACAGGGAGACTTCATGGGCATGAGGTGACCGCATCCATGTGTGAGGGGGTATACAAGGTCAGGGACACACGGTGCCTCTCTCGACATGGCACATGCCTTTACGTTGTGATACCATTTTTTTTCTATCAATGTCTTCAGAGGAGGTATTATGAGTTCCGTTTTACAGACTGAGCAACTGAGGCTCAGAATTTAAACCATTTGCTCCTAGACACAGGGCTTGCCAAGCGACAGAGCCAAGATCCAAGCCCAGGTGCATCTTTGACAGCACCTCCCTACCGGGCTGGAGCCTGGGCCGGCCACCCCACTCAGAACATGTCCATTGTTCCCAGCATCGAGGGTCACTCACTCAAGGGCTGTCTGCTGAGTGCTGACAGAATGCCGGGTTCTGTGAGCACTGGGACTGGGATTTTCTGCCATCTCTCAACAGTGGGGGGTGGACTTCTGTTTGTAGAAATAAATCCATGTTCTTGGCTGTGCAGACTGGTGGTAAAGAAGGCACTTACTGTCCTGTCACTTGCTGGCTCTGCACTATTGGACAAGCTGCTTAAACTAAGGTACAGGTTGCCTGCCCATGAAATACGGATGACAATACCGATAATGATCGTACCTGCGGAACGACTGTTACCAATACAATGGGCCCCACGTGGGTTTGGCCCCTTGTATGCTATGCATTTAGTAACAGAGGGACGCAGCTGCACCACCCATGGGGCTGTTACATTCAGCTTATGGAGAATTCTGAAGATTAAAACCAATTTGGAGTAGCCTTTATAGTCTTTCCGTGACCTCACTTCCGGTGACCACCATATATGTGAAGTCCAGTGTGCTTGGGTGTTGGAAATAGACAAAAGGAGCTTAGAGCCTGGTTGGGGAGGCAGGGGTGCCGTGAAAGGACCATGACCCCCACTCGTCCATTTGTGCCACCATCAGGGAGCGTGCACTACTCACTGCTGTGCACCAGGCTGGATTAATGAGGCAGCAGGAGTATCGAGACCATGAGAGCCTTGCAGTGCAGAGGAGGGAGATACCAATGGGACTTGGTAGTCAGGGAAAGCTTCCTGGAAGAGGAGACATGTGGGGTATTTTTTGTGGGTTGGGCAGTGCTTAGATGGCGAGAGAAGAGAGACAGTCTGGTCCAGGGTAGGCCTTCGTGTGAGCTGAGATAGAGGCAGGGAGACGATGTGTGTTTGGGAGAATAACTGTGACATTGGGCTTCTCAGTGAGCAAACATTCGTAAAGCACCTGCCTTCTGTAGCACCTGTGATGAGGCCAGCACCTATCCAGCACCTGCAGAGCGTTCCTCCCGAGAGAGCAAACCCCGCCTGGTGGGTGCTAGAGAGCCCTTTCCCTCCTCCGTCGGTCCTGTTCTCCACCCTGCCTGTCCTCAACCACCCCCTTCACCAGCCCCCATGCCACAAGCCCAGAGTTCTTAGACTCTCAGCCTCCTTAAAAGCTGAAAGGAGCACAACGTCACAGAGCTCTTGACCTTGGGTCTTTCCTCCAACTCTGGTTCTGTTTCTCTCCTTTCCTACCATAGCTCCTCCCCAGTTACAGCTCTGTCTGCCCGTTCTCCTTGGCCTGGTTGTCTCTAGCTGTTGACACCGCCGACCACTTCCCAGCTCTTTAAATTTGCTTCTCCCAACTTTCCTGGCATCCTCCTCTTACTCAGTCCCCTCCGTCTCGTGCAGTCTCTTGAGCACGTTCCTTTGAAGCTTAATCATCAGCCGGCTCTGCCCTCACCCCTCCTGGGTCTCTGCAGAGGCCCAGGTGCCCACACTCATCTGCGGTCTGCCCAGATACCTGGGATGTCCTGCCAGGGTCTCAAAGTCAGCCCGTCTCTGCAGGGGTGGATAGCTTCTACCCTAAACCACCTGCTTCTGTTACAAATTCTGTCTCAGGGCAGAGCACAGCCGAGAATCTGGGAATCATGCTGAATCCCTCTCCACGCTCTCTTTCCCTGCACTGATTCATCACTCCCATTTCTTGCTGCTGCTTTCTTAGTACATTGGGGATGGAGATTAAGTTCACCCCTGCTTCTGCTGTCTGGAATCTGGACTGTATTATTATTATTAGTAGTAGTAGTAGTAGTAGTATTTTTGCCAGTTGTGTTACTATCTTAATTGCTTCCACCCCCAATGCTAGATTCCCCAACCTTGATATCAGTTTGTACAATTTCTCCTCCCGAAGCAGCGTTCTGTCTCTTCTCTTCGTATCCGAGCTCACCTGTCCACCTCCCTGGTGGATTATAGCTTCTGGCGGGATGAAATAGCCATCTCTCCCTGGTCCCGAGGTGGTGACTGAGAAGTGCAGACTTTAGCTCACAGCCGTCAGGGTGGCTGAAATGAGGATGTTGTGTTGGTGTGGTGGGGTGGGAAGCTGGATGGGGGTAAGTGGCACCCTAACATTCCTTGTAGGTTTAGTGCTCTGTGATTATATGGTGAGCGTCATGCTGAGATTTAGATAAGCAAAGGACAGATAGACGGTGGATATGTGCACACACACGTGAATGCTTACATGTGTATATAGTGTGCATGTATGTACACACATGTCGTTATGTATACATGTATTTAGAGACACCACACTTCAAATCCAGGGAGCCTTCTGCCTCATTCGAGCTAAATGTCTCTTCTGCAGACACCAGTCTCCCCAGAGGCTTGATGACTCACCAGACCATATGGCTTTTCAAGGTGGAAAGGCTGAGCTCATTTTCCTTAGGATCATGTATGGAAGAGTTATTTTGTTCCGCGGAGCAGCAGGCCCACAAAACCCTTTTTCCACTCCGCTCTGGCTGGCGGCCTGATCGCTTTTCCCGGCAAGCGTCACCAGTGATCTGTGGGTTCTGGGCGGTGGGACGGCCGCCTCGCCGAGCTGTGAGTTAAGCTCTCTCCGAGACAGACATAAAACGTCGGGCAGATGTTTTTCCCAGTCCTGTCTGACGGGCGGGCTTAGCCTTCTAACTATAAAGCTTTGGCTGGATCCGCTGATGACCAGGGGCAGAGTCCTGCTCCATCCTTTCCCTGCCATCTGGGAAGCCATTTAACTTTTGGGTGGACTCCCCCTCTTCCCTTCTCCCCTCCAATCCCTCCAGCCTCTTCCCACCTCTCACCCCTTCCTACCTCCAGCCCCTAAATGGCTTAATCTCTACTGGTAGTTATTCAGGAACATTCGGGATGCTTCCAGTCAAGCAACATACGTGATGCTTCCTACATTTCAGTCAACACTACTTGGAATTGGGGTTCAGAGGGACTCCCATGGCCCCAGGGTCACGGGCCACGGGAGTGTGAGGGCAGCTGGCAATGGAACCAGTGAGGTGGCTTCTGCTGTCCAGCTGGCCCCGCCTCTCAGCGTTCTCATTGATACTCCTGCACCTAGAGAAGAAGGCTTCTCTCCCGAGGTCTGGGAGCAGAGGGGCAGCACACCTGCACTTGTTTGACTTTGTGAGTGTTTTGGCTGGGGACGGGCTGGCCTGGCACTCAGATCTCCTCTGGGCCCTCGGCGGGCTCTGACTGCCTGGCTGCCTGGGCCTGGAGGGCACACCACTGCTGGCTGGCCATTCCTGTTCTCGCCACCGGCCAGACCGCCCTCGCTTTCCTGCCTCCGTTTCCTCATCTGAGAAGTGGTCCCTCCAGGTCAGGGGATCTGGCATCTGTCTGTGTACTAGAGCCACCTGCATCTGTGGTGCCATTTACGAACACCAATCCCCCCGCCGCCGCCACGATGTATCAGGAACTCCGGGGTTGGGGCCAAAGAACGAGCATTTCTACAACTCTCCCAGCATTCTTTATGGATCAGTCTAAGTGCCCTGGCTTGAGAACCACCGTGTTAGAGGAACTCTAAGGTAGATTTTTTTACACGGAGATGCTGCTGCTGCTGCCGCAGCGGAGCAGTGGCCAGAGGGGGGCGGGCAGACTCCTGTCAGATCCAGCAGCCAGGCGTGTGTGAGTCTTCTACTCTGGGCACATTTTGGTGAGAGATGGGTTTGAAGCTGCATCTGGATTTGGACATAAACCAAGAGAGGAAGAGACTAGGGCTTGTGGGGTGGTCCATATTTTTTCCCAGGAGAGTCTGAACAACTGAATCACATAAGAAGATTATGCAGCTGAATAGATCTATAAATTATTTCTAGGTCTGTGTAAATTTGGGCAATGAACTTATACGAGACTCTGTTTTTTCATCAGGAAAATGGAAATAATAATGTCGGTAAGAATGAAGGGGATTAACACACTTAAAGCACATACACAGCAACTGGCACATTGCAGAGATGTAGCTAAAGTCGCTGTGGAATTCGGCCAGACCGGGGATGGTCCTCCTGACACCAAACAAAGCCATCCTCATAGGGCAGGTTTTGAAAACGCAAAATGAGAAGACGTACTCAAGAGAAAACAGTCCAGTGCTTCCCCTGGTTGTAGATTTCTCTCCATGTGTCCCAGGCACGAGGGAGCATGGGCTCTGCTTGGATGCCTCCAGGGACAAGGAGCTCGCTTCCCACCAGGGGAGCTTGTGCTAACGGGCATACCTCTGCATTTGGGATAGTTCCTGACTTTGAATCTGAATACTTCTTTCTCAGTCCCTTTGAGAATGATCTCCTCTGTGTGTGTGTGTGTGTGTGTGTGTGTGTGTGTGTGAGGGGGGTAAGGGAGAGAGAGGGAGAGAAGCTGCCATTCAGCTCATTGAAGTCTCGGCAAGATTGCTGTTGGGTGCGGGTAGAAAGCAGGGGCAGCGGGCTGTGGGGGAAAGATGCACGGTGGCACACGAGACGTCGTCGTCACTGCGACCCATGAAGGAGGGCTCTAATGAGGGAGAGAAGGGTCAGCAGGCGTGTTGGCTGCCCCTCCTGTGGGAATCTGCCTGGAAGACAGCAACCCAACTCTCAGGGAAGAACAACCCAGTTTAAAACCAGGCTCCTGAGCCCTAGGGTCCCTGTCCACTCCCAAGAAACTGTCTCCTGTCCCCAGCCTATAGGGGCACTGAGGTCAGTCTCTGTGAGGACTCTGCTTGTTCCTATCACATCAACCTCCCCTCCCTCTCGTGACCCTGCAGGTCCCATCATCTGTGGGCTGCTCAGCTCCCCCGACGTCCTGCTTTGCAACATCAAAGACTGGAGGGACCCCTCCGAGGCCAAGGCGAATGCCACATGTCCTGGTGTGACATACGACCAGGGGAGCCGCCAGGTGATGTTGCGTCTGGGAGGCCAGGAGTTCAAGAGTAAGTCCCTGCCGTCTGCCCGTGGTCCCTCAGAATAGTTTTCCTCTCCGGCAAGGTGTTCTGCTGCTCTCCTGGGAGCTCTCCCCACGCCCTGAGTGGTTTGTACTTCTGCAGAGAGGCCGTGCTACAGATGCGGAGGAAACGTCCCCGGCATCTCAGCAGCGTTGCAAAGGGGGCACCGAGGTGGCTCTCCAGGCTGCCAGTTGGCCGGAGGGAGGGGCCTCAGCCGGGCGGCGCTGCTGACCTCAGTCTGGCTCACTTGTGCACCTGGGGGCCGATGGCTGGTCTGGACAGGGCTGGGGTGGCCTGGCCCTGCTCTCGTCCCAGTTTCTCGTCCTTCTTTGCTATGAGTACATTCTCCTGTGGATGGTGGAGTGAGCAGAGGGCCAGGAAAGACTCGCCAGGTTCATGAATATTGGGCTTGGATCGGACTGCAGTGGCCATAGCAGAGCAGGTGGCCCGACTGAAAGTCCAGGCATGGGGAATACCCTGCCCTTTAGTGGCCGGAACTGCACAGTCTGTGGAAGATGTGTGATGGCAAAATGTCATCCGTTCCCCAGCCAATGCCCAGGGCACCCTATGCTGCCGTGGCGACAATTCACTGTCCATTCTAATCACAGGGGGTGCAGGGATCGTGGGCCCCACTCCATGGGCTCCATCAACACAACCACCACTGAACTTGCTCCTCCCCCTCTTCCTTCCAGAGGCTCTTCCAGCCTTTCCCCCAATCTCAGCATTAGAGCTGAAAGTCACCTCTGAGATCGCTTGCCCACCCCCTCATTTTACGGGGCCAGGGGGTGTTAGCACTGAGGCCCCAGGGGGCAGTCAGGTCTCCAGGCTTGGCTCCCAAGCCCTGTGCTGCCCTGTCTCAGCAGATCCCCGTGTGGGAAATGTGGGTCCTGCTCTGTCCTGAGCTGCAGTTGACCACACAGAGCTACTCAGTGTGGCGGAGACGCCATGGCTCCACCTCTGAGCGGGGGAGGGTGAGCGCACATGCAGATATCAGCCAGACTGGAGGAGACAGGCTGGAGGGGGGTCAAGGGGCAGGCTTGGTGGAACCCTCAGAGGGCTGGGAGAGACCCTGACCTCCTGCCTCCCAGAGGGCTTTCCAAGACTGCAGCTCTCAGTGTCCTCACAGTAGGAAACTCACAGTCACCACCTCCGGGAGCCCTCCCAGACCAGCTCATGGAGCTTCCTGCCTGCTCCGCACATTGCTCTGCCGAGGAGGCCAGTGGCCAGTGCGGTGAGGTGGGGCCTTGCCTGTCCGTGTGCCTCACTAGCCCAGCAGAGCGCCTGCCTGGGCTGCTGAGCACTAGCTTTGGACACCAGCACGCGACCTTGAGTGAGTTAACGGGGCTCCATCGCTTGCCCGTCAAAATGGGGCAGTGGCAGTCCGTGTCACAGTGTTGTGTGATGATGCAGGGGACGATACAATGACCACGATAGCAGTAACGATCATGTAGCAATAACAGCAGCATCTCACATCCTGCTCACTGTGAGCCAGGCCCTGCCCTCAGGCCTCTCCTTTATTAACTCACAGATCCTCAGCATCGCTTCGAGGCGGTGCTGGGGTTGCCACTGTCCCCGTTGGACAGCTGAAGAGACGAGGCACACAGGAGGGAGGTCTCCCCAAGGTCCCAGAGCTCATCAGTAGAAGGGCTGGGGGCTGGCCACAGGCAGTCTGGCTCCCAGGTGCCGTTCTTAGCCGCGTCTGTTCAGGCACTGGCCTGAGACATACATGACGGACTCACAGAGTGGCCGACGCACAGTGCCCATGTGAGGCAACACCACCTTTGTAAAAACCTGTCACTGTTTTTGTTGTATTTTATACCTGGACTGCATCTTATTAAGGTTTTCATTTACACCATTGCGCACAAAACCTGGCACAGAGAATACAGAATACGGGTGAGCACGTTCCGAGACACTTGGTTTCTTGTGGGATAAACAAGATTAAGCAGCTCATTTACACAGTGGATCTTCAACACGTGGTATGCGTTACTCTGAGAGGTAGCCCAGGGTGAAGACAGGCACTTGATAGAAGACGGATGAAATAGTCGCAGGCAATAGGTCCACCATGGATTGCCTAACGTGGAGCATGTGTTTGGTATGTGCCCAAGACGTGAAGAATGTGCCCTCGTCTGGCCTCCCTGGGGGGCGCCGACTCCCAAAGGACTTTTGAAGTGTGGGGGTTATTTCCTGTCCTGTGTATAAGTGTGCATGTGGGGTGCAGTCGCTACTTTAAGAAGGATATCCTGTCCTGGGGGTATCAGGCAGCCTGAGGATATCTGTGATGTCCCAGATTGGAGGTTGGAGGAAGGGACAAATGGGACAGGAGAGCCAGGCCAGGTGTGAGCTGCAGGGACAAGCCGGGAGCTGCGTGAGCAGCTGCGAGGAGGGCAGTGTGGGGCTCGCTCACTCACTCCTTTCTGTCTGACCTTTGTGCCTGGGTTGGCCTGAGAGGCATCTGTGAAGGGTCCATGCCTCCTCAGCCTCCAGGCGGTGTCTCTGGATGTGTTCAAGGATTAGGTGTTGGCTGGACCGACTGTCCTATTTCTCAGAAAAAAGGCTGAGAAAGCTCTGGGGCTGAGAGCTTTCATTTCTCATTTCATGTGTCTCATTTCTGACAATGTCTTGAAGTGTAAATGAGTGAAAACCAGGCAGATTAAATGTTCTCTGATGCCCACAGGGACTTGACATTCCAGAGGAAATACAGGCCTAGGCAGAGCCACTCCAGGTTTATTCTGAGTCTCAAAGGCTTCTCATTACTGAGCAATGGCGAGGCCCAGCCTGGTGGCTGGTGTCCCTGTCACAGGCGTCCGTGTTGCATAGGTGACTGTCATTATCTCAGGGTGCTGGGAACTTGGTGGAGAAACTTACAACGCATCCACGATGTTCATTGTCGCCAGATGACCCCAGACTCAGTGTCTGCTGAGTCCCTGCAAGCAGGGTGACCCTGTCAGCCCTGTGCAATAGCTTTCATTGGTGGTGGGTTTCTGTGTGCTCAGCACTAAGCAGAGCTCAGGACAAGCTTCCAGAAGCACAGCTTAGTTAGGAAAAGCAAGAAATAAGAGTAGAGATGAGGGAAGTGATGCAGTGAGGGGAAGGTGGCCAGTAAAAAGTGGCCTTGAACCCTGGGTTGTCCAGAGCAGAACCCTGCCCACTCCCAGACTGTGCATGCCAACGGGCCACCTGATATAGCTCATGACCTCTGCCGAAGTGTTATGAAGCCAGGACCACACGAGGCCTATCCACCCTCGAGAGTCTGGCTCCACGCCAAGCCCCCAGGGCCCTAAATGTGTACATGCGCCTGGAGCCTTGATTACAGAGGGCGGGGTGATGAGTCAGTCTGGAGGCCTGTTTGTGTATTGGGGACAGTCTAACCCAGCTGTCATGGAAGGAGTGGGACAGACACCTGGACAGCCCAGACGGTCTACCCGAGAATACTGGTTAGCAGGGAAGAGGAGGCGTAATGTTTGCCGGGGCTCTGTGTGCCCCCTCACAGTCAGCAGCACTGAAGCGGCGGAGTTTGCAGGGGGAGTGAAGGGTCTGAAGTCTGCCTCAGGGAAACTAGTTTGGCGGCCAGCGGCTGTCCTTGGGCGGGTGGGGCTCTGCTTCGCTTGGTGGGCTCTGCGTATCATCGTCGGCTCTGCTTTCCTCATTCGTTCCTCCTTGCTTTCATTTACGCGGTGATGACCAGTGCTCTGCAGGGCTTATGCTGGCTGTGGGTGACGTGAAAGGGAGTAAGACCCACTTCCCAACCTCGAGAAGCTCTGGCGCATTCAGGGAGCTGGACAGGTACCGTGAAGTGGGAGCCTGAAGACAGGTGTTTGGTTAGTGCTGTGCACAGAGCCCAGCCAGTGACTTCCGGAAGCCTTCCTGAAGGTGGTGTGCTCAAGCAATTCACAGAGACTAGCTGGGTGGAAGGAGACAAGGTTCTAGGCAATCATGTTGATACTTAGCGCCATTGGGGGAAACAAAGATGTTTCTAAGGACTGAGTAGTCTGTGGATGCTGGTCAGGTGGTCACTGTCTCTACCAAGGTGCTAACATTCGTGTGCAGAATTTAACTGAACTCCATTGGATTGAATTGTGTAGAAATGAGCCCAAACCAAGGGTGAGGTTCAGGCTTACCAGCCTGGAAGGTGCAGGGCTCCGTTGTCTTGAGATGGACCACAAGTGCGTGACAAGGGCTGGTTCCTAGCACAGCGCAGTGCATTCTGGGCTAAAGTGTGTCCTGATCCCTGCGTGCTTCTGTGTGGAGTGCCTGCTTTTCTCTGGGCAGTGGAGGGCACGCGGGATTTTTCTTTCCACTCCACAAAAAGCCGGTCACACTTACCAGACGAAGTCGAGAACCTCAGGACCATGTTGAAGGCTCAGAGACTCACCCGCATCAGACATAGGGACTGTTGAGTGGCGGGGCCCCTCCTCTCGGAATTCCCTTGTAAAGGGTCGCTGCTCGTGGGCAGGGCCAGGCACGGGGATCTGAATGAATAGTTGTTGGAAGCCCATAGTCTAATGCTCAGCTCAGTTACCCCAAGGTCAACTATGTCTCGAAGTGGTTATTGGTTTCAGTCTCAGATCTGAGAGCAACCAAGTACCCTAGAGGTAAGATCTCACTTCTCCAACTTTTACAGACTAAGAATCATAATGCGTGGCCTGAAGTTTTATTTTTTTATATCTATGTTTCAAAAAAACTGTACCTATAATATTTTGAAAGAGTTATTCCAAATAGTTTGGGGTACAAAAACATACATTTTAAAAATTCTTTAATTTCCCTTATGGTGAGGTTCAAGGTCTCCTAGCTGACCTTCATAATAAACAGATGTTATCACAACTTCATAGTGGAAATTGCACAGCCTGAGCAGATGGCCCGCTCTGTGTTGGTGTCACAGGAGTGTACGGTGTGGTCTCCTGTGTGGAGTGAGTCCTCTGACTTCAGAATTCCAAGGGCACATCTCCCGGACACCATAGGTTTTCACTCCCCGTGTGTTTGTAACTGACTCCCGCACCCCGGAGGAGGCAGGGAGAGAGTTCCGAGTGGGCCCTTTCGGGAGACCGCCTCAGTGTCGGGCAGCCCGAGGAGTTCCAGCATCATCGTTCATTTCCATTTTGGAAGCAGAACCGAGTGGAAGCGCAGCTCAGTGTTCGGGGCTCACTCCCGAGTACGGCATCCTGGCGGTGGGGACTCGCTACTTTAATACCCGAGTCTTCCATTTAGTTCAGTGTCAAACTGGACCTCTTCGCTCTTTCTTGCACACCTCTCTGGACACACTAACCTTTCTGGATGCTTGCCATGTGAGATGGACAGATTTCTGAAATAGCGTGTTCCCTTTTCCTGAGTGTGGTGATTGGAGCATGGGATTTGGAGCCAGAGAGATGGGATTTTAATTCCGGCATTTTGATCTCCACCTGGAAATTAAATGCCGACCTATGAGGCTGAAGTCAGACAGTGCGTGGAAGGTGCTTATTATGACGTTGGGTCACTGGCTAAGGTTCCTAATAATCGCTGGCTACCATAATCCACGGCTCTTACTAATACTTAAAGGTCAAATGTGATCATTTTTATTGTCTCAAGCTGTGAGCCAGCGGTCTCCTGACGTGTGTGGGTGGTTGGCCTCCAGAATCTGTGCTTTCTGAGCTCAGTCCTGCACCTTTAAGACCATAGGGGGAGTGGGCGGCATCTCAGGGCCGAACAGAGATGAGAGAGGCAACTGGACATCAGGAAATGGCGTGGCAGATCCAGTCTCACCCAGGGTGGTATCCAGGGGAGTGTAGTTCGGCAGAAAAGAAAACGTAATAATATTAGAAATAAATTAAATAATGGTGGCAACCAATAATAGGGTGCATGTCAAATATTGCAGAAGACAGTCTGTATATTGGCCCCTTCCTCACAGTTACTATCCCCATTGGCCAAGGAGGCAAGGGTCTCGGGGGACTTAAGTGGGAGGATAGTAAGAGAGTTCTCAAGTATGTTGTTTTCTTTTTAAGCCAGTCTCTGGTTCCTTAAGTGATTCTGTCCCAGGTCCATGACCCCTCACCACAACAGCCTCTTTGGTGCCCTGAGCAAGACACCAGAGCTCTGGCAGCTCTGCTGGAAGGGAGCTCCAGGAGGCTGTTGGGGGTGCACCCAGGAGGGGGCAGTGTGGGGGAACCGAGGCAGTGTGGCCATGTGGGTCCTCATGAGAACAAGCCCTCTCAAGGTCATAGCCATGAACGTCCTCCTTTGCAGGTCTTTCGCCCCTGGAAGGGACTCGGGACTCCTGGACCAGTTTCCAGCAGGTTTACCTCTGGAAAGGTAAGCTCTGTGGTTGCGGGGGGACGGGGGCAGGGGTGATGGCACGAGCCTGTCTGGCCCCAACCCTCACTCACAGGCCTCTCTGCCCCTCAGAGAGAAAATGGTAGATTTTCTTTCCAAGTTCATGCTTTGGGTGGAACAGAAGGGCCTCAGCTCTCATCAGATATGATACCAGAGTCTGAAAGAAGATGAAAGTGTGGAAACCAAGGAAGGGTGGAGGACAGAAGCCCTGGTTTCCGTGAGGTCCAGTTCGCTGACCACAGCTGCCCTTGTTCCTGGGAGGGGGGTTCTGAGGCCGTGGCCAACTGCAGGAGGCATTTCTCCCAGGGGGCCTGGCCACAGGCGCCTCGCTCTCTGAGGTCAGGGTGAAGGGACACGCCCCCAGGTGGGTGGTCCATGGGCTCCTGCTACTCAGATGTGTCGAGCAGGTGGGGGTAGAATGAGGAGGCTCGGCCAAGTGCACGTCTGGCGTCCTCTGTGTGTTTGTCCTGCTTGAAGTTGACTGAACATTGACCATGTGTCCACTCAGAGCCAGGGACTGGGGCAGGCATTTGGGGTGAGGCTGAGGACTATGGGATAAGAGGGGTGGGTGAGGCACAGCCCGGACCTGTAAGGCTTCCAGTCTCAGGAGGGAGCAGGCAAGGAGTGGACCAGTCCACGTCATGGCCCTAGGTGCTGGGTGAGAGGCACGAGGAAAGTATCCCTGGCTCCCGTGTCACTTCCTTCCTTTTCCCATGGTCCCTCCTTACCAATCTCTAGTCCCCTAAGAGAGAGAACCAGTGACCTCTTTCTGTGCTTGTGAAGTGGTGTCAAGAGCACAGAGAATGGACTCAGCGTGCCTGGGTAGGAATTCTGGTCCCACAGCTTAGCGCCCAGGTGCCCGGAGCGCATCAAGTAGCACCTCTAAGCTTGGACCCCCTGTGGGCAATGCAGCAATAAGAATAGTGCTGACCTCATAGAGCTGTGTGGGCATTGGCAAGGCCTGCAGGCAGCGTCCTGAGAACTGTGCCCAGCACACGATAAATGCTGACTAAGGTAGGTGGTGGTGGTGCTGCGTGGTGAGGAGCAGAAGGAAGAGGAGGAAGAAAGGGAAGGGGAAGAAAAAGAAGAAAGTGCCCATCATTATTTTTATTTTTAAATGATATGATGAGATTATATGCTCCTTTTCTCCTTTAGTCCTACTGATGAGGTCAATATATGACCGGGTAACATTTTCATTCACTTTTCAGCCAAGAAAAATGCGACTTGGAGGGTTGAGTGAAATGCCCACAGGAGGTCGGGGGGTGGGGCCCAGGCTCTGTTTCCAAGTCCAGTGCTTCCCAGTTATCAGAAAGTTCTGGTAAATGGTGCACTGGCTGGTGGAAAATCAAGAAATTGCTTTTCCCCAAGATACCCCCCCCCCCGAAACAGAAGCACCCCTTCCGACCCACCTAATGCCCCACTCTCCCCATTGGCTCTCTCCACTTCCTGTGCCCAGCCTGGCCGTTTTGTCTGCTTATCCCCAGCATGTCTGGAATGAGTTACTTCACCTCTCTGAGTCTCGGTTTCTTCGAGAGTAAGATGGAAGTCTTGTCCTGTACCTTCACAGGGTGTTGTAAAGACTGATATTTATGACAGTAGTACCTTAACTTTAAAGGGGATTGTGAATGTTACGAAGTTCACTACCACGACAATAATAGTTCTGATACGGAGAGGTTGGCTGACGGTCCATAAGAGGCCAGAGAGTGCAGACGCTGTCCCCAGATCTTATCCCTGGTGCAGACCAGGAGGACCGCTCCCACGGCCAGTGCCATTCGTTGGTCCTCTTTTTCTCCCCAACAGTGACACAGCAGTTCTCTTTCTGCTCCTAGATTCTGACGTGGGGTCTCGGCCGGAGTCGGTGGGATGTAGAAGGGACATGGAACCAAGGCCAACAGTGCCAGCGGAGACAGGTACCAACCCCAGACCCTTTGTATCAGGTTGGGTGAATAGCTGTGGAGACGAGGCAGTGCTGCGAAAGGTCTAATCGATGAGCGGACCCACTGACACAGCTCCACTCTGCGGCTTGTGACCCAGGGGTATGGGCGATTCTACAGCCCTGAGTCTGGACAGTTCCTCCGAGGGGCAGCTGGCACAGAAAGTGGGGTGAAATCATTCCAGAGGCACCCCTGCCCCTGGGAAGAAAACAGCCCTAAGAACAAGGCCAGCAACATTCATTAAAAAGCAAGGTTCATCCGACCGGGGTCAATGGCTTCACCTAGGTGAGCCCTGAAGAGTGTAAGTGAAATGTGAACCCCGTGGAACTGTTAACTAGTGAGCTACCTAGGAGAGCCCTTTGAGACGGAGTGGTTTTATGCTGTGGAAAGTATAAATGCGTGCAATAATGGGCAGAATGTATGTGATGCCCGAGACTTCTCTTTCTCTAGCATCTACAATTGTTACTCCTTAGGTAGAGCCAAAACTCAGAGAGAGAGAGAGGGAGGGGGAAGAGGAAGAAGAAGAGGAAGAGAAGAGATGAGGGGAAGACAGGGCAGGCAGGCCTGTCTGCTGGCACAGGGAGAAGTCAGGGCTTGAGGGCCAGACACCCCATTGCACTGCAGACAGATGAAATGCGTGGTGATGGGTACTTTGCTCATCTACAGAGGGCCTTGGTTCCGCACGTGTAGGATGTACCTTGCTCTCTCCTCCCACTATTACAGGTTACATTCCAGCTAGAACACCTGGAGCATTGCCTGGCACTTACCATGTGCCCCCCCAGATACTAGTATCTTGCCTTTTCCGGGCCTTTTGTGCAGACCAGATGAGACAGTGCACAGAAGCCACCCCAGAGGGGCTCATCCCGTCGCAGTTGCTTGGCTTTTATGGCTTCATTCTGCATTCATGGAGTTCTGGGACTTGGGGGTTGTGTCTGGTGTGGAGTGTGGGCTCTTGGGTCAGGACCGCAGGGTTCAAATCCTGCTCCACCCAGGGGCCCTTTGGTGCTTTATAGGCATCATGTGGCCAACGTCATGGCAACTCTGCCAGTTGGCCCTGTTAGTCCCATGTTCCAAATGAGAAACGTGAGGCTTTAGGGAGTGCGTGCCCTGGTGTGCCCTGTCGAAGTGGGTCTGGCGCTGGCTAAGCAGCAGTGCCAGGATGCACACTGCATGCAGCTGACGCTGAAGCCTGGATTCTTCTAGAATACCCGCTGCTCCGGGCACAGACAGAGTGGACTTGGGAGCTGAGTCCCGGGGACTCCTGAGCTGACAGAGCAGAAGGGTTTTGTTTGATTTGCAGGGTCAGGTGTTTTTTTTAAGCCAGTATTTTTAAATTGGGAGACTTTTATGTAAAAATCCAGATTTTCCGATTTTCAGCTTCTGTAGAGAAAAGCAGAAAAATCCCTGGAAACGCTGGCTTCAAATGTCCGCCTGGCCCCCCCACGTCCTACGAGCTGAGACAAGCTGTCCCTTCCATCAGGGTGTGGCCTCCCCTTTGCTCTGGCCCCGGCACCGCCCTCCACTCCTGCCGCCCTGGGGCGGTTGGTATGCTCAGCCCTGACGGTGCCAAGGAGGGTGGGCAGATGACATGTGGCAACGTCAGTGTGAATGCTGTAAAATCATCCGTACACACCATCCAGGGCCGCATCTACAATCCACAAAGCAACCCCATGATTCCAAGAGGAAGGATCCCCTTCCCACCCTGCCCCACCAGAAGGGGAGCTGCCCCCTCCCACCCCAGATCTGGGAGGGATTCAGCGTGAGTAGACAAAGCTCTGCTCATTTCCCCTTCTCTGCTGATTGCATTCCTGGACCTAAAGTGGTAAAGGCCCAGCAGCAGAAAGCCCTGGGATCTGCTCCTCTGTGATGGGCTGCGGGCTTGCTCACCTAGCCTCTCAGACTCACAACAAGTGAGAAATTCGCCCCTCTCTGCTCAGGGGCACTGCGGTCAGGCTGCGTGAGGGCACGCAGGGACGGTAATGGGAACTCCCTCCTCGCCTTCAAGGGGAGTGCCAAGTTGGAGAGAATGAGAAGAAAGCGGATTCTTCCTACCACAGCCTGTAAACCAGGGACACTGGGTAGCTCGGTGTTCGCTCCGTCCCCTCTGGACCTTTCCGGAGCACATCGCTGTGACACGGGGGGGGGGGGGCTTCCACAGACTAGAAGTCGCACGTGCTAGCCACGGCACACACAGGGACGAGGGCTGAGATGGGGACAGGTGAAGGGAGGGGACAGGGGAGGAAGGGTGCTAAGGGACCTGAAGAAGTGGGGAGATCTGCGGACGTCTCTGGGAGGGCACCTGGGAGAAGGGGCCCCAGGCCAGGGGCAGCCTATGCACAGGCTCTGAGGGCAGAGTGGATCGAAGGAACTTCAGGGGAGCCTCTAGGCCCGCTGCCTCGTTTTCCCTTCCTCACTCCACAGGCCACCGTACAGCACCGCGAGATGCAGTCACCCACAGGGCTGGGGCGGCCTGGAGGAGAGCTTGGCCGCTGGGTCCCTGGGCTGTCTGCCAGCAGTAGACTGCTGGCCTTGGCAGATGCTCATACATCCTTTAAGCCCTGCCCCCTTTGAGGACTGTTGCTGAAAGGAAACTCCAAGGCACAGTGGGGTGTATGTGGGTTGTGATCCACTCAGGGCCGTGTAACTGGGCCTCAGCTCATCTCCGTGACCTGCTTCATGCCCACCATGTAAGTCCCTCTGGGGTGCACAAGTATCCCTCCACCCCCAGGCATGGAGAACCTATTTGTAGAGCCACAGACCATCAGAGCAGGATGGGACAGCCTGGTCCCTGAAGCCCAGGAGGACCGGGTGGGTGAGGAGGAAGGTGAACCTGCAGGCAAACACAGGCCATGGCCACAGCCATAGGTGATGAGCTGGGGTCACCAGGGTTTGCAGCGGGAAGGTGAGTTCAGGCTCCTGGGGATGAGGCTCAAAATGCGGGAGAGCCTGGACCAAGGGGAGAGCCTGTACTTGGCCTTCAGGAAGCAGGCTGCTCAGGAGGAGCCTGACGTGCAGATCACAGTGTCTGAAGTCACAAGAAAAGCCTGGGGGAATGGATGGGCTGGGACTTCCAGGTCTAAGCTGCGCTGACAGCTGTCCTCAGATGAAGGCTGCCCTTTGGGAGGGGCATGGGACTCCCATGAGGCTTCAGAAGACAGAGTGGCATCAAAGCTTCAAAGTTACAGAGTCGGAATGCACCCCGCGGCTTCCTAACAGTGGGGTGTGCTGCTGCGGTCGAGGGCACAGATGCACCATGCCGGGCTGCAGGGCGGCGGCCAGAAATAGCATGGGAAAAAGTCCTGCTTGGGTGAAAAGTTGATCCAGATGGCTCCCATGGTTTCTTCCAAACCAAGATTCTGAGGTTTTTGCAACTACATGACTTTTAGGACTTTCTGGGGCCTTCTGAACTTTTGTGCCTATCCAGGCTCCCAGCTCTATTGACTTGAGAAGGAGAGAGAGACATTGATTGATTCTGGAGGTGAGGACAGAAATGGTTGACTCCTTCCTTTTGTTTCAGACACAACAGCGGAGCTCTTTGTGCCTGTGGACCTTAGCTCGGTTACTGTCGGTGGGGACAGACCCCTGCCCAGCCAGCGGCACTGGCTTTTCAAACCCCTGTTTTCACCACAGCAGGCAAACCTGTGGTGCCTGTCTCGTAAGTGTCCCAACACCTCATCCGAGGCTGGTCCAGTGCCACAGGCCTCGTTTAGGGTCAAAGTCAATGGCATAACTCCCAGGTCACCTCAGTGTTAGTACCGTGGGTGATACAAAGAAAGGATATAACCCATACCTTCAGGAGGCTTCTAGTGTAGTTAATTTCTCCTCTGCACCCAGCACCGATGATGCATCCACCCACCCATCCGTTCATCCACCCTTTACCCAACAGATAGAACCCATGTTCTCGGCCTGGTGTTTAACCTGGGGAAAAGACCCCCATCGGAGGGCTCATGCCTGCTCAAGGCAAAGCCCAGCACAGGAGCGGGAACCGGGAGGGCACTCACCAAGCTCACAGTGGTTTCCCAGCCCTGTGGCCTCTGGTCCGAGGGCCTGGACTATCTCTGAGGTGGTCCCGGGGAGAGCCAGTGGAGCAGCGCCCACCCTCTCCCTGTGAGACTCCGCCTTTTCTCAGAGCCCCGGGGGCTCTCTCGGGCTCTCCAGCCTGGATAGCCTCGGCTGTCTGGGCCTCTGCCCCACCCAGGAAGACTCCTCAGAAGCCCCTTGGAGGGAGCCGTGTCCTGCAGGCCTCCCAGGCCCTAAACCCCATGCCCTCTGGCCTGCAGGCTGCGTCCAGGAGCCCTCTTTCTGTCAACTGGCGGAGATAATGGACAGCGCCTCGTACTTCACCTGTACCCTCTACCCAGAGGCCCAGGTGTGTGACGATGTCCTGGAGTCAAGTCCCATGGGCTGCAGACTCCTCCTGCCCCGCCTGCCAAGTGCCCTGTTCCGGAAGAAAGGTGAGCGCTTGGTGGCAGCGGCCTGAGCCCTGGGCAGAAGTGTGCAGATTGTCTCTTTTGTACAAAAAATAAAGTTATCCATGCTCATAGAGATGGGGAGCCATTCGGAAACGCATCAGGTTGACTGTCGAGGATAATTCTGCTCTGGGATTATTCTGAGAATAATTCCCCAGAGAAAGCTGCCGTCAGTGCCCGGATCAGCTAGAGTTCCACTGATTGCGGCGGACCCCACCGACCGGGGCCCTGCAACAGAGTGGATTTTTCTCTCCGAGGACATTAAGGACTCTATTTTTTTCCCCAGGGCAGGGGGATTTTTTCACTCTATGCAGTCTCCATTTCTTCCATTTTCTGTTCTACCGTCTTTGCTAGAGACCTTTCTCAGTCATCTGGGGACTCTTGTTTGGTTTTCCACTCAGACAGGAGACGAAGGCCCTGCAGCTGATCCAGCAAGTTCCGAGCTTGCTGACTTCGGGTTTCCTTGCCCACTAGTCTGGCCGGGCCACCCCCTGGGGAATCCTCCTAGTCAGTATCTGGGGGCCCTCCCTCCAGAGGAATCTTGTACTATCTGGCCTAGGGGCATAAAGCTGGGGGCTGCGGGTTTGGCTTCTGAATAAGGTCTGGAGAAAGAGTCTCAGTATTTACCAGTACTTTGACCTGAAAGAATCCTCTAGTTTCCGTGTGGCGTTCCCACCATTAACTGTACCTGCTGCACCCACGACACCCTCTCTCTTTCGTCCTCTTCAGAACAAAGTATTCCTCTTTAGAATAAGGCTTCGATCTACTTCTGTGTTGGGGGAGGGCTGTTGCCACCCCCCACCCCCACCCCGTGCAGAAAGCAGAGGAGGGTGTCTGGAGACCTAATTGCTCCCTGAAGGGACCTCATACCCTCCTGTTCCATCCCACCTGCATCCTCTCGCTGTCCTATGAAGCCCTTTCACGATTCCAGAAGGTGTAGGGGTTTGCGTCTTGTTTTTTTTCTACAGAAAAAACCTAAACGTTTTCAGGTCTGTTAACTCAATTTGGTACTCTTCTCTGTGCTTCCTTGGCTTGGAAAATCGTGTCACTTTATCCCCTGTCCTGTCTGTCTGTGTGTGAGGCATGGCTTTACCGGGGTCCCCTCACTACTGTTGTAGGGAGACCGGGGTGGGAGTTCAATATGCATCTGTCATTGGAAGCTCTCGGTCTGGTTCGTACACCTTCATCCTCATATTTTTGTGGAGACAACCAGTTTCTCCCTGAATGATACAAGTTTCCTCTTCCCCCACGTAGTTGTGCTGCAAGATAGAGTGAAGAACTTTTACACCCGCCTGCCGTTCCAAAAGCTGACGGGGATTTCCATCCGAAACAAGGTGCCCATGTCTGCCAAGCCCATTTCCAGTGGGTAAGCTGCCCCATCCCCCACCCCCACCCCGGCCCCACAGCTGGTGCTTGTGAGGAAGCCTCCTTACTGCACACGGGAGGTGGCACAGTGTCTGTTAAAGGCACAGACGTCATAAAAACTGCAAAACCCAAAGGGGAGGTTGGAAAAGGTAGTAAGAAGGTAACCGTGTGTAAGAACTTGGCTAAGGCAGGTTACTGGTGTTAAACATGAAATTTAGCCCTGGACCACCAGTCAGTGGATGCAAAGGAGATGTAAAAAGACACGAGCCAAGTCTTACCAGTTAGTAACAATGATCTGACATCCCAGTCAAGTTGGTGGGCAGAGTCCCACCGTGCTGCGTGCAGAACCTGGAGAGCAACTCGGACTTTTCACGGGGCTGTAGGCGTCTATGGACTTACAATTTATTTTATGTAGTGTTTTTTTTTTAAGATTTTATTTATTTATTTATCTTTAGAGGGGAAGGAGAGAGGGAGAGAAACATCAATGTATGGTTGCCTTTTGTGCGTCCCCTACTGGTAGTTAGCCTGCAAGGAACCGGCCTGCAACCCAGGCCATGTGCCCTGACTGGGAATCGAACCGCGATTGTCTGGTTCACAGGCCTGCGCTCAATCCACTGAGCTACACCAGCCAGGGCTATTTTATGTAGTGTTTGAGAAATGTATTTTATCATTTTTTTAGTTAGTTAGCTTCGATGTAGCTGTTTTCACTGGAGGCGTTGCTTCTCTCAGCCTCGTCTGTGGACCCTGCACCAGAATCGGTGGGGCAGCCTGTGACCAGCCACACCTGAGTTCCCCTGGACCTACTGACTCAGCAGGTCCAGGGGTGGGGTTCAAACCCCTGAATTGTAAATAAGCTTCCTCCTGGTGATGCTTTTGTGTTCTAGGGTGCCGGTCGTTGAGCTATGAACTTGCTCCTCTGGACCGTATTCTCGATTTGTAAAACCATGTCATGTGGCTTTTAAGATCTTTTGAAAATAAAGATAAGACGATGAGATGAGATAGTCTCCGGAGATTGGGCCTAGCTCCACCTGTGCTGGTGTGGGTGGGGGAAGGGAGCAGGAGAAGGAGGGGTGGACCCAGGGCTCAGCCTGACCCTGGTGTGGGGACGGGGCTGGGGTCTCAGAGCAGGGTGGTTAGATGGGAAAGCGCGGTCTCCAGGCTGGGGCTTAGCAGGGAGCTTCCGACAAAGGTAAACCGGTGAGAGGAAAACAAGGGCAGCCGGAGTCCGAGGGGTTGCCTGGGAGATGGAGGCTTCACCTACCAGGATGACTCATGTTCAACGGGCTTCTCGAAAGGGGAGGAGAACACCAAGACTGAGTGGGGTCCCCACAGGGAAGAGCTCAGGTGGAGCAAGCTCTCAGGAGTCAGGAATGAGTGATCTGACCTGGGACATCAGGTCGGGGCAGGGGGGACTCAGGATGCTAGAAATCCACGCATGCATCTTGGCCGGAGCACCCCCAGGTTAGGTAGTCATAAAGAGAGCAGGCCCTCGGAAGTAGCAATGACTGCAATCAGCCATCCCCGCAACCCCCTGCACCATTCCCAGGTCCCAGGTCCTGGGCTGCCAATGAAATCCCTCAGGCCTTTTCCCTTCTCACCCCAGGTTCTTCGAGTGCGAACGACTGTGTGACCTGGACCCGTGCTGCACTGGCTTTGGCTTTCTAAATGTCTCCCAGTCAACAGGTAAAAGTGGTAGGGACCCCCACCCCCACCTGGTAGGGCACTTGGCAGTCCAAAAAACTCATTCGCACTTATGATCTGGTCTAATCCTCAGCACCTGCATGTGGAAGGTGGGGAGGAGCGATCCTCATTCGCAGGTGGGAAGCGGGGGCTTGGAGAGGGAGCTGGTTCATAAATGTGACGGCTGCAACGCGGCTCCTGGTCCAGTACCCACTCAGCTCTCCAAACCCTGTTACCCGATCAGAACCGCCTGCCTTTCACTCTCCACCTAGCTGCCTTCTCGTCCATTCTGTGATCTGTATTTAAAACATGCTAGTGGTGTGACCCTAGAAAAGTCACTGAATCTCTGACCCTCAGTCTCCTCCACCGTAAGTGGGGATGAAAATGCGACCTGCTTGCAGGGCCGTGTGAGGACCAGGGGTCGATGAGACAGACCCTGCACAGCCCCGGGCTCTCAGTGGTGCTCCCTGAGTCTCAGTTGCCTTCGTTCCTGTGCTGTCAGGCCAGGGGTCGCCAGGGGTCGCCAGGGGTCATCAGGCGCCAGGTTTTCCATCCTCGGCTAAGGTCATACCTAGAATACAAGTAGTTGTGAATTCCAAATACCCGCTAACAAATAGTTTGCAGAATTTCCCTCTTTCAATTAGAATTTCTGTCCTGATCCCTTCCCCGGTCCTGGTTATTGTTTGCTGCAGGTGGAGAGGTGACATGCCTAACTCTGAACAGCTTGGGACTGCAGACCTGCAGCGAGGAAAACGGAGGCGCCTGGCGCATTTGGGACTGTGGCCCTCCCGACACCGAGGTCCGTACCTATCCCTTCGGATGGTACCAGAAGCCTGGTAAGTGGCGTCCCCGGGGCTGCTCTGTGGGCATCTTTAGTTGGCCGGTTTCCAGACGTGTATTCAAATGATGTCCTGGGGCCTGGAAGGAGATTATTTGGAATTCACTGGGTGCAAAGAACAGAAGCAGAAAAGGAATTTATGGAAAGCGATAAACTCAGAGGAAAGATGACCGACAAAGGCTCAGCACATGGATGGGCTGAGCGGGAAGGAGCAGGCAACGTCCTCGTGCGTCACTGTCACAGCCATCCTCCTCCAGAAGGTCTGGGTGGTTGCATTCAAGCTTTAAATTCAAGGGGGAGAGCTGGGTCCGTGGCTGGGAGACCACCCACAAGGGCGGGGCAGCTTGATTGACAGTCCAGCGAGGCTATAGGCACTGGTGGGGACGGGGTCTCTCACAGTGCCCTTAAGGTGCTGTCACTGGGTGGGGGAGCAGACAGATGCTCACCCTTCTTGGTTCCCTCAGTTTTCTTGTCTTGTCCATTAGAATGTAACACGTCTCTCCTCCCACATTGCCTCCCATCTCCTCGTCCCACTTAATGCCGGAACATATCATTTTCCGTCCTTATATTGCTCAGGGATGAACTGAGTCAAAAGAAGCTTAAGAAAGAATCCATTTGTTCAGAAGTATCACAGCGCTCAGGCAGCTTCCCACGGCCAGCGCGTCCGTAGCCTTCCCACCAAGCTGCGTTCACAGGAATGAGGCAGAGGCCGAGGTGGACTCCGGGAGGGGAGAGGCACACGCCTGCCGCAGGGTGCACCCAAACGGGGCCTGCAGGGCCTGCGGGAATGTGCTCTCTGACTGCTGTCCACAGCGAACAACAAGTCCCACGGGTCTTAGCACAGAACTGAGGGCATGGATGAGCAATCGTGAATGCAGATGAGGCCATTTGCTGCCTGTTCCTGGCAGCAGGACCCAGAAGGAAGTATTCTTACATCCAGGGTGGGAGGGCAGGGGGCAAAGGCAGCTCTGGTCAAGCATTGCCCCAGAGACCTGGGTTTCCTGCAGTGGGTGGGCCCTGCAGCCTGGGTACCCTCTGCTCTTGGAAGAAACTAGTCTTGCCCATTCTCTCTGCAGCTGGGTGAGGCCTGAACGCAGGGCAGGGTCACTGGTTTGTTTACAAAGTCTGATGTGGCTTCTAAAATTACAATGGAAACCTCACAGTTTTTCTCTTCTGCTGCCAAGCAAATGCACTTGGACCCTGTCGCAATTCTAGATACAGGAACATAACCTGGAAAGGAAATGACAAGCTTTTCTAATTAGGTCTGTCTGTACCCTTCACAGAAGCTGCCACATGTAGGTAGAGTCTCTGTACAATCCATTCTTCACCATCATTCACATGCTAGCTAAGTATTTGCTAAGTGCCGAGTTGGCTCCAGGCCCTAGGCTAGCATTTTGCAGAAAACACCTTATTTTGTTCCCAAACAACCCTGCAAGGTAGCGCCTGCTGTGATGCCCCCCTCAGCGTTGCACTGGCAGACATTTTACAACCCGTGAAGGTGGAGGGAAGCTTGGTTTCTAGCAGTTGCCGCTTGCTGTGGTGTAAATATGCCTGCTGTGGCCAGTTTTAAGCCAACTTGATGTCCCCAGAGGCAGAGTCGGGAAGCAGCAGAAAGTTGAGTGATCACTGCTAATGTGAATTGGCCAAGTGAATTGCTCAAGGTTGCATAGTGAGGTGACACCATAGGAGGGTCCCCAGGGCAATTTTGGTCCTCCCAGGGATGGGGGTCATTGATGATTTCAATGCTGCAAGGGCCCAGGGAAGCTGAGAACCCTCACAGCACAGCTACTCCTGTGCGATGAGAAGGTCCCACCCACAGGATGAGTGGCACCTGTCATGTAACTCGATGGTGGGTGAGCAAGAGCAAGTGACCAATAGCAGCAGAACTAGGTGACCCATTCTCTGCTGAGGTGAGCTGCCTGGTATTTCTCAACTAACTGTTCTCGGGGCATCGGACTGTGATCTCCTTCCAGCATTCTGTCTGTATTGTCTAAATGTGCCTTTGCAAACCAAGCTTACTTTGAATTGCAAGATAAAGTCCCCAAAGCAGTCACCAAGGCGTGGACATGTCATTGCCCTTGACAGAGGGCCAGGTTGTTCTCTGCAAACTGCACCGATGCTCAGGGTCTTTGCTCCGAGGGCTGCTGTCTTCCAGGAAAGACAGACATTTGAACAAACGAGCAGTGTGCCAGGGCCCAGCCGCTTGGCTGGGGGCAGTGGCACCCAGAGGACAGCCAGTAGGAGGCCTGGGAGTTGACCGAAGAGCTCGCAGAGCACCGATGACGATGGAAGCCGTAGTCAGTGTCCCTCAAAGTGCATCCTGGGACAGCAGAGTCAGCAGGCTCTGGGAACTTGTTAGAAATGCCAGGTCTCCGGCCCCAACCCGTTGGCACGTGGTGCACAGGGGAGGTCCCGCTTTGTTGTTTTAAGCCCCTGAGGTGTTTCGATTGCCACTTGAGCGTACCCGAGCCCACCCCGACGGATCCAGGGCTGGTGCTGGGAGTCGGGCGTGATCGCCAAGCCCAAATTTGCTGTTACCAAATCACTCCTCTGTTAATGCCTTCAGAGCTCAGGGACACTGAGGGTGAGGAAGAGCTAACAGGCCACCTTTTTGTCCTTTGCAGTTGCTCAAAATGACGGTCCCAGTTTTTGTCCTTCTGCGCTTCTGCCTTCCCCCGCAGAGAAAGGTGAGTCCTTGGCTCGTTCATGTCTTTGACAACAGTGTCCAGTCCTCCTTTCCCTCTTACTCCTTCCTTTTGGCCAGTAGTTTACAGCTTGCTGGACCCTCTCACACATTAATTCCAGCTCCTATCTGTCACACGCACATGCACACACTGGGCAGGTACCAGCCCACGTCACAGGTGAGGAACCTGACTCAGCAATGTCACCACTCGGCCAAACAGTGCAGCTGACTGGAAGCAGCATGGGACCTGAGCCCCATCCTCCCAGTTTGTGTTCTAAGGATCGTTTCCTCCTGTCATGGCACGGCTAGACCTGCATGGTCCAGGGCAGTGTCAACAGTGCTGGCACTCATGGGTCAGAAGAGAAAGAATCTGCTCTTCACTAGTGCAGGAGAGCTCGGGCTCCCGGCCATCGGCACACTGGGAGGCACCGGGATGTCTAAGGCAGGGCACTGGCCCTGAGCACGGCCCAGCCTGAGGCTGCTGGTCACAAGGCAGCAGCAGGTTCGGGGAGGTGGCCGCTCTGGATGGGGTAGGTGGGGGCGGGCAGGCCAGCGTGGGCCTCACCGCACATCCTTTCACTGCCTTCCCATAGTCAGGAAATGAGAGGCTCTGAGAGCCCTGTGACATGATGTCTGAGGGACTCTAGACACCTGTCATTACCGTTCCGGCTGAAGTGACAGAATATAGCTTCTGTGGGAGGCAGTCATTTAGGGTCAAGGCTGTGGCTGAAAGGTTAAATGTCCTCAGCCCACGTGCTCGGTTCCCCCTTTCCTCCTCTCCGTGAACACGGCGAGGGGAACGATCCCATGTGATGTGTTTTCTGCACGCACATCCAGAACGTCTGTGTCCGAGCACCTCCGAGCTCTGTGCCTAAGGCTTTCGGTCTGCACGGCCTGTGCGAGGTTGGTTCCTGGAGCCCTGTCCGTGTGGGCCACCTGTTGCCGCGTCGCGATCGCAGAGGTGGGGCTTGGAGAGGGCGGAGCGAACTCAGAGCCAAACACGTGATGCTCGTCCAGGCCAGACTCTGCCCACAGTCGAGTCTGAGTTTTATCAAGGTAGCATGCAAACATTTGAAATCATCACATAGTCCCCAGAGGTTTATGAAGTTTTTTTAGTCAACTTGTTACCTGCTGCAACACCCCCCCCCCCCCCCCGCAGGCTACCTACCACCTTCGACTCCTTCAGCTATTTTTTCTTATTCTGGCCTCCCTATTTCTAGATAATACATGACTCTTGCTATTCCTTGACTTGTCAGTTTTGGAAGTGACGATTGAGTTCCGCCTCGCTTGATGACAGCTCAGGGCTGTCTTTTATCGGCTTTTTCTAATCTTCCTCCTTCACTCTCCAAACCGAGGAATACCGAGCCCTGGGACTGAGACAGTGCACTGAACTGTGATGAGCAGGTCCATATGGGTCACTGAGGAGTCCCGCAGGGTAATGGCGAGCGCCTGCTCTTACCAACCACCAAAACGGGGTCTGAGCTGAGCCGCCTCGCTCCAGCCCCAGGCTTCATCCATGCCTTCCAGGGGGCCTCCTGCCTCCTGGGCTGCCTGGGCCGCCCCTGGAGGACACAGGCCATGTCCACACCCTGCTCTATGGGTACCTGGCGTGTTAGTTATTCCACGCTGCTGGGCCTGTCAGCACACTTTACTCTCCTTTTCTTCATCTCCACGTTTGTAACCCCCGCCCCCAGCAGTTGTTTGCTCTTTTCCACGGTCTTCTGTTATCTGTGGGTTTAGACTGCCTAGTTATTACTCCGTTTTGTAGGGGTTTGTGGAGGGAGAGAAGAGAAATGTGCCATGTTTAATTAAAAGCAGTGATTTCCTATTAAAAAAACCTCTTCAACCTTTCACGAAAACTTTGTGTCGCCCTCAGCACTGTGGTCAACATTTGCTCCTCATGCAGACCTCGAGACTGGTCCTAATTTAACAAGTATTACTCACAGAAAGTTGAAACAATACAGAGATGTAGAAGGAAAAGCCACAGAGTTATTAGGAAGTCACTCCCGTCAGGCAGGGTTTTCTTTGTTTTTACCTAACATTGCATTATTTGTATATTTCCAAACTGTACGTAGGGCGGGGCAAAAGTAGGTTCACAGCGGTTCGTATGGAACGTGATACAGTCATTAATACATAATAATGCATGAACAAATTTTGCATCTGCGCGCTCACAACTGTAAACCTCCTTGTGCCCACCGGGTGTGTCTCTCTAAATCACGCATGCCTGTGCATCCTCACCCATTCATTCATTTGTTCCTACTTTCACGATGCTCCCAGTCTGGCGATGAAGAAACAGGTGAGGACAGTGCAGGGTGATCAGCGACAGTTGTCACATTATCCCACCAGGTAGACACGCTGCAGTTCGCAACTCATTCATATGTTTTTGGACGTTTGATTGTTTAGGATTCTTCACCATTATGAAAATACCACATTGAATACCTTGGTGCATACACTTTTGCCCATGTCCAGTTTACTTCCTGAGGGCACATTCTCCAACGTGAGATGATTGTCTTTGAGGACTTTATATTTCATTTATTTATTTATTTATTTTTTGAAAGATTTTATTTATTTATTTATTTTTAGAGGGGAAGGAGAGAGGGAGAGAAACATCAGTGTATGGTTGCCTTTTGTGCATCCCCTGCTGGTAGTTAGCCTGCAAGGAACCGGCCTGCAACCCAGGCATGTGCCCTGACTGGGAATCGAACTGCGATCATCTAGTTCGCAGGCCTGCGCTCAATTCACTGAGCTACGCCAGCCAGGGCTGAGAACTTTATATTTTAAGTGTCTAGATTTATATCGCTAAAATTAGTCTCAAATAGTTGGGTTTTTCTGCCATATCCTGGGAATCCTTAAGTATTATCATTTGAAAATGCTATTGATTGAAATTACAGGTAAAGAGGATGTTGACAGCTAAATGTCAACAGCACACTGTCAGACACATAAATCAACCAACATGTAAGTATCTCAGAGAGATTTTATGTGCCTCCACCCTGTTCTTTTTGCTAAACATTTGTGTTGCTGAGATGTGAATTACCTACAAAAAAAGGTGGAGCACAGCCCACCCCCCTTCTCACACACACACACACACACACACACACAAATGCTACGCATCTGAGTAGATGTTTCCAAGGCACAGTGAGCTGCCACAGTATTTTTAAATGAGCCTCTGACAAGTGTGATTTGCAAGCAGGGGAGACATCAGAGCCGATGTTCCATCTGTGCTTCGAGTTCCCAAACTGGAATTTGGAGTCAGAGCACGTGCCTTTGATGGAAACCAGAGGGAGCGTGCAGCTCTGTCTCCAGGATATGGGCACATCCGCGTGATTCTGACATGGGTTACGCACGCGCACGCGTGTGTGTGTGTTCGCTCTGCATACGTATGCTGCTCATCTTCACGTGGTTTCCATTCGGGGATAAAAGGAGATATTTATTAAATACCAAACATTTCATAAATCATTTAATGCTCAGAAGAAGGTTTGATGGTGGCAAGGTCTGTTTTTCAAATAAGGAAACTGAGGCTCTGCGAAGTTCAGTGACCCAGCTGGGATTTGGACCCATGTGTTTCTGGCCCCTCTGAGTTAGATAAGACTATTCAGTCTGAACTTCCGGACAGGGTGAGCGAGGTGGACATTCGAGTCCCTGCCCTTGTCTGGATACCTAGTCTCTTGGCCTTGAATCTTGTAGGAGTGTGTGAATAAGCCACCCCTTCAAGGTCTAGCATGAAAGGGGATTCTGATGCTCCGATTGGTCGGTGGGGATGGTGTGCAGAGCAGAGGGACTTCTGAACTCTCACAGGCCTGGGTGCGAACCACGGGCTCGAAATCATTCCAAGCGCTTCATTGGTGTTGCCCCAGAGAACGTCCTTGGCCTTGGCCAGACCTGTTGGGGTGGACGGGTGAGCCATCCACCCGTCAGCAGTGACAGCAGCTCGAGGGCCGGTTCGTATAGAAAGGAATTAGGGCAAAACAAATCATTTCAATTCCATTGAGTTCGGGGCAGTGAATACGCGCATGCCGGCCACTTGTGGATAACGGCTTGGGGACTCTCACTCATTTCCAGGGGGGCTGCTGTGCTGGGGGCCGGAGGTCTTGCTGGCGAAGGTAGGAGTCCACATTCTAGTCAGGAGAAAGGCACAGGATGGTAGAACTTAGGGAGCTGCACCACTTCCACCACAGTGAACCTACCTTCAGGCTGTAGCAGGAGGGGGAAGACTCTCCCAAATTTACCACCACCAGGCAGGACTGCATCACGGGCACATCATGCCTGAGCTAGGACATCTTTTTTCTCCAATTTTTTTTATTTAATTATTTTTCAAGTACAGTTTTCTGTCTATTACTCCCATCCCATCCTACCCCCTGAGCTAGGACATTGAAGGTGAGCGTACATCGGTCAGGTGGCCAGGAGGGGACAGGGAGGCGTCCTGGGCAGAAGGCAGCGTGAACAGAATCCCAGGGGCACACATTAGCACAGCACACCTACGCAGGGAATACGCGTACAAGATGTTCAGGATTGCAGGGCAGGAGGGGGCGGGCCGGGCGGGAGGCTGAGTGGTAGAGTGTGTTGGGTACCACACGTCCTCGAAGGGCTTTAAGTGATGGCACAATGAGCTTTAAAGCTACTCCAACGCTCTTCGTTTGGGCTGTGAAGGGGACGATGCCTGAGAGGATGGACAAGGTAGATTTTGAGAAAATGAAGTCAGTTGTGTCATCTGGGTTATAGAGTATCAGGTTACTCTTTTGGGAGAAAATTGTCCATTTTCTCTTTTAAACAAGCACAGTGGTAAAGATGTTACATCTTCTTAAGAGAAAAATGTCCACTGCAGTTTGAAAGACCCACAGCACCCAATCTGGAGAGGATGCTCCGGATTAGCTCGGGCTGCAGCCTCAGGCACCGGAGCCCGTCTGCAGGCCGACCGTACACCCGAAGGTGGATCTTCCTCGGTTCTATTCCCAGAACACCTCGCATTTCACTTCTCACGCGCTGTGTCAGCAGCACATTGCTCATAGGTGCCGCTGAAGCAAATTGAGCATTTGAGTTGCAAGCCAGAGGAAAACACAGGATGAGAGTCTTTAGAAATTTGTTGTGTGAAGTTAATCTCGCCTACGGAACCTCAAAAGACCCTTTAGCTCTGGACATGCTCCAGCCCTTGACCTTGACTGAGTGCCTTTGGAGGGGTGGGGGCAGCACAGGTTGCTGCCAGCAGAGAGAGCTGTGAGTGAGGCTGCAGCGGAGAGGGTGTGCCAGGGTGCCGAGAAAGACTCCGTTAAATGAAGTCCGGCCTGTTCAGCTGTCCAGCGCCACCCCTAACCTCGTCCTGGAGCCCGAATTCGGAGGTGGCTGCCAGAATGGTCTTTGGGGCCACGATGGTAGTCTGTCCTCTCTGTCTGCTCTGCCCCCATCCTTTACTTTCAGCTGTGCTTGTAGGTTGATGGAATTCAGTCATCTTTCCAGCAAGTGTTTCCCATTAAGCTGGAGACAGAGTCGTGTGACCCTAAGAAGAGCCAGCACTGGCAGGGAGTGTGCACACTATCTAACTGAGGGAAGCGGGAGGCCTCCTGGGGCGGCGGTGGGCTTTGAAGTCAGTCTGCCCAGCTTCCAGGCCGGCTCCATCCCTGAGCCACTGAGTGCCCCGGGGCCAGAGTCCCAGGCTGGTAATATGCCTCCGTTTGCTTCTGGGGAATGAGGATGATGGTGGAACACCGGAACTGTCAGTCCAGTAGGCCTGTGTTGGGAAATAAATAAAACACAGTGCTCAGCGCAGACTGGGTAATGGGTGAGTGCTTAAGAAAAGCCAGCACTAATTCCAAGTCCAAACCCAGGCTTTTCCAGAGAAGGTGCCTTTCCCAAGTCACAGGTAATGGCACAGTCACAAAATTGCATGTTTGAAACATTCCTGTGTCCGGAGGGCTTTGCCAGTCAGTGCGCTGAGTGTGCTCCGAATTTGAAGGGGGGGACCTGGAGGGGCATCGCGGCACTCGTCCCAGGGACGTTGTACTTCAGTAGTCTCATTGGGGTACCTCAGAGCGTGGAGTGGGTGGTACCAGAACTGTGCAGGCTGTCCCGTACCAACCCAGGGGCGCTGTCCCCTGCACCCCTCCCATCGTGGCTGCTGGACTGCCCCAAAGCTAGTTGCTACTCCTCCGTCCACAGCTGCGAGGTTCAGGTGAGTGGGTGCGGGTGCCGACTCCAAAATTGTCTGGTGTTTGTATGAAAGTTCAGTTTCCTTTCCAAATGTGTACATAGCTATGTGAACACACACACACACACACACACTCTCACACACTTGAGGGAGCTCTCGGTGTGCCCCACTGGTACTTCAGCTGTCTGCGGACAAGGCTCTACCCCAGGGGCCAGCGAGGCAGGGCTGCCAGCACACGCCACTCCTGCCTTCTCTCAGGAGTGCTGAGGGGGCCATGTAGGTGGCAGCTGCAACGTTCGGCTTGCAGCAAACTCCACCCCCAGGCCCGGGGTGTGGCCCAGATGCCTGTCTGCCACACTGCCTGGGCGGCCAAGTGTGCTGTGAGCACAGCATTGCATGTGGCGGCTTCCCTGGACCTCGTCCTTGCTTCTCTGAGACCCAGGGGCAGAGGAGGAGAGGGACACAGCTGGCACACTGGGATCACAGTGGTGGCAGATCCAANGGGGGCCATGTAGGTGGCAGCTGCAACGTTCGGCTTGCAGCAAACTCCACCCCCAGGCCAGGGGTGTGGCCCAGATGCCTGTCTGCCACACTGCCTGGGCGGCCGAGTGTGCTGTGAGCACAGCATTGCATGTGGCGGCTTCCCTGGACCTCGTCCTTGCTTCTCTGAGACCCAGGGGCAGAGGAGGAGAGGGACACAGCTGGCACACTGGGATCACAGTGGTGGCAGATCCAAGGAGGACAGGAAATGGGAGGAACCTGGCCCCAGTGTGGAATTCTCCACTCTCCCCACGGACGCAGGAGGCAGCCTCCGGCCAGCTGCGTTGGCGCTGGTTCTGGGAAGGAGTTATGGTCTCTCTGACACAGCTGTTGTTGCCCCCATTCATTCAGCAAGTGCTCAGTGTGCACCGACTCCGTGCCACGCACCCGGGGCTGTGCAGAGCCGGCAGAAAGCCCAGCCCTGTGGAACTTCCTCCTAACTTCTCTCTCCAGGGCTTGCTCCTCCTCTGCTCCCAGCTGATGTCCCCTCCTCAAACGGACCTCCACCCAGCCTATCACAGCAGCCCCTCTGCACCCCCACCCCGGCCACCACACTCTCCGCTTCTTCACCAGCTTCATTGTCTCCACACAGTGTATTGCTACAAAATGTTCTCCCTTGATTACTTCTCGTGTGTTTGTCTGCCCCTCCTCTGAAAGGCAAGCTGCTCAGGGCAGGGACTTCCTGTGTCTGGGTCACTGTTGTGCTTAGTACCTGGAAGCGTGACTGGTACCAGTCAGTACCCAGGAAATACTGAATGAAAGAATGAATGAATTTCTCTCGTTTGCTTGTCTGCTAGACAGCGTTCCCCAGGGCACAAGTTTTACGATTCACAGTTTAATCTTAACACTTAGCAAAATGTCTAATATGCAGTAGGTGCTCAATGTTATATTTATATTGTCTTTAAAAAACATGTGTATTTACTTTTCTTGGTTAGTGTTTAAAGCGAATAGTCTTTCAGTAGTCTAATATTCCATTAACGTTCGTTGGAAGGAGGAGTCTGTAAAGGAATGAAGTGATTGCCCGTGGTGGTGGAGTTCCGGAAACCACACGGGCTGTGGGAGGCCCTAGGTGTGTGACCTTGACCAGTTCCGAGGATCTTTCTGAGTCTCCATTGCCCCACCTGTAATGTGGAGATGACGATGTCATCTTCAAAGATGTTGCTCATTGAGCTTGAAAGAGAGATCATGTGTAAAAATCGCTACCCGCAATGCCTGGTGATGGTCGGCTGTGTTGGAATAGCCAGGTCAGGTCGAGCCCTGCCAGGACTCAGGGCACCCTGTGCCAGGTGGCCTTTGGGAGTGCTGCCTCCGCAGTGGGACAGTGCACAGCCAGTGTGAGAGCAGGTAGTGTGCTCGGAGGCAGTGCAATGGCGTTTGCTGCACGGCTGTGCCTTACACCCCTGTTAGGACCTAGAGGATGGAGAAAACACACGACTTCTCTAAATAACTTCCTCCCCAGACAGTGCGTCTTTAAACCTGGTTGGTCCATCAGGGGTGTGCTCAAATTTAAGGGAGAAAAAGTCCAGAACAAAATATGCCAAACGAGGGCCTACCTTTTCTTTTTTAATAGGACATTTCCCCCGAAAGTGTTCATGTTTTAACAGGGAGGCAAATCAGAAAGAGTTCATTTCTCAGAGTGAAAACTCAAGCCATTTGACAAGCATGTGGGGGGTATATTTTAGACAGGCTGCCCTGCCTAGGGCCTTTCAAGTCATTCTGTTACTGACTGTGAATCAAACCATCCCTGAGTGCAGTCCACCGACATCAGTGGGTTTCCTTCATTTTTGTGGCTTGTGCTAATTTTAACAGTTGATACAAAATGGTAATGCTGTGTTACAAGTGGCTAGTGCTGCTCAGAGTTGCTTTTTAGTGATCCTTTGGGCAGTCCCCGTTTGTTGGTCTCTGCTGAATTCCCTGACCTCCTTGGTGAGCAAAAGCAACTTGGTTTATCAAGGAAACAGTCACCTTCCCCGCCCCAGGAGGTGGGAGGGGCCCAGCTGGGAGGCACCAAGGAAAGGCTTCGGTGTGGATGGAGCGCTTGGCACCCTGGGAGGGCCAGTGGAGGCGAGGTGAGGGGGCATGGGCTCAGATGGTGGAAGGACAGGGCATTGGTTTTTCTGCTGTGATGGCAACTGAGGTGATGAGCTCCCCGCTTCTGGAGGATTCAAGCATGTTGGAGATTTCCTCACTGTGAGGGGGTGGCTTAAATGGCCTCTGCGTTTCCCTCTACACTTCCTATTTTGATCTCTCTAATAATTGGCTCAGTGATGCTCGAAGGTGGCTTTGTTTTCCTTCTGTTTGTTCTGCTAACTCAGCCGCAGCAAACAGAAGGTGCGTGGCAGACACTTGCAGAAGTGGGGAAGCAGAGACTGGCCCTGGGCGAATCCGAGTTTCAGTTCCAGTTCTAGTTCTACTCCAGGAGGCGCCGTTGGACCCAGGGCAAGTCACTTCACTGCTCGGAGCCCGAGTGTCCTTGAGGTGGACTTTATAACATCACCTACATCCACAAGTTGCTGCGAGATTTGGCTGACGTCTTGTAGGGGATGCGCCGGGGCTGGTACCTAACACACCGCATGTTGATGAACCACAGCGACTGCAGAGGCAGAGGCAGGTGTGCAGTCTGGGGGTCTGACCCGGCTCTGTGACCTTCGGGGGCTGCCTGCTGCCCACCGAGAGGTCGGGAGGGCCTCTGTGCAAGGCTCTTGTTCAACATTTCTAGGGAGGACTCTGTGTGATTGGAGTTACTTCGCTGAGCTCATGTTGGTTCTCTGTGTGCACTTCTGAATTTCTGCAGTTTGGCCCAGGTACCCAGGATCACACACAACCACCCCAAGAAAGAGGAGATCAGGTGTTCTCAGGAGACCCACCTGTCATACTGTCTCCCAGATGGCCTTTGTTTTCAGGGGGATTTGAGCAGTGTCCACTCAACGAAAGTCGAACTTCCTAGAGAGAAATCCGGTTTAATCCGCGCCTTTCAATGTCCGCCCAGAGTTTGGTTCATGATGAGCCTAGTAATTTGTCTTGAGGACAGAGAGGGACTGATCATAGCCCCAGGTCCACTTCTACGGGTACAGTTTTGGGGAACTTAGACATTTCTCTAGAAGCGTCTTTGAGGTTAGCAGTGTAACAGATGCTTACTCACCAGCCCACACGCGTACAACCTCAACAGATCCCAGACCCTTTCAGATGCCCTTGGAAACTTCTGCTTGCGATGTACATGCCACTAAAGAGGAACGATGGAGGGGACTGCCATTGAGTCACGGGGAGAAACAGGCAGTTGTGGCGGAGTGGGGATCGGGACGTGGCGCTCCAGTCAAGCCCCGGGTTTGCCAGCTGCGAGCTGCAGCTTGGGCCATGTCACACCCCACCTCTGGGCTGCAGGCCAGCCCCGTGCAAGCCAGTAATAACAATATGATTAATGCACAGGTTGATGTGGTTATTAAATATCACAGTGTGCATGAGAGTGCTTCATAAACTGGACTGTGCCACAATTGCCCATTATCGGCTTGCTAATTGGTTTATTCAGTAATTATTACTGAAGTTTTGTGGTATGGGGATAATTCCAGTGTGAATTTTTGTTGAGATAAAAAATTAGTATTTTATTTCTCTTTTATTAATTAACTTATTACCATATTTTTCGGACTCTAAGACGCACTCTTTTTCCCTAAATTTGGGAGGAATAATGATTGTTAATGCTGCTGTTGAGTTCTGTTTACATTTACACTGGTGAAATGTTATGTTATAAAATATTTTACCACATTTTTTGCTTCAAAAATTTTTTTCCTATTTTCCTCCTCTAAAACCTATCTTATGGTCCAAAATATGGTATTAATTCATTTAATACATACAATTGAGCTGGGCTGTTCATGCAGAATAGTGATGTTATTCCTATTTAACACATAAAACACTTAATAAATGTTAGCTACAACTATATTACTAATCTTACTGTTAACATTTTTTTACATGCCCTTATGAGAGGTCTTGGAGAATTAACAAAAACTGAGGCAAATTCCTTGATCTCAAGGAGCTTATATTTCAACAGAGAGATAAAAATATAAGTAAGTTGTAACGCAGAGTGTTACTGGAACAGTAGACATATTTATAAGATGCTTTGAGCTGAAGAAAACCTACTCAGGGGTGGGGGAAGGAGTGTTTGATGGGTTTCTGTCGGCAGTGACATCTGAGTTGGGTTTCGAAGGGTGACATGAGTTCATCGTGTGAGTAAACTGACTTGACTTTCTAAGTGGATGCTGACAGAAAGGGAATAGTGAGCAAAGCCAAACGCATGTGTTTTGCCAGATCACCAGATGCCAGTATGGGGCGGTGGGAGGTAGGCTGATGACAGGTAAGGCTGAAGAAGCAGGTGAGGGAGGCAGCTGTCCGTCTGCGAGGGACCCGGGAGGCCATGTCTATTGTTGGGAATTTGAATAAGATGTGTCTGTCCCAGGGAGCGTTCTGATGATAATGGTAGAATGAGAAATTTGGACTTGCAGGAATACTTACCCCGGCTTTCCTCTTATGATGCCCTTTCTTGATGGACAGTCTTCTAGAATACCAGTCAAGGACGCAGTTTGATGTTTCAGGTTGGGCAGTCCCGTGGGGAGTGATTTTCTTGGGCCAGTTCCCAAGATACAGAACATAAGAAGGGAACCAGGTGAAGAGTGTTGGTGAGGATGGAAGTAAGAGGGAGTGTTCAGCTCTCCACACGCCGGGTTGGGGGACATTTGCTCAGAGGTGTCTCATAAGCACTGAATATTTCTGCGTGAGTCTTGGGCAAATGGTCTGGCTGCAGATATGTTTCATAATGGTTAACATGTCAGTAGTATTTGAAGTCACAGGGATCATGAGATCATGCATGGGGGGTGTCAGATGTAGATAGTGGAGGTCAAGGTCAGATCCCTGGGAAACAACAGTACTTAAGGGAAGAACAGAAGCCAGAAGAATAGCTAAAGATGGGCATGTGTTGTCATGGAAACCAGGGGAGGGAGCTGTGGTCAGTAATTTCAAGGAAGACGGAGACCACAAACGTTCCCTGATGTGGTCGTAAATACCACTTTGCAGATAGAGTGGAGTGTTGAGGGAAGCACCTAAATGCAAATGCTGCGTTGGAGAATGTGGAAACTGCAAACTTTCCCCAAGAATCTTGGCTCTGAGGGAAAAACATGGGATTGACATTTTAAAAAAATTGTGGCCTGTTAGTTGGTGACCTTCCATTTTTAGGTCATGGGCCACCCATGACACTGTATTGAAAACACTCTGCCCCTGGGTACATACCAAATTTATGCCTATATTTTCAGGGAAATAGGCTTCCTGAGACCCAGATGCCACATTAAAAACTCGTGGGTTAGAGTAAGATGCTACTCTGGTGATGGAGAAATGTGAGTGTGTTTAGAAGCAGAGTGACATGTCTGTGTCCAGGAGCAGAGAGCAGATATGGGGGGGCAGGAGTGGGGCGGGCATGGGGAACAGCCGATAGATGGGTGCCCCTGAGGGGGAGAAAGAACACCCTCGGGAGCACAGGTAGGGGGTTGGCTCCTAACAGCTGCCCTTCCTGTTTAGGGGAAACAAGGGGAGGATGGGTCAGACTGCGGAGTGGAGAGGGCACAGGGAGTTGGGCAGATGCTGCTAATGTCCCTTCTTTTCCGCGGGAGGCACATGCTGAGAGCGCAGGGTGCGATGACGTCTACGTCTGCACAGGGTGGCAGGTGTTGGAAGTTGTGTTGTGGAGCGGAAGAGAGATGGTGGAGCTGTCAGGCAGCGTTGAGAGTTCGGGTGAGGCTGAGGATCCACAGCTGTGAAAGCACCATCGGGCGGTCTGTAGGCATGTCTGTAGTCAGGCTCAGCGGCCAAGACAAGCTGCAGAGAAAGCAGGCCTATTGGGTTAATGCAACTGGGATGGAAGGGAGTGGAGGTGCTGATAGCAGGGAAGCTGGAATGGTGGGCCATGGGAGGCCTTGTTCATGAGAAGTCAGTCTCAGTGGATCACCCGGAGGGGCTGAGAGCGTAGAAGTCACAGTGAAGTTGAAAAGCTGGGTTTTGTGGGATGAATGTGTGAAAAGGCCCCAAAGCAAAGAGGATCGTGAGATGGAACAGAAGCAGAGCTTAGAGAAGCTAAGACTGAAAGGGTGATGGAGTCAGGGCCGTGGTGGATTTGGGATGTGGTCTTGAAGGTGCTTGGCTGCAGGGGGTGGAAGTAAAAATCTCAGGGATTGAAGAGGCCAGAAAACTGAGGCCAGAGTGTGGACTAGGCATCTACTATCCCTAGAGATGGTCACGTCACCCAAGATTGTAGTAGGAATAGGGGTGGAGATGAAGATTATGAGCTGGCTGGCAAAGAACTTGAAGAATGAGGGAGGATGACCAGGCACCCACAGTTGAGGAGAATTAGAAGGTTCCATAGCCAGATGGCTGTGACCTACAATGAGGGCGGGGGACACTGCAGACCTCGGTCATGGGAAGGACCCTTGTTTTCAGGACAAAGGAGTGGGGAAAGGATGAGACAAGTTCAGGGCTTAGCTGTGATGGGGGCGGGGTGATTTCACAGAGGTGAGAGCAGAGGAGACAGGACAGGAGCGACAGAGGCCACGTGGGTGAGAGGCCACAGGCTGGACTCACGTTCTTCTTGTGGGCTGGCGGACAGCTCCCGGCTGCCAGCTTTTCATTCCACCAAACCAGACTGATTTTTAAACCCAGAACAAACTGAGCATCGCCATTTTGTAGAAGGACTTGAACATGCCAAATTAGGAAGGACAACTGTCAACATATAAAATGACAGTATTTCACCCTCCAGATGGCATCTTCCAGGCTCCTCCTCATTCTTGGAAGAGGTTCGCACGCCCCCCATCAGGGTGCCTGTGGGGGTTTTGGCTCCCGTCCCCTGGGGGTCTACCGACCCTTTCTCAGCCTCTGCCTCTCGACCAGGGGTCCACAAACCACAGCCTGCAGCCTGCTTTTGACCCCTGAGCTGAGCATGGGCCTCAGACACTTTGAAAGTATTGTAAGAAAATGTAGAGTAATCTGGGATGGAGAGGAAACGTGGCTAGAGGAGCCTAAAATAGTTACTGTCTGGCTTTCAAAGGAGAAATCTTGCAGACTCGTGTTCCAGCCTGGAGATGTGCTGTCTTCTCTGTCCTTGCCCCAAGTGCCTGAGTCATCCGAGTGGGTCTTTTTTGGCCTTTCTGGCCCCGGGACCAGAGCTGTGCCCCATGGTGGGACAGTCTTGACCAGCAAGCGGAAGGGGAAGCAGCAGTCCTATCAGCACTATTGATGTTCACACTTGGGTTGGAAACACCTTGTTGGACAGGCGATGGCGTAGATGCCCTCGGGCATTCAGCCACTGGCAGAGAGTAGGAGCTCTGGCTTTGGACATGTCCAAACCCCTGACACACGGGGGCCAGGTTCTTCTAAATATTATTGTTACCTCTTCTGCCCCAAGCAGTTTGCAGGCGTTGTTCTGTTCAGCCCTCACTCTGCATCTGGAGCGCTGGCTTCTCCGTGCCGTGCATACACTGGGGGTGATGGCGCCTGCATGGGGACAACTGGGGGGGGGGCGGCAGCCCCAGCTCCTCCAGCCCCTCCCACAGGAAGGCTGGGACAATCACTGGCAAATTGTGTCCCTTAACGTGCAGAAAGACCTGTCCTGTGACACAGGGGACACCACTATTCCAGTTTACAGATTAAAACAAAATAGCCATCGAGACCTAGAATGTAATTTACCCGAAGTCAGAGCTGATGAGGCTGGGGTTAGGCTGGACCTGGTGCCCCCAAAGTGGTCCCTCCTGACAACGTGCAATGCCACCTCATCCAGCAGGGTGACCAGAGCAGCCATGGACCTGGCCATGTTTGGAGGGATTAAACAACACATGTAGCCCACTGCAATGTGTCTGGAAAATAGGAACTGCTTACTAAAGACTAGCCACTGTAACATGTACTAGGCCAGATGATCAGAATTGTTGCTAGGATTAGCATTTCTGTGCTGGGGCACAGCCATGGGGCACAGCAGGCTCTCTGGGTGTCAGGGAATGGATGTTCATGGCTACTGTGCAGTCGCTGGCTGCGTTTGTCCACCTGGGCTGCCATGGCAACGCACCACGAACAAGGGGCTCAAACAACAGAAACGTATCCTCTCACTGTCCCAGAGGCTGCAAGTCCATGGTCACGGTGTTGGCAGGGCTGGCTCCTTCTTTGGGCCGCGAGGGAAGGATCTATTCTGGCACCCTCTCCATTGTGTGTGGATGACCATCTTTGAACCATGTCGTTCCCATGTCACATCATCTTTCCTGTGCATGACTCTGCCCGAATGTCCCCTTTTTATGAGAACAACAGTCATTCTGGGTGAAGAAGGGCCACTAATGACCCTTTATCTGAATCACCTCTGTAACGGCCTGGACTCTGAACGTGATCACATTACGAGGTACCGGGGTGGGAGTAGGACTTCAGGGTCTTGGGGAGACACAGTCCGACCCTCGGTGTCATCACTGTCATTCCACGGCTGAGCCCTGGAGAGGCAAAGTTACAGATGAAGGCAGGCTCCCCGGGGAGCTGAAAAGTGGGTATGTGGAGGCTGAACAGAAGTGCATATGTGTCCAGGTATTTTTCTCGTGTTGTAAGTGTGGAGAGAGGCGCAGCGGGGCTGGGGCCTTCTCTCCAGAGAAATGCTAAATCAGCAGGCAGATCTGGCCCTCGCTCATCGTCTTTCAAAAGAACACATGACAACAAGTGTCTTTTTTTCTTCTTCTTCCTTCTGTTATCAAAGGAACATCTGGTTTTTATTTGAGTGCTGGCAGGGTAAAAATAGCCCAGCGTGACGTGGTTCGCACTTGAAAGACGTGTGTGATGCGCAGTCAGGATGTCTGAGGGTGGGCCCTTCCCCAAAGCGGCTGTGGCGCGGGAGCCCCCCCCCCCAGGGAGCTCGGGGGGCCTCCAGCTCTGGGCACTTCAGCGCATCAGTGAGTGTGTTCCTTTCTGCTTAGGCCCGAGGTCACGGCAGTGTGCGGGGGCCCAAGACGCTCTTCCTTCCTGAAGGGTGTCAAGACTTTGGTATCTCACCCCAGCCAGCCGGCTGGGGCATGGAAGCCCCTCTGCTATGGCCTCAGGCTTTTCCTGTGTTCAGCTCCAAGAGCCGCTGTGCCTGGTTCTGACGGCACCAAGAACAGGAAGAATCCTGTATCCTTGGAAGCCTTGCGGCTTACACTCCTTGTCATCTTGAGTCTTGGTGATCGTTAAGAAAACCCCGTTTTCTTTTTTTTTTTCATTAAAAAAATGGGTCTGGAAAGAGTGTTGGAAAGAGGGTTGGCGTTTGCTACTGGTTTGACATTTCTGTACTTTGATCTGATTCAGAAACACTGAAAAACACGTCCTCCCCGTTTCTCAAGTAAGAAAATGAGGGCCAGAGCAGGGACTTACCTCTGGTTACCCAGACAGCAAGTGACAGACTTGTCCCTACTGGGTGAACACATGCCTGCAGTTATGTGGTTTTCTAGTTTTTTTTTAAAGCTATTTTTAATGGTTGCAATTACTCTTAAGTAAGCCTTGAAACCCAAATCAAACATTTCTCCTTTAACTGATGTCTGGAAAGGAAGGCAGAAAGGGAGGGGGAGGGAAGACAAAAAAATGAAATTAACATAGTTTTCCATATATTGGTGGAAATTTCCAAATGCGTTCTCATCTAGTGACTCAAAGAAAGAAACTTAGTTTGTATTAAAAGGGAATACAACACGTTCTGGAAGGGAATAAAGAAGCTCCATACCCCCGAGGCCTGCCTGTGCTGAGGCTGTATGTAGCCCATGCTGCCCAGAGCCCCAGAGGTGCCCCGGCCGTCCCCACCAGGCTTCCTACTTCTCTGCTGCCCCCAGCCCCTCCCTCCCCTCTACCCCACCCACTCACAGCTGCTCTGTGGGACCTAAAGCCATGGGGTGCCCCGGGTGCAAATGCTGACTCTGCCCCCATGACCTTGGTAGGTCATTGCCTTCTGTGGGCTCTTTTCTGTAGCATAGGGCTGCTGTTCATCTTGGTGGGGCATTGTGAGGGGGGGTCAGATCGTCTGGAACGGTCAAATGCTTGGTGCCTACTCACTAGATGGTAGCACCCTTGCCAGTGTACTCTGTCATTGAGGGAAGGGGCTGCGTGTCACTCTCTCTCCCCTTTAGGGTCACCATCACCCCTCTGCTAATGAGCCCTCATGGCCTCTTACCTCTAAGGGCATGTTCTCCAAGGTGTGTTTCATACTTAGGTTGTTGCCAAGACTCGTCAGCACCGCCATGCAGGCCTGGGGCAGGGTCTGGGGCAGAGGCCAAGAGGGTGTGCTCTGGCTGCTGGGAAGGAGGAGGTCTTAGGCTGCTGGGGACAGAGTGGATTCTGAACCCAGTTTCTGCCCTGTGATGTCGAGGAGTGCTCTGTGGCCATGGGGACTATCCTGTCCCCTTTCCTCCCTGTGGCCCATGCTCCTGCTGGGAGGACAGTTGCTGTGAGTCAACAGCTCAACTTTTATAGAGTGGTGGTATCTGACTGTGTGGCACCCTTGGGGTGCACCGCAAGTGGGAGGGGCAGTGCAGCTGGAGGCTCTGAGGACTCGGCCTGTTGCCCCGAGGGTGCTCAGCAGTGATTGGGGTGATCAGATTGGAAGGGGGGCCTGGATGGAATATGGCGATGACATGAGAGTGGGTAAGGCTGGTGACGGATGCCTGGCTGGATCTCAGGAACTGGAGTGCCTGTAACTTCAGTGACATGGGTGAGGCCAGAATCTTGACAGAGGAGAAAGGACAGCTCCCCAGGGAGAGGGGAGGCAATGAGGATGACAGGATTCCTGGGCGGGACAGCAGGGTGGGTGCTGAATGCATTCCCCGGGGAGGAAGCGTTGCAGTGTGGGGGTGAAGAACAGGATGGGGATTGCAGGCAGGGATGGTCCATGTGGGTGCCCATGAGGCTCGCAGAAACCTGAGGCACCACTCACAAACGTTACTGTTTCCAGCAGCAGGTCTCCTGTGGGGACAGAGATGCGGTGGCCAGGCAGGCGCACACACTCTTGGTGCTGCTGTGTGAAGAGTGTGCTGAGGAGCCACAGGGCCAGAGGGTGGAGGGCGAGGTGCTGATAGGCAGGAAGCAGGTGCCCCGAGACCAGGCTGGAGGGAGCGTGTGGCAAGGGACGCAGCGGTTGGGCAGAAATCAGGAAGCGAGTTGTGGTATTGCCACCATGGTTGGGGCTCCTGTACCCCTTAGAGGACGCCCCCTGGTACCTAAGTCAGGCTCAGACCTCCACAGTTTTGAAAAGGCAGTGACTCGGCTGCAGCTTGGCCCAGAGCCAAGGCAAATGGCTGTGTTTACTGAGTCCCCCCAGCCCCTGTAGTAGGAACTCAGTGATTCCTGATCTCCACTCGAGGAGAGAGCATCTCGTACTACCCTCATTTTACAGTCGAGGAAACTGAGGCTCAGAGGAGAGAAGTGTTTCGCCCAAAGTCACTGAGCTGTTAAGGGGAGGAGCTGGGACAGAACTCAAAAAGCCTGGCTGCTTCATCAGAGTCCGTCCTATTAATGATGCTCAGAGCCATGCCTAGTTACAGGGTCTGTGGCGTGTCATTGCTAAATCTGGAATCCAGCTGGAGCCTGTCTTCAAAGTAGCCACGGAGGAAAGAGGCTAAATTGCAACTCAGTGTCCTGTTAGAAAGAAATACACACCCAGAAATAGCTTTCCTTTAGGTCAATAATAACTATTTAAAATATTTATAATGAAAAAGTCCTATTTCATTTGTAATGACATCAAAAATTAAACATAAAGAGTTTTAAATCTTTTTCTCAAACCCATTTTTCCAATTCATGTCCCAAAGGAGCATTCTCGAAACTTGACAAAATGGTTTGAATTCCATCTGATAAATATATAGCCAACAGTAACTGAGAAATATTTCTAAAAGAAAAACAATATGGGGAGACTTTTACCCTTAGAGGACAAACTGTATCACAAAGTGACTGGAGCTTAAGCAGTGTGTGAGTCGAACCAGAATTAACAAAATGAATGAAAAAGCAGCCGCCCTCCAGAAGTCCTTACTTAGCAGCACTTCACGTGCGCTAAATATGGCATTTCCAATTCAAGAGGAGATTTTAAAAAACTTAAGTGATGCTAGCATTGCCATTTATAAAATATATTTTAAATGAAAGAAAAAATTAAAGCGAATCAAAAAGCCACAGATGTGGCTCTAGTGCAGACTCATCCTTCGGGTGTGCCCGGAAGCTCTCACTACCTGATTCTCTGGAGAGAAGATCTTAGGTTGTAGTAAACCCTGGCTTTGAACTTAAAGGATGTGAGCTCACGTGAGCCCTGGCATGCCCCCCCATGTCAGCAAAGGCCTTTGAGTGCTACTGGATCTGTTTCCCGGTCTGTAACATGCACACAGTCACAGTGCTGCAGCCTGGGTGAGAGTGAATATTGGAGGCAGTGGTGTTGCTGGGTTCTTGGCAAACTCACGAAATGCTCTGCAGGTGCCCTGTGCTTCCCATGCTTTGGCATTCACAAAGAAACTGTCCTCGGCGTGTTTGTGAGATGTGTGAACCCCAGATGTTGGATTCGGCATGACAGCCATCTCTCATCCTGGGGGCCCCTTGCTGATGGGAGGATGGGGACAGGTGGCGGGTGTGGCAGACACTCAGCTCCAGGCCCCAGGATGGCGACAGCTGAGCTGGCTCTCACTTTAGAGATGAAACTCATCCTTCAATTACAGCGCTTTCCCCGAGACATCCGTCAAAATGAGAGTGTGGCTGGGGCTTCCATTTTAAGACCGTAATTGGCAGGTTGGGTCCTGAAGCCCCATCATAACTGCTCTCCGAAACGGCGCTGTGCTTGTCATCCAAAAATGTGCTGCTCAGTTTGGTCACGTTGCCAAAATGCCACTTGTACTGACCGTGAGAACAGCAGCACGTGGAAGACACCTGAGAAAGTATAGAAAGTATACTTTCTATAGTATACTTGAAAGTATGAAAGTGTAGAGTGTGCGGCAGTGCAAATGGGTCCCAAGTTCAGAAAAACGGGGCTCCTGGTACTGAAGTTGGCCCCCTGGCTCCAAGACCAGTATGGGTCTGCCTTCTTCTTGCTGAGTCCAGGTGGAGTCTGGTGGTATATTTTGGTGACTTCTCTTTTTCTGTTTTTATTTTTAAAAAGAAGAAAGGGTGGAGGTGTTAAGATTGTCTTGGTTCTTTATTGCCGTCCTGATTCTGGTGGCCCCCACTGCTTGGTGTCAGAAGCAGGTTTGATTTAAAAAAAATGGCAGGCGCTCCCTCACAGTGTGGTGGTATTTAAAACAATGGCCTTTCTTGTTATTTTTAACCTGGAGACGATTTTCTGGAAAGGATGTTCGGCTATGGAGGGGACAGCTTAGAGCCAGGCGGTCTAGTTTATCTTTGGCTTGGTCACTGACCAGTTCTTTCTTCTTAGAAAGTCACATAAGTTCTGCAAGTTTCCGACCCTTCCTTTGTGAAGGGGGCACTGACATCTCTGCCCACCCCTCCCTCGGGACATTGCGGGGACCGGGTGTGAGGCTTACACCCCACAGGGCTTGGCTGGTGAGTGACAGCGCTTTGTAAACCACAAAGCGCCGTCTCTAGGTCACCTCAGAGCTCTGCTAGCACACAGTACAAGCTCGCAAATATATTAAGGCAAAGTGCCGTGAGCTTCTGAAAAATGTCAAAGACAAAACCGAAAATCAGTAAATAGATTTCCGCCATTAATTCTCCATGGCGCGCCCATGGAACAGCTCCCTGGAGAGAGCACTCCCGAATGAGCGTGCAGGCCTGTGTTGGGGGCAGCACTTCGCCTCTTGAATGCTGTTCGTAGATAGAATAATGTGCCCACTGACCAGGCTGTGAGTCCTTTCTCTCAGTGGAAGCTGAAGCCCCCTGTCCAGGGTCACCTCTGTCCCCACAGGGACCCAGGTGCTGTGGCAGATCTCTGCCAGCCCTCCTCCCGGCAGCTACACTGCGTGTCCTTCTCACTTGCCGTGACAGCACGACCTGTGCACAGGATGTGGGAAGCAGCATGTAGGGTGGGGGGGAGGGGCAAGACCTACTTTCAGTCTCACTCCACCCTTGAGAAGGGCACACTCTTGGCAAGCTGTTTGAACCTCGCCCGTGCTCCATGGTCTCTATCTTAGCCGGGGTTTTCCAGGAAACAGGCTTTGCGATGGAGATTTGCAGGCTGGGAGCTCTGGGTGTGGTGCCTTTAGGAGCCACAGCTGCAAGGAAGTGAGGGACAGATTGGGCAGGGGCACAAGTCCAGCTGTGATGCCACCTCAGCCATGGCCCCATCGGTGCTTCAGTGAGCTGTCACACTGGGCTGGCCCTTCACAGCTGCCCCATCTTGAGGCAAGGGCCTGGGTCGTTGTGTTCCCACATGGACTAGCTTTTGGGGGCACAGGATGACCCTGGGGAGGGGCAGCAGCTTATCCAGGCCAAAGGCAATTCCTGGGGAGGGACTCAGCCGGGAGCCTGCAGCCACCGACTTCCCATAGGTTGGGGAGATGAAAGTCTCAGCCCTGGAGGGGGCCCGGGCAGCACACCACAGCGTCTGTGTAGAGAGTGCCTCCCTCTGTGGGCCGGGGGAGGGCTTCACGATATCGTGCTGTGAAGACCTGGCCATGGGTGCAGGCACACATACGTCTGTTGTTATCGATGTTCCTGGTGCTGTTCTAATCACTGCATTCGAACAAGTGCACGATGTTTGTCTTCTCTTTGACTTCCTCCCATTATACCATGACCTGCTTGGAAAAAACAGCCATGCTCTTGTTCATTCTGTGTTTTTTTTTCAACCTTTGCATCCCTCAGCTGGGGTACAGAGCTTGGCCCGTAAAAAACTTTTAATAGGTGGTTGTAGAAGGGAGGGGTAGATAAAGGAATGTATCACACTACAATAAAGACCGGGGAGAGGGTACCCTGGGGCTGCCCTCTGGGGACATCAGGTGGCACTTTGCTATCTTCATACACCAGGTGACCACAGTGTGTGACCGCTGTCCTCTGTGCTTTCTCCCAGTTGCCCTGGACTCGTGGCAGACCCTGGCCCTCTCTTCAGTAGCCATCGACCCGTCCATCAGGAGCTTTGATGTTGCCCACGTCAGCACAGCTGCCACCAGCAACTTCTCTGCTGCCCGAGACCTCTGTTTGCTCGGTAAGGGGAGTCTCCAAGCCCATAGTGGCGTTGACTGGGATGGGACCTCATACGAATGCAGTTCAAGATTCTGACCTCGGGAACACAGAGGAGACCCCAAGATACCATGGGGTACTGGCAGGCAGGGACTGACCTGGGGGAGACCCTGGGTGCGTTCCCCTCTGCAGTGTCCTCACACCCTTGCAGTCAGCCACAGTCAGCCACAGTCAGCCGCAGTCATGGTCCCCACGGGGATACACACCACATAGAAAATGAGTGACATTGAACCAGGTTGGGGGAGGGTCGGAGGAATGCTCTAGGGGGCTGGCTAGTCTGAGATGGAGGCAGTGAGTGAACTGCAGCGTCTGTCCTGAGATGCCAGGTGGGCCGTGGTGCTGAGGAAGAAACTGGCTCATTCTGGCCGAGCCCATGGGGCAAAGCCCAGACCTATGCTTGGCACTCAGATTTCCAGAGACAGTTCGCAGTGCAACATAAAGAACTTCCTATAGACAAAGCTGTCCACAAATGCACTTCATTTAGAGGTAGAGCTGGGTGACCACTCAGTGGAAATGTGCCACAAAGACCAGCTTCTGCAAGAGGTGGGGATTAGGTAATGGTCACACCCCCAATGCTGTGTCCCATGGATCCCCTCCCCTGTGAGGGCGGGTAACACTGTGCACGTCTTACAGACATGCCAGGTACAGAGGTGCGGGTCGTGCACCGCACAACCCTGGGTGGCACCGCAGCACAGAGTCTGGGTGGAAATAAGGCCTTTAGGCAGAACACAGTGGCCCAAACGAGTGAGGCAACACTGTTTTCAAAGCTGTTCTTCGGGCCGAAGTGCCATGCCTAATTTAAATGATCTATCCAGTATAGGAGCTGGCACACATGGGAAATGGTGTCATCCCTGGTGGAGCATTGCAGAGATGTTCCCCTGGTGGGGAGGCAGGTGACGTGGAAGAAGAAGGCAAAGGCTGGAGTACAGGGAGCTTTATCTGGTGTGACTCGATCCTGTGACCAGCGGGGAGCCGTGGGGTATTTTAAATAGGTGAATGACAAGAGCACTTTTATGAATAAACGAACTACTCAAGAGCTGGCCGTTGTAAGGAAAGTGGGTTGATGGGAGAGTCAGGTCCTCCTGCACCAGTGTTTTATTTCTAGCCCTCACAACAGTGTCTGGGGTGTGTAGCAGGTGCGCAAATGAGTAAGTCATTGACTGAATAAATGGTGGGTGGGTTGTGTGTTTGGGTGGCTGGGTGGGTGGGTGGATGGATGGATGGATGGATGGATTGATGCACTGATGCATGGATGGATGGATGGATGGATGGATGGATGGATGATGGATGGATGGATGCATTGATGCACTGATGCATGGATAGATGGATGGATGGATGGATGGATGGATGGGTGATGGCCCAGCCCTCTCTGAGGCCCAGCCCTCAGTCTTCTCCCTCTAATCCTCAGAGTGTTCCCGTCACCAAGCCTGCCTGGTCACCACTTTGCAGACCCGACCTGGTGTGCTGAGGTGTATGTTCTACCCTGATGCCCAGATCTGCACACACAGCTTGCAGGCCCGGTACTGCCAACTTCTGCTCCGTGAAGAGGCCGCCTACATCTACCGGAAGCTGAGTAAGTCCAGGCCTGTGCCTTTGGGGCCATTCCTGGGAGCCTGGCTATGGCTGAGAGGGACTGTTCAAGTATGTGGTGACTCGTGGGCAGTGACTTTCAAGGTCCTTAAGGAAAAGCCAGCCGGAGTTCTCCTGGGCTCAGCGGCACTCTCCAGGGATGGACTGAAGGAAGGCAGAAACCCCTCTATCCAGTGCAGACCTTCTCCGCGCCATCTTTGTTCATTTATTCCTTTAGCTGTAGAAGGAAGCCATTCTGGCCTTTGAGTTTCTTAGTAAAATAATTACACAGACCACTTTTTATTACTGTTTGGTGGTTTAGAAAGTTCTCTCACACGCCTGTGTTGTTTGATCCTCATGCTGATCTTGTGTGGCAGTACGATAAGGGTTTTTATCCCGTCTTAGAGACCCGGAGGCGCTGGCCCAGAGAAGTTGAGTTACTCCTCTGGTTCCACACAGAGAGTTGAGACGGAAGAGGGACTGGAGCCGGGTCTCCAGTCCTCTCCCACAAGACCACACTGCCTCACAACCACGTCAGAGTCCCTGCAGAAAGGGCAGCGGCTCCTGGCTTGGTTTAGTTTGCAAACCACCTGTGAGGTGCTGTCACGTGTCAGACATTGTCAGGCCCTGGGGGTGCAGGGAGGAAGCAGGTAAGGAGATGGGAACAGGCACCTGAATCCGTCACCAAGTGAAATTGGTGAGGTCTGTGTAAGAGGGCGCACGGGAGCTGGGGGCCTGGCGGTGCGCCTGCCCAAACAGACTTCTTGGGTACAATTACTAATTTTTAGAGATGCCAGCCGTATCTGCCATCTTGCCTTAAAGGCTGAGGTCAGCATTCCACAGGCATGATATTAGTTGCCTCTGTTACAACTACTTAGCTCTGCCTTTGTACCAGGAAAGCAGCCACAGACAATACAGTTCATAAATCCCCGGATGTGGCTGTGTGCCAGTAAAACTTTATTTATAAAACTTTATTTATAAAACTAGGTAGCAGTTGGATTTGTCCCACCCCATCCTAGAACATGGATGGCCCTTCAGGGTTGTCTGGACTCAGCGATAATTGTCCTCTTCCGCCCTTCCTCCACCTCAAACCTTGAGGACGCCCCTCCCCCATGTCTGGGAACACAGATCTCAGGCCTGGGAGTACTGAGATCTCGGGCCTGGATCTCAAGTCTCATCTTCTGTCTGGACATTTCTGTTATTTCGCCACGTTGGATTTCAGCTGAATATTACACCCACAGCATGGCCAGTCTGTGGGTTCGTCCTGCTGAGGAAGGCCTTGACTTCGAGGTGTCAGTTCTGTCAAATAAGTTAGGCCCTTTCCCTGTGAACTGCACGTGACTTAAAGTCCACGTGACATGCGCACCTGCAGTGGGAGATGCTTGCCCACTTGCAGTCGCAGAGGCGTTGCTAGTACCGAAGGCACCGAGAGCTGGGGCTAGTTCTCTTCACCCAAGCAGGGAAGAAATAGCTGAGTGGCCTAAATACGTGGATATTCTGGAAAGAATCCACCATTTCTGCAGAAAAGTTTAGAAGGGAGAACAGCACACCCACCATTTTCCCCACGGTGGCTCGCGTTTCGTCTGGGATTCCTCCGGCGGCCTCGGCGAGGGAGGGCCGAGTACCACTGCCCGTGGGAAAGCCAGCTTGCATTCCCTGGGAATTCTTTGCTTTTGAGTTTTCTGTCTTTGCTCCCCTTCGGAGGGTGCCACGTTCACGAAATGGGGCCGGTTCCTGCAGAGCCAACAGGCCAGCCTTGGAAAGTCCTGCAGTGTGGTGCTCACAGCCTCAACTGCCCGCCGGGGCCCCCGTGAGTTCCAATTGCAGCAGGAAGTCTTGTGAGAGGGCGCTGGGGGGGAGAGATCAGTCATGATTTGTAATGGCGGCCAGACTAAACAGCAGCAGCGATTTCTTTCCATCCTGAGTTTCCATTTTGTGTTCCAACTCACACTCCACTGTTTTTGCAACAAAGAAGGTTTCATTCAGTTTCTCTGCTTCCTTCCCTTCCTCCTTCCCTCTTTTCTTTCTTCCCTCTCTCTTTTTCATTCATTCACTCATTCCATCCATCCATCCATCCATCCATCCATCCATGTGTTGAGTTGCCATTTGCCAGTCACTGGGCTTGAGCCATTACACGCATGATGTCACCTATTCCTGACATCTCTAGGGTGTAGGGACTGCTATTATTTCTATTTTGCAGGTGGGACAATGAAGCCTCCAAAAATTATAAAGTTTTCCAAAGTGTGGTCCATAATGTAAAACGCAGGCCTGCTTGACTCCCCAGACCACCCATAGGATCTTCCTCATTGCTGACCCTCGGGGGTCTGGAGGTCACGGACACATGGCTCACCAGGGTTTCTCAGCCCCAGGGCCACTCACAGCTGGGCCCCGGGGAATCCTTTGCTGCGGGGCGGGGGGGGGGGGGCGTGTTGGAAAAGGCTNCGATCTGGGCTAACCTTATCTACGGCAGCACGTGTGACAGCATCCTTGGCCTCTCGGCTCCTAGACACCAGCAGCTTCTCTCCCTCACCCTTGTGACAACCAAAACTTGTCTCCAGACATTGTCGAATGTCCCCTGGGGCACAGTCACCTTCGGTGGTACCATTGCATCATACCCAGATTTTGAGAAATGGATAGACTTGGCCGGTTGGTCTGTCTGTCTGTCTGCCTCCTGCCCCAGGCTCCTGGTAGTCATCATACATGTATTACATACAAACAAGCAGCTGCAGAGGGAACAGCAAAGCTCCTCTCAATCAACAGATGGTGAAGCTGAGAAAAGCAAAGACACCTGATGGAAATAGTAAGAAACTACACACACACACACACACACACACACACACACACACACACAGGGGGTAGGGAGGAAGAGAATGTCCTCTCCAGTACGACTGTCCTTTGTGCAGGAAGGGGGGCCCTAAGCCCTGTGGGGAATCAGACAAAGCCTGTCTCAGGTCCCTGAGAATGGTACCTGGCAGTTTATTGAACTAAATGAACGACTGGAAGGCGCAGTTAGTAGAGGAGATAAGCCAGGGCTTCAGGGCAGCTGGTTGGTGTCTGGTGATCGGCATTTCAGGGAGGGGGTGGAAGGCGCCCTGGAGCACGGAGCTCTGACGGCAGGTGGCAGCAGCCTTGGCCTAACAGACTGGGTGGAGTTGGGAAGTGAGCAAAGGGAAGGAGGACATTGCAGGCACCCACAGAGGCCCTTGACCCTGGCTGAACCGGGCAAGATCCGAGCCAGGGTCCAGAAGGGCTTGGCCTTGAATCCCACATCAGCTTGAAGGCCTGGCAGCTGCCCACCCCAGGTCTCTGCACCTGTTTTCTCTCCAATGAATGCACATGTGGCCCCCGTTTCTTTGCTGCTTTTAGACTTCTGAAAGTCTAAAAGTCAGGAAATAGTTTTAAGTCTGTGTCAAACTCATTTGGTTGCAAAATCTGACCTGGATTTTGTGACTGAAGAAACGATCACCTGTATTCATTCCTCTTTGTGGCGCCCTATCACAGCAATACTTGTGATCAAAGACGGGGTCTTCCTCGAGACCTCCCGGGGAAGACGCACACTGTGTGTCTGTGTCCTTCGGTTCTTTGAAAGACCCGAACAACTCAATTTCAACACACATCCGGCCCCAGGCTCTGAGTAAGGAAGGGACCCAGGGCTTGGGTCAGTCTCTTGGGAGGAACTGATGAGATGGCCAATGGCCAGGAGAGAGGGGATTAGAGATGCCCTCTGCCCCATCAGTGCCTGGGAAAGACCAGCTCTCTCTGCTATCATGTTTTTCTTTACATTGAGCACTAACCTCACTCAGTGTAAGCTTTGGGGGTCTCAATGAATTACCCATATTTTTAAAAGGCAAAGAGCAGTGTTTGTTTCTTAAAGCATATGCGGAATATCCCTTGTAAACAGAGCACCCTCTGCTCTCTCTCCTCCTCCTCCCCTACTCCCTGTCCCTACAGATGTCTCTCCGCTCGGCTCTGGGGCATCTGTACCTTCTGTGACCATCAGCCCCCATGGCCAGCTGCTGGGCAGGTCCCAGGCCATCCGGGTGGGCACTTCGTGGAAGCAAGTGGACCAGTTCCTGGGAGTGCCCTATGCTGCCCCGCCCCTGGCGGAAAGCCGCTTCAAGGCACCAGAGTCCTTGAACTGGACAGGGTCCTGGGCTGCCACCAAGCCACGGTAAGTGTCCAGTGCAATACACTTTGGTGAATTCCTCCGCCGTTCTAACCCGGCAAAGTCAGACTTGGTGGCAGAGTGGTGTGAGTGGTGTGTGGGGTGTGGGATATAGAGTTAAGGGGGCATTGTGTGCTCTCACATCTGGCCACCCCCAATATCAGTGACTCGCACGATCTTGCTTCTGTGGAGTCCATCTGGTGCTGGAGGGGTCAGGGTGTTCTGCCTCATTCAGGGGTCCAGGTGCCCAGCTGATGGAGGCTCCGCCTTCTTCAGCACGCACCTCCCTTGGCCTTGCATCCAGGGAAAGAGGCTGTGGGAGAGTCCACGGGGGGTTTCTAGGGGCCACGCCTGCAGGGGGGTGCACACATCACGTGCACCTCCTGGCCATGTCTGACTTCAGCTGTGCTGAGAAATACAGCAGAGAAGGGAATGTGTATGTGAAAGCAGGCAATGAGAAAAACTGAAAGAGGACGCTTTTCCCCAAGAAGGACAATATTGAAAGAAACTTTCAAAAAAGAAAGGGAAAAAGCACTCAGATCCTGTTTTCCTCCCTCATCAACTCCCCAGTTTTGCCCCTTTCTTTCCTCTGCCTATATGACTTTAGCAGCTGACACGTTAGAGAGATTTGGTGGTTCTTCCAATTAAACCATAGTCAGAGTGCTTGTGAAAAGAGCTCTGCTTGTCCTCTCTCCCCCTCCCCCTGCATCTGCCCTTCCGACAGGCGTGCACAGCTCTTTCCCAAGGCCACTGTCTCCTCCCTGCCCCTTGCCACCCATGGCTGGCTGCTGGGCCGTGCATAGGCCCAGGCCGGAAAGTGTGACGAAATGGGGGCCCCTGAATACTCCAGGCAAGGCCTGACAAAGGCTTCAACCAGGGCCGTGGCAGAAGAATGCAGAGCAGAATGCCACGGTAACTCTCCACCTTCGGGAAGCAAAGGGAACAAATCGGCCCTGATCGGAGCACTTTACCATCCAGGGATAAACCCAATGGACAGATGTGGTGGACGAGTCGCATGGGCTTTTGAGTGGAGATTAATTAGAGCACTTGGTTCATGGGAGCCCGGGGCTGATGAGGCTGGGGGACGAGTAGGATGGTAGGGTTGTCTTTTGGCTCAGTTACCATCACGTCGACACTAGGTGTGTCCCAGACAGGGTCTCAGCTCTTAGGCCAGGAGATGCTCGAACAAGTACCCTTGGACTTGGTACTGGTGTAGAAAGTAGGCCAGACTCTTTGTCTGGAGACAGGTCTGAACACTGGGAGCAAAGGAAAGCCAAGGCCCAGAGCAGCATCTGTTGTCTCTTCTCTGTGTTGGGTTGGCGCCTTTGTCTCTGAAGGATATTCCTCCACAGGCCCCCGGCAGGGACAGTGATAGCCACCCAGCTCTCCTTGACATTCAGTTGCCACTCCCATCCCCATTTCCTAGAGGCAAAGCAGTGCATTCTAACTTGAGCATGGGGAGGGAGGTGAATGGTTAAGGGGGCCTTGTGTGCTCTAACAGATGAACCCCCAAATGTCAGTGGCTTAGACTTGCCTTGCTCCGATGAAGTCCGAGTGGTGATAGAGGGGCCCGCGTGCTGGGCTCTGTGCAGTGATTCGGGGGCATAATTGCGTAACTGTTGCAGAGCTGGCGGGCTCTGGCCGCTGGTGTTGGGCTGGAAGGGGACACGGGCCTGTCTCTGGTTGGTTCCCCTGGAAGTCAGACAGCCTGTACCTGCAGGGCCAGCTGCTGGCAGCCGGGAATCAGAACGCCCACCTCGTCCGGAGTCAGCGAGGACTGCTTGTACCTCAACGTGTTTGTCCCTCAGAACACCGTGAGTTCCGAAGCCTTTGCCGTGTTTGCCTGAAAACTGCCCATCAGCACCCCGACCCCGCAGCCACCAGCACCATTCCCTCTTCCTTGCTCAGGTTACGCTCCCCGCAGGACACACAGTGCCTGGGCTGCATGGGGGCTTGATCCCCCCTCCTGACTGCAAACCCAGGGCCCCTTCCTGCAGGGAGGCCCCCGGTCCGGGAGTGCTTTGCCATCCTGTCTTGGCTGCTCTGTCACCCCATCTTGGCCATGGCGGGAGGAGTGTGGCTGCCATAGCCGGGAATGCTACAGCAGCGCGTGGGCCCCACAGGGACAGACCCTGCGGGGGAGCGGCCAGTAGCGTGGACTCTTCCTCTGGCGACGGGGTCTCAGAGGCCAAGGGCTGACCCTGACCTTGCACCTGGCCCTCGCTGCGTTGACTCTTGCTGCGGCGGTCCAAACGGTGATGCCTTCCCTCTTGCCGGTGCACTGCCCATGAAAACAACTCAGGGCACTGTAGTAGGGGGCCCAGGGCCCAGCCCTGACCTGTCTGATAGACTTCAGCAAGTGGAACCAGGGCCAGCTCAGCCAGCCCTTGTCTAGGGCATTAAAATGTCATCATATATGAAGACTCAACACCTAAGAGATGGAAGAACCCAGGAGAGTGTGCTGGGAGGGGAGCCAAGAGTCGGAATTCTGGGTCAGCCCCTTCTCTTCCGTAGGTTCTTTTAGAAGCAAATTCACCACTTTGAGCCTCTTCCCACACCTCCAGAATGGGCAGGCTGCTTATGGTCATCAGAGTGCCTACCACGGGGGTGGTGGCTCTAAGGAGACATTCTAGGTGGGCACAGCAGCCATCGAGCCAGTCTTCAGTTGGCGCTTGCTGTTGGTGTGTCAGAACCTATGGCCCGTGGAGTGGGGAAGTCACAGCAGGGAGAGGCAGGACCCGGATGGCATGAGACACCAGGGCCTCGCACATACCCCGGCCTGGGGTGGGGCGCTGGGGCCTCCAGTGGGAACACTACAGTCTGATATAAAAGGGTCGGCCTCGGCGCGAAGCCCAGCTCCGCTCCCTCCGGGCTGCTGTGCGGGCTCAGACAAGCTACTCCACGTCTCTAAGCCTCCACTTCCTTATCTGTAAAACTAAGAACATGGCACTTCATAGAGCTGTTTAAGGACTGAAGGAATAAAATTCTTAGCGCAGTGCCTGGCTGCTGGTCAGTGCTCAGTCAAAGGTAGCTCTGCGTTACCAGGATGGGGTTCCAGTCAGAAAGGTCAGATGGAAAGGACCACCAAGGACCCAGAACTTCCTTCTGGAATAAACTAGTGGCCGAAACTGGGGTCCTGGATGCCTGAGTGGCTCCATGACACAGGCTGTGCCTCTGCTGTGAGCTGCCATTCCGGCCACATGTGCACTTTGCACTGCGGGCCAAGTGTCTTCACTTTTTGTGACCCTCAGTTTCTCCTCTGTGAAGCGGGGTTTGTTAGCTTGCCTGGGCTGCTCTGACAAAGTACCACAAACAGAGGCTTAAAACTACAGAAATTTGTTTTCTTATAATTTTAAAGGCCTGAAGTTCAAGATCAAGGTGTTGATTTCTTCTGCAGTCACGTTCCTTGGCTTGTAGATGGTCTCCTCCTCCTCCTTGTGTGTCCACGTGGTCTTTCCTCCGTGTGTGTGTTTATGTCCTAGTCTCTTATTATAAGGACGCCATCATATTGGATCAGGGACCACTAGCTAATTACCTCTTTTCAGGACCTGTCTCCAAATACAGCACATTCTGAGGCCTAGAGGTTAGGGCTTCAGTGTGTGAATTTGCGGGGGACACATTTCAGCCCATAGCACGGTGTCAGGTGTGCCTGCAGGGCAGAGTTGATGGCAGAAGTCCTGTGTAGGCTCAGAATCTGGCTCCCACATGGAAAAGGAGCCCTCGCCAAGCTCCTGTGGGTGAAAATGGGCCAACGTCTAGCTCCCATATTTCTCCCCCCACTTATACAGGCCCCCAGTGCATCTGTACTGGTGTTCTTCCACAACACCATGGAGAGCCAGGGCGGCAAGGGAAGCCTGGTCCTCGATGGCTCCTTCCTGGCTGCTGTTGGCAACCTCATCGTGGTTACTGCTGGTTACCGAGTGGGTGTCTTCGGCTTCCTGAGTTCTGGTGAGTTGGTGGGGACTGCCGATCCCCGAGCTGAGGCTTGTTCTGTGTGTCTGGCTCCTTCTTCCCAAAGACTCATCCCCTCATGGTCGCTGGCCCTCCTCCAGTGCAGCTGAGCACACAGAAATATTCAGCACGCTCAGGAGGCCCTGCAGGGATGCCAACACCCACAGACATGGTGACAGTCACCACTGATTGAACTTTGTGTCTGAAGCTGTCCGAAGGACATTGCATGTCTTATCTTGTGATGTGTGATGTGTGATGTGTGATGTGTGTGTGTGATGTGTGTGTGTGTGTGTGGAGGCCCCAGGAGGTTAGATACTTGACCCAGCTCACACAGTCAGGCAAGAGCAGAGCCAGGATTCATCGCCAGGTCGACTCGCCCTGGAGAACTCTGAGGGGTGGGTTGTGCAGCGGCTCTTGGGCCCGCAGGGAAGCTGTCTGCCTGGGAGTGAGGGCTGCGTCGGCAGCCTGCTTTCCCTTCGATTCCCACCTCCCTGGTGAACATCGGCCTGTCCCTTCCATTTAGACATGTCTGTCCTCTGCCCGTACCTCCACCCCAGGGTGGGCCTGCAGCTTGGGCCACCCCCCCCCCCATTTTCCTTCCACATCCTCCCCATCTCCAGCCCCCACCAGTGGTAGGCAGGCGTCAGGCACAGGGCTGACACGCTAGTCTGGGAATTTGAGGAGCCAGCCATTATCTCTGTGACCTTGGCCCAAACCCTTTCTTTCGCTGAGTCTCAGTTTTCTCCTCTGTAAAATGAGAACCATGTTACCCAACTTCCAAAGCTACTGTGAGACTCAGGGGAGGGGGTGCGTGGGAGAGGGCTGTCTGAGGCCTTCAGGGCGGGCACTGAGCTGGTCTCTGTTCTCCCGGGACTCCGCTTAACCCCTGGGGTGTCTCGCCTGCTGAGAGGGGTCTGGTGGGTGGAAGGGAGTCTGACGGGAATGACATCGGGACTAGCGTGTGGGTGAGGGGATGGGCATCCAGCGCGACCCCCTGGGGTGCTGGGAGTGAGGGTTGGTGGGCCACCTGGCATGAGGCCGTGAGTGCCACGAAGATTCTGGGCCTGGACAACCACCGTGAAACTGGCAACAATTTAGGAGAGAACCACCAGCTGCCAAGGTGGGAGACGTGGACGATAAACAGACTTCAGAGCGCCTTCGGGGGAGCGGAGTTGGCTGTTCGCACCCTGAAAACACTTCACCTGGACTTTCTTCCCTTTCAAAGACCCGGCTGACAAACCCGGGGCCAGCAGCCCCTTTCCCTGAAGAGGCGGAACCCAGGCCTTTTCTCCTGGTGAGCTGCGGTCAGGCGCAGCTTGCCACTGGCATGGCGGCTCCCTGGCTCAGAGCACTCCCAGACAGAAGAGAGAATTTCCATGTGTCCGCTGTCCCCGAGTGGGTGGAGGGTTATGACTGCATGGACTGCAGTCTCACTGAGAATTGTGCGCTTCGGGGAAGGGAAACTCATTTCTGCAGCGGCCGGCGGGGCACTGGTGTGGGAGGCCAAGGGAACTTCCAGAACCTCAGCCCTTCCAGTCCTGATTTGCAGTGCACCTTGTCCATTGTGCCTAAAGCCATCAGCCAGAGAGAAGGAAAGCCAGCTCACCGAGCCCTTGGCCTGCACGAGCCGGTGTCATCCCCAGGGCAACGCTGTGAGGCCAGCGCTGTGTGGTGGTTTCCGGGTGCAGCCACGAGGCTCAGAGAGGACAGGGGGCTCTACGCCCCGCAGTTCGGAGTGGTGTGCTGGCTGATAAACCCTGGTGGTCAAAGCAGAAGAAACACGCTGTGGCCTCTTCCCACGGGTGTCCAGAAACAGCCTTCGGGCTTACTGAGTTGGGTCGGTCTTTCACATTCCTCTCTCCTCTGGCAGTTTTTCTTTGTTATTTGCTAAACCTCCTAGCATTTCCCACCTTCCCGAGATGTTGCATCTTTTCCTCGGCACCTCCTGGCAGTTCAGCCAGGAGGGAAACTCAGGAAGGACCTTGGAGAATGCTGTGGTCTGTCCCTGAAATCTCCCAGTAGCGGAGTGCATCCTCTCATTGGGTACATGTGCGTGCCGTCAGTGGCTCAGGGGTGGGAACCAGATGCCCACACACGCTGGCACCAGTTCTGTGGCCTGCTAGCCAAACCCGTGCTCTCTGCTGGACAAGGCAGCCGAACCCAGCAGGGAGCCATGGCTCTTGATGAACTGAGCAGTTGGAGAGGAAGTGAGGGGTCGGTGTCAGGCTTGGAGAGGCCAGTTCCCCAGCCTAAATCCTGCAGGAAGAAATGGGCCTGGGGGCAGAGTGGGCAGCGACTGCCTTTGTCCCTGGCAGAGCAGCACAGCTAGGGCAACTGGGGGCGTGCAGGGTTGGAGGGAGCGTGGGGGCACCAGGGCGTGGCTGCAGGCCCTCCTCTGGGAGTGGGAACGGGGAGAGTGAGCATTGGCCAGGGAGCCAGAAAGATGGCCAGACAGGGTCCCGTCACCATGACCTCATCACGCTTGGGGCGCTTGGAGGCCTCCTGAGGGGTTTGCCATGCCCCCAGCCAGAACAACAGGACCGAGGCCTGTCCCAGCAAGGGACCCATCACAGGGGCCACTAGAGCCAAGGCCAGCTCTGCGAAGTGCATCTCTGAGACAACGCCGGGACCTGGACCCATTTTACTCCATTTAGGAAAAAACAAACAACTTTTACAGAGCTTTATACCAGGCACTGTTCTGTTCTGTTTGCCAGTATCAACCAATTTAATGATAATAGCAGCTGAATGGAGTGGGCACTGTTGTTATCCCCTCTCCATGGAAGGAGACAATCGAGTTCCGGTAAGGAACTCGTCCAGGGCCCTCCGAGCTGCTAGGTGGTGGAGCCGGGCCTGTGCCTGGCTCCTCGAGCCCCGTAGCCTGTGTGCTGAGCCAGCACTCCAGCTGCCTCTCACTGACGGCCATCAACAGGACGGGGGCGGGCACCCCCTGTGAGCTCAGAATAGTGCTAAGGAGCTGTAGAGGGATCCTTGAAGAAATCGGATTTGCAGGCAAGAGCCAATAAAACAATGAAGAAACAATCGAGTGTTTGCTGGGTTGGTTCTGACTGGAGGGGCTGGAGCCTGGAGGTGGAGGGGCAGCTCGGGGACAGCTGGGCCGTGTGGGTAGTGGTGTTGTCACATTGGCCAGGTCTTCTACTCACACCCGTCTCCCCACTGAATGGCCTGCCCCTGGTCAGTGGAGAACAGCCCTCTCCATCTTCACGTCCCCAGCATCACGGGACAGCTCATGTTTGTGGCAGGACCGAGCTGGGCAGGATAGGAATGGGGCCCTGAGAATAAGAGGACTCGGGGCCCAGCCTTAGCTGGACTGCAGGGGAGGGAATGTGGATGTGGTGGGTGGGCCCAGACAGCTAGCAAGGGCCAGCGTTGGACCCAGGGACCCCCGACCGCTTGTGCAGGCTGGCGTTGCTTGGAGATGGTCTGAAGAGCCAAGGGGAGGTTTGGACTTGATGCAGCAGGAGGAAGGGAGTTACGAAGGCTTTGGAGCAGAGGAAGTTCCATAAATAGAGCTCTCTGATTTTTTTAATGAAAATAACACAGTGTCTTGTGCATTATAGCTTTTCAGCAAATGTTTGTCGAATTGGATGGTATGTTAGGACAAAAAGTTCTGAGTTTGCATTGGAGTTTAAGTCAAATTGGCACCTAAACAAACTCTTTTCTTCTCAAAGTCTCAGTCCCTCACCAGTGAAGTAAAGGGTTGGACTAGTGATCCTCAGACCAGCTGGGTGGCGGCCTTCTATGCCTGCCCTTGAGGCGGGGTGCTCCGAGGGTCAGCCTCTCGTCGGTCTCGTCCTCTGCCGAATCTAGCATATTGCCTGGCATGAGGTCAAGTCCAACCCAGACGTGTGTGACGAGCAGCCCCTTGAACGCTGCCTCACTCTGGCCTCCTAAGGGTCTGTCACCCCACAGTGTCAGCATTGGCCCTTATCACGGGATTGGGACAATGAGAGATGGGAAGCAAGAGTCAGCGCTGCCCTCCCCAAACTCCCCTTGTCACTGGACATGCAGGCATGGACCGACTCAGTGGGCGTCCCGCTTTCCGGCCCTGCCTAAGGCCCTGGAAGCAAACGCACTGGTCCTGACAGATGCAGAAGTCCTCAGCGAGGGCGGCGGCAGCGACACCCAACCCTGGCACGTGAAAAGCACTGGGGGAAGTTCCGAAAGTCTCCCCAGCAGGAAGGGAAATTCCTGCTGCTCTGTCCACCGAGCCAGGGTTCTTGTCAGCACTGGGGTACCAGTGGGAGATGGGGGTGCAAGATTTTTTCCTCCGGGAATACAGAGGTCAAGTTTCTCACCTAATACCAAGTCCTGTTCCTCCTAACTATGGTCCTTCAGTCACCTGCCATTTATTGAGCACCTGTTATGTGTCACTGGTTTTAGTGGGGGCTCAGCATAGCTTGGCAGGCCTCAGGGAGAATACCCTGAGAGGGGACTCTTACTTCGCCCGAGGGCCGCCTGTGAACCGAGGTTGCAGCTGAGACTGGAGGGAGGGCTGGGCCAGAGGAGGAAGGGAGGGAAGACAGGGCAAGGGCTCTGGGCTGAGGCCACCCACGTGCCCAGTGGGCCTGGGAAGGATGGTGCCATGTGTTTGAGCAACTGGTCAGAAGCCTGGGAGGTTGTGGCACTGGTGCAGGTTGGAAGTATGACCCTGTCCCACAGGGCCTTGAGTGTGCTGCAAAAACAGACCATGACCGAGGGACAATGGGGTGAGATGGGAGATTTTAGGTAGGGTAGGGCACAGTGTGTGTGTGTGTGTGTGTGTGTGTGTGTGTGTGAGAGAGAGAGAGAGAGATGGGGGGGAGAAAATATCAAAATATAAGTTTAAAAGACCAGGATAAATGGTGACAGAGGAGACTTGACTTACACAATGCAATGTACAGATGATATATTATAAAATTGTATACTCAAAACCAATGTAATTTTATTAACCAATGGCACCCCAATAAATTCACTAAAAAAAAACACCACCATGGATGTAGGGGGGAGCTCATTGCAGGGAGGAAGGTGCTGATCCGGGAGGCTGGCCAGTGGCTCTGGGCTTGGTGGCAGCCAGGATCCCTGCAGGTCGCCGGAGCGCTGGGGAGGGTGTGTGGGCTCAGTAGACAGAAGTGTCAGGGGCACGGGCGGGGTTGGGGGCTGTGCAAGAGCTGCATGGGCGGGCAGCACTGCACTGGAGGGGAGAGACGAGACACTGGAAATGCTGCCCACAGGGGAGCTCAGGAGACTTTGAGTCACCCCTGTGTGGGGCTGATTGGACTTGTGCTGCCTGCGGGAGAGGCCCCTGGAGAGGCGTGAGGGGCCAGAGCTGGGGGCCCTCCGGCCTGCTCCTGAGCATCACCCACATCTCCGCGGTCCGTGACTGCGTAGGGTCTGTGGGGGCTTCTAGAGGGAAACGGGTGTGGGCCTCAGTTCAGACCCACACAGGCCTGTGTTCTGGAGTGGTTAGCGGTGTCGCTTGACAAGAAGAATCCTTTGAATTCAGAGGAAGGTCAGAATGCCACGGATGTGTAGTGTCCCTCATGCCAAGGGGAAGAGCGTGCTTTTGCTGTGCATTTGTGTGTGTGTGTATGTGTGTATCTGATTCATTCCAGTAGAAAGAATGGTGCTGAGCTTTCAATATGTGGTTACTGAAGTCTAGGAAAACAGGAAGGTGAGACCAGCTCAGCTCAATGCAACTAAAGGTCATGGGAGATGGGGCAGTGGCAGGGAAGTGGGTCCAGAGCCATGGCTGGGCCTGACCGTCGCTGGGGGGAAGGGACCTGGGGGGCTGCCGGCACTGGGGGAAGACGTGAGGCGGGAGCTTCATCTCCTCCCTGCTGCTGGGCCGAGCCAGGGGCTGGCCCGGATGTAAGTTGTCTCTGATCTGAGCGGCTGTGCTGGCCCCTGCCTGTCTCAGGTCAGGAAGCTGCGTCCCAGAGAGGTGCAGACACTTGTCCAAGGTCTTCTAACCCCACGCTCGGGTGGCTCTGATTCGTGAGCCCATGCTCATCCCACAGGCCACCCTGTATCTGGAGCCACAGCCCCAACCCGTGTGGACAGAAGTCCAGGTCCCTCCTTCCCCCCCAAGAGGCACCACGTGGGTAGCCTGCACAGTACCAGGATACATTTCAGTCGCAAAATCACACAAAATAAAAGGCTTTCCTCTTTCTGCAGGGTCCAGCGAGGTGAGCGGCAACTGGGGGCTGCTGGACCAGGTGGCAGCTCTGGCCTGGGTGCAGACCCACATCGGCGTGTTCGGCGGGGACGCTCGGCGAGTGGCTGTGGCAGCTGACCGCGGCGGAGCTGACATCGCTGGCATCCACCTCCTAACCACCGGGGCTGGCAGCTCCAGACTCTTCCGGAGAGCCGTGCTGATGGTGAGTTGCTGTTTTGTCGTCACCTGGCTGCAGGTGCCGCCCAGTGAGCAGTTGCTTTTTGTCTGTTGAGGCCAGTGGCTTCCAGGGCCTGGATTCCCTTATCCTGTGTTCTGGGTGTGTGGCCTGCTCGTGGCCGTCTCTCCATGTACATGTGCGCCTGGGGGCTGAGGGGTTCCCCAAGGGCTGCCCACTCACACCTTCAGTGCTAATGATCCCAGGTGGGGGAGCCGCCCTTGAGTTTCGTGGTCTGAACTCTCTAGGACCTCCCTTGCCCATAGGCACCAACGGAGGGATGGGAGGCAGGAGGAACAGGCCTCCGGTGGAGATGGTGGAGGAAGTTAACACTGAGGGTAGAGCTTGGCCAACACTGTGCTAACCGCACCTGGCAGCATCCCCTGAAACAGGACAGAAGTCAAACCGAGAGCTCGCATCTGCTTCCCGGTGTGGCTCTCCTCATCTCCAGGTTCGAACTCCCAATCTTCCCTTGTGCTGTCTGGTTTCCTCACCAGCCCACGCTCCACCCCTGCCCTCCCTCCCCGCCAATGGCATTGCGCAGGACAGCGTGGAAATGCCAGTGCTGTCCTGCGATGGCACTGAACCGTAGGACAGGACTGGGTGATTCGTTACTCTCACTAATCCCTTCCCCCTCATTGGTGGTCCCTGTCCACGTGAGTATTCAAGGAGCGGCAGGCAGCTGAGTCAGCAGCCCTGGGCGGGGCACAGAGCTCCAAAGGTTTGACCAGCCGACTTCCTAACTGTTGAATGAAGGCAAAGGTAGAACTCAACACTCATAATTCTGCTGCATGCTCTGAAGCACCTGCTGGGTGGTCGTGCTGCAGCTGCTGCTGCTGATGTAACAGCGTTGATGATCACGGTATGATGTTGGTGACGACAGTAATTATGATGGAAGAAATAACCTGGCTGACCCCAGCATAGGCCCTGAAAACCATCCTGCCAGGGAACAGCTTCTCATTGTGCTGAGTGTCCGGTTTTCCGCAGGTGCTGTGCTGGGCCCTGGAAATGCCACACTAGATAATTCACGTCCTAGTCCTTAGGAAGCTGTGGGGTGAGGGGCAAGCACTTGGAGCTGATAGGAGGAGAGAGGGTCTTGGTGTGGCTCTGAGAGAAGCCCCGACCAAACACAGGGGAAAGAGGGGGTGTTGGAAAAGGCTTCTGGGGGAGGCACTGTGTGGATGAAAGCTGGGGACTGTGTGGGACTGTGCCGGCAGAGTCCTGTGCCCGGGGACCGCCTGACACTTCACTGATATCTGCAGCGCCCCGAGACGCCGTGGAGGACAGGTCTTCCTGGGCACTGGTGTTGGGGGCGGGGTGGAGGGTACAGAGCAGCTGGACTGTACTGACCCCCTTGGGGTTCATCCCAAGCACATGGGAGCCGTTGTCATTAAAAGGTTTTGCTTGTTGTTTGGTTTGGTTTACCGTTTCAATCCCTTTTAAGAATACAAGTCAGGGGCACTAAGTCCACTTACACGGGTGTGTAGTCAGCACCATTGATCATTCCCAGATCTTCTGTCTTCCTGAACGGAAATTTGGGGCCTGTGAAACCGCCCCTCCCTCCTCCTCCGCCCCTACTTCCCGTCTCTACGAACTTGCCTGTCTAGGTGCCTTGCATTAGCAGAATCACACAAGCTCTGCTCTTTCATGCCCGACTTATTTCACATAGGATACCTGCAGGTTCATCCATGACCCACGTTGTAGTTCATTATCAGAATCTCATTCCTTTTTAAGGCTGAGTAATATTCCATTATACGTATAGACTGCATTTTGTTTTTCGATTCTCTGTCGATGGACATTGGGGTCGTGCCTGCGCTTTGGCTTCTGTGAGTCGTGCTGCTGTGAACACTCGTAAGCAGGTGGGAAACTTGCTTCCCTTTAGGGAGACTTCTCTTAGAGCTGGGTGGAGGATGAATGGGGGGGGGCATGCTGCTGGCAGAGGGAGCAGTAAGGAGATTCTTAAGTAACACAACTCAAGGAAAGAGGGAGACGGTTGGGACTAATGCCGCAGACCAGCTAGCAGACACTGCTGCTCTACCCAGCCCCCCTGGGGTCGAAGCCGGTGCTCATAAAGAGGCTATGAGGTGCCACTGTTCGGGCACCACTGGTGCTAGGTCAGCATCGGCACTGTCCCCGACCCGGAGCTGTACCTACCACCTGCCGCTTCATCTCTCTCCTTCGTGTTCCGTGGAGTCCATGACCCATCCTGCCCCGTACAGACACTTTCCTCTGCATGAGGCACCGTCTGCCGGCTTCCTCTTTGTCTGCCCTATTTGTCCTCCACAGTTATTCCTACTGCCCAGCCCATCTCCCTCCCACGACCGTAAACTCTGGGAGAACTGGACCCCGGGTGCCTCGCTCTCCATGGAGCCCCAAGCACCCAGCACAGCTGTCTCCTAACTGTTGCATAATTAACATCTGGGCAGGGGGTGGGCGAGCAGATGAATAGGGGACCCACAGGCTAGTTCCTTTCCCTCCCTCCCCTCTCATGTGTTTTTTGTCCTTTGATTCTAGTTTTGTTCAGTCTGTCCCTCCGCAGGGGGTCCCATTTTTGCAGCAGGAGGTCTGAGCCCAGCTAGCGCTCAGCTTCTGGGACTGAAAGCAGACCTTCCTGACTTTGAGTTGATCCGAAGGTGTTTCCCTGGGGCCCCCTCAGGAACCAGGCTCTCAGTGGGACCCAGGAGACACCGAGATTGTCTTCTAGGAGGCTCAGAAGGCAGACTTTTCTTTTTGAAAATTCTGGAGAGTTTAGGTGTTTGGGGAATTTTGAAAACGAATCTGTTTTAACAAACGGTAGTGTATTTAAAAATAAACTCGCCGTCTGTTCCAGTCATTTAGGAGCAGCTTTTACAACTGCTCCCATCAGTCTTTGCGACGCATGTGAAATTGTCTGGAATCCAGGGAACTAAAGCGCTTCAACATATTAGTGGTTCTTTAGAGTGTTTTTTACCAGCAGATGCTTAGGGAATGAATGCAAGCTGGTGGTGTATTCTTGATAAAAGTGTGTCTTTCTGCAAATCCTGGGGTCAGAACTGTAGAACTAGCAGGTGAGATAGACTCTTGGAGTAACTAATAACTTACATTTGTTTGTTTAGAACCCTGTGGCCTGGTGTTCTTTGTTGGTAGGGAAGTTATATAGTGTTACTGAGATTAGCTACATACTTACCTTTGTGTAATCTGTCAGTTTCTGAAAGTTGTGTGAAAATCTCCAGATAAAATTATTACCTATTTGTCCCTGTAATAGTTGCTTAACGTATTTTGAAACTTGTGTTAGATTAACCTGGGTTCAATCATTGTATCTCCTCCACGGGTCGTTCCTACTGTCCATCTTTCTTTGTCCATAGGCAAAAATGCATTTTCACCTAAATTTCATTGCGCCGCGACATTCAACAGATGTCCCTTTTGTTCATCTTTGCACGGAAACATTGCCACCCCTTTATTATCAAACTCCGCAACCTTTCATTTTAACTATGTGTCAGGTACAGAATAGAATGTGGGAATTCTGAAAATCCATTCTCTACCCAGCAGCCAGTGGGCTCCATGAAGCATGGGACTGAGATGATGCCACGTCCCACTTCGGTCCTTCCAGGGGGTTCCCATTTCTCCTAGAACAGACCCTATGCCCCTTCCCGTCCAGTCCAGGCCCTGCTGGACCCGCCCACCTCTGTCCAGAGAGCCCCTCACCCCTCACTCAGCCCGGCACCCCGCCTTCAGAAGTCACCTCGCCAACCCCACTGCCTCCAGTATTCTTCCTTGGTCTTTGCTTCCCATCTTTTGGGCCTCAGCTCAAGTGCCTCCCCTGGGGGGCTTTTCCTAAGCAGCAGATTAAGCGATGCCCCCACGGGTCACTCGCCAATCTAGCAGCCAGTGCTCTTTTCTGCACAGTGAAGTTTCCTTGTTTAGTTATGATATCACGCTCTGTGGTAGCAGGGACCTCGTTCGCTGGACGTGGCAGCAGCGCCGGCACCCAGAGCCATGTCTGGTCCTTAATAGGTGTCCAGAGATATTTGTGGAAGGAAATTCTTGGGAGAACAAACTGCAGAGGTATCAGAGGGAATACAGGGAGGTGTCCAGGTGAGACAGAAGTTTCATAACAACCATTGAGATTTTCTGTCCACCTTCAAGTGTGATAAGACACTGTCGGAGTTGTAACACCTGGTTTGCTCAAGGCTGCGCCTCGAGAAGGCGCTGGGATTCTAGCTGGCGAGGCTTCTCCAGCTGTTTCGTGTTTTATTCCCTTTCCAGCTGTAAGTGTTTCTGAGAATTTGAGATGCACAGAAGCTTCTGAATCAGCCACCCACCCAGGCCGCCCAGGAAGTTCTCCTTACATTCCAGGGGTTAAATACGCGTTAGGTTTATTTTAATCAGGAATAAATACACGATTTAGCAAAACTTAATGCTTCCCACCTAGAAATCCCTCCAAGTCCTCCCCACATGTTCCACCCGCATGAGTCACAACGGAAAATAGCACGTAAGACACTGTTACGAACATCTGGAGTGCGAAAGGCCACTCTGCTTTATGTCGGACGTCAGCGTCCACAGTGTCACAGTTACTTCCTGCACACTGGCCGGTCCCTTTGAAGCAGCCTTTGGAGATCGTGGAGGAGACCACAGATGTCTTGTTGTATAAACACTCCGGAATCTGACGATATGGAAGATCATGTAAACTCTCGCACACACACCTCGAGGGCAGTGATTTCAGAGGTACGGAATGCATGTGCCAGACAGACAGACTTCTATCGGGTGGCGAGAGATGCCACATCATGTGTACCCATCCTTCCCCGGAGCCCCTTTGCAGAGGCAACAATGAGTCACAGCTTCATCTGCAGCCTCCTTCCTAGCAGGGTCCCGGGACGGCCTGGGGACACAGGGTTCTCCTCCAGGGCTACCTGACTGCGTCTCTCTGCCATCACTAAATGGCGTAGGGGTAGTGCAGCCCCCGTGACCCCCAACCTTCCTGGAGCTCAGCACTTTATTCATGTGGATGCCAGACCCTCAGAGTGAAATACTGGGTGCGTTGAATTCTTTAGAACTTAGCAATTCCCCTTTTTTTCCTCCACCCAAATCCAAACATTCTGACCTTAGTCCAGTCGAGACTTCCACTCTCTGAAGGTCTCGCTGAAATGTGAGCTCCTGGGTCACCGTAACCTGACCCCTGTACCCCCCACCCCCCGAAGCCAGGAGCTGATTTCTGTGTTCCCACCCCACATGCACAGTATTTGTTAGTACACGCTTCTCCCTGTTCACGCTATGACTGCCTCTGCCGGGACCTGGGGCTCAGTCATCCTTCTCTCGGTCATTTTCTTTTCATTTTTTTGGCCTGACACCGTACGCAGGAGATAACACAGTGCCTCTTCAGGTAGTCATGAATGAACCCCTGGCGCATTAATTTAGGTGTGAACCTCCGCATGCCCCCGAGCTCTCTGGGCGGCAAAGCCATGGCTGGGACATGGTACAAGCTTGTGCAGTTCCAGGCCCCGCCTTGCACCCCCCAGCCAGCAGCCTGCCCCTCTCCTGTTTGCCGTGCCCCCAGCAGAGGTAGGGAGGCCATCTGACTTCTGTATACGTGGCTTTGGGACCAGCAGGGTAAAAAGATCTCCTGATTCAGGGCTTATCAGGAAGGTTCATGATTAGTGTCACTGAGTCCCCTTAAAGAGAGAGAAGACGCATACCGAAGGTCTCTGTGGACTGGCTGAGAGAGTTCCAGGTACAAGGCCAATTTGCAGACCCAGACAGTGGCCAGGACACAGCATTTGGCTCATCTTCTCCTCAGACATTTCTCATTCAGAAGTTTTCTCTGTGAGCTCAGAGTGCAGCCATCTGGACAGCTGGTCGGAGGATGGTCCCAGTGCACTTTCTGATGAGAGTGTCTGTCTTTCCCACAAACACGAGCACACGTGTACAACATACAAGTCGGGCTCTCCCGAAACACTGCCAAGTCAGGTCATCACAAGTCAACATTCTGTGACATCCCAGGACTGATCAGACACCAGAGAGGGTTCCCCAGGTCATCATGTGGGTAGGGAAGGTGGGAGTGAGAGTCTCACGGAGCTTCCCTTGGCTCCTGGAAGACGCGAGGCTCCCCAGGGGCCAGGGAAGTGTGCCTCTCTGCAGGAGCCCAGGGGAGGGTCCGAACCTCCGTTCCTCCGGGCACTCGGCGTGGCATCTGCTCTCGGCTAGTCCTCAAAGTAGGGCGGCGACGAGAACAAGGCGCTCTTCCTCTTGCTTCCACTGTACATCAGGGAGATGCTCTTCTTCTTGCGGTCCAAGGGGGCGCTGCCCTCGCTGGTCAGGGACAGGTAGGAGGCGATGCTTTCTCGAAGGCCGTAGCTGAAAAGGGACTCGTCCACGCCGAGCGGGTTCCCTGCCCCCTGGGGGTCATCCTGAAGTCTGGGAGTGGGGAGACGGGGAGGGGCAGAGGAAAAAAAGAAAGAGAGGGACACAGAGGGATGGAGGGCCAGAGAGTGAGGAGAGGAAGACCAAAAAACAGCCCGGTTAGTATTTCACCAGGTTACTGTTCCAGTTCTGCTTCTTACATGTGTGGCTGTGTGACCTTAGGTAAATCGCTTCACGTCTCTGAACCACGGTGTCCTTCAATGGCTAAAATGTCTAACAGCAAATTTTAGTGAATACTTTTGTTATAAGGAGAAGCAGTTTTATTTATTTCTTAGGCAGTTCTGATCTGTAGTTTTCTTTGAATGTCCCAATGGGATGTCTAGATGGGCATTCAATTAATAGGACAACCCACCAATCCACAGCTACACAAGTCCCTAAAATGCGAACGCTGACAGGGAAAACAAATGAGTGGAAGATGTTTTCACTTTAAAAAAAAAGATGCCAACTCAGGATTTTGCTGGTATGTTTCAACTTTCTAAGGGAGTTTAAAATAATACTGAATCTATACAAGATTTATTTGTACATTACTTTCTTGGATCCTAACAATTAGAAAAACAAAGATGGTATCTTTCAGCTAGAAAATACCCTGCTAACACTGAGTGAGGACTCGGGAACTGTTTGCAGAGCTGAGGGGCTGGGAGCCCTGGCAGGGAGTGGCTAGGGTCATGCCACCTGCTGTGTGAGGCCCCGGGGCTTCTCTGCCTCCCAGGGGACAGGGGCGCTCCAGGGGTCTGTACCCACTCTGTGTGCCCTCCGTCACGTTTCAGCAGGGACAGCTGTAACTGGCCTCGGTTTCCATGTGGCAGGCTCATGTGTTTATAGAGGACACGCACATAACACACACAGACACAGACACCGCACCTGGACACCCTCTTCCAGTCCAGGGTCTTCTGGCGCAAGGTGATGGGGGAGTCGGTGGCTCTCACTGCGGGGGTAGCTGTGCTCTGAGTGAGGCAGGGCGTCGTCAGCACACAGCAGAGGCCATCGGCCACCTCTGAGGAGGGAAACAGACCACCGGTCAGTGACGCCGAGGTGCCGTAGCCGGCGTGGGGGGTGGGGCTGAGGGACCGTCCAGCAGAGCTCCATCAACGTGGGTGAAGCTCTCGTGTGCGGGGCAGTGGGGGGTGGGGGGCACTGTGTACAACACTGGCTTTCCCAAAGCACACAGAGCAGCATTTAATACAGCATGGTGGGCTAGACATGTGTACGGGAAGAAAGGAAGGTGAAAGAAACAATGGAAGAAGACAGGGAAGGAAGAGAGAGGAGGAAGGAAACGGGGGAGGGAAGGGAGGAGGGAAGAAGAAAGCAAGAGAGAAAGAGAAGAGGAGGAGGAAGTAAAGACAGGTCCAAAAAGATAAAAGGCATAGAAAAGGAGGAGAAAAACAAAGATTCAAGGCGAAAGAGACAAAGGGGATGACATGAAAAGTGACAAAACCCTCTCTTCTTTACCCCAGAGACTCATGCACAGAGGACATGAAAATTAAGTCCATTTCTTCTCTCCCTCAGCTAGTATGACATGCCTGAGCTTCCAGGGTCCCTCCCCTTTCCAGGAACATGAAGATGTAACCTCCATCTCTCGGAAGCCTTCTCCTAGCCCATGGCATGGCGATAAAGGCGGATTCTGGCTGCGCTCCGACATTCCGATAAATGGGCCAAATTCTGAGTGGGCTTCCTCTGGCTGCCACCCCACTGCTCTCATGTCACAAGGCAATGGAGTGTCTGGCCAAGGGTGCTGGGTGCTGCTGGCCTCCAGCGGGACACTCCACCTGGCTCCAGCAAATCTGTCACCAGGTTTTAGGAAGCACGTTACAGCAATGGGTATCTCCACCTCCTATCTTACTTATGGATCGAGGCCAGGGGTGACCTCGCCAAAGAAGGCAGGGAAGTTGTAGCGAGGCAGCAAGCCCAGGCTGTCAGAGGGTGGCAGTCAGTTATGCCTTGTTCCAGCGTTCAGTCTGCCTCTCACCGTCAACCCGAACGTCCACCCATGCTGTCCCATGTAATGTGAGACTGGACCCTGAGGTCAGAGGGAGCTTAATTGGATGTGGATCTGAAATAACTACCTGTCACGGGTTGGGAAGTGAATGGCCTCCTGGGTTAGGGGGGATGCACTAAGTGAGACACAAAGACTGAAGAAAGCAGTGGCATTACACAGCCCAGGTAGGGGACTCTGAGACAGTCCTGCCTTAGGAAGGTCAGTCCTTCCGGTGAAAAAGACAGTTTGGCAAAGAGAAAAGGAACCAGTGCATGTAAGCACCTGACCTGAGCCCTGTGCTGAGCTGGCCTGTTACACATCATTTCAGTGAGGCCCCACGTCATTGAGCAGTCAGGACAGTGAGTCCCAGTTTGGGGAATGAGGAGACTGAGGGTCCTGGCATCAGGTCACCTGCCCAAGGGCACAGAATTGGGACCCAAACTGTCTCATGGACTCAGAACCAGGCAGTTGTTGCAAAAGCAACTCATTGCCTCCAAAATGGAGAAGAAAGAAATCCTGTGTGGCCTCTGGGGCCTGGACACGCTTGTCTGATTCTCCCTGTCTACAGAACTCTCTAGAACACTCATTCCTCTCATACCTTTCAGCTCCAGCTCTACATTCAAGGGTCCCCTTATCCCATACCTGCATTTTTTTGGTCCTGTTTTAACCGAATTCACATCCCACCCTCTCTGTTCTGTCCATCACCACCATGCACGGAACACTTCGGATGCCAGACGCTTCACATGCATGATGTTCGGGGGGTCTTAACAACAACCCCATGAGAGGCATTTTCATCCCCATTTTACAGATGAAGAAACTGAGGCTTCAGGATGTTAGGTCATTTGCCCCAGAGCCCCCGGGGAATGAGTATAAGCAGCCCCTTCGTGCACAGCTGCTCTGACTCTGTGCCTTGAGGAAGACTCTGGTGGGAGGTGAAATTGCCCGTGTTGTTTCCACGTTGGGGTCCTGGGGGCACAGGAAGCATTTCAGGGTTTCAGTTCATTTTCAGTTACTCACAGGGGTAAATGGATGACTGCAATCTGTTAACTGACGTGGCGGCTGGCAGGTAGTTCTGGAAGGCCCTGCGCCATGCTGTGCACTGTGCTCAGGTGACCCTGGCCTGGAAGCCGCTCGGACCACCCTGTGTGTGAGATCCTTGCTGGGGTGATATCCTTTTCGTGTTTGCTTTTGCCTATGCAAAACTCATGGTCTGCATACCTCTCATATGGTTGTTATTAAAAGCCACAACCAATCTTTACTCATAATCAGTAAAAGCTGACTGTTTCCAGGACTCCCTTCCTCTTTCATTTTTAGCCAAGCTGCTAGGTTTTCGGGTATCACAGAGATAATACTTGTTATCATTTATTTTACACCCGCCGCATGCCAGGCTGTGACGCCCGCAGCACATGAACGATTGTGTTCAGCAGTCATCACAACCGGGGGGCTGCTTGCATCCACCTTCTGTGAGAGAGGGGCTGAGTCCAGGAGAGGCAGGGGGTTTTGTCCAGGGCCCCACAGAGCCCACATCTGAGCTCTGGCCTGTGTCCCCCATGCGGCCACACCTCCTTCATGACCTGCACTTCTCACAGGCCCAGTCTAATAACCCGGGCCCTGTGGACTCTTCCTTTCTCCTTGAAATGCCCTTCAAGACCCCATTCCCTAAAGATCCCTGGGGGTGTGAGGTTGGACCTTCTGAACCTGTAAGGGGAAGACACTAACAAAGTGAAGGCAACTCCCTCTCTTTCTCTCTCCAATACTCAAGGGAAGGAGGGGGAAGGGAGCACCCTGCTGAGGGGCAGCTGGAGCCCCAGTACTTGGCACACACTAACTCTGAATCATGCAGTGCCCCAAGGCAGGGACAGTTAGCGACTCCATGACACAGAGAAAGAAAGGAGGCACAGAGCTGAACAACCAGCCCCAGGTTGCCCAGAAGGTATGGGACACGAACACAGAGGTTCCAGACCCAGCGTTTAGATGGGTAGCCAGTGTTTCACTATTCCCCCTTTTCTGTAAGGCAAAAGTCCAGTTCCTGCCCTGGCATTCGGGGCTTTTAGTCTGACTCAGATTTCCTCGTCTAACTCCACACTCCCATCTCCTCTGTCAAAATCCTCGCTCTGTTTCTGCTGTCTTGGCAGATGGCCCCCACCCCGGTCCGAGTGGAACATTCTGACCTCTCTCCTGGGTCCAGGAAGGGCACATGAATGAATGAAGCACAACCCTTGGCCTTTAAGAGCAGCTCGTTGGGAAACACAGGCCAGAACACGGTTAACGAGGTCTCCAGGCAGAATGAGCGGAGTTCTAAGAACCCTGGCATCTGCTGGAGCAGAGACTCAACACTTGAAGGTCAAGGGGGATTCTGACGTGCAGAAAAGGGGAAATGAGCTGTGTCTCAGAACAAACCCCCAGAGGCCTGCAAACGCATGGTCCACTTCAGCAAGTCCCAGCTGTCTGAGGCTGTGAACACAGGGGCACCCTGGCTGCTTTCATTCACAGGCAGAGAGAGGGCGAACGGGACATCAGCTGTGTTTCACTCACTTAGGCGGCATTTGCAGGCAGCCGGGTTTAGTCTGAAATTTACAGTCTGAACGAACAGGAAAAGCACACATGGAGCAGGAAGCAGCGGCAGAGAGCAACATGCACTCGCGGCTTGTGCGCGTGACCCAGGAGCACCCTAGATGGAGGGCGCCCCAGGACAGTTAGTAAAGAGGCCCCATAGAGCTGTCCTGGTGGAGCCTTTCTTACCGGAATAGTGATTCACCAGGTCCTCCAGGCACTGGAAGGTGAGCCTGGGCGAAATGTAGTACCAGTTGTTGGGCAGGCGGAAGATCCGGTAATGCTTTACCTGCCAATGTCTCACGGACAGAGAGTAGAAACCTGCAGGGCACAGCGGACGGGTCAGTGGCTTCCACGAGAACCCACCCGAGGGCAGCTGACTAAGGGGCCCACCATCCCCGAGGCAGAGAGATTTTCTCAGCCTTGGGACACAGCAAAGGTGCGCAGGCACGCCGTCCGGGGAGCAGCCACGAGAACCCCGTCTGTGCAGGCGCGGCTCACGCTTTAGGGACCACGTGACACTTCAGCAGCCACACCGTGTGAACCCTATTACAGGACAGGTTTTCAGGCACGCAGGCCTCGTCTTTGCCTTGCAAGGTTACCACATGGGGTGTTTCCACACCCTTTTCTGGGCCCTTCGGCGGGATTGAGTGGTTAGGGTTGTGGGTTTACTGCAGGGCAGGGTCTGTCTGGGGTCATCCTTGGATTCTTTTCCAGTGCACTAAGTTGTCTGTGCTGCCATCTCATCCCTGTCCCCACAGGGCCACCGCCCTTTTGAGAGGGCCTCGTAGTGATGCCCCTATTTTCTCGGCCCAGCTCCCTCTGACTTAGGCTTGGTGTTCTCAGAGCTTTTGAAGAAGTGGCAGTTGAGTCGTTTTTTCAGGTCTCCCTAAGAAATGTGTAAAGTGCCTTCTTTCTCTTTAAGCACCATTAGAGTGGTGACCCGACATGGATTAGTGAGAGCAGAACCCTGGGCTGGCATTGCACCTCTCCCAGCCGTGACTGGCCCCTGGAAAATTGGAGGGTTGACTGAGGGCACGTTTAGGAGCCCTTCCTGTGCTGTATTCTGCGGGGTCCAGGGGTGAAAAAGGCCTGAGGTGGAGAGAGGGGAGGGTACTAGATTTTAGCAAGTCTTTGCTGCTTGTGCTGGCCTGGGCTCTGCTGTCTTGGAGCAACATCTCCATGAGATCTCAGAAAAATCTGGGGAGGTGTTATCCCCACCTACTTTATAGATGGGAAACAGGCTCAGAGCCCCTGGGTGATGTGCCCAGAAGTATGCAGCTTGGAAATGGCAGACCTGGGGCTGGACCCTTGTCCCGAGTAGTTCTCTGGACTAGGATTTGGAGGGGGGCATCTCTATCTTGGCCCAGACCTGCCCTCTGAGTTGGCCCCACATGTGTGTTCCGGTAATGTCGACAGGGACTTGAAGTATGGTAAGTAGGCAGAAGGGGGCAGGTGGAAACTCATGAGAACTTTGCATACCCAAGGGAGCGGAGCCTGCCGCCCCACCCGGGCCCAGCCCAGCTGCAGCTCTGCCCATCCACAGCTTTATTTTTAGATCAATTCGGGTGCCTCAGGCTGGGCTCTCCCTGCCCCGGCCACGCCAGCTTAGAGGCTCTGGGTCTGGGTCCCCTGCTTGGGGACCCTGGGACATGCACAGGAAGTTTCCCTTCGCTTTGATCTTGCTCTCCTCTAGCATATGAGATTTTTGAGGGGAAAGTTGTAATTGGATTTTATTATGTATCTGTGGACCCTGCTTCCCCAAAGTAAGGTTGCTGCTCATTTTGGTGAAGGGCACTGGCACCAAGCAGCTCTGCTGCCTAATAGGTGCTGGGAAAATCCTCTCAGATTCTGTGTTTCCTCTTCTTTGACAGCGAGTGTGCAAGATGCAGGCCAAGAACTGGAAAATATCTTCTATATCTAAGTAGTTATTATTCATCTTACTTGGCCTTGGAAAGCCGGGGCTGTTAAGTGTCTTGTGTCTGCTTGAGTGCATATTCTGTGTCCCAGGCGCCATGCTAAGCACTCCCCTCCTTTTAATCCCGTGTGACAGATGAGGGAACCTGGGCTCAGAGAGAGTGGGTAACTTCTCAATAATTCATGCAGCTGGAACTAGAATTAGGGACCCTTGCTCTGAACACGGCAAAGGCCTGCCCTGTCATTTTTGCTGAATCACTTAATGTGTGGGATGTAAGGAAATCACAGTGATAAAGACCAGGGTGAGTACGTAAGAGTCTATCTGCTGGTTCCGATTCTTGAAGATGCCTGATTTCACTGTTGGGCAAAGAGGGAACTAGCGCTGGGGTCTCCTGTGTAGCAAGACCAGCACAAACATATGACATTGGAATCGCTCCAGCACCTTGCAAGGGAGGGGTTTTCTTTCCGTTTCACAGATAAGAAAACTGAACTCGGAGAAGTAAATGACCGGCCTCAGTCTCAGAGCTTGAGAGCACAGGCCAGGCCTAGTCCAAAGCCACACCCTCTGGCCGGGTGCTGCCTACACCTGGCATTCACTTTTCTTCTCAGTTGATGGGAGGAGTTGGCAGGGCCTGAAAGGGGGCCAGGTCCCCACTATCTGGGACTAGTCCCCTCGCTTTGATGCTGACGTCACTGGCAGCGTACAGTCTGTCAGTAGCTGACCACATCTGTTTGATTTGTGCGCTTTACCGGAGGAGGGAAGATGAGCCATTTAAGGAGCCCAACCTGCCTGTCTGACCCAAGCATGAAAAGGTGCATGGGAGGTGCTCACCTTTCTTTGTCTCGCTCTCTCTGATCATGAAGGAGCCCATCTTCGTGTCGGGCAGCTGCAGCAGCTCCTCCGCCTTGTCTCTGCCCAGCCCTTCAAACAGCCAGCTGGGAAGTAGGAAGGCAGCCATGAGTGTGCGGGGCAAACCCTCCCCACAAAAGACAGGAGGTTCAGAAATGAAGATCGAGGGCCAGTTAATGTAGAACCATTGGGACCGAAAAGACGAGGGCGATGGACTCTTCACTAGTTCATTCATTCATACTGCTAATCTTTCAAATAAAATTCCTTAGTATCTACTGAATGTCAGGTGTTACACTGAGTAATGAGAACACAAAGATGCATAAAACAACCTTTCAACCCTGGCTGCTGTGGCTCAGTGGATTGAGCACAGGCCTGCAAACCAGAGGGTCGCCTGTTTGATTCCCAGTCAGGGCACATGCCTGGGTTGTGGGTCAGGTTCCCAGTAGAGGGTGCATGAGAGGCAACCACACATTAATGTTTCTCTCCCCCACCTTCCCCCCGTCTCTGAAAAAAAGACAAAAGACAAAACCCAAAAAACAGCTTTCTTATCTCCTTTCTCAGATGCCACCTGGCCTGGGCCTGTTGTGTACTAGGTAATCCATAAGCATCCTAGGCACTTGATAAGGTGCCTATTTGGTAGTTCCTCTAATGTCTCTCTCCCTTACAATCTAGCTACTCAGCCCCTTCCTCACCGCCCCATGAGGGCAGGGACTCTGGCTGTCCTTTGGGGTTCCACTTTTATGTCCAGGTCATTGAGCTGGGTATATATTTGTGAATGAATAAATGGACACAAGAAAGAAAGAAAGAACTGGTGGTGCCTCGTTTCATCAACTTAACAAGCACCATTTGACACTAGTTGTATTTCCTTGTCGCCTTTTTTCCCAACCTATTTTAAATACAGTTATCATTGCTCTGTGCATTCACATGTGTTTCTTGCTTTTTTTCACTTGAAGAAAAGCCATTGTAGAATGGTACTCAGCTCGCCCGTGGGGTGTGCACCTGCTGTAGGAGGGCCGGCACTTGTGAGTGCGTTTCGGGAGCAGCTCTGTGCACAAGGCGGTTCCCAGCCAGTGGGCCCTCGCTCGTGCTGCAGAGCAGGCGTGGCCGGTCTCCGTGTGGGAGCAAATGCTTTGTTAGCAGCTGGCTGGTGTGTACTCAGAGCATTTGTACTTGTTTTTTAACTGCCTGCTGTATTTGGTGAATGGACCCTGGCTTTTAATCTGTGGGTCAGAATTAGGGCGCACTGTGGCAGACATTAATGCTCTGGTATTTCTCAACCTGTCGTGTTCCCCATGGCATGCAAGCTGGTCACCAACGGGGCCAGCTCAGTGCCCCTGAAGCACTGTGTGTGTGAAGACCCACAGACCATGAAAACTCTTGCATGGAAGTTGGGGAGCCGAGCCACATGCATCCCCACCCGGGCAGGCGGGGGGTGGGGGGCGCTGGCCTCTGCAGCCGCCCTCCAGGCGGCAAGGCCTCTCCCACAGGAATGCAGGGCAGAGTGGTATGGTTCCTCACCCTCCACGCCTGATTTTTTTTCAGTCTCTCCTTCTCTGCTTGATTCTGCATTTGTCAAGTGGGATATGTAGTGTTTTGGGTGCTCGGTGTTCTTTGCATGTGATTTGATAAGAATGTAGCTGATGTGTACCAAGTGCTCACTGCAGTGCCAGGCATTGTTCCAAGAATTATTTGTGCATGACCCCATCTCCCTTTCCTAACAACCCTATATGGCGGTCACATTATTCTGTATTACTATTTCTATAATTCTGTGTTACGATCGCTAGTGGACAGGCAAGGAAAGGAAACTGATGCGCGATCTTGCATGTCTTGCCTACTGTCACAGCCAGTGAGGGACAGAGGCAGGCCTGGAACCGAGGCAGACTGACTTAGCCTTTGTCCCGACTGCATCCCTGTTTTTCCTGGGTGTCAACTGCCATGTGCCAGGAGCGCCACGTTAGAGCTGAAAGGTCTAACCCGCTTTGTCCTCCCGATGGGGCTGCCGAGTTTTAGAGTGTGGGAGGGGCTTGCCAAGATGGCACCTTTCCCTATGAACTACATTGAGAGGAGAAATGACTTTCTCAAACCAGTGCCTTCCTTCCCGCTCCACCAGGCTGGGGTCCCTCTGTGTACGCCCAGGAGTCATTAGCATAAATATCATGCTGTGTCGAAGGTACTTGAGACCTGTACTCACCCGTGGTAAACTCTGGCCACACATATTCCGGGAATATAGCTCTCTCGGCCAGTGCTAAGGGAAATGGCTTTCCACCAGCCCCCTTCACTGTAGGAATGAGAACAGGTAGGAAAGTGTCACAGCTAAATAGCAAAATGAATGAATGAATAAACAGAATAATCAGATTTAACCCGGGGTGCATTAGAACGTTCTTTTTAAAGATGTGTCGTTGGCCACGTTGACCCAGATTTCTCCATGAGAAGATCTAGTTTTCAAGCCCCCATTCCATGCTGATTAGGAAATCTCCCCACATGCTGGCAACAGCCACCAGAGACCAGCAGCAGATGCTTCCAGCTGATGTTCCACAATTGGAGACTTTTAAAAACTAAGCATGTGCTTGTACTGATTTACACCCTATGCTAGAACCAAGATAGTTTCCCATGTCTGTGTCCAAGAATATTTAAATAAAAGGGGATTAGAACCCCTATTTGCTCGACAGCATATTTCGAATCAGGGGGAGACGGTGGGACAGAAGGCAATGCTGTTTGTTTCTCAGGGGCCTTTTCTCAGACCCCTGGTCCTTCCTCCCGGGTCTGCACTGGTGACTAACACAGACACAGCATGCGCAGTGGGCGATGAGGCTACTGTAGAAGCAGAGTTTGGATCATAAAGGACCAATTTACACTGTTACCCAGTCGGCAATGGAGAGCCACTGAAGGCTTCAGAAGGCCGGCAGCATCGAGGGGGATAAAGCCTTAGGGACTTCTGTATGGGCCAAACGCCTCCCCCGCAATAGGGCCAGGGCCCATGTGGAATTGAACAGCTACAGCTGAAACCTGACCGTCAAATCGAGTTCATCCTTCTTGAGAGTATTGTAGAAGTTTATGAAAGCCAACTTACTCAGAAATCACACGCAGTTTCTCTCCTCGGCGGAATATTGGGGGGCTGATGTCAGGAGACGGGTAATCACTCAGCACGGCCAGGTAGTCGCCGTCCAGTCCTGGGGAAACAGGGACAATCGGGGTTCTTGTTCACAAGGAGCTAAAGGCGGGTCCTGCCAAGGGCGGCTGCAAAGATGAATCCCTCCTGGGGCCTTTGCAGCTAGAGACACCCGACTTATTCTGAAACGGCAGTTTACACAGTGGGCCCTTCTCGGTTCAGGGATGGCAGCACAGGGCTCTGGGGGGCTCCCGGAGGGGCAGGCCCTCCTCCGCCCTGATGGTCTCATCTGAGGAGCAGGGACCCAGGGGCCCATGGGCTACAGGCACAAGGCCTGCCTTCAGGGTCTGCCTCCATGTCTACTGACTTGTTCGACCTCAGGCAAGCCCCCCCATGCCCACCAGACCCAATTTCTCAACCTCTAAAGCAGGGCTGATACCACCCCATTCCAGGGTCCTTATGAGATGGGATGGACATGAGATGGACCTTATGAGATGAGATGGCACCACCTTATAAATGACAAGGGGCTCCAAAAACATCTCTTCTTAGTGCCATCGCCCCGGGTGCCCTCTCTGGGCCTTGAGGGTCCCACATGGATAATAACATCGTGGGGTTTTGGGGGTTAGGCCACCTGAGCTCTGAGGGCCCGCTGGACCCCAGAAACTGACTCTGCATCTCAATAAAGCACTTGTTCCATCTAGAGCATAAGGCACCACGTTGGGGATCTATTTCACAGAGACTTCAGGGGCGGGGGCGAAAGAAAAAGTCAGAACTTTTTATCATCTGTATATTGAAAGTAATTCTGGTGAGGTTCTGAGAGGGAAAGTGCGCCCCTTTGCAGACATGAGCGCAGCTTGCTGTGGGGGAGAGAAGCGGCGATAAGACAGGAATCTGTTTCTCGTCAGTAAGCAGAGTTCTCATTTCACAGCCTTGGCCATTTGCCCTAATTCCGGTGCATTGGATTTAGGGTACCACTGGGGCCCCTTACAAATCATCAACTACAGTAATTGTGTGCTATGACACGTATTACTCCATCGTTGGCTGGGCATCGGAACTCAGAGTTTTAGGTAACATTTATTCATTCATTGACAATTACTCACTGAGCGCGGCCTCCCCTAGGCCAAGCGTGATGGACACCGCCAACCAAGGCTCCCTGCTCTGATGGAGCCCACATTCTAGACTCTTCTGAAGAATACACAAGTGATGGTAAGAGGGGTCATTCCCTGCCCCGTTTACCCAGAAAAATCTGGAGAATTAGCACTGGGGCATGGCAGCCTCGGTGGCTCTAACAGGCCACTTTCTATGATCCAGTCACCCCCAGACAGGCACTTTAGCTTAAGTGCTAAACTGAGTAAGGAAGTTGAATGAGGTCTTTTTGACACAGGATTTGTTTATCAACTGACGAATGAATGAGTCATTCGGGGAAACTGAGTTGCAGAGTGTGAACCATCACCGGGTAGGCGATGGAAACCAAAAGTGGTTCACGGTGGCGGTGGTCACAGGAGGGGCTCCGGGCTTATGACAAGGATCAGTGTCGGTGCAGAAGGGCTGACCCGGTGAAGCCTCCGACCTGCCCTGCACCTTAGGGGAGACCTCCCTCCCATTCCATGTTGCTGAACTAACAAAAGGGGATCCTCTGGGGTGTGCAGCCCAGACCCCGCCAGAAACCAGAGACAGCGCTGAGTGTGTATCTGTGTGTGTTGGGCTTGAAGGCAGAAGTCCTGAGTTCTAATAAGAGTTGGGTCCAGATTTGGTGGGGCGTGAAGCATATGTAAATTTGGAGGTCCTCTTTAAGAAAAAGAATGTGAAATTGCAAATACAGAATTTGGGACAGGCCCCCGAGAGGTGCCCTGCCAGCGAGGGGGCCTAATGCACACTGTTTGTGCGACTGCCCAGTCACGCTGCCCTGGTTCGGAGGCTGACTTTTCCAGTCTGAGTATGGACGTGTCCTTCCCCACGTGGGCCTGGGTTAGTCTGGGAAATGAGGGTTTGGAAACGGCTGTCATGGTGGGAATCTGGACAAATGGCCCCATGTGTGAGCAGGCCACCTATTGACTACTTCTGGAGCAGAGTGACGGGCACTTACGTTTTTCTTGACTGGCTGGTTTCCGCATCCTCAGAGCCCTTGCCCTCTGCCCAGGACACTCCCTGCTCTTCCCTCTCTCCTCCCTCCCACCTCCATCCGCTCAAAGTCTCCTCCCAGAGGGCAGGCTTTCCTGCTGTACCCCTCCCACCCCGACTTTTCCTTGGAGCAGTTACTCCAGGATAGGTCATATTTTTGAATTTCTGTGACTATCAGGGGCATGACCGTGAAGCCCAGGAGCAGCTATCTGGTGGCCCTTGGCCCAGCACCACGCCTGTACCATGAAGGGCGCTCCAGGCAGCTTTATTGAGTGACCATGGGGAGAGGGGGCCAGTGCTACTGGGTCCTTGCTATCTGCCACTGTTGGTAAAGCAAGCAGGAGAAGCCACCTGGCGTGTGGCAGGCAGCGTGGTAAGCGGGTCGTCACAGAACCAGCCCTTGTGAGAAAACGAGTGTTGACAGGAGAGGTGTTCCAGTGTATTGTCACATATTGCCACCGCGTTTGGTATCTGTGCCCCTGAGAGAACCTTGGCCTGGATCTGCGGACAGGACGAGGCTTTGATCTCTGACTCCAGAGTAAGACTGTGAAGCAGAACAACCGTCTTTCCTAACGTTGAAATCAAAAACTAGCAGAAACAAAAAACAAAAGCAAAACCCCGTTATAAAAACAACGGTTCCAGTGGGGGTTGGTGAAGAGGCTTAAAGGGCTGGACTGTTTCAATTTCGCAATAGCAAAGGTGAGTTTCCTGTGGAATTCCCCGTAATAACAATGTGTTTATAGTTATAATGCCTGAACATCAATCAGATAAATCTTGCACTGGGACTTTTGCCTAAAGGTAATCGCCTTCAAGTGGCCCTTTGCAAGAGATCAGCCCCCTCCATCACCTTGTCACCAGCGCCAAAAAAACTGAAGACAGACAAGGGAGAAGGCAGGAGGGTTTTGTTAGCAGTTCTGATGGAAGGGCGGTCCTCCTACATGCAGTCGGTGGCCGGACCCCACCTAAGTCATGCCTGAGCTTTGTCCCCTGCAGCACAACAAAGGCAACTAGGACACCTAAGTGCGTTTGTCAGGTTCCAGTGTATTGTCACATATTCCTGGAGCCCCTGGCTTTAGGGAGAGCGGGGCGTTGGAGTTGAACCAGATCAGTGAGTGACCTGGAGGAGCGCTGGGGAAGCCGCCGGGGTTGTTGTGGATGTGAGCTAAGACAGCACAGTAAGTGATGAAATGAGTACTCGCCGGGAATGAAAAGAGAAATCCAGAGAGAAATTTCAGAAGAGAGAGCGGGCTTTGAAATCCATCAGACCTGTCTTAGATTCTACCTCCGCCCCTTGATAGCTCTGTGATTTGGGAAAAGGTTTATTTTTAGCTAATCCGAGCTTGATCTCTTTATGTATAAAAATGGGAAACATCAAAATGGCCTCGCACGGGCGGGTCGGGACACAAGAGCTCGCCTCCTCCGTCAGTGGCTGCCAGCATCCTAGGTGTGCAAGGGGGCGGGTTACCATTCCAGTCCCAGACCCGCTGCAGGCCACGGCGGCCTGCACTCTCAAAAGCCTCTTAGTCACATACATTTGATAACATTCTTATCTGCCAAAAACAAACTCCATGTGGTGAGAACAGAAGACGAAATTCAAAACACCGAATATTTGCTGATAGCTTAACTCAAAAATGAGTCAGACTGAACAAAATGTACAAAAGTGTAAAAATAGAAAACGAATCCAAAAAAGGAAGGAAACCCAGGCAGAACTTACCAGCCACAGATATTACAAGGTCAAAGATGACGGCCCCCTCCCTTTTTATTGCATTATTACTTCTTAGAGCACTGTTACTATTGCTTTTGAAATACTGAGAATCTGTTAGTAGGTCTCGTTTGCAATCATCCAGCAAAAGCAGGCATTCATTAGGGAAAGTCTATTCTCATTTAAAGGGTGAAGAAACCAAGACTGGGGGAGTTTTTGTAACACGTCCAGGAGAGATTATGATTTCTAAACTGATGTTCATGTCACAAAGCCACATAGCTCTCCTTGGCGCCGAATTACCAGGTTCCCCCGAGTTAACACTTGACCCTTGACAAGTTGGGACAAAGGCTGGGTTCAATGAGGCTTCAGCGTTGGCACAGCAGCTTAGGGGAGTGGGTGGGCAAGGACGGGAAGTCAGAGATTTCAGCCTCTGCTCATGCCCCCCTTGAGTCATGCCCAAGCTCATGGCCCCCGAAGGGATGAAAGCAGGCCTTACTTTTCGTACGTTTCCCAGGAAACACATGCACGTTCAACTAACCAATCAGACAGGGCTGGGCAGGCTGGCCTGAGAGAAGGTCAGCCCAGTTCTGTTGGTCACCACGAAGCACGGGCTGTGCCTGTGGGTCCCATCCCGTGGTCTGGAAAGTGAGACACAGTCATCTAAAAGCTGTTTTCTGTGCAAAGCCTTGGTTTGTCTATCTGTTAAATGGGGCTGATTGGGCCAAGCAGACCCTACGGTGCTTAGACGCCACAGTGAGGAGTGGAGAGACTGTAGAGCTGGTACGGGGCTCACACCTGGGGAGTCCAGGGCCCCATCTCAGAACCGGGTGACTATCAGCAGAGAACACAGACGGACTCTGCTGTCCCCCACCAGTGCCTCCTGTCCCAGCCGAGTGCTGCCGCCCCTGCTCCTCATGCCCCGATGTTCTCCTGCCTGCCGGCTCCCTTAGAAAACCTTTACCCCGTTCAATCAGTGCGAAGTTGTGGGCGTGGAGGACTCGTCCTTTTTCTATCACACCTACGACCTGCACGGAGATGTACATGATCACGTCCCACCTCAACCCACCGGATGTCCCAGCAGCAGAAATCCAGATCTAGTTAGAGACCAGAGGCAGCCTCCTGCCTGTCTGTGGTGTCCCTCGCCAGGGCTCTGCCATTAAATCTGGGGACCGTGCTCTGCCTCTCTCAAGAGAGTACCTCCCCTGTCAGGATATATGAGCACCTTGAAAGTCCATTTTTGTCCTCTCCTGGCCTGTCATGTTGGGGTGAAGGGAGGGACTCTAAAGTCACGCTGCCTAGCTTCTAATCCCAGTTGTCCCCTTCCGAGCTGGCCTCAGGCATATAATTGAACCAGCTTGTGCTTCAGTTTTCTGAACTGTGAAGTGGAGAGGATGATGGTGGCGATCTGCTGTGGCCATCGCGAGAACTGAGACTTGCTGTGGGTTAAGCACCAGGACTCCTGTCTAGAGCACTATGGGCAGAAAGTAACTAATTATCCCCAATTCACACGAGGACAGAGAACACAGCAGACGACTACGGAATCCTGTCTGTCGTTGGGTGTCCGTGTAAGGGCCGAACTAAAAGCTAGGTCTGTGGTCTGCTGGCTTAGGGGTTCAAGATGCACCAATCGCTCGTGAACCATTCAGTGTAATGCTCTCGCCCACCCATCACTGGATTCTGATGAGCAGGCCTGGGGCAGGGCCCGGGAATCCACATTTGGTGGCTTCCCAGAGGAGCTGAGGCCAGGGTCTGCGGACCACTCCCTGAGATGTGCCAGGCTGGGTCTGAGACTTCCCTGCCCCCCTCTTCCTTCCCAGAACCCCGCCCACCCCTTTTTCTACCAGGGCAGCGCCCTTGATGCTATGTAAATACACTGCTTAGCATGTTTCCATCCTTGCCCGAAAGGGGTTCTGCACAGCAGCGGCTGGGGTGGCAGCTCCCCCCGCCACCCCATCAGGGAGGCTTCACTTTAGGTCAGGCCATGTGAGGATGAGAACGGACCAGGGGTACAAGATCCCAACAATGAGACTAAACTCTTTCTTTATAAAATGGAAATGCGCAGTCTCTCCGCAACACAGGCATTACTTGGTTCTGTTCCAGTCTGTACCACCTGGGTCTGACACAGGGCAGGCGTCTGGCATTTCGTGTGGAACAGTAGAGGAAAATGAGCCATCAAGCATGGTGTCCTCCATTCCACCGCTTTACAATTTTCTGGGTGGGGGGGTGGCCTTTTCAAACACAGCCTCGTGCAATCAGAGAACCCCAAACGGGGTTGAAAAAACAGGGCTTCCCCCCACATTTATCAGCCAGCTCCTTCGTGCCGGGTTGCGGCCCGTGAGGGAGGGGTCATTCTGACCTTGGAGAGCTGAGTCTTGCCTCGTTGGTGGCTGAGTGACTTACCTAAGGCCCCACAGCTTCCCGGGCGCCATGCCAGCAGCCCCACAAGGTCATTAGCCTCTGAGACCTGCCCTGTTTCTACAAGTTCTGCTACCTCTTCGACTATTGTGATGTTAGTCTCTGGAAACGAGACCAATCAGGAATGTTCTAGAAAGCTTAGTTTAGGAGAAGAGTTACAGTTCTGGTTTAAGAGAAGAATGAACCCCTGAAAGCTCGGAAAATTTGTTTGTCTTAGAAGTCTACTGGTTGGCCTTCCACAGGGCTTTTGGTGCGGAACTCTCAGGCTCTGGCTGATGGCAAGGAGGCCCCGAATGCAGGGGGACTGAAGCAGCAGCCCCGTGCGCCACCTCCGGGTGCCTGAGACTAACGGATGAGTGAGCGCGAGTGTGAGCCGAGGAGGTGCGTGTCCCGTGGAAGGCCGAGCCTCTGCTGCGTTTGAATACGGGCTAATGCGTGTGGCATCAGTGGTACCGCTTCCTTCTCCCTCGTTCTCGTAGGTGTCAGAGGAAAGAGGAAATCTAGTTAGGGCTGAGCACAAGGGGAACTTTTGAGGGGTGGGGGATGGAAAAGCCAGCCCTTGATGTGGTCGCCTGGATTACAAACTGGGTCTGACCTGGGGAATTCTCTACCCAGGGGGCGGAGGGGTGGGGAGACCCTCCACCTCCTCTCTCGAGGTGACCTCCCACCCACACAGTGGAAAAAGAGAAACTTATTTCACGACAATTTGCATGTAAAAACTACAGGCAGATGAGGGAGTGTTGGAGGCCCATGTTTTCATGGGGTTCGCTCAGGCATGCAGGCCCCCTCGGCCCCAGTGTGAGAGGCGACAACGCCAGACGGGTTTGGTGGGCAGGTGCCCAGTGAGCCGGGCCCGGCCCCGAGGCATTACAGTGTCAGTTATCCAGCAGTGGCCGTGACCCGGGAGGGAGCACGACTTGAGCTGGTTTGGAGAAGTGGGGGGGGGGGGCAGGCTTTCTCCCATCAGTTGCGGGCTTGGTAGCTCCACACGGTGCTAAGCTTTGCCTGGGAGGCAGGGGCCCCCTGCTGTCAGAAGCCCCAGGGGCCCACACCCCACCCCACTGTATCACACACTTCCAGCACCTCTGTCCCAGGAACTGTTCTTTTTCCCCTCTTTTGCTGGGGTGGGGGGATAATTACTGGGCTAGAAAGGGGGGCCACCTGAAGTGCCTGCATCTGGTGCAGGTGGCGAGCAGGGCAGTGGGGTCTCTACATACCCCTGTGGGGACCTCTGAGGGGATGTGAGACCGTGCAGAACCTGGCTGTCTCCATTTTGGAAGAAGTGAGAAGGCTGCCTCTTTAGAGGCCCCGGAAGTCATGGAATGAGCAGCAGGAAGAGGCCGGGCAGACACCTGGCTCTGTCTACTCCTGCCCTGAGCTGTGGCCTGGCAGACATTCCAGTGGTCGTCTCTGCCCAGAGCTGCAGCTCACGGGGCATGGGGAATTAGGCATGGTCACACCCATAAAGAGAGGGAGGCCAGGCCCCGAGTGCTGTGCTGTGAAATGGGGAAGGGACTGTCCCAGGGTCTCCAGTGACTCAGCCTGGGGACATCAGTGGATCACCTGACCTCCTGGCCACCCCCTTCCCAACTCCCTAGTGGACCCATACAGTGTGTCTCCCAATGCCATGCCCGACAAATAGAGCCAGGCTGTTAGAAGCAACCAACACCATGAACCCAGAGCGTGATGGATCTTACTCTCAGCCATCCTTTCCTGCTTGCTGGTGTCTTCTCCTAGCTCTCTGTCCAGCCCCTAAAGGACTGTGGCTTCGGGAGTCTGGCTCCACCTGGCATCCCTGGGAAAGGCTGACTTTTGTCATCACTGATTAACCTGGGACATTGTGCCCTCCCCCGAGAACGTCTGACCCTTGTGATCCTACCAATAGAACACGAGAATTCCTGTATTTTCCGGAAGATTTCCTAGGTCTAGCATCCAGCTTTATCAAGTCACATCACAAAAGCCCGAGCAGAGCTTGGATGATATACATCATGTACCCACGATGACATTATACGCATGAAAACCTTAAAGCACAGGCTGGCCAGGTCTACGGTGAGCAAGAGCCCAGACCCCCCTGGGCGGGAATCTACAAAGAGCTTATATTCCCGCCGTGGGCCTCAGTTTCCTCTGCCTATGAAGTGAAGGAACTGAACCAGCCCTTCTCAGAGGTCCATCCCAAAACGCCAGCAAATCGGCATCCATCCAGGGTGCCACTGCCCAACACTTTTAAACATTTAATTATGAAAGAGTAACTAGGAGCAACTTGAGGGCCCCGTGTGCACCCATCGCTCTGTCCACATGGTGGCCAGCAACCCTGTCACCAGGTCTTCTCCCTGAGCTCCTGTAGGGCAGAGTTATGTGCCGCAGCAGAGAAGCCAGACTTACCATCCGGGCAGGGCAGAGTCCTCTCGGGAGGCGCGGGAGTGGATCGCACGCTGTTGCCCATCTCTCTTGCTCCCCGGGCCGTGGACGTCGCTCGGAGCCTGCGGCACAAGGGGTACACACAGACAGTCAGCCACGCGCCCAGCCCGCTGGGTGAGGAATGGCTCAGTTTACGGTACATCGTGCCTCATGTTTCAAGCGGCTCGCTCTTGAAAGGTGGTTGTTTTCATGTGAAGATGAGATTCATGAATGTTGGTTGCATTTACGCAGTGCGAGTTCTTTTATCAAGGGAATGACAGAGAAAAACCACAGAGAGGGAAGTTGCTAGCAAGTGCTGTTGGTGGCGAAAGTTTCCATTCCCTTGCATGCTGGGTGACAGAGAGCTGCCAGCCGTGTTTGTGTGAGAGACTCGGGAGGTCACGTGGCCTGCAGGGCCTCTCAAGCCTGAGGCCGGGCCCTGGGCTGCCTGGGCTCCCGGCACTGTGCTTGCGTGTTGCTTTCCAACTCAGGCAGGGAGGGCAGGGGGCTTTCCGGCTCACCGTTCTCTCTTCTGTTTGAGTTCCCGTGCTCTAACAGGGCAAAAGGAGAGCCCCACAATAAAACCTTGAATTTGCTGCATGCGTCACAGTTTTATACCTGTTGGCTCGTTTTTAAAAGTTGTTTTTCAGTGCTGGTAGACATACGATATTGTATTAGTTGCAGGTGTACAGCACAGTGATTTGACATTTATAAAACTTACGAGGTGATCACCCTGACGCCATACATAGTTATAATATTATTGGCTGTATCTGCTATGCTCTGGTTTACATCTCAGTGACTATTTTTGTAACTGGCGATTTGTACTTCTTAATCCTTTCCCCTCTTTTATTCAGCCCACCACAACCCCCCTCCTAATAAACTGGCAACCACCAGTTTATTCTCTCTACTGTGAGTTTGTTTTGGTTTGGCTTTTTTTTTTTTTTTTGTTCTTTAGATTTCACATATAAGTGAAATCATATGCTCGTTGTCTCCCTCTGTCTGACTTATCTCACTGAGCTGAATACCCTCCAGGTCCATCCACGTTGTGGCAAATGGCACAATTTCATTCTTTTCTATGGTTGAGGAACATTCTATTGCACTGTATAGTGAAATCTATACAGATGTCATTGTATACCTTTGATTATTGTAAAGTCCCTGCATCCTAACCCCAATGCAGTGAAGGAAACGGAGTCTCAGAGAAGGTAGGGGACTTATCTAAGGTCACACAGCATGTAACCATGGGGCTGGGATTTGAACCACAGGTGCTAAATCTCTGGTTTGTTCCATAATGGTTCAGGTTCTGTATGGGAACACACAAGCTAGGTGACCTTGGGCATGTTACTGACCTCTTCTTGCCTGTTGTGGGGAATAATAAGAAAATGACATTGGGTCGTGGCTGCAAAATTAACGTGTAAACCATGAGAAACACTTACCATGGCCCAACAATAACCCACGTGAGTTATTGCCATTTCAAGTGCCTTTTCTGGTTGTTTCTAAGGATGAGCATTCAGACTGTGGGCCTCACCCAAGGATTTTAGAAGGGGACTTGGATGACTGCAGAATAAAGCCATCCTCCCAGCTGCCTGAAGCCCAGAGGCCAGGCCTGGGGCTCTGTAGCATGGTCTCCTGGGGACAGAGAGGAGAGCTGCTACCACAGGCCCCCAGCGGGCACGGCCCATCTAGAGACTTGAGCAGCCTCCCGTTCCCTGTCTGCTTTTAGGGTCAAGGCCTTAGGCATCTGAAAGGGTCCAAAAGTCAGCCAGTCCTACCCCACGCAGCCTCAGAGCCTTCCCCCGCGCACTGTGCCCTCACACTGTGGGGCACTCTGCGCTCTCCCAGCAAGGCTCTTCAAAGGCTGCACCGCTTCCTCATTTTGAGAGGAGGAGGGGGGAGGCGGGATGCTTCTCGTATTAGGGAACGAGGACAGCCAAAATGAGAGTTGTTGGAAGCGAATATATTTCAAATATTTATATGAACCATTTGCCAGTTATAACTCAAAGTAATATAATATAAAGATGCTGCCCTTAAGATAATTACAGTTTGCAAAAACTGTCAGCTCATTCTGCACCATAGAAGGTGTGGCTGGAACGGGCCTCACCTTCAAAGTTAAGAATTCCATCTTACTCTGATCGCACTGGTCACTATGCCCAGAAACATCAGGGCAGGGTGTGAGGGTGAGCCTCTCCTGACGTGAGGCTGGGCACTTCTTTCTCCATCTTGCCTGCCCTGCCCTGAATACAGCTGAGGGGACACTTCTGACTCCGACAGGGCCTTCCCAGCAGGCTGGCAGGCTTTCACAGTGTCGGCGTGGCTTCAGCGGCAGGGACGAGTTTCCTTTGTCCCCAGCCCCTAGCCTGTTGCGTGAAGTCAAGAAAAATAGTGCTCTGAAAGTGTGCTTGGGGACCCATGCCTGGTAGAGCAACCAGAAGCCTCTTCCCCTGCAGTGCGGCAGACACTCCCCGAGGGTCTGCTGTGCGGGATGCTGAGCCCACACCTCGTGAGAGGCAGGCCCCTGTGGTCCCACCCCCTTAGGTGTGTTGGGGCAGGAGCAAAGCCAGCAGCCTCTGACTCGGAGTAGTGACACAGATGTGCCATCGAGGCCTCCCTCCATCTCTGTCCCATTCCCAGTGCCTTCTTGGAGCCCACCAGTCACCCCTGTCCCCCAGATCCCCCTTCTGTCATTGCCAAGGCCTCTGCCTGCTGCAGAGCTGCAAGGGCCTGTGCAGCAAGGTCCTAGCAGGCCCATCATGCAGAGATGACCCTGAACTGTGTGCACAGGCCTCCCCCACCTCATTCTCTCTCGTGTCCCGCACCACAGCACACTGCATTGCGCCCCCTGACTCTCCTAACTGTGCCATCCTCCTTCCTATAGCCTGGCACTTGGTATCAAAGACCAGCAAAGACAGAGTCTTGCTCCTTTAACCCTGCGCCCAGGGCACCCGCTTGGGGTGTCCGACCCTACCCCTCCAGACACCCCCAGGCCCTGTCCCTCTGGCCTGTCTTCTCTTCCCTCCTGCTTCATCCTCTCCTCTGAGTCACTGCCAAGTAGTGACCCCAGCTCCCAGGTCCATCCCATTCCTTCCTTTATGCCACAGCCCTGCACGCTCCTCGGGAAAGCCTTGGTTACCCATGCAAGTGAGTTCTGACCTCACCTCTCTTCCAACGGCTTTGTGATCCTCAAACATCTGCATGCTAGTTTGAGAGATCCATGGACTCTAGCATAGGACCAAAAAGACTCAAAACTTGCCATTTTCAGCTGGGAAAGCTAAGGACCGTCCAAGAAAAGAAACATACCCAGGGTCAAGAGATGAGGAGGGTGCAGTAGGTCCTAGGCATCTAGGGTCTTCTGCTCTGACACGTTCCCTCTCCTGTCTGTCTGGCAGTCGGTGTGCAGGCCAGGGCCGGGCCGGGGCCGGGGCCGGGGCCCAAGCTCACCGCATCCCACACTGGTCAGAGAAACCCATCGGGCTCACCAGCCCCTTAGTAGTGCTCACTGGCTTCCTGTAGCCTCCAGGAAGGAGTTAACTTCTCTGGAAAAGACTTTTATTGGATAAGAGTGGAAAATGCCCCAGAGAATGAGAGCCATAGTCTTGCTAATGAAATGGCTGAACAATTTGATTTAATCTGTGACAGTTTTGTGCAGGAGCAGGAGGTGGGAGAGAGTAGGGGATATAATTGCTTCCAGAAACAATGAGGAGAGGACAAAAGAGAAATGAGTTAATTAGCTCTGGTGCTGAAAATTCTTGATTTCTCTGTCCCTTCTCTTTGTGATGTCCGAGGAGCAGAGTGGGGTCTCTGCCTCTTATTTCCCCCCAGCCTGTGGACCAACGCAGGCTCTTTGCGTGAACTTGGGCCTCAGTTTGCTCCTTTTGCACAATGAGATGAGTGGAAAGACTCTCTTCAAAGAGAGAGCCACTGAGTTGACTCTAGCAATCAGGACTCAGTGACTTTTGGAACGTTATTAAGAAGGGAAAAGGACTGTCATCCCTTTCGTATGAAGCCCCATTAGACAAAGCAAACCGTGCCTTTCTCTGTCAGGATCAGGGGAGGCAGTTCATGTGTGCTCTGCAACCAACCCCCCGGTGGGCAGTCAGCAGTGGCCACTGCGTTTAACCCTCCTCCAGTGCCCCCCAGGGCAGAGGTTCCTCCTTGACCTCCTCCGGCGGAGGTCAGCCAGTGAGCGCAGCAGTGCACGCTCCCAGAACTGGAAACACGGGGGCCCACCTACCTCTCCTGACTTCAGAACCCGTGTCCTTTGTCCAGGGCCACGCTTTGTCTCTCCAGGGGCACAAAGATCACCAAGAACTCTGGTCAGCAAGTGGCGGGGCCACCATGAGAGGGGACGCACAGCACGGAGGGGTCACAGCCAGCAGGGAGCTGCCGGCAGGAATGTGGGATGTGCCCGCCCGGCTAGGTTTCTGCCGGACCAGCCCAGGGCTCCTGTCAGCGTGTGCACTGCATTATCTTGTAAACACAGAGGCCAGGCTTCTCGGGACCTTGCTGTTGGAATGGAAGGTGGCGTGAACCACTTCACAGTGTGCCAAGAGGTGAAGGGGGAGGGAGCCAGAGGACGCTCAGCCAAGAGCAGGCAGGTCTGGACTCTAGTAAAACCAGGGGCAGCTGAAAAACCATGGCGACAGTGGGAATATGAACACCCACTCAGGGGCTCAGTCCTCCCTGCGGCCTCTGAAGGTCTTCCGCAGAGTGTGATGGCTCCCAGCCCACTCACAGGATCTGCTTCAAATGCGTGCGTGGGAGGCCACAGTGGGGCTCTCCCATTCACTGGAACCCAGCCCAGCAGCCTTCCCAGAACCTTGGTCCCCCCTCCTTCCCAGAGATCCGCTCTCACCCTACTCCAGGCACGGGGCTAAGCCCTTTACAGCTGCCGCCCTCTGGGTCGCTCACAGCTCGACTGTGCAGGTGAGGTAAAGGAAGTGGCTTGTCCAAGGTTACAGGACCAAGAAGAGGAAGGGCTAGGGTTCCTGCCAGGTCTGGCTGACTCTGAAACCAGTGGTCTGTGAGTGCAACAGAAAAGTGATTTTCAAAAGTCATCAAAGCACCCATCGGGGATGGTAAACTTCTGGGTAACTCTTTCGTACAAGGGACACAGAGATTCCGAGGGGTCCTGTGGATGTCAGGCGGCAAAGTTTGGAAGCCCAGGCCTGGGAGTCTGGCTGTGGGGAGTGGCAGGGACAGCAGGGCGACGCTGGCCGTGGCCTGCTCAGATCTCAGCTGTCAGGGCCACTGCCCAGTGTCCTGGCGTGATCAGGGGGCAAATGTCATAGCACCATCTGAAAGGACTGTTCGTGCTCCGGGGGAAAAGAAAAGAAAAACCAGCTGTGTTTGCACCATCCCGATTTTGTAAAACTTGAATGTCCACATGTAGAAAAATATTAAAGGAAATTATTTCCAAGATGTCTCCAAGGTGAATTCATCATGTTCTTTTTTACACCTTTCTGAAATCCCCAGGTTTTCTTCTGCATGCATGCACAGGACTGGGAAGAATGAGGGGGGCTTGAACGGTGTTTTTAAAAGCAGGCCAGACTGAGTGCAGATTCCAGAGACTGCCCACCCAGGCTGGCGGTGTGTCCTGTGAGAAGGTCCTGCACTTCTCCGGGTCTCGAGTTTTCAAATCCATAAACTTGAGGTCTAAGTGCATGCCCTGCGAGATTGTTCTGAGGATTAAATTACAGACTACATCCAAAGCAAAGATAAGTTTGATGAGAAAGGATAGCTAAAGATTTACCAAAGCTGACTCCTCCAGGGGCTGGGGGGTCTGCCGGCTCACTGCGCAGGCTGAGCAGGTCCCTGCTGACCCTCAAGGTCCTCACATACAACGGAGAAAGGCTGGGCCAGATGGTGATTCGCAGCCCTTTGGCCTCCACTATCCCCGCTCTGTGACTGGTGCCCACTACCCTCCCTGTTGACTCGGGACTTGCCCAGTGCTGCCTGGGTCGCAGCACTCTGCAACCGGGACAGTAAGAGCTGGGACAGGGCTTGACACCAGTTGGTTTCCCTGCCAAGGATCTTGCAGGATTTCCGGGGGTACCCCACCACATCCTGACCTCGCTCGACAGGTGCACCTGCCGTGTGACCCACATTGTTCCCTGCTCTCCTTTTGGGGCAGGTGCAGCCGCAGGCCCGCCAACCAACACCGCCGTGTCCTCTTTTCCCCGAGGGAGGCTGCGGTTCAGCGGGGGCCCTGGGGCACCGGGCAGGGCAGGACCCATGGAGAGCGGGGAGCCAGCTCAGAAAGACCCACCACCGCCCCCGCCTCCTCCTCCTGCCCGATGCAAAGCTGGGGGCCCCCCTGAGAACCACGTGGAGGAGGCCCTGGGATTTGCTCAGCCAGGCCAGTCCAGACCTGCTGGCTTGAAATCTGGCCTAAGAAAGTGGCCCCAGAAGCTCCAAACGTGATGGGGGCAGCACTCTGGCCCCTTGCTGCCTCCTGATGCCACGCCCCAATCCTAGGATTTCCTAGGGCACTGATGGGAAAATAGCAATTTAGTGTCCTCGTGTTGTTACACAGAAAAAGCTCAGAGAGGGCAAGCGGCCTGCTCAAGCACACTCAGCGAGTTTGGACAAGGCTCTGGTGTGCGTGTGGCACTCTGTCCGCCGCGGGAGAGCTATTGTCCATTTGTCGGCTGGGCTCTCAGGTCTGACGCCTGTGTCCATCAGCCTGTGCTCTGAGCTCTTCTACCTCGGGGTGCCCAGGAGACTAGCCAGGAGGCTATGGAAGCATCTTATAAAGTACAAACCATTTTGTGGTCATTTTAGGATATGATGGGAAGAAGCCAGCTTTGGGGCAACCTGGTGCCAGGGAAAGTTCCAGTTTTACCCCTTATTAAGTCGCTAAACTTCTTTCCGTTGTTTTTGTTTTAGAGATGGGCATAGCCATCTCTGCCTTGCTGGGTTTTCCCAAGTCAGGGTCAGAGGGGTTACAGGGTGAGCATGTGACAAGGGTCTCCGAGGCTCGTCCCTGCACAGGCAGGTCATGTGACCAGGGATGTGCCTTCTCTGCGCAGGCCTGGTGGGAGTCTGGGAAGCGGTATCTGGCTTTATCACTCATTGAAATCAAAAGTAACAATCCCCCTAGTTCTTTCTTTCCTAGATCAGCCTTCCCTACGCAGGAATCCCCCAAGACACAGGGTTGGTGGGATACAGTGCCACCTTGTCTGTGACTCTGTTGGACCCAGAACACATTTTCTGCCAAAAATCAGGCTGCGCGAATGGGCTTCGAACCCCTGGCCAGGCCCTGGACGCCCACAGTGCCTGTAACTCGGCCGATGCCATCCACGTTGACAATGGAAAAGCAGCCGTAAAGACAACTATTTCGATATTAGGTGACACAGATGCACCGTTCCACAGCGTGGGGAAACAGTGAGGTCGAAGTAGGCTTTTTCCTTTCGTTTTAAACATGGACCCTAGAAGACACAGGCTTCATTCGAGGGGGGGGTGGGTGGAGAGTCGAGGGCGGGCTGACGGCGGTCTGACGTCGGGGTCCAGGGACTGTCACGTCAGGGATCGCTTTGCTAGGTCACGTTTCCTGGCAAGACTCGGTTTTGCCGTCTCCACACACACGAGTCATCAGTGTGGCTCCTACACGCATCGAGCGAGAGAGAAATCTACAGTAACATTTTGCCTCGTAACAGCCTCTGCGTATCCTGAGCCTCCTGCTCAGGGTCCTTGCCCCTCAGTCACTCCCTTTTCAGCTCTCTGTTCTCTTCTTCCCTCCTCAGAACACATTCATGGCCCTCAACGAGGACAATAATTTCAGCAAGTGTCTGTGTCATTGTTTGATGAGTGACAGAGTACTGTGAGGACAGAGACCTCAGCTCACATGTGGTTCTGCTCCCGGCTGGAACACAGTGGTCGTTCCTTAAGGCAACGAACCACAGCAGATGAACGTGAAAGAGTCAGGGTGCCTGGGAGAGAGACCTGCCGCTCTCCTTGTGCCTCGTGAGTAGCAGGAAGCCGAGGTCAGAGCATTTACATAACTTGTCTGGGGTGGCCCAGCTGGTAAGAGGAGGAGCCAGGGTTGGAGCCCGGCCAGCCCTTATCTGCTCCACTGTCAGGCATAGGGATTGGGTGGGGGATTACAGAAAGCATCTCTGTCCTCTGTTATGACACGCTCTCGTCAGGCTTCTCTGCGTGCTAGAGGGTCAGGCGCACAATAGGTGTTCCGGGGATGGGCCCGTCTGTATTGGCTCAGCAGTAAATCAAGAATTGGGTCCTGACCCTTTGGGTGTTTGGAATTTGTATTCAGAGGTTGTAAGTGTTAAGCCGATTGTCCCTGTGACTTGGGGGGCGGTATGTGGGGAAAAGTAGGGGGAACTGGCACATCTGTAAATCAGGAAGGAGTGTGGCTACCTCCCAGGGTTAGTGTGGCAATTAAAATCTAACAGACCTTACTGACTACACTGGCTCCCCTCTGACCTCTGTTTTGGGGTCTACACACCACCATTTGTCATCATGTATCTATTTCTCCAAGTGTGTCTAACCCCCAGGTAATAAACTTCCTGAGACCACAGTCCATGCTAATACAGTCCTCAATGAAAAGCCACGTCTGAACAGCTGCTTGGCACATAGCATGTGCTTACTCAATGTGGTTTGGTGGTGGGAGGCATTGTCTGTACGGAGCCTGGACCGGACTGTGCGCAGGGCAGCCTGTCCCTCTCAAGGTGGTCATTCCCCCCACCTCCTGCCCAGGACAATGGGGAGGACAGTCCTCACTTCCTTCGGAAGGCCTGGGAGTCTCCCGGCTTCTCCCGCACCCCTCTGAGACCCGAGTCTTCCTCTGGCCATAGCCTCAGCTGCCTGGAAGGTGCTGAGGAGGGAACTGTGACTTCGCCAAGCTGTTCGACAACAGAAGTGAGTCGCTGAGCCCTTGAGGCCCCAGTTTCTGTCTGGAGCTCGAGTTACCGTCATGAAATGAGCCCCCTCCCGTGGTGGTTCTCTGGTGGGAGGAAGTGGTTTGCACCCAGAGTGCTATTTCCTTGGGAGAGAGTCAGCCACATGGTGTGGCCTCTGCATACTTATTAGTGGGAGGGATGGACGAGCAAGGGGATGGTGGCTGAACGAAAGTCCTGCCAGTGCCCTCGGGTTGCTGACAGGAGCCAAATGGTCTGGCCTGACGTGCTGGGGATCCTTAATGAGGTTTTTAAGCTCCAGCCTCTCTCGGAGCTGGGGGACATAAACTCTTGCTGGATGTCAGATGGAAAATTAAAATTGAGCAGCATTTACGAGTGCAGGAAGCTGGCTGGGGTTTACCAGAATGAATAATTTCTAAGTCTTTATGAAGTACCCTCCCCTTGAACTACATTGCCAGCTCTCAAAATTCAGAGTGGGGAAGTTTTTTCTGTATTAGGAAAGTGATTTCAGTTTGCTGCAATGCAGACCTTCCCAGGTCCGCATCACTTACTGTATCAGATGGGGAAGCACGCGGAAGTAGGCACTTGGGAAAATCGAGGAGTGGGGCTGTGTCCTTTGACGCATCGCAGTGAATACAGCCTGGAAGTACCCAGTAAGTTGATGTACTTCCATCGTCTGGGCTACGGCTGATATTAATAGCCATGATTCAGTATGTAGCATCTCCTACATGCCAAATATAATTTAATCTTGTTACAGACACATGAGGAAGCTGGCCTTCTTTTTAAGAAAAGGAAACTATGCTCAGAGAGGCAAAGCGACTTGCCCACAGTTGCAAAGCGTGTTGGCGGCTGGCCCAGAGTGTTGACTAGGGGGTGGCCACTGAGTCAGAGAGTTTCCATGCAGCCGTCTTACTGCTCTGCTTCTACATCTGGGGTGCTGGAGTCCAAATAGGTTTCAGTCTGTCTGCCCGTGGGTTTTTAATGTTAGCAGTGGTAGGCTGGTCAGAACATATCAAGTGCTCTGGAAGAGCATTCTCCTACCTGGAGAATATCAACTGCAAAGATTTCACAGGAGCTTTGATTTGGTCTTACCTCCCCAGTTTTGGAAGGGCCGCAGCCCGGTTTAGAGGCTTGCGGCTCAGCATCTCAGAGCAAACCACAGACTGACAATTTGCAGAATATGGGGTGTGTTTTTCCCAACATGAAGAGCACTGCCTTAAATGCACCCTCCGGCCCTTTACATTCTTACTCTCGCTGAGACTCTCTCCACCCCCACCTCCGCCCTTAGTGCCTCTCCCTGCTGTGTGACTCGGACAACCCTCTTAACCTCTCTGAGTTTCATTTTCTTGTTGGTCAAAAGCAAATAATAATTGCAGTCTTACCAAATTGTTCTGAGGGCTGTAGGAAAATAGCTTTTCATGCAACGCGCCTCCCCTGGCCACTTCGCATGGGAGACACCGTCTCTTACCTTTCGCATATGTGACCCCAAATCAGGACATTCTGAGCCCAGAGCCATGGTCATTTCCCTGACACACCAGGACTTCTGGACATGTAGGAACTTTGAAGAATATGGAATGTGCCATATACCTGAGACAAACCTACTTCTCCAAATCCTTCCCGACCCTACCCTTGCCCCGTTCACACTCACAGCACGTCCTTTGATATTTACCACTCATTATACCAATTATTGTTGGCATTTTCCCCGAAGAAGGCTCGCACAGCTGGACTCCCAGAAGCACTGCCATGAGCACTGGCCTCTCTGGGCTCTCTGTACCTTTAGCCACAGGACGCCTTACTGATAGAATTTATTGAGCACCTTCTTTGTGTCTGAAACTGGCGGGCACTTTGCATATCTTAGCACTTACAATCTACTCAATACCTGTGTGAATGGAATCCCATTACTCTCCCTTCACCTAGGAGAAAATAAAGGCCTGGAGAGGTTAGGCTGGCTTGCCCAAGGCCACACTGCCAGAAGTCTGACAGCAAGCAGCAGTTGTCCTTAGTAAGAAGCCCTCTGTGTGCCAGGCTGTTCTGCAGCCTCAAAGCCTCCCTGGGTGGGCCCGTGCTGGCCCCAGCTGCCCAGCCCTCTGGGCCGTGTAATTATGCATCAAATATCCACTGAGCAGCTGGGATGTGCTGTGCCCTGAGTGAGGCACTGGGCCTCCCCACAGACGGTGCCCTGCCTGTTCTCACCAAGAGCTTCTCTGTCTCCCCAAAGTCACCCCCACTGCCAGCTGTGTATCTAAGGGCTCCTGATGTCACTCCCTGCCTGGCCCCTTCCACATCCCCCAAGGTACCTTCACAGGCTGGACATGGTCTCCCCTGGGAGCAGCTGACGCGGGGGTGCCAGGATTGCCGTCAGCGCCTCTGCATCAGCTGCAGTCGGTCCGGCAGAGTGAGCGGGCAGCTGGGCCTCCCACGGGTGGAGACAAGCCCATGCTATCAAGAAGAGCAGCAGTTGCTACACACGCCGCACGCTTCCTCTGTGAGAAACGAGGAAGGCGCGGGCCTCGCAGAGGGGCAGGTTCCTGTTTTCAGCAACCACCCTGAGCCGCCTTCTCTCTGCAGGGACAGGGAAGAGAGCGGCATTAGGGAGTTTTCTGCAAGGCACTGGGAGCATGGGCAGCTGGATTCCTCTGAAAGGGCAGGCCACGTTCCGGCTTTCAGAGCCTGGGACATTTTTGTCTCAAGTTAAAAGGCAGAAGAGGCCGGGGGGCTGCGCTCACGGCCCCTGGAACTCGCTGGGTCCCAGGAGTGGCAGCTTCTCTTTCCTGGGTTTCCCAATCATTTCTGCTTCCTTAGGTCGCTGCCAAGTCAGCCCCGGAGCAGAGCTTCTGGCCCCGGAGCAGAGCTTCTGGCCCCGCTCTGCCGTGGACTAGGTTTTAATGGGCAGAGGCTTAAAATAGTAGCATCAAAGCCCCTCTACAGAAAGGAGCTGCCCGCCAGCCTCCCAGGACGAGGCACACTGCCCCTGGCTGGGCTGCACCAGGGGAAACTAGGAGGGGTATGAAAAACAGGTTGCAGATTCAAGTTGACTAAGAAAACACAGCAACTGAATACAATGCGTGCTCAGGGGAGACGGACTGGGAAGGATATTATTGGGACGGTGGGGCGGCGTTCAGATGTATAAACCGCGTGTTAGGTAATAGCGTGGCAGCACCAATTTCCTTGGGTATGATAATGACGTTGTCATTATGTGGGAGAACGTGCTGGGTTTAGGAGAGGCATGTGGATGTCTTTGGAGGTCAGGCATCAGAATGTCTAAACAGTACACCAAAAGAAACAAATATAAACTATACATTTTAAAAAGAGAAAGAGAACCTGAGAGAGACGGAAAGCAAGTGTGGCAAAATAACATCAGAGGAAATAACATCGGAGGAATCTAGGTGAAGGGCGTGTGTGCATTGTAGCGTTTCAACTTTCTGATGGGGTTAAATCTTTTACAAATAATAACATGCAGCTCCCTGTTCAGAACATGCCAGGCTCATGCAGGAAACCCTGGCGCCTGGAGTGCACGGGGTTGTCAGTGGCAGAGGCAGCAGCTGCCAAATGTTCACTCCGGGCCTGGGAGTTGTCTGCTAGAGCTGGGTGTGCTGGGGCCGCTTCTGAGAGCCCTAGACAATGCCCCACCTCACGGACATGACAGAATAGGGTGTCCAGTGATCTGCCAGAACCACACAGCCGGTCCTGGAGCAGAACCCGGGCCTGTGTCTCTCTGGCTGCTGCTGAGAAGCCCAACCCAGCAGGGCCGACACGGCCGCTGAGGGGGACAGTCATTTAGAAACCTCACTTGTTGTAGTTATCGAAGATGAATTGAAAACATCGGGGCCGCTTCTAAATTTAGAAGGAACTCTGTACTAGATAGATGCTTCCTTAGACGGCCTGTGAAAACACCCGCAGGGCGCACGGCACCCTGGGAACGGACAGAGGAAATGTTGCAAAAGACCCAGTGGGCAATTTGCTTACAAATGGAGTTTTTTCCCCCAAATTCACACAGAGGCATAAAAGAGGTTTGGACCAATAGTCAGAAGACGTGAGCTTTGGGGCAACTTCTCAAAAAAAAAAAAAAAACACATCTACTGAGCATCTCTGAATTTATTCCCCTATTTCATCATTTATTCCATGAAATGTCACGGGGCCAGTCCCAGGCCCCAGAATCTAGCTGCACACAAAAATCCTATGCCGATGGAGCCTGCTTTCTCTTGGGGAACCGTGAGATAAAGATGGAACTACGGCAGCCACCAGTCATGGTGACAGCTGGAAGGAAAGGAAATGGTCACTGTGACAGAGGACCCCGCGACGCTCCTTCCCACCAGCCATCAGTGGCGGGGGAGGGGCCGTCCATGGGGGTGCCTCAGCTGAGACCTGTAGGAGCTTCTCGGGAGGGGCCAGGGCGTGAGAGACTCATGCAGAAAGAACTGCGGGATTAACACAGGCTTTGGGGGGTGAGGGGGAGACACGGGGGCCCTAAGAAAGCACCAAGTCTGAGGGCAGATGGGCAGGGACCATAGTGGGATATTCATCCAAGGACAGGTTTCAGCAGGAGAAGCTTCTGTGAGGAGAAGCTCCGAATGTGGAGCCCCAGGGGCCAGGGTTGCGGTACCCACTCCGCCCCTTTTTATTGGGGAACTGGGTGACCTGGGGTGCTGCTGCTAACGTCCCCTGGCCTGGATGTTTCATCATGTCCTTTTTCAGTCTTGGGGTAACTGACAGGAATCAGAGTACGTTCTAGACAATGTCTTAAAACTGCCCATGCAGAAGGATGGTGTGGAGGTTGGAGCCCATGTTTGGCAAGGGATGTCCCCCCGCAGTGGGATGCTCGAGTCTGGTGTCAGTCCTGGCCTAGCGACGAGTCAGGAGGCAATGCTTCCGAGCTCACGAAGACATGCGAGTCCATCGGTAGAGAAAGCACCTGATTTCCAGGGGCTCTGTCAGTTCGTTAGCTACCAAGGCAGGGGTAATGGCCATGGGCAGACCAGCAGGACTCCCCTGAGCGTTGAAGATCAATCAATTTAGTCCGAGGCTTGAGTCCTCAAATTACAGAAATGAAGTATTCTGCTGTGTGAACAACTAGCTTTGCACACTCAGGTAGTCAGGAGCCAGATGTCACATTCCCCAGCTGGGGTTATGGCAGGTGTCCTCACCCCAGCAAACGAAGCCTGTTTCTCCAGCTGCCAGTCTCAGGGCAATTGGCGTCGTGTGGCAGGGATGCAGTGAGTAAGCCCCGAAATGTGGTCCAGTATGAACAGATCCCCAGTTCTACTCAAAGTACTTTTTCTTCTTTCTATATAAACGTGGGAAAGGTTAGAAGATGAAAAAGGCAACCTCAAGAATGAGCAAACTCCTTCTCAAAGGAGAGAACCAGGGGTAAGTTAGTTCACTCAGGAGGGAAGTGCAGTGGGCGTGGACTGAACACAAGGTGTTCTTGGTGCCATAGAGTGGCTGATGGGACTCTTGTGTCCAGCAAGGGCTTCACAAGTTCCCATGCGAGCTAGAAGTTCTGTGAGAGCCCAGTCTGTGCCCCTTCTCTGGCTGGATCAGTACTGACCCATTCATTCAGTCAGTCAGTCAGTCATTCCTTCAACAAGTGTTTGTGGAGCACCTGCTATGTGCAGGCACAGCTATAGGGTCAGGGCTAGAGAAACAAGCAGGCGATGGTACAGAAAGCTGCTGAGGGAACAGGGACAGTAAGGAGAACTGTCACCCGGGAAGGGAGTTTGTGTGGAGCCCAAAGTGACACCAATGAGAAGATGAAGAGGAAGAAGGACCAGGTAAAGTGAATGTTAAATGCCAGGGTTCAGGGCTGCCAATGTTCGGAGCACTGATGGGAAGAAAAAAGGGAGAGGGAACTCATGTTTGGGGAGCCAGGAAAGAAACTTGGCTGTTGCTTACGGCACCTGTTGACTCTCCCTAATTACTCTGTGTGTCTGGACTTCGCCTGAAGAAACTGAGCCTCCTAGGGTTTCACTTACTTGCTCTAGGTCACCCAGGTGATCAGCGACACCACCCACGTCTAGCTCAGGAGCCCCCCAGGGGTGAGCTCACTGCCACTATTGTGCTGGCCTGCTATGGGGCCCTCCCATGGTGTCCCAGTCCTGTTCCCCCAAACAAGACAGGTCCTGCCCCCATCTTCCTGCAGCACCCACCATACACTTCTGTTTGCCCCATGACCGACTCCATCCCTTTGCCTGGCATTCGATGCTCGTCACAGCTTGTTCTGCACTATTGTCCCGTGACAGTCCCCCTACACCAGGCCTCCAGGCCCCACACCCCACAGGGACTATTTGTGTCCCTCAGCACCCAGACAGCCTCCCACCTCCTCACCATGTACTTTGCCACTGCCCATCCCCTACCTGCATGGAATGCCCTGCTTCCTGCGAGTCCCAATCCCGAGCTCACCTCGTCCACATGTACCCCCAGACCTCCCCCAACCAAAGGTGGCTGCTCCGCCCTCAGAATACCCCTGGTAGTTTTACCTGCCCCTCAGGGACAGGACACATGCATATTGGAATCGAGAACAGGAGGGGGCGGTTTGGGGAGCAGTGTGACCTTGCAAAGTGTTCTGAATCTCTCCAGAGCCTGAGAGTGTTACTATTCCCATTTCCTTTCCGGGTCTTCAGGGTCCGTGGAAGAATGCATGTAGATGAGCTAGCCTAGTGCAGGGCACATGGTGGGGGTCCACTGGATATGGACGCCTCCCTTTCAACATGGATATAAGCTTCGGAAGGCAGGGACACGCCTAACACAGGACCACTGAGCCTAGCACTGAGCCTTGCCCCAAAGAGATGATCCGTAATCACCCATTAAATGAATGAAGTAATGAATGAGTGAATGAATGCAACTGGGCTGCCTTCTAAACAAGAGCATGTGCTTTGTGACTATTGACTCCCCCCTCTGGGGAAGATGATAAGCCAACCACGAAAATCAACTGGAAGAGGTCAAACACTATTGCTCCTCTAGAGACGGGAGGTCGTGTTTTTGGAACCATCTCTGAAGCTGGATGAGTGAGTGGTCCATCTGGATGAGCTGCAGTCTCCCAGCTGGAGCGGAACCTAAATGCTTGTGTCATCAGAACCTTTTTGCGTACCTTTGGGGGGGCCTCCTGGCACAGAGTGTTTTCCGGAAAAAGAAAAGTAGAAGCTTCACTTCCACTGGCCGCCGTGCTGAGAGGAGTTGCACAAGCCTGCTGATTCACTAGGACAGTCTTTTCGGTCTTGCCCAACCCAGCCCCGCTGCGTCCACCTGGGGAGGCCACGCTGCCCCTCAGCTGTGGGAGGGTTGAAAAGCAGGACTCCCCCAAACTCTGGGGAGGCCTCTGAGCAGGGTCCTGTTCCGGTCTCTGCAACTTTGCAGTTTTGCTTTTCTTACTAACTTCCCCTAGATACACTAGTATGCACACTCTTTTATTTATGGTGTCTAACTCAGGCATTGCCTTATTTAAATGAATATTAGAGTAAATGAATGTTAGCCTCAGGCCAGCCATGAGGCTGAGCTCTAGGACGATGAGGGTAAGTGGGACGGGTGCCCAGCCACCTAGGAGCTCCGTGAACAGGGGCCAGGGGTGAACCACAATAGCAGGCAGCATGGTGGGGGTTCCAGAGAGGAGGGAACACAAAGGAAATTCTCTCCGTATTACAGTGGGCCCAAGCCTTGATGGAGGGATGATGTTCAGCTCAACCTTGAACATGAGCAGAGTCCACTAAGGCTAGGCCTTTGGCAGTGCTAGCCAGGAGGTTCAATTTGTGCCTTCTTATTTTTTGTTTCATTTTGAGAGGATGTCAGTTGCATCTTCTCTGGAGTTGGAAGGAACTTCAATATCTGCCAATCGTTAGTCATCCTGCCTCCTGGGATCTCCTGGCCCATCTCAAATGTACCTAGGAAAGGCTGATGAACTTGCCCTTCTCAAATCAGTTCAGTCTCAGTCCTGATCTGCCCCAGCCTTCCAGCCCCAGCCCCCATATTGTCCTGGGCATTTGTCTGGATTCCTCAGCGGGTCCTTGCTGCCCTAAGCCACCTTCCCAATGACCTTCCACTTTCTCCTACTACCTGGACAGTCACTGCTGGGCTTGCCTGTGCATTCCCTTCGGCTGTTCTGGTGACATGGAATGGCACATTAGGGTCGTCCCCTCATTTTAGGATCTGCCAGCACCAGGAGTGCGTCTCCTGCTGGGGTTCCAGGGCTTTGGTCCTTTCACGCCTCTGAGTCAGAGTCTGGTCACAGGGCTCTTGCTCTCAACCTCTGCAAGAGGTGGGGTCCAGCCACACACCCCCTTGTCTTGTCCGCTGCCCAAAGGTGAGATTCTTCAATTGCCTAGATGTCCTATGCCACAGGTGGGGAGGAGGGGAGATGGCTGAGATGGTGCCAGAATGACCTGGGACTTGCCCAGTGGCACAGAGTGTGTCGATCACTTTTAGTCCCCCAGCAATGTGCTTTCACAGCCCAAAAGGAGGTTACGATCTGTAACGGAATGTGAATCGCTCTGGCCAGACCTCCCTCAAACTCTCCATTTCGTGATGCCTTACTGCTTCGGGGACATGTGCTTTCTCACTACTGACCAGAATCTGTCGTTATGTGAGAAAGACCAAGTTCAAAACTGGCCTTGATGAGATTTAAAATGGTGCCACCTGGGGACGAACGTCTGGATGAGTGTGAAATGGTCAGCCAGACTTTCTTTGCCCACTGAACCAGGAGCCCGGGCAGCCTGGGGGAGGGGCGGGGGCGGGCCGATCAACTCGGCTGCTTGGAAATCCTTGGTCAGAACAAAGTTTCAACCCCCAAACTGATCTTTAGAGGAAGAATGTTTCACTACTTTTTGTTTCAGTTGGAGTGGCAATAACATCATAAATAGTAATCCCCGATGTCTGTATAGTGCCTTGCAGGTTATATTTTTCAAGTCTGTTCTTTCATCTACTTTTGCAAGAACTTTGTGAAATATTGATTATGATTTGAATGATTGCTGCTGCTTACTGGAAGCCTAATTCATGTAAGCACTGTAGACATTGTCTCATCACTTCATCTCCGCAAAAGAATATTTTTATCCCTGTTTTACACCAATTTCCTCACTAACTTTAGGTACACTAATATACACACTCTTCATATACACGAAACGGAGGCATGGAGAACGTTAATAGCTTTTCTAAGGACACACCGCAAGCAGGAGGGAAAGCTGGACTTGAACCTGGGCCGATGGGCCCTGTGGCCCATACTTTTGATGCCACACCTTGAGACAGTATTCTATACCCACTTCAGAGATGGGAACACCGAGGCTCCAAGTGATACTTTGTCAGTACAGGGCACACTACGATGGATCTAGTCCCGAAGCCCTTGCTGGTCCGTTTTCTCTACAGCACAGTAATCCACACCTGTCTGTACCCGGCACATCTGAGGGGGACAGTGTTGGCAAGGATGTGAAATGGGTCCCAGGAGCGGAGTGGTCAGGGATCTGGCATGCACCTGTTTAGGTGTATAGAAATGCAGCGAGAGCCCTGGGCGTGCCCATGCAGGGGGTCTGGGAGGAGGCTCTGCTCATACTGCAGGCCCCAGGCTGTCTGGGCCATGCTCCTTCCTGGGCTCACACCTCACTCCAGCTGGACCACATATGGGAGCAGGAAGTGGTCAGCACAGTGGAAAATGCTGAGCCCATCTGAACTTATGAGGCCAAACATAGGGGCTGGGGGTGAGCTCCGCCTGAAGACAGACCAGAGCCAAGGGTTCCCTTCCAGCTGGTCAAGCAGATAACTTGTCCTCAGGAGCCCCCGTGGGTGTGTCTACAGCAGCCTCTCTGGTCCGGATGTTAGTTGGGAAGCAAAGCGATGGGAATAAATGAGTAGAATGACACATCTAGGCACTTTACAAGTTATAACGATGGGATTATTTTAAAAGGGCACCCACACCCCAGGTGTATGTCGGAATGGTTCGCTGAGAACAGACAGAACAGCTCAGGAGCCTGCACCTTGCATTCCCTGTGGAATAAGGCATCGCTGTCGCCTTGGCGGTCACTCAGGCATCACTTGTAAAAGGAGACACCTTTGCCTGTGGAACCACTTCTTCTCAAGTGCCAAGCATTTAAATGGTTTCTGACAGCCGGGAGGTGATTGAGGCAATTAGATGCAGTGCTGTGATAGACGGAAAAAGCATTCTGTCAGGTCTTTGAGAACCTGGAGGAGGACGCAGCAGGAGAGCAAGCTCCGTCCTAATGGGGCAGAGCCAAGACCCAGCTCCTCCCCTTTTCCAAGCCTGGCCTGGGAGGATCCCATAGAGGGGTCCCCATGGTGATGCCTTCAGTGAAAGGGGGCAGTGTGTAGCTAAGCCAAAATGTCTGCAGAAGAGGTGGAGTTCAGAGAGTCACTTCCTTCTATTTCCTTGGGGGCATGGAAGGTGGGTTGTACAATGACTTTGAGATAAATGGCCTGAACCCACTTCCCAGGCAGCTGGTGGTTTGGGGCAAGTCACGCACCCTCTCTGAGCCTTGGTCACTCTCTAGTACAAGGGGCACGGTGTGGCTCCCTGGCTCAGAGGTTTCCCCAGCACAAACTGAGAATAGTGCGTGAAGTGTTGAGGACACAGCTAGCACCTTCCGTCTCCCCTCCAGGTGCAGCTACTCGGTGGGCGACTTAAGTCTGCAAATAAAAATATACCAAGGTGCCTCCTTCCTGCAGGACAGCTTGACAGCATGTGGTAAAAAGAAAAAAGGTTTTGAGAACACGTATATTTGGAATGCAAGGTGAGACTCCTGGCCTTCGGGTTAGGCGATGGTTTTTTAGATATGACTACAAAACCAGAAACAGAGAAAAAAGATGGACTTCATCAAAATTAAAAACAGTTGTGTTGCAAAAGAGACCTTCTAGGAAGTGAAAAGACAGCCCATAGGATGAGGGCATATGTTTACAAATCATCTATCTGATAAGGGATTCGTATCTGAATACATATACATAATGAACAACACTCAGACCTAATGAATGCTCACAACTCAACCACAAGACAAATAACCCAATTTAAAAATCGGCAAAGGACTCAAATAGACATTTCTCCAGAGAGTATGTACAAGTGGCCCAAAAGCACATGCAAAGAAGCTCAGCACCCTTCGACTTCAGGAAAATGCAAATCAGAATCCCAGTGAGATACCACTCCGTACCCACTCGGAGGGCTATAATAGTGATAAACCAGATGAGCGTGAGATCGGGCGAGGATGTGGAGAGCCTGGGCCACCCCTGCGTTGCCTTAGAAAGCACTGTGGCAGTTTCTGCAAAGGCTGAACGCAGAGTGACCGTGTGACCCAGTGGTTCCGCTCCTAGTACCCAACCGGGGGGGGGGGGATGAAAACCTACATGCACACAAAAGTTGAACGGGAGTGTTCATCGCAGCATTGTTTACAGTCGCTGACCCCAGTGTTTGTCAGCTGATGAAGGGAGAGAATATTTTATGTCTATACAATGGAACAGCAGTTGACAATGAAAGGGAGTGAGGCACTGATGGATGCTATGACATGGGTAAAGTGAAAAAAAGACACCAAAGGCCACGGATCGTGTGGCCCCATGTACACCACATGTTCAGTGCACTGCCTGCTCTCAACTGTCCCTGCAGGGAGAGACAGCAGGTCCGTGGTCGCCGGGGGCTGATGGGGCTAGTGGGGAACAGGGAGTGGCTGCCGATGGGTACAGGGTTCCTTCCTTTGTGGGTGATGAAAATGTTCTAAACTTAGTGATGGTGACATGACTGTGCATGTCACTAAAAAACGTTGACTTGCCTGCTTTGAATGAGTGAGCACTATGATACCAGTTATAGTCCAATAAAACCACTTTTTAGAAGTGAGCTGTAGAGGCCAAGAAATGTAGTTTAAAAGACTACCCATATAGCACAGAAATATCTTCCTTTAATACAGACTTTTATATAAATATATATATATATATATATATATAGTTAATGGAAAACTATTAAAATGTTATGTAAACAGTTCATTCAGTACATTTTTATTATATCTCAGGGAAAAAGTACACCTTCTGACCCAGTAATTCCATGGTGTAAGGAAATTATCAAGAATATGTGGGTAGATTTAGCTATAAAGATGTACATTGCAGCGTTGCCTAAAACATCATAAAATTAGAAGCCGCAGCTATCACTTATTGAATACTTAGAATTTGCAGTGCGCCGTGGTGTTATATGAAAATCATCTCACTTCTTCGCGCGAACAATCCTTTAGGGAACTATCCATGTCATTATACTCCTTCTGACACGGGAGGAGAGAGCCAAAGCCAGCAGCTACAAGTTAGAGCTGGGGCTGGCATCCAAGTCTGTCACTCTCCGGGACCGGCAGGTGCTCCTTACTGTGACTGTCTCCGTAACAGCCCCGACAGCAGATTGCACGCTGGCAGTGGAGGCAGCCTGGTGAATTAATAGGCGTCAGCCCGCAGTGACGTTCGTGATGGACTGCTAGGTGAAGAAGACGGGTTCGGGGCCAATAGGCTCTCACGTCCTTCGTGCATGTAAATGCGTATGTAAATAGCCACACGGCAGCGGACGAGACAGACCTAACGAACGGCATGGAGCAGCTGTCCTCCGTGATGGAGAGGACTGTGGGTCATTTCCATTCTCTTTGTGTCGCTCTCCTTCACTCCGCCCCTGCGTTTGGTGCCACTGTAGTTGCTCTACAGTTTTGCAAAAGTTGCTCTGTGCTGCCTGGAACTGCCCTCGAGTAATGCAGGTGGATTCACAGCAGTGCTCTCCAGCCTTCTTCTAGGGTGTGAGGATTGTCACTCTGGCCAGCCTGCAGTGACAGTGAGGGACCCTTGTCGTGGGGACCCTTCCTCTCAGTCAGGGACACCTCCCTCCTCCCTCAGGGGTCGTCCTTCTGTCCTGCTCTGTTCCCCTGGCAGAATGTTATCAGACGACCTTGGCCATGGCACTTGGTCTGCTGACTGGTGGACATGACAAGAAGAATGAGCACTTTCCTCTTAATGAGAGTCAGTTAGATTTTTAGGGGGGAATGATTCTTTTAAATGTAATTAAATTATTTTCTAACTGCAAATATAACAGAAATTCACTGGAGAAAAGTTAGAATATCCTGACAAGTATGAAAAGCCAATGGGACTCACCCATCTTTCCCTCCCATTGAATTGATTAGAGGACCCAGGGACCTGATGGAGTCGGACTGTCCAAAGACCTGGTGAAATGATGGATGATAGGGGAGGTGGCAAGGTGGCACTGCATGCCCGTAATGTCACACGGCCTCTGCCATCAGTGAAGGCTCCGTGGCATCATGGGAAAGCCACAGAGTCTTGGAGTCAGAAAATGTGGGTTCCTCACCGCTTTCACCTGGTGCCAGCAGGTTACGAGCTTCTTTGACCCTCCTCGCTGCATATACCCCAGATTCCTTATGGAACAAATTGGGGAATGTGAAAAAGAATAATTATGTAAGTTGTGTGGCTTCTTTGTAAATGATATCAGTTCTTTGTACTTTGTAGGGTGGTTATGGGTATGTAAATGTAACCGTATAAGCGAGAGCTCCATGTAAAGCGGAACATGGTACAACTAATTATCAATGCCTGTCAGAGCAACAAGGTGGATTCTGGTTCATCCCACCTGGCTTTTCGGGATGTGGGCATAACACCAAGTGCACTTACAGGTTGTTGAGGGATCGTGAGAGAAGATGTGCATGAATGGCCTGGCCCTTTAAAGGGGCTGTCTAAATGTTCATTCTCTTTTACTTCCCTTCAGCGTTGTCCAATTTAGAGGGGGCAAGATGGAGGCAGAGAGAAGCCGAGGGGGTCAGGAGGGCTCGGAGCCATCCCACAGGAGGGAGGAAGCTTCGCTGCCGAGGGGCCTGAGGTTTAGAGAGAGGAGGGACTTTGTCCACGCATGCTGCTCGGTCACAGAAGCAGCAGGGGGTCCCCTCCTGGGCCTGGTTGTGAGACCCTTCCAGGCAAGAGCAGCGACTCAACTAACAGTACAGGACATTAGCAAGGACGAAGCTACACCTTGCATTTCTCATCCAGATCCCCGGGGCTTGCACCAAGTAAACCCAGGAGCTGCTGATTCTGAAGGGTGAGAGGAGCAGGAGGAAACGGGAAGTGTGCCCTCGCGCCCTAAGGCTAGAGTTGGAAGGTGCTACAAGTGAGAGTAAAACATGAGTGTGGAAACACTAGAGACTACCAACACTCGCTTGGACGTGTGGTAGTCTACAAAAATCCATCTCTGCTCAGAGTTCTCTCCGAGTCTGGGCTGCTTGATGGTACCCCCCAGGTCAACCTGTCTGCAATATCCTGGTGACGGCCTGCCGGGTTTGGGCCCGTTCTGGGTGAGGACCCCATGCAGGGCAGTGGAAGTGACACTCTGGGCCTGGGCTCCCCTTCGTCTCTGCGGGGCCCCCTACTTCCGACACCCTCTCCTGTTCACCCCCACTCAGCTGGCCAGTCATCTCCCATCCAGCCATTCACTTCTGCTCGATTCCGTCCACCTCTGTTTGGTGAAGCCTGCTCTGTGGGGGTGCTGGGCGAGGCCTGGGGGCACAGGAATAACCCCTCAGCCTCTGCCATCAGAAGGTCATCTGCAGGGCCCTTCCATGCTCAGGCACCCATGAGCGCCCCCTGAGGGCTCTGCACCGTTTTCAGCACTGAGGATGCAAAGACAAATGACTCCATGACGTTCCAAAAACGTACTTTCTGTAACACCCAGTTCAGGAGCCTCTACTGTCCTCTCATCTCCTGCCTTCTGGGGTTTATCACCCTCTTAATTGCACTGCTAACTTAGGCCAGCTATAATGCCCTCCGAACCCTGTCCCTCACTGTCCCTCAATGCAAACACCTCTCTTCACTCAGGAGGATTAATCGGTCCATCCATCCATCTATCATCCATTCAGCCACCACGCCCTCACTCACACATTATGGGCTCCCCTGTTTGGGGGATGCTGGGGTATGTGGGAGGAGCTGCCCCCCTGTACAGCTCCTCTGGGTAATCAGGTCCCTGCCATCCCAGCCCCGCCCCCCCCCCCAAGCATAGGTACCCACCCTCTTTCCTTTTCCCCAACCATTTCTCCCCATCAAAGCCCACTTGTCATACTTCAGAGCCGTTTCCTTCGGGCCACCCTCGTGCTCATAAGACTCCCCTCCTCCGAGCTCTCCCAGCACGGGGATTCCTGGCTCCCTCTTGGCCCTGGTGCTGAGGAGCCTCATCTTGAGGCCGCTAGTATCTGTGTCTCACTGATATTTCACACAGACGTGAGTGTGAGCGCACTTCTAGGAAGGAGATTGCAAGGGACTGGCTGCCCGTCAGCCTTGTTTGTAATGAGGGGTTTAATTGAATGGCACTTTAGGCCATGATATAACATTTTACAAAATGATAATTACTGCATTAGCAGTATGTCCCTGTGCGGGGCACTGTGGCAAGGGGTCTGCATGAATTAAGTTCTTGATTCCACGTGCTGCCTGAGGGGCACCAAGCTTCCAACCTGCCCTTCCTTCCCCACGAGACAAACGTCACTGTCCCCTCATCGATGAGAAAGCCACGTGTGAGGGAGGCAGAGAAGCTGCCTCCTGGAGGACTTGCTTTCTACCTGGAGCTACATCCTTGGGCTCACTGATCCCCCCAAGAAAGGGCCGTGGGTCCTCCTGGGACTGCCACACTTGTCACAGAGGCCATCCCCTCCCTGTTGTGGTCAGCGACTTCTCCATGAAAGGCCTGTGAGTGGTTCCTCTTGGGACCGGGACACGCTGAGGTGTCCATTCCAAGAAAGTCTGAGTGTGTATGTGTGTATGTGTGTGACTGCGTGTGAGTGTGCTTCTCTCCGTGCCTGCGTGTCCATGTGTGTCTGTAACTGTGTGTTTCTGAGTGTGTCTGTGGGAGTGTGTCTTGCTGTCTGTGACTGTGTCTGTATGTGTGCTTAAACAGGGTAGATACTGGCTCTGAGGTGACTCACCCAGGTCACCTGAAGGCAGTGGCTCGCTGAGGTTAAGACACCTGACCGCATTCAGAGGCTGCAGGTCAGAACGCAGTGGCCAGCACTTGTGGTTTTGCCCTACACTATTTTTAAAGTAAAAAAAAAAAAAGAAAACCAAGCGGAAACTCATTGGCATTTGAAAGCTCAGATTTAGATAAGCTGCCGGCCCAGGGCTGAGGGACTGCTGGCGTGACCCGGCAGGCTGACAGGACCCTGGCCCCCTGAACCCCGCACAGGGCCCGGGCACCCCACCACACACCAACAGCAGCACGCGCTCCACCCCCACCCCCAGCAGTGGGCTCCCACCATCTCCTGTGCGTCCTCGCAATGACTGGGAAGTTATTGTCCCCACTCCCAGATGAGAACATCGAGGCCCTGGACGTCAGTCACCTGCCTGTGCCCATGGTCACTTCATCAGGGGCAGCAGGGCTGCAGCTTGAGCCGGGTCCTTCTGCCCCCGAAGCCCCTGTTCTTTGCCAGTCCCTTGTCTCCAACCAAGTGCTTTAACGTGAGGGCTGAGCCAGCTGCCGGCTGGTTCAACCACCGATTTTCCATGAGGAAAAAGGTTTCCTTCAGAAAGATCAACTAAAACTGAATACTTGGAGAGGAAATCTCTCTAAGTCATCTTACAGCATCAGTCTAACCCACGCCTCTAACCACTTCCTGGCCAGATCAGGAACTCTAGCTTTTTATAGCTGGAGACAACGTGCAAAACCTCAGAGGGGCCCATCCCGAAATCCACGTCTCCCTGCAGTCCCCTGTGGGCCAGGCCGGGCTCAGCGGCCCCCACCCCCACCATCTGCTGTATGCCAGGTCATTTCGCAACCTAGAATGTGGGGCTTTGACCTTGAGGACCTTGAGAGAGAGAGTGTGTGCGCGCGCGCGCGTGCTCACTTGCGTGTCTGTTCTCGAGACAAAGCACATTCAGTGATTCTCAGAAAAGCAGGCCCCTCCTTGTCGGAACGGTAAACCCACTGGCTGAAAATCCCGACCCTGTTTGTTGTCTCCTTTGCAGAATCCCCGTCCCAGGCTGGCTGGGCATTTTATTATAATTGCTGCTTATTCTCACCCTGAGCCTGGGGCTCTCCCTGTTCACAGATGCTGAGCTCAGAGCGAGCCCCACTGGCGGGGGTCCGAGCAGGCAGCTTTGTGCACACCTCACCGATGGCAGGAGCCTCACCTCGGCTACCCAGGCAGCTTGAGGACAGGAAGACACGCATGCTGCCTGTCCTGTCTTGAGTCTGTACCCCAGGCTGCCTGCCCCGTGCTGAGCAGATCGGAGCTCTTGGTCATGGTGTGGCTGTGTCAGGATCTGCCCCCTGGCTGCGCTCTCCCTCAGCTTGGCTTCCGACCATCAGCCTTGCCTCTGACTCTGGCCACAAGGTCCCTCCCGGAGCCTGACAGTGAAATAGATGTAACAATAGTGGTAGTTCTGCCACCTCTCTCACCAAGGACCTGCCAGGTGTCTATGAGAGGCTGACCAGTGGCTAAAGGCTTGGTGGGGAGCCTGGGCACCACGCCCAGGTCTTGCCTCTGCCCTGTGACCCTGAGCCATTGCTCACCTCTCTGTGCCGCAACGCCCCTCATCAGAAAAAAGAGGTGGTTGTGTTGTCTGCCTCGTGGGAAGGTTGTGAGACTTCAGTGCACTCATGTCTTTCCAATACTAAGGACACACCTAACACTCCACCAGGGTTAGCTCTCCTGATGCTCAGGCATCTCGGCCCGGAGGTGCCACGTGGCATGGGTCCCATGTCTGTGTGCCCCAAAGATAAAGGGTGCGGAGTCACCATGAAGTCATCCCCTACACCTGGGAGCCAGGCCTGGTGCACAGAGCTTCTACCCTGCAGTGCTGCAGTGAGCTTCTGGGGTTTGGAGCTGCGACGGTCCTGGTGGCCAGGACTGGTCCTAGGCCTTCTCCTGGCCCTTTAGGTGTCCGCTCCTCCCAGGGCTGCCCTCAGAATGGCCTGTTTCCATGCAAATGTCTGTGCCTTGCCCTTAACCCTCAGTCCTGACTCTGAAGCTCAAAGGCTCCTGGAATATTCCAGGGCAGGGCTGGCCTGCACCCCCTTGTTCCAGGATGTATGTCCAGCTGGGTACTTGGGAGGGTGGGTCTCCTCCCCTGTGGGCGGAGGTTCTGTCCTTTTGGCATCAAGGTCATAGGAATGACCCAGGTGCGCACGGGTACCTCACTTAACAATTTCCAGAAGGCTTTCCTCGGCCTTATTGCAACGATCCTCTTAACAACCCAGCGAGAAAGGCACCCTCTGCTCGGCCCATTCCATGCGTGAGGAAACCAAGTGCTGTGTTCCCGGTGTTTCATTTGGGTTTTGATATTTGTAACCTGGGGTGGGGCCAGGGGTGGAGACATACACCGTGGGGTCAGCCAGATTCCTGCTCTCTTTACATTGGATTGAAAGCATCCAGTTCGGCTTAAGGATACACCGTGTTATTCTGGATATAAAAACGCCCGTGGCAGAGCACGGGCGTGGCATGAGTGACCCAGAGGCAGGCTGCCTGTGCTGGAGACCCGGCTCTGCCACTCACCAAGCTGTGTGAGGCTGGGCAAGATGCTGGGCCTCCCTGTGCTCTAGTTTCTTCCTGGAGCCTGGCTCCCACTGCCTACATTCTTAGAGAGCACATGCTCCCAGCAGCCTGCAGTTTCAGAAGACACTCACAGCGATTTCACTGCTGCAGTCAGCGTTTCCGTCGTCTTCTAGGTGGGCATCTGTCGTAAAGTCCAAGTCCGTCTTCACTGAGCCGGGAAAGCTTGCTGTTACAGGCCCCCGGGAGCAGTGGCGGGATGTGATGCCGCCATCCTGATCTTGGTCCCTGTTCAACCACCGTCAGCCCTCTCCTCAGTGTGCGGCCTTAGTTCATAGTGAAGACTGCACTTCACCCCTACCCTGTCCAGTGCCCGCACTTCGCAGAGAAGGAAACTGAGATGGAGGGAGACATCCCTTTGAGGTCACACAGCGTGTTGAGGTGATACGGATAAGTTCTGACCTCCCGAGTGCCCGCGGGCGTCTCTGGCGGGTCCTGGCCCCTGAGTGTGGATGTGCTGGGATGCGCCCTGCGGTCTCCGGGCTGAGCAGGAGGGAAGGAGTGTCAGACTGTCAGCCGAGTCTGCTCTCTCTTCCAGGGTGGCTCTCCGCTCTCCCCCGCCGCTGTCATCAGCCAGGAGACGGCTCAGCAGCAGACTGTGGCTTTGGCCAAGGAGGTCAGCTGCCCTACCTCGTCCACTCGGGAAATGGCATCCTGCCTCCGTCAGAAGCCCGCCGACGTCCTCAATGATGCCCAGACCAAGGTGGGCACTGGTGTGCAGGTTGGGAAGGGACATTTTACAAATGGCCTGTAAAGGGGACATGGCCCACCTAAGGCCACTTAGTAGGTTGACAGCCAGCCGGTGCTACCATGCACACTCCCTGCCCCTGGCACTGTGTATGGGCCCAGTATATGGTGCACCGAGTGTGGGTGCTGGTAGCCCACAGGTGCTCTGCACCTGGGATGTTACCTGTAAAGTGGGACCTTGTGGGCCTTGTGGAGCAGAAGGAGAAAGCCAGTGTGGGGACCGTGGTGGCAGTCACAACTGAGCATACTGTGACGCGGTCACACTGTAGTGGAGTGGGGCCACCCTGCCCCTTGGATTGGGCAGCTGAGTGCTCCCCTCTCCTGCCTGCAATCCTGCCCATGGTCCCCGGCTGGACCTGCCATGAACCAAAGGGACACTAGGAGGGCTTCCTGTGGTCATCAGAGCTGATGGCCAGATGCCTTCGGCAGTGAGCCTAGGCGTACAGACCTGGGGTGGGTCTGATCCTCAGCCCCCCAGGTGGGAGCTAAGCAGATAGCGGCCAAAGCCCACCCATCTCCCTGGCATGTCCCACCTTTGGCCACCCCTTCCCCCGATTGCTGTCTCCTGCTGTACTGGCACCCCTGGGCTTAGGCTTACCCATCTTCCTGTGGGTGCCCTCACCTCAGTGCGGGACCCTGAGGACCAGTCATTGCTCAGAGTGAGACTCAACCTCACACCCTGGCACTGTCACGTGGTGTCCTGCCTGCTGTTGTTCTGGCCATTGGGCCGCGGGTCCCCAGACGAGGCTCAAGTGGACAACCAGCACCGGTGTTCCACACAGTTAGGCAGAGCGACGCGGCTGGTCACTTCAGTCCCACTTCCGCTCTAAAGAACAAAGCCCGGGTAAACAATGGCATTCCTTTGCCCCCGACGCAGCTGCTGGCTGTGAGCGGCCCTTTCCACTACTGGGGTCCCGTGGTCGACGGCCAGTCCCTCCGAGAGGCTCCGGCCAGAGCGCTGCAGAGGGCTCCGCGGGCGAAGGTGGATCTGCTCATTGGGAGTTCTCAGGACGACGGACTCATCAGCAGAGCGAGGGCCGTGAAGGTAGGCAGGGGGTTGGGGGGCTCGGGGTCCCCAGCAGGGTTTTGGCCCTGGCTCTAGTCCTCAAGGTCTGATCTTGTTCAAGAGTCATTGCCTTACTTGTTCATTTGCAAAACAATCGCTGAGTAAATTTCTCTGTGTAGTGGCTCCCTAGGGTGTGGTCCTGGGGTTGGGGCACAGATATGTGACTTGTGCAGAGTTGGAAGCAGCACAGACACAGTCACACCCACAGATGGCCTCTGTGAGTGATTCGCCGCGGGAAACAGCGAGCAGAGGCCGACCTGGAAGCTCTGTGGCCCCAGGGTCCAGCCTGTAGATACCTCCGTCCCATGAAGGGTGCTTGTCCTACTGAGACCGGGAGAAGGAGAGGAAGGTGGACGGAGGGCACTGCTTCCCGGTCCTGGCAGGGAAACCCAGCCCAGCCTTCCGAGCTGGTTTTCTTACTGGAAAGCAGGCACTGTGCCCCTAGCAAAGCAGCCTCGTGCTGGGTGTCGTCTGCACAGTCAAGTGGGAATGAGTTGTGAGGCCCTTTGTTGGCCTGGACACACTCTTCCTGTCCTGACCGACATCATCGCCCCTCACGCGGGTGTGGCTCACCCTGGAAGAGGCCAACTGAGCACACTCTGCCTGGTCCACCCAGCCCTCCCGGTCAACGTGCTCCTGACAGGGACAGCCCCGTGGGCTGTCAAACCTGGCGGCCCAGTGCATGCACGCAGGGAGGACACACCCCTGAATGTGGGGCTCCATCCGGGTCTGTCAAGCCCAAGGCCATCGCTGGAGCTAGCAACAACAAAGCCACTCATGCCCACGGGGTCTCGGCTGCCATGAAGCAGTCTGCTCCCGCAGGTGCTGTCTCACTCAGGGGTCTCTCTCACCCTGGCAGAGGTCCTGCCGTCCTGGCCACACGAGGGCCTTTGCCGCAATGTGGGTTATTGCGGCAGTACATTGGAGGCAGCTCAAACGTCCATTAGCAGGGACATGGCTGAATAAATCAAGATCCACAGAGTATTAAATATTACGCAGGTGGTGAAGAGAATGAACTAGATCCATCTGTGCTGGCTCGCAGAATGCCTGCAACGTGCCGTTAAATGGGAAACAAGAAATAGGAAGGCTAAGGAATGTGACGTGAAGGTACCATTCGCACCTCCAAAAACAGCCAACCTGTGTCTATCGGTGCATATGCGAATGTAATTTTAAGTGAATTATCTGAAAGGATGAGGTGCAGAAAGATACACAGCAAGCAACAAACATTGGCTATCTCAGGAGGTGAGGCAGTGTGAGAAGAGAACATTGTGAATTTAGTATTACTCATATTACTACATGTACAGATATATGTTCTGCGTAACCTATATGCTTGTGTGTGTGTGTGTGTGTGTGGAAAGAGCTGTGCTGGGTGTGTGAGAGAGGGGGGGGGTACATGGCACCAAGCAGAGCTTAGTCGCGATCAGCTCCCGTCCAGTCGACTCACGGCCCACGATGAAGAGCTTTCACCCTGGTGCATCACGTATCGCTCGAGAGTGACCTGGTGGGGCTGCAGCCGGGCTCCTGAGCCAGACCGGCACACCGGGCGTGCTGATGACACACTGCTGTCCCCACTGGCCCTCGGCTTTTCCCCTCTAAAATAGGGGCTCTCAAACACTGTTGACCAGGCCCGTCATTGGTTAAAAATGAGTCAGCATAGTCGTTTTAGTATAAATGATACCCATGCATATTCCTGGGCTAACGTGCTGAGCTATTGCAAGACATTCACAAACACAACAGAAACAGGAAGCAGGACAAGGAAGCAAAGGTTCTTGTGTTTGGGCTGCAGCCTCTCCAGGATCCTCGCTGGAGATGGCACCCTATAAACTGGGTACAGTGGGGGCACACGGCCATCAACCCCGGCCCTCGTCCATCCATGCACCTCCTCTCACACCGCCCTGCGGGGCAGGACGTGGGGGTCTTTGTGCAGAAGAGACTGTATCCTCAGAGCTCTGGTTCTTTGGACCACATGCTAAAAATGTGTCCCCTCCATCTCTGACTTTAGAAAAAGAGGAAGAACTATTACAACCTCAGGAGCCTGGGGCTGATCCCAGAAGGGTGGGAGGAAGCAGGCCCTGGCTACTTCCCATCCCCTTCCACAGCCATGGAAAAGCCATCCACGGGGGCTGGGATAGGGGCTCTTGCTGGTGGCTCTGGGGCTGTGGCCAATGGGAGTGCAGCCCAAGTCTATATTCTCTGACTGTTCCAGCCCATTGTAAGAGGCTGCCTGGTCAGGCGGCTGCCTCGGTCCTCCTGGTCCTCTCCTGGCAGTGCGTTTGGGAGTTCCTCGCTTCTGTCCTCAATTTCTGAGCCCCTCCAACCAGGCGCCTTGACCAGAGGACTGGGACCCCTCCCCAACCATGCGTGTTCACTCCTCTCATTGCACTTTCCTCTGAGGGTTTCAGGGAGATGTTTCTGTGGTCCACGTGCAAGGGAAGACTGTCTGCAGACACTAGCTCGCTGGCCCTGGCGGGAATTGTAGGGCAGTGTGCCCCCCGAGTCCAGGATGGGGGGACCCTGGGAGGGCACGGCAGTGCCATGGCTGCCATCCAAACCCCGGTCCCAGACACACCCCTCTGCAGTTATTCTCGGTGAGACGGGTCCTCTCATGGCTCCCTCTCTGCTCATTGTCTTGTGAGCGTGCACTAGTGTGGCCCCTGGGTCGTTTTTGTGAGCCTGCGTCCTGTTCTGCCTTGAGTTCACCTTAGTGCTGCTGTGGGGAATCCAGAGGAAGAGGGCCGTAGACATGGCTGCACTGGAAGCCAGCTCCTTGCTTCCAACGTCGTTGCTGCTGACGCCTCCTTTGTGTCTACCTCCAGCCCTGTGTTACACCTCTTGCCTGTGCTTTTCTTTTGGACTGTGGACTGGTGTAGCCCATGTGGTCTGTTTGACATCTTCACTTGGATGGTATCTCATAGCTTCGCACTCTTAACATATCCAAAATAGCTGCCGACTCCACCTGTCCCCTGGCCTCCCCAAAACACGCTCCCCTACTGTGGCTTTACCACCTCAGTAAACAGCAGCCCGTGCGTCTGCACCTGCACCCCGGAAGTCCCTCTGGACTCTGCCCTCTCCCACGCCACCAGGGTCTGCCAGTAAATCATGGGCTCTGTCTCTGAAGTGTACCCGGAATCCATGCACCCCTCTGCCATCACTCTGATCCGCACCATCATCTTGGCCCAGGATTCTTATGCTAACCCCCAGGTGGCCCCTGCTCTGCCATTGCCCCTGAAGTCTGCAAGAACCACAGTGGCCCGAGCCGTCCCTTCACAGTGAAAACTAGATCCGGTTGCTCCTCTACCAAAGCCCCCCAGTGGCCTTATCTCACGCAGAATAAAGGCCACAGTCCTCACAATGACCTCCAAGGTCCTGCCTGATGCGGCCTCTCTTTTCTCGTAACCTCACCTCTGGCTACTTGCCCCTGGCGCCCTGTGTGGCATCCTCCCTGCTCCCTTCAGCATTCCTCAACGCTACAGAGCGCATTCCCACCTTGGGGCCTTGGCACTGGCTCTTCCTCTCCTGGCATGCTCTTCTCCAGGTAAACTCACTGTCTCGCTTCCTTCGGGGTCTGCTTCTGTAGAGCGGTCGGCACTGATGGGAAGGGCGGCCACAGCCCCAGCACTCTCCCTCCCATGAGCCTGTTCCCTGTCCTCAGCGCTCACGCCCCTCGGCACAGCATGTACTCCTCTGCTGTGTCTCTGCCTTGACCAGAGTGGGAGCCCGTGAGCACCACGACTCCATCTCTGGTTCCTGGGGAGGTGTCTGGTGCAGTCAGGGCCCGACGAACCCTTATTAGAGTGACAGAATGAAGTGAGAGAATCAGCCATGTGCCAGGATCCGACCTAGGAGTCTTCCATGAAATAATCCCTCCCCAACAGCCTTATGCAACAGGAATGTCTATCACTGTTTTTTCGGGCAGGACACCAGGTCCGCAGAAGGCAGAATTCAAACCCAGGCCGGACCACCCCCAGAGGCACTCTCTTCCTGCAGCGCCCCCGGGAAGCCCTCCCCAGTGCGTGTGCTGAGTGCTCGTGTGCACACCGACGCAGCCACTGCCGGGGCCACTGTGCGCCAGGAGCTTCGCTGCTCCGGCCACCTGCTCGCTCACCTCAACCAGGACGCTGTGCAATCGGCGCTCACAAATGGTGGCGAATACCATTGTACTGAGGGAGAAACAGGCTTCAAGAGGGTTAATGATTGCCCCGAGGTCACGTAACTAGCCATTTCCAAAGCCAAGTCTCCACTTGCGGTCCTCTGGCTCCGAACAAGGTGCGGCCCCGTGCGTGTTCAACTCCGGAGCAGGACCACCCGTGCCCTACGACCCAACCCAGACCAGCCTCAGCGTCCCACCTGACACAGAGCTGCAAGGGAGCACCGTGGACACACGGCTGGACACGGGGCTGCCAGCTGCCCTGTAGACCCCGTATCGAAGTTTCTCTTTTATTTCAAAACATCCTGCCAGTGCACGCCCTCTGGGTTACCTTCTCTGACCCCCGCCCGCTCACAACCTGGGTTTAGAGTTGAGTTTGTGGCTTTCTCCATTTCCCCGCCACCCAGCAGGCTCTATACCATCTGGGTCCAACTACCGTCAGTTGAGAAGAACCCAGGACAGCGCATTGCTGAGGCCTCAATGCAGTGGTTCTTCACCTTCAATAGCAGCGCCTGCCCCCCCCCCCCCCAACTCATCTCTGCAGAGAAGCAGGACATCAGTTGTGGAAAACCACCACATCGGCCTAGAGTGGGGTGTCAAGCATGTTTCCCAGCGCCCAGACCAGCTGTCGAGTCATGCTACACTGAACAAGGGCCTGGCCTCCATGCCAGGACCGTGCCCTGTGTTTGGACTGTCTGCCCCGATTGCATTTGCCCTCAAAGAGCTCACAGTTGGGTGAGGAGCTAGAAAACGAACACCAGGAAATGCACACGGTCTGGAGAGATGGACACCAACTGCGGGACCTCAAGGACGGTGGTGGGGGAGGGACAGCAGGAGGGACGCAGTGCTGAAGGAGCTGGCCAGGACCTCGTCCCCCCGTGTCTGCCAACAGAGCAGGGGCAGGGTCCTTGGACTGCAGTCAGGAGCATCTGAGTTCCTGAGCCCGGGCCTCAGTTTCCCTGTCTGTACACTCAGGAGGTTATTAGTGAATATCCACGTGTGGAGAGGACTCGATGCCACTGTCTGGCAGATAGGATGTGCTCAGTAAATACTAGCTTTTGACTTCATTCTGTAACTGTACTATTATGATTTGTGTTCAAAACTCTTGTCTCTGGCCCAGAAAACTGCCCAGAGAAAGCAGGAGGAATACACAGAACGTCCAGTCACCGAATGGCCTGCCCTGGCCTGAGACCAGATGGTGGCAGACATTCCCACACGCTTTCTCCTCGCGCCCACCCTGCATCAGGACCATTGGAGCCCAGCCCACAAGCACACATCATTCGAGTCCTGGGGAGTCACAGGACGGGGCAGTGGGGCCCCCGCCAAGTGCAGCCCCTGGGACCCACCTGTCACTGCAGTAGAGAACCACCAAATTTCTGACGACCAAAGAGGGTGGGTGGGTGGGGCTTCCACCAAGTGAGTGAAGACTCTCACACCCACCTGCCATCCCACCCAGCCGTGGCCCACCCACAGAGCCCTAACCACACCTGCCAAGTTAGCGACATACCCGTGGCGTATCAGGGCTGCCCGAGATGCCTGGGAAGGCTCCGTCCGCGGAGAATGAGCCGATTTTCTGAAGTAGCAGCTTTCTGCTGAAATTCCTCATCCGTCGCTGGCCGTGGTGGGAGTCTCCCCCCCCCTTCTCTCTCTCTCTTCCTAACTGGTGAAATTGACAGTCTGCCTACATTAACCAGCTTTAATTTGCATGATCAAAGCGGATTTGTTCCAAGATGCAATGTTCTGCCTGCCCCTCCAAACACAGGCATCTTCAAGGAAGGCAAGACAAATCAGAAATAGCGTGTGGCCACGGCTGCCTTGGCCCGGAGCTTGGCAGGGAGTTGGCCTCGTCCAGGAGCAGGTGGAGGGGGGCCCCGGGGGCAGGGGAGGGCCTCCCGCCTGAGAGTGGGGAAGCGGCACCTGGCAGCTCGAGATGCTGGCACCAGCCCCAGCATGGGAAAATCAAGCCTCTGGTGACAGATTACAGCAGAGGACCGAGCAGGAGTCCCAGTAAGGACACACGATTTCCTGAAGAGAGGCGCTGCTGCACCGAACCCCTGTCACTCACGGGTGTATGGCGGGCTCGGAGTCTGACCCAGCCCAGGACCTGAGATCAGAAGACGGGTCTCAACTCCTGGCTCCAACTCGGTCAGGACGAGTTGCTCAACCAGTGAACTGCATGCAGTTCCTTGCCCTTCCAGTGGGTGCAGTGCAATCAGCAGAGTGCTGAGTGGACTCCAGTCCAGGGGCCCGTCCGGTCCCCAGGCTCTGGGCGTCCTGAGCACATAATGGGCCCTGCACGCCAGGTCCTCGGAGCTGACTCTTCCACTGTCACCTCACCTAAAAACTGCCATGGCCACACCGGGGTGGTGGGGTGGTGGTTATCATTCTCAGTTCAGAGAAAGCTGGGGATCGGCAGGATTGACCTGTTACTTTTACCCGTTACCGTGTTAATAAGAGCCATGATTATGTTTACTATTTCCTAGATCGTATTTCCTCTTCAGGGCACTGGTAAAAGAGGAATGCAAGCCAGGCTGGGTTCTGTATTATACAGTCACTACTTACTTATTTGTTTTCTGATTTTAAAAGAAGTTTAAAGGGACATATTTTTGTGACGGCCCCTAAGTGTGTGGTGGGCCCTGGGCCTGATGGAGAAGCAGGCCCCCCCATCCACTAACACCCACGGTCATTAGTGGAGCTACCCACACATCAGTTTATGCACATGCCCAGTGTCTATTTGTTGGGGGGCTCTCCCCGAGGCTCCAGGGGGAAGTTGTTGCCCAACAGACGAAGCTCCTGACTTGTGGAGTTCTTGTTCTGGTGCGAGAACACAAGCCGTGCTGTGTAAGCACATGCATTAAGGATTTCAGGTCTTGAAAATGAAATGGCCATGGGAGAGGAAGTGATGCAATGGAGGGAATTCCTTCAGCAGGGAAGCCGGGGGAGGTAACTGCCCTGAGAGCTGGATGATGAGAAGGGACCAGCTTTGGGATAGCTGGGTGGAGAGCCAGTGCAAAGGCCCTGGGGTAGGGCTCATTTGTGGGCCAGAGGAGGTCGGACTATTGGAAGCCCTGTGGGTAACGGGGGCAGGGGTGGGGAGAAAGCTGATGTGTTGGAGGAACATGTTAAATAAGACCTCATCATCAGAAAAGTGGTTTTATCCTACTTGCAGTGGGCAGCCACTGGAACATTTTAAGCTAGGAAGTGATTATGTTGATTTATCTATTTTAAAAAGAGCATCTGGCAGATCTGTGGACAGTTGACTCCGGAGGGGCAGCACAGGAAGCAGAGGCCAGACTGCACTCTGTTGTGAAGTCCGGGGAGCAAGCGAGGAAGGTCCAAGAGGGTGCGAGACAACAGATCAGTGAAAAATAGCCACATTTGGAGTCTGTCTTGGATTGGCCCATGAGGCTGAGTAGGTTGTACAGGAGAGATGTCGGAGCTGCAGACACGGGTTGGGAAGAAATCCAGGAAAGTTTGATGTCATCAAATCCAAGGAAAGAAAGCTTCCGAAAGGAAGCCGAGGTCAAGTGTCGGATGTCATTGCAAGTGGTGTGAGATGAGGATAGCGGTCTGGCCGCTGGACCTAACAGGATGTAGGTCCCGGGTCACTTGATAGGGGCCATTTGGTTGAGTGAGGGAAGGGAAGCTGAGAGAGGGCCATGGGCCCATGAGGCTCGAGGTGGGGGCTCTATGCTCCCCAAACTGCACACTTTCCACGACACCATCTTCCCACCAGACGCGGACACTCAGCCAGCTCTCAGGGGGCACTTCGCTCATTGACGAGTGTCCTCTCCGATATTACCCCTTCTGCCCCACAGCAAGGTCTGCATCACATTCATTTTAGATACACAGTTGCTGGCCAGCAGGGAGTCATTTGGTTGTGTCCGTTAAATGAACAAACGAGTGTTTGGTCTCCATCTAACTCAGGGCTCTGGAGAATTTTGGGACACTCATTAACTCATCTCTCCATCCACAGACTTACAAGGACCTGGTGAAGGCTGCCTGCTCTTCCTTTGGGGGTTCTTCTCTGGGTCTCTTCTCAGACCTGTGATGTCATAACCATGTTGCCTAACTCGGAGAGTAACCAGTGTACAGATTCATTAAGGACTTTCTGTGTACAAAACACGCCTCCCCCAACCCGCCACCTGCCACAAACAGCATTGGTGCTCCTGCCCCATGATGGGGAGGAGAGGATGAGGGCAGGACCTGGCAGAAAAGTGGACAGGAGGGGAGGGCTAGTAAGTACTCAGGGGGGCAGTCAGCGAGACTGGGGTACAAAAGAATGTGGGGAGATGGAGAAACGGAAGGAGACTAGAGGTGTCTCTTTTTTCTCATCAGTTGACTGAGTCCCGCTCTTAGACACTGAGAATAGGAAACTAGGAGGGGAAGAAAGCTCTGGAGGTGAGGAAGAGCACTTCTAGGTGATAAAGGTGCACTGTGCTCACGTGGAGTTTGGGGGACCCGAGAGCCCCTAGGGGAAGGGACCTGTTTGGACACACATGGGTCCAGGGTGCAGGCAGGAGGGAGAGTCAGGAATCATTAACGCACAGGCTGATGTCAAGGCAAAGGGAGGGAATGGAGTGTGCGTGGACAGAAGGGGGAGAGAAGGGGACAGGGTGGCAGCTGGGGGCCTCAGCATTTAAAAGTGTTTTAACAGTTAAAAGAGAGCCGAAGGGATTCTAGACGTGAGCCTGAGACAGAGCAGTTGGGGGAGGAGGAGGTGGGGAGGATGATGGGTCACGGGGGAAACAGTGTGGGGACGGGGACGGCCCCAGCACCAGCGTGGGCTGGGCTGGGTCACTGTGGCCACCAGTGACCTGGAGAGCATAGCTGGGTGCAGGGTCGGGGGAGGCAGGTGGCTGTGGAGGGAGGGGTTGACGGACATGATTGCTGAGTACAGACCCAGAGGCGGGCAGGCAGACCAGACCCTGCTTGGCAGACCTTCCCTGTCTTGGACCGAGGGAGGGAGGGAGGGTTCCTTGGTCCAAGACAAGGGAAAGGAGTCGAGAGGGGCTTGGAGGGGGGTTTTCCCCGAGCAGCAGAGAGCCGCGCGGAGGTGGGGAGAGCCCCGAGGGTTACGTGGGGTGTTTAGTGGCACCATGGGATCAGCGTGGCCAGAGAGGGAGCCAGTGGGAGGCAGTGGCTGGCAGGGTCCCTACTGAGGCCCCACGGAGCTGGAAACAGTGACTCAGGGGCACCTGGCTGATAGCCTTCTGTCTGTCCTCCACGTGGACCACAACAGAGGACCCTTCTCCTGGCCACTCCCGAGGCAAAAGCAGGGTAAGGCCGCAGCAGCTGCGCATCCATTTCGACCCTCACCATCCAGAATGCCCAGTTCCCTTCCTGCTCTACGGGTCTGGCATGTGCCGTCACCCTTGTTACCACTGAACGTGCCATCAGTCCCCCAGCTCAATCTGAAGCCCCTGGAGGGCAGAGGACTTAGCCCGTGTTGTCCCGAATGCCCAGAGCTGCATCAGCACTGGGTGGAACGTTGTCGATGAAGGGTGAATTGAAGATAAAGACCCTGAAGCTAAGAGCTCTCCCTCCTGTCTCTGAACTGGAGATGAGCCCAAGGGCATTTGCTTTTAATAACTGACTTCCCAGAGGGGAGAGAGAAGCCATCTGCACTGTCACCCAAATGTCAGCCGCTTCCCGATCGCTCGCTCGTTCGACTCTGATGTCCACGCCAGCACCACCAGTGCTGTGCAGCCAACGGACTTCTTGGTGGGCAGTGATGTGTCTGAAGTCACCTGCTGGAGCTGGATGTGAATCTGGGTCTCTCACATGCCAGGGCCACGCTCAACCCACCAGGCATTACAGGTGACAGTTGAAGCCCCCCGTCATCTCTGTTTCTGAGGGACTGTCACTTTTCTCCAGGACATAGGAACGGCAGTCCTTTAAAAACACACATAAAGGCCAGGTCACTTCTGGATGGCCCTTAATGAGGCCCAGCCTGCAGCAAGCCTGCTCGGAGGCCCATCTTGCCTGTAATTACAGCTTATGGAGGTCAGCACCGGCCAGCGGGTGGTCAGGTGGGGGCCCCACCACCTCCTGCTGGCTCTCTAGTCAAACCAGCAGCAGCAGCAGCATCTGTGTGGCTGACCTTGCCAAGGACGGAGAGGTGCAGGTCCTGCTGAAAAGGGGTCCCTGGATATTCCCATGGGTCCCAGGGGGTTGGGTCCACCCTCCAGCCACCAGAATGTGGACCCGAGAACAAGGCCGTGCCCCAGCTTGTCCCAGGGGCTCGGATCCCCTTAAAATGTGAAACTCATTGCAAGCTTAAGGAAGCACAAACCGGACCCCTCCCTTCAGCTTCCTAGCTGGGGGTCTGTCCAGACTGGCTTACAGTAGAGGGACTCCCAGCAGTGCCCAGGCTGGGTGCCCCGGTGCTCCTAAAAGCCTTATCGTGGGAGAAGAGTCTGCAAAGCCGTAAAGGAGACTCTGCCCACTAGGTGGGCTTGACCGCTTCCCAGCTGAGATTCAGAAGAGAGGTTCCAAGGGTCTGGGCTCCTGACCAGTGAGACAAGCACCGCTCAGGCCTTTCTCTACGACATGGCTGCTCTGGCCAGTCTGGACTAGGCACAAGGTGGGGTCTACCAATATCCAGCAACAGGAATGACTAAGCACTTTGTAGGTATCATCTCATTTAGTCTCAGGACAGTGTTATAAAGCCCATTTGACAGATGGGGGAACAGGCACAGAGTAGTTAAGTCATTTGCCCAAGGTCACACAGCTAACGTGTGGGAAAGCTAACAGTCAATTCCAAGTCCTTCCATCTCTGGGGTGGGAACCCAAGAGGTTTGACTTGGGACCGCTACTTGCAGCCCGTAGCCTGTATTACCGCCACAAAGGTCAGCATTTCCCCCGTTCTTTGTCCGGTACGTGTTCACTGAGCACCTGTGAGGGGCTGCTGCCACACGGAGCACTGCCCACCCCCTTGGCCACATGGCCATTCTGGCAACAACCGCACAGCATCCTGAGGACACACAGGAGCCCCTGCCCTCCCTGGGGACAGGTCAATAATAATCGTGTCTATTGTCCAGGTGCCCAGAACTGTCCTAAATCCTTCATATGCATGTTCCATTGGAATTTGGCAGGAATTCGATGCAACTATTTTGCTATTTGAGAGAAACACACCTGTTACATGTTTGGCAGTAATTGGAGATATGAAAATGACTACCAGCATCATTTCTACTATGAAATATTCCAAAAGCTCAGAACAAGAACAGAGAATAATGCAAAGCAGTTTTTCCCCCTAAGCTATTAGTAGATTGTCAACTTAATAGATTGCAGGCAAGCATTTTTGAATACAGGACAGGACAGAAATGATCCGAAGTACTATGTATGGAAAGAACCATGAGTACAAACGTTATTCATGAACATTATTTCAGGTCCATGGGTGAGTGTGTGTCTGCGTGATCTGTATGTATAAAACACAGGTGGCAAACACAAGGCCTGAGGACTGAACCCAACCCTGCACCTTGTTTTACCTGCCGGGCACCTGTTTCTATCCTGCAGCAGCGCTGAGCTCTCTCTTAACTGTTGAGGAGGAGTTACATCGATACAGTCCTAAAGTTACAGTTGGCCCTTTGAAGGCAACCGAGAGGCTGATGTGGTTCCTGGTGAAATGGGTTTGACACCCCTGGTATAAGATGACTTACTACAGAGATCATGGTCAAGAACAACTGAAAGTCTCTGGTGTAATAAATGCTTGTGTGTTCTCTAGTCAGGTTTAACAGACAGTAATATTTTGTCATACTTGCTTCAGATCCTTTCCTAAGAAATACACGATAGAACTAAAACAGAGCCCTCTGGGCTTGCCTCTCCCTGTTCTCCTCCTGAAGCCCACGGACATACCTCTCATCAATCATTCCGCCAACTGGTCTGGCCTCTTCTTGCTGAGCCAGGCTGAGGCAGTGCACCCGGGGATCGGCCGAAAAAGTGTCTCAGCCAGGAGGGGTTGCCAACCGCTCAGAGGCCCTGCTTGCGTGGAAATGTTCAGAGAAACCATTTAGACATGCCAGGGGGTCCTGCTAAGCCCGTCTCGATGGGGACGTAGAAGCCTATAACTATGTAAACACACTTCACAGGACTGGACCAGGGCCGAGGGGTCTGGCCACTTGCCCAGCAGCTGTGTCGCTGACAGTGTGCTCCCCTGTCTCCAGAAACGAGGAAACCGAGTCCTGGGGAGGCAGGTGGTCCTCCCAGCCTACCTGGGGCAGACAGGAGGGGTGCAGAGACAGAAAGGAAGGCAGAGAGACAGAGGAGGGACAGAGGGGGAAAGAGGGAGGAAGAAAGGGAGGAGGGGAAGAAAGAAGGAGGGGAGGGAGGAAGGGAGGGAGGAGAGAAGTATTTCCATGTGCACATGCATCTCCAGAGAGCCACATGCCTTCCCTGACCGCCCCTGCCCTGTCCCTCTCCCTGCTCGGTCTCTCATCGTACCACCTGCCCCCGCTGCAGTGTACAGTTATTTGCTTATTTTCCATCTCCACCCACGCGTGCATGAGGCCTGTGAGAGCAGAGAGCTTGATCGGCATGTTCACGGCTGTTTTCCGAGGCCAGGCGTGCAGCTGGCGCCAGACGAAGAGGGTTTATCAGTGTACAGGTGTGCAGAAAGCAGTCCTGTGTGGAAAGATGGAGCCACTGAGTGGCACTGAAGTTAGCTCTCCTCACACAACCAGGTGACACGTTGGTCCGGGTGAAGTCAGGCCCCGGTGTGGCCTGCCATCATGCTCACAACTCACTCTCACCGAGATCTCACTGAGAGCCAGGCACCAGTCATTGTTCTTCACGTGGTGACGCTTTTGGCCATCACCATAGCCCTGCAAGGAGGCCCTCGCATGGGGTCTGCTGCAGGTGGAGAGAGGAAGGCACAGAGGGGTCTGCCGCGCGTTCAAGGTCACACAGCTGGAATGAGCAGAGCTAGGATTCACATCCGAGCAGTCTGACTCTGGCACCCATGGGCTTAATGCCATGTCCCACTGTTTCCCACAGAAAATTCTAGAGCCAGGATATGAAGGATACTGACTCAAGCCTTTCAGAATCTGGGGAATTTTCATCTCCCTCTTCCTCTCTTTTTTTTTAAAAAGCAATTTGAGGAAACTCAAGGCCGGACCAGTAGCAAAACAGCCTTTTACCAGGCCCTGCAGAACTCGCTGGGCGGGGAAGGCGCGGACCCCAACGTGCAGGCCGCCGCCACGTGGTATTACTCCCTGGAGCACTCCACTGACGACTACGCCTCCTTCTCCTGGGCCCTGGAGAATGCCACCCGGTAAGAGCCTGGGGATGCCATTCCACTGCTGTCCCCCAGGGCCAAGGTGGTGGTCAGGTGATGAAAGAGACCTGCGGTGTGGGACCTGGCACAGACACTTTCCTTTGCCCCGCTCCGTCAGGACACAGCTGGGGCTGGCCTGACTTATCCCTAGGAGTGCTCGAGCCTGTGCGGGGCACAGACAGTGCCGGCCAGGGCCCCTGTCAGATGCCCCCACTGAGAAGCAGCCGCTCAGCCAGTGCTGATGGAGAGCCTGCTGGGCTCAGCCCAGTGGAGAGGACTCCGACGCTCAGACCCGGGCTGCCCCTGAGAACCGTGTGGGGAGCTTTCAGAGGGCACTGGGCACACAGGCCCCCTACGCGTCAGTATTTTTCAGAGCGGCCCCAGGTGACTCTACAGTGCTGCCAGGTGTTACCTTGTACATGGGAAGTGAAGGCCTGCACAGGGGAAGGTTCTGCCCGATGCCCACACAGCCCTGCTCCCGTGGGGTGCTGGTCTCACACTCACCGCTTGTGTGTCTTGCTGGTCAAGTTCATTGCTTCAAGCTTCCCTGCACCAGGGAAGGCATCCCTGACTGTCCCACCCCAGGAGCAGTTAGCAGGTGCCCCTACCCCATCTGCCTGAAGATGTGCTGTCCCCACCCCACTGCGCTGGTCAGGACCAGCCTGCCCCTCAGGCCGTGGGGGGCTCACTGGGGTCAAGGGCTGTGTCTCATCTGAGTACACAGCTGGTGCTCGAGAAGTGAGTTTTAAATGGAATCAAACCGTAGCCAAGGTTCTGGCTCTCTCTGCCTGCGGAGGCCCCTGGGGGCGAGGCCACAGTGGGGACCCCAGCTGTCTGTCTGTCACCTTGGAGCCCATCTCAGCCCCTCGACATGCTGCTCTGTTTCCCTGGGAAGAATGTGGTCATGTGGTTTTAACGTCCTGTAACTTCTTTCCTCCTGGAGGTCCACCCTCGCCCTTGCTCTTTGTCCCTGGGCACAGAGCCAACACCAAGGTTCAGAGGCCTGTGCTGAACTTGACGTGTTGGGAAGGGATACACTGAAGCCTGTCGAGACCCACTCCCTGGGGCGATCTCTCCACCTGAGTCTGTGCTTCCGAGTGGAAGCCCATTAGCTCAGGATGAACCTTCATTCCGCCCACTGGGATCACGGATCATGGGGACCAGAAAGGCTTTGATTTTTTCTCTAGCAGAGAGCTCTGCCCAACACCAAACAGCCAGCTGCTATTCCCAGAGGCCCAGGCTTGGGGACGCCGAGAAGTCACGGGTGCCTGAGTCTTGAAAGGCTCACAACCGGGTCAGGCCTGGCTCAGATCCACACTACAGAAAGAGCTTGGGGCTCGAGTTCTTGCCCCAGATTTGCCTTTAACTGGCTTTGAGGGCTGTCTGCGCACTAGGCAAGAGCAAAGGTCTGAGGACAGGCTGGTAACACAGGAAGGCTTCCTGTGGACTCCAGCCCTCCCCTAGCTCAGGCCCTCCTCCTCTTCTGGCCAGACTCAGGCGGTGGCCTCCCTGCCTCCAGTCCCCTTGGCAACACTCCCACGGAGCTGCCAGTGTGTGACCGTTCCATAGGTTTGCTCTTATCCCTGTTCTGCCCTCTGCTCTCAGGGGGACTATGCCACCTTCACCTGCCCTTCCGGACCCTCACCCCAGCCCCACCCCCCTCAGAGCCTTCCCTACAAACCCTGGAGCTGCCCAGCAGACCGGCTAAGGGGGTGGTAGCCTTCCTCATCGAGGGACTTCCATGGGTGTCATCAAGCTTGGTTGTTACAACATCTCCGCGTGGCGGGACCCCATGGGCCCTGTTTCTCAACTGAGGAGGTGGAGCAGCAAGGGGATGCAGGGGATTGAGTGGGATTCCAAACCTGCTGGGCACCAGGCCCGCTGAGGTCTGCCCGATTCTCACCACGCCAGCCCTGCTCGGCACACAGCCAGACACCGCCCCGTGCTGGCCCACTGTGCTGAGCCGGGGCTTCTGAAATTCATCCTCGCCCCCGAAAAGGGGGAGCAGGTGTGAAACCTGGGGAGTCTAAAGCAGGGAGCAGGGTCCTCTACCTCCTCACTGTTGACATTCAGACTAGAAAATTCTTTGCTGGGGAGGGCTTTCCTGTGTATTGTAGAATGTTTAGCAGCATCTCTGGCCTCAGCCTACCGGAAGCCATAGAAGCTTTCCCGCCTCCAGCTCTGACAACTAAACAAGTCCCCAAACATTGCCACATGTCCCCTGGAGTGAGGGTCTCCCAGTTGACAGCCCAGTTGAGAGTTCACGTGCATGAAGCATCCTGAGGTGCCTGTGTCTTAGGGTGCCCATGATTTTATATGTGCTGCTCCGTAGGATGTTGTAGTTATTTTACCATGAAATGTTTTGTGCCCAAATCTGTAAGTGACACCGATGTTCTGCCTGCCTCACGAGTGTCTTGATCCTGAGATGCATCTCCGTGGACACCAGTGTGTGGCCATGACTGGCCCTAAGCCAGACCGGCGCATGTGCCATGCCCCTGGTTGCTCCATCAAGCCGGCTGGGGAATTCAAGGAGGGTGTGTGCTCCCTGGAGCCTGTGCACAGGGGCTTGGTGGCCAAAGGACCCTTACCTGGGAGGAGAAGCCTTTGCCCTGCACAGCTGTCTGTAGAGCTGCGTGTCACTAGACCCCTCCCTGTCCTCATTCTATAGGGACTACTTCATTACCTGCCCCGTGATCGACATGGCCAGCCTCTGGGCAAGGACAGCCCGAGGGAACATCTTCATGTACCATGCTCCCGAAAGCTATGGCCATGACAGGTAAGGTGGCTGTGTGGCCACAGTGGGTGTTGACGAGTGGGGGGAGTCTGGCAGGAGGTCCCTGTCACTTGTTCTTCTGTGATCTCCAGGATAGCAGAGAAAAGGGGGCCAGACCAAGGTACAAGTCCTGACGCAGTGACATGGGACTTGTCACGTAGTCTCTGGGAGCCTCAGTTTTATCATCTGAAACGTGGGTGCAGTAGCAACAGCCACTGTACTTTACGGTATCATCGGAAGGGAAAGCAAAGTGACACGATACAGAAAGTGCAGTCGCAGCTACTAACGGGTCAGCCTGTGGGGAGAGGGCTTCGGTGTCTGAAGACTGGGCACTCAGCTTCGCCTACAGAACAGCTCTCCACAGCATGAAAGGGTTTGGGGGCAGCAAAAGAAACCTCTTGTTTACACCTACTTTATGTGCCTTTCTCACTCCCAGAATAGAGTTTATGTACCTTATAGTAAAATTCCAGCTGCGATAAAATGATCAAAATAGAAAAGAAAAATAGGAGGTACAAGGGAAAGGAAGTCCGCAGAAGAGAAGGGGCACCAGTGGGCACAGAATGCGACCCTTGCTCCTCAGGAGCCAAGGAGAAGGAGAACTAAGGTTTGGATCCTAGCTCCAGCGGCTCCGCAGCACCCGGGCCTCCGGGAGACATCCACCGGTAACCGAATGTCAGGGCTCAGAGCCCAGAAGACACCAGGACTGGGTGATGTGACTTTATCTGACAGTGGAAGCCAGGATGCTCCAAGGTCACCACTGATCACCCGCGTCTGGGGTCTGTTTTGTGAGTGACAGGGTGAGCTAGAGCCTCACTGTTCACTGGCTGCGCAATCTTGGGCCAGCTCCTTTGCCTCTCTGATTTTGGTGTCCTCATCTGCAAAATGAGGCAAATTATCCAGCTCATGCATGGCTTTCACCTGAGTTATTTTGCAACAATGCAACATTAACATATATAATTTCTCATTGTAATTGGAAACATCTTTGTAGTAGGCTTACTAATAGCCACCTAAAGATACCAGGCCCCAACCCCTACAATCTGTAGGAAAACAGGCTTTGCAGATGCGACTAAGTTAAGGACCTTGATGTGGGAAAATTCTCCAGGGTCACCCTTGGTCGGCCCGACATGCAATCCTTGTTAGAGGCAGGGAGAGATTTGATATACGCCAGCACCCAGCCCTGGGCTGGAATAATGAGAAATGCCTCCTCCCTCAGAGGCCCCAGAGGGAGCGTGGGCCCCACAGGCACCTTTTTGGGCCCAGTGAAACCAATTTTGGAGTTCTGGGCCCCAGAGCTGTAAGACAGTAAAGCTACCAAGTTTGGGGTTATTACCAAGTTTGCAGCAGCCATGGGAAACCAGTACGGTCCCCAAGGCCACCTAGCTTCCCTAAGATCCCATGGTGTCCCTGGTTTCTCCTGGTTACTCAGCTTTACAGCACTCACGACACATCCAGGACCTTGGTAAGGTCGGTAGGGTTAAAGTTCATCTGTTTCACTGCTGAAGAGTCTGAGGTTCAAGGAGTTCTGCACGATGTTCCTGAGGACTAGCAGTGACCTAGCATAGCTTCTCTGGGCCCCAGAACTCTTTTTCAACTAAAGCACGTGGTCTCTCTGCTTAGAACAGTTTATCATTTCAACCTGACCTAGCATCTGCATCTGGGTTGCGGGAGGAAAAGGAACAGGCGGGCTAGGGTTCCGGTAAGCAGACATTTGGGAGAGAAGGCATGAGAAAGGATGCTGATGGTGCGGGCGGACATGAAAGGAGTCCTGGTAACCCCGTGGCACCCACGGCCAGGGAGGCCCAGTGTGGGCCGGCATCTGTAGCATGAGCCTTGGCTGAAACTTCTGAAGGCCAGGCTCTCAGGAGCGCAAGGACGCCCCAGGCACAGTCCTTCCGTCCAGTTCTCTTCCTCCCTCCTTCTCCAGCAGACATTACAACAAAAGGTACAATACTCGGGCAGCAAGTTCATCAAAACCCTGAAAAAATATACACATACCTTTCACCACCCAAACGTACACTGGCAAACATGGATAAATGAATAAGAAGTACATCTTCTGTGGGAGGTCAAAGCAAAACAAAAGGATCCACGGGATTTCAGCCTCAACCCATTGCGCTCTGTCCCCACCTGACTTCCTTTTCCAAGGCTGCCTTAGCCCAGCACCACAGAGGTTTCCAGGTTTCCAGGGACATGAATGAATAATCCTGTGGTTCTGGAGGCCAGGATCCCAACCTCTGACAGTCCCAGGCATTTCCTGGCAAGCAGTGGCCGTCTGCCCCTGTGTCTGTGTCCAATTTGCTCCTTTTTATAAGAGCACCAGTCATGTTAGAGTCAGTGCCCCTGGGTCTTCATAGTCACGCACCCCAGGGCCCAGGGACCCTCCCGGCATGGGGAGGCAGGTGTCTTAGGTGCTTAGGAAATCACGCTGGAGGACAGAAAGTGATCCACCTGCCTCATCTGACAGGGCGGGAGCAGGAGTGGGGCCTTTCCAACCTGGTGTACAGGCTCCTTGGGGCTCGGCTTTACCACCTGCAAATAGGAGTAGGGTGCACCCAGGTCTGCCAGGGGGAGGGAGTGAGGCGGGGGACCCAAGCCCCAGCCCCTTTCCCACTGTCTCATATCTGAGCCTGGAGGGAATGTCACGGTCTGCAGCTGAGAGAGTGTGAAAAACCAGTGTGCTCCCTGTGCAGGTGCCTTCTAACTCTCTGTCATTGTTGGAGGAGAGAAGCACTCAGCACCCCCAACCCATTTTACAGGCAGAGACAGTGGGGACGTGAACAGAGGAGGAAAGTATCCTGGTTGCAGCAGGGACCCCCGGCCGACTGCCTTGGTTAGAAACCAGCTCTGACCTTCATTAGCTCAGTGACCTAGACCAGTCACTTTACCTCCTCGGTGACTCAGTTTCTTCATCTGTAAAATGGGGATAAGGAGAGTGGTACCTACTTCAGAGGGTCCCTGGGGTGATTAACCTGACAGCAGATGATGCCTGGCAAACCGTAAGTGCCGAGCGCATCCGGTCCTTGCGTCCTTTGAGAGGCGTGCCTGCCAGTGCCCTGTCCGTCTGCTCTCTCCCCACCACAGGCACAGTAGGCGCCATCTATGGAGCGGACACCTGAACCCGTGAATGAGCCCCAGGAGCTGATTCCGCTTGGTGGCAGGTGTCTCGCACTGTGCCCCGGAGCTGTCACACCTCTCTCATTTATTTCTGGCTCAGGCCTGCAGACTCAGAGCACATGTGTACGCCGTGCGTTCCCAGCCATCTGGCTCTTGCCTACCTCCCTGTGAGTGCTCATTAGCTTTCCTGGCGTGGCCAGTGGGCAAAACCCAACGAATTACCACTTTTTCCCCGACTGTGGTTAATGAATCACAGAGGAGTGTGGCTCTTGAACGGCTCACCATGGTTATGGACGGGATTTTTGTCCCGGAAATTGAGGGACAAACTCTATGAGGAGAGTCTTGACTTATTTTGAATTGGGGGGTGGGGTGGCGGTAGGATTCTTGGGATCGAAAGTCTAGCCAGGCTCCATGTAGGATGTCAGTCCATTCTTTAACTTGGGGACAAGCGGCTCAGGACAGTGGAAGAACAGACTTTTTGAGGTTAATTCCATCTCTTCCACTAGGAGTNTTAATGAATCACAGAGGAGTGTGGCTCTTGAAAAGCTCACCGTGGTTATGGACGGGATTTTTGTCCCGGAAATTGAGGGACAAACTCTATGAGGAGAGTCTTGAGTTATTTTGAATTGGGGGGTGGGGTGGCGGTAGGATTCTTGGGATCGAAAGTCTAGCCAGGCTCCATGTAGGATGTCAGTCCATTCTTTAACTTGGGGACAAGCGGCTCAGGACAGTGGAAGAACAGACTTTTTGAGGTTAATTCCATCTCTTCCACTAGGAGTTTTCTTCATGTGAGCAGGTCCCTGCACCTCAGTTTTCTTGCCTACAAAATGGGCATAGTGACATCTTCTTCAGAGGGTGAAGATTCGAGTTGGTGAATGTTAAATCAAAGGCGCATTGTAGCTGTTCAATATTGGTTCTTTTCCCTTTAGGGAAAATAAGGTTCTAAGAAGGAAAAAAACTTAAAATAACTGAATAGGCAGTAATGTTCCATCTTTCTGAGTTGTCCCAACTCTGGAAAACAGAGCCGTAAATTCTAGACTGAGGACACTTTGTACAGCACTGCATTTGTGTTTGAGACAGTTCTGTGCATTCCAGGGGGTTTTAACATTTCAGACTCAGAAAATTATCTTTCTCATTGACTGCCTTGGTGAGTTTGTTGGAATTAGCAAACCAAAGAAAATAATCCTTGGTGGCTGGATTCTTGAACTGGGTCCATTGGTCTGGCTACATCCCGAGTCATTAACAAGCTTAGTTCCCAGTGAAGATAGATGTCAGTCATTTCCTGAAACTGACCACTGCAGCCTGCAGATACCGGTGAGCTTCTGGCATCCACTGATTCAGCAGGGATTTACCTACTGCCTTCCGTGCCCCGGGTCTTCTTCCAGATCCTAGAGATAGAACAGCTGGCAGGACAGCCTCTGGAAACCGGCACCACGCCAGGGACTGGGGCCGATGAGTGCCTCGCAATAGGATGGGGTGCAAAGAACAGGCCACCGTAGGGCTCCTGCAGACAGCCGCCCGAGGGAGGGGAAAAGGGAAAGGCCTGTCATGTTCCCGGGGCAAAGAAGGAGGCCAGGAGCCGGAGTTTGTCGAAGCAAAGGGAAGTGGTTGGAGACTCGGGGGGCAAAAGGGTCTTGTAGTTCACATGGAAGTTTATAAACAATGATGTGCCAAAAGGAGTATTTCATCTGAGCACGCTGGGAAGGCGTTGGAGGTTTTTAAGAGGACACAGTGTACAGACTGCCCATTGGTCGTTTCTTTCACATTCAAAACCCAGCTCTGTAAAGGCCACGTGTTTTTCCTTAAGTAGAATGTAGAATAGAAACCCTGATTTCCCATGCACTGGTCAGTTGGTTCATCAGAAAATCCAATTAAAATGGAAACTCCCGGAAAATGAGTAAGATAGGTTTCTACCTCACACCTTCAGGTTTCATTCTAAGCATGCACATGTGTTCGGCTGGCATTGCTTCAGCCCAAGGCCAGAGGCACAAGCAGGTGAATGCCATTTGGAGTGCTCCCTTTGAATTTCTTGCAAAAGCAGAAACGTAATGTGTGGTCTGTGACTGCCAGTCTTGCTTTCTTGAAAGTAGGGCATCCACATGATACGTGATTAAGCTTTCTAATTGTGATAACAAACACAACGGGGTAAACAGTTAGAGACGAACACAGTTAGCTCTGGGTAAACACTGAACTTCCTGGTGGGAATGATGCTTCAGGCCAGGAGAGTTCAGCCTCTTCTGAGCCACAGTTATTCATGCTTTATGTCGGGAATAAGAGGGCCGGGTTAATCCAGCAAGGCCACTGAAAGCTTCGACGGCACTGCCAGACCATAAATCATCCCGCTCTGCTGGGCTTTAGGGAATTAGGGAAATGTTGCAAGCATTTCCCTTGGGGCAGGAGGTGGGACTGTAGTATTTTAAGTAAATTGGGGAGCTCATTTTTTAAGGAGCTGTGTAGGAACCCTTTTGTAGAACAGAAGTGGTAGGTCCATAATTCATGGGCAGATTCGAACGCTTGGGCATGAGATGCATCCGGAGAGAAGCACACTGACAGGCTTCTGCGTGCAAGTGACTTAGCGAAGTTTCAACCCCTCAACAGGAAAGCCTGGGAAGTGGGGCGGGCGTGGGGAGGGTTCATTCCCCTGGTTCCCGAATTTCCTCTGGAGGAAGTTATCTGGAGATGCCCGCTGGAGATAAGAAGGGGAGTCTTTTATGGGAATGAGGTTGATAAACTTCCTCCTACAGACAGAACAACAGGGAAACGAGTTTCTGGAACAACAGGCTCTCAAACTGGTCTAATCAGATGGGCCAGAGTGAGGGGCCTTCTCGAAGCCTGAACTTCTTGAACCTATTTTCCTTAGAAGAACCACATCCATCATGCAAGAAAGAACCTGCCCTCTATCCCCTCACCTCAAGCATCGCCCAGCTCAACCCGTCTTCCCAGCTCGGCTCATTGCGTCAGCATGGCCAAGGTCAAGTGCATTGCTTTGGCGACACCATCTCAGTCACCGTGCTCCCTAATTAGCTCCTAGTGTTCACCAGTGAGGGTCCCTTGTGCTGGGGTCAGAGCTCTCGTTAGAAGCTGGTACAGTGAATAACCTCTGAAGTGTGCGGCCCCCACCTGCAAGATTTAAGGCGAGAGGGATGGCTGACAGGTAAGGTGGGCGGGGGAGGTGTCACGTAGAAAGGACCAGCCTCTGCCTCTCCTGGACAACTCGGGGACCCTGAGATCTGTCACTTCCACCTTTATTCTCCCACCACTCCAGGGAGGGCTCTAAAAGAAAGACAGCTTGCAAACTGCCTGCTTAGAAAAGGCCGACATCTCCGTCCCTTTTAAAAAGTGGCCCTCAGTTCTTCTGGCCTCAGTTCTCACACTGTGACAGAACTGGAACCTGAAGGACCTTAGCAAGCCTGTCACTTTGTAATTCTAAGACTTTTAGTTTTTCTGGACCAGGAACAATCCCAGTTTCACCTGGCAGCAGCGTGATGTGCTTCTCAGCACAATGTGCAAGGTCCAGCGTGCTGGGGGCTCTTACCTGTCACAGGGGTCCCAGGCAGCCGCCCCCTCACCCAGGCACACCTCCCTGTCCCCTCTCCACACGAGGTACAGAGCCCACCCCATGCTGTCCCATGCTCTGGGTCTCTGCCCAAAACACCCCGCAGCCCCTGGCTGAACCCTTGCCCCCCTTTTGAGGCCTAAGTCAGCTGTGACTTCATCTGACTTTCTATACACTCCTCTCCATCTCCTTGTCTGAAACAAATAATATCACTCTTCTCTCTTCTCTCATGGCACTTTGTAAATATTTCAGTCATTCGATACCTATCTGTCACTTTATCTATCAATCATACGACTCACAGCATTTTGAGTTGTGTTTTTGTTTTAAATGCTGACCACTTGGCACTTCCTGTTAGGCTGCAGCTCCCTCCCAGAATGGCTGAGGCTCCTCCTTTATCCCCAGTGCCCATTCAGAGTGGGACACGCAGTGAGCTTCCTCTGAGTGTGGCCCCAGATCTGTCTTGTCCCGACATCCTACGTTTGGCCACCGTCCTCTCTGAACTACATTCTCGTCCTGAGACCGAACCGCACACAGTCACCCCTCAGGCTGTGTGGCTGCTCAGTTCTTCCCAGTCTGGCCAACGGTCACGTCACCAGTGTCAGCCAGTCCTCCTCGGGCGGCAGTTTGTACGTTGTGAAGGAAATCCATTCACCCTGTCTCCGCAAGCATCTGATGGTACCACGTGGGAGGCTGAATAGGGCCGATCAGACTCATCTTACAAATAGAAAACCCAGGGCTCAGAGAGCCGGTGCTGGAGGTGGGGTTGAAGCCGAGCCCGCTCAGCTTGGGCAGGGAGCGTCCCCAGGCCCCGCACCCACGTCTGACAATGAGAAGATCCAGACCTGACCTGAGCACAAGACAAGTGACTGTCAGACTTGGGAAGATTTGACCAAAGACCGCAAATGACCACTGAAAGCTGAGTAGAACCAGCAGGACCGTACTCCCGTATCACTGCAGCGGATTTGTTATCTGATTTATCAGTGATCAGACGCACACTGAGCGAAGAAGCCAAGCCCACGTGCAGGGACCGTCTGGCCCCAGACTCCACACACTCAGCTATCGAGTTTCTCCTTTTACCTCGTCAGGCCTGGCGTCTTCTCCTGTGTCTCCTCCTGCCGACGCTGCATCCAGACCCCCTGTTCTTCCTCCGGAGGGTCCCGGGACTCTCAGCCAGGGCCCAGACTCACTGCAGGCTTGGTCCTCCACTCCCAAGTGCCATCACCCGAGGTTCCCACTGTCTGTCCCTCCTCCAGATGTCTGCCTTAAACGGCTCAAAATAACTCCGGCGTCCTGATAAAGATCAGCCCTGCTGAGGGAAAACGAAGCAGAAGCCCTCGCACATACACATCAGATGGATTGGAATGCCAGGCCCCCGCAGCCGTGCTCTGCAGCCTTCCTGGGTCACCAGCGGCGGTGGGCTGGCGCCAGCTGCCACCAGTTCTCGAGAGCCAGCGTGCATGTCTTTTCCCAGCTCCGTGTTCCATCACATCTGTTGGTAATTTGGAATTGTCTGTGGTGGGAGTATTGACACCACAGAAATTGGCACATGCTACCAAGGAGGGCGTCTCGCCACGCGGTGCACACCAGCTGTCAGACATGCACCGGCCCGCCACTGGTGAGGCTCTTCCTGAGAACCTGATTGAAGCTGTGTCACCTTGCCCAACAGAGAGGCATGTGACCATGTCACACTGCTTCCCACATAATATCAAGGAACTGGTGGCCTTCTGAAACCTTGGAATGGAACCCCCAGATTAAAGACCCCCCCACCCCACATTCTTAAGCTTTCAAGTATTTCTTCTTCCAGGAAAAATGGAAAAATAAATGGGCATATGAGCCAGAACCTGGGCCAGAGATTTGAAATATTTTATTGCAAAACCTACTTCAGTGTTTGGAAGCATGAGTGTGTCACCATTTTACAGACAGGGTCACTGAGGCTCAGAGAGGTTATGTATGTTGTGTAAGATTTTACAGACACTAAGCCATCGACTTAGTGTTTAAACTGAAGACACTGGTCTTGAAAGTTTGTCTCTGTTCATCCAAAAAGCAGCTTTCTTCGGAAGAAGCAGTAGACTGCCACTGTGGGGGGAAGAAGGACGCCCCCTAAAATGCCCACATCCTAATCCCCTAAACCTGTGACTCTCTGACCTTCCACGGCAAAGGGACTTGGCAGATGTGATCAAGGTGAAGGACCTGAGACGGCAGATTGTCCGGGGTCATCTCGGTGGGCCCAGTCGAATGACATGTCTCTCCTTGACAGCAGAAGAGAGAGGCAGAGGAAAATGTCAGAGAGTGAGGTGTGCGGAGGACTTGACTCCCTGGTGCAGCTGGCTTTGAGGCTAGAGGCAGGGGACTGTGGGTGGTGGCCGCTGGACGCTCAGGATGGCCTTCAGTTTACAGCCTGGGGAAGCTCCAGGACCTGCATGTGGTCACAACCCCCATGGGGAGGCGGGCCCTTCCCAAGGCCTCCGGAAGGAAGGGCACCTTGATTTCTGCCCAGTGCAATGGAAGCGGGACTTGCGAACTCCAGACACTGTGTGTGTGTCCTTTGAGGTGACCATGTGCGTGGTGACTTCTTAGGGAAGCAGTATAACAAACACAGCGCTTTCTGTAAAGGGCCTCATAAGAAAAGGGCCATTTCCCCTTCCTTCTACTGCGAGAGGAAGGAGCAGGCCCTGGTGGTTCAGCAGATGCAACAGGGCCGTCCCCATTGCTGCCCCGGTTTCTCTACTGCCAGCCCCAAGGGGGAAGCTTTGAGGAGGTGCAGACCTCCACGAGACCAGTGGTGACGCTGGTGGAGGAAACCCATGCAGTGAAGCTGGTGGGGACAGCGGGCCGTGGAGCCACAGACTGGGGCTGAAGTCCTGGCATCGCCATTAGTGGCTGTGGGGCCTTGCCACGAAAACAGCCTCCGTGAACCCAGGTTCCTCCCACGTAAAAACTCAGCTACCTGCTCCCATAATGTCCGTGTATAGGGACCCTGAGGCAATACGGGTGAAAGTGATTCTGCACCTACCCCGTGTGGGTTTCAGTGAGATATGGCTTCTATGGGCCTCGTTTCAGCTTCTGTCTTCCTGGCACTCTTTGCTTTGTGTTCCTCTTCCCTTTACAGACCTTCAAACAATGCTGAGAACTCAGCTCATGAGTACCTTTTGGTGACCCTCAGCGCCCTGCCCACAGGGAGGGTGCACAGGGCACAGAGTAAGGCCAAGACCCTCCCCTCTGCATCCTGGCTCTCTGCGTCTCTTCTCTTTCCTGAGCCTTGCTGCCTGGAAAACAGGCAGATGACGCATTCATTGGCCGGCTGGTCCTGGAGGTCGGTGTTCAAAGGCCTCCCGGGTCCTTGGCACATCCCAGGTGCTCGGGAACCGACAGTTGTGACAGGCTGAGCAGAGCTGGCGGCGAAACAGGCCAGCTTGGCACCCACAGAATCCGGCTCTTTTCTGAGGTCGAACACAACAGTCCCGGCTCTGGGTGTGGACTTTGCTCTTCAGGCCCCCGGAGCCTAGAAATTTTTACGGCATGGCCCCTTCCTGCTCTCCTCTCAGGAACAAAGCCGACCCCACTGTAAGGGGGTCCGGGTGCCTGGCGGTGGAGTGCTGTACCCGTGGTTCTTCTTCTCCCATCCCGACCAACTGCAGCTGGCCCTGTAGGTCACACACGTCCCCGCTCCCTCCCACGAGGCCTGCCGGTGTCACGGCCCTGCAAGGACACAATAGCACTACACCCGTTATAATGCCTGGCCTTGGTAAAGACACTCGTCTCCAGGAGCTGCCACATGACGTGGCTGGTTCGGTCTGGTTTTTCACGATGAGGAAACTGAGGCATAGAGAAGTCAGATGACATTCAGTTACACAGGCAGTAAGTGATTGAGCGACATGTCGGCTGAGTGACTCAGCCTGCTGTCTGTCATGTGTACACCTGGTGATGATGCTCGGGGTCATAGGAGGTATTTCCGCTCTTGAGCCCCTCAGAAGTCCCCCGGCTAAGCTGGGACCTGGCCGTTGGGCCCCAGCCCCGTCCCCATTAGTCCCCACGGTCGCTGGCCTCACTCAAAAATCCCCTTTCCCAGTCTGCAGAAACTGTAGGAAATCGCTTTGAGTCAGAGCCACAGCCACACTGCGTATTCACAGAGGGTCCTCCTTCGTACTCAGCCAACCTCTGCCCAATCTGCGTTTATCTGGGAGCCATCTAATCTGTGCTGTCCCCGGGACATCTGTCCACTAGGTGCTCTCTGCCTTATACCACACAGAGGAGACTCGCTGGTGACCCTGTACCCTGCTCAGAGTTTCTGCTGTTACCTTAATGATAGCCGGTTGCATCTGGAAGGGGAAAGAACTGGGCCACACTGCGTTTACCTTCGAAGTACTCACTTCAAACACTGTCTTTCCATGGTCCCTGTGAAGCAGGGATTCAAACACCCATTCCGTAGCCGATGATGCAGGGGATCGGGGAGGTCTGGTGACTTGCCAGACGTCACCCACCCTAACACAGAGGGCGGAGCCATACCTCTGGGCCTTTCAGTTAGCATTGTGCTTCCTAGCAACACTTCTGATCCGATTCCTTTGTTCAACTTCCTGTGTGTCTCTGGGTAAATGGAGAAACCTCTCTGGACCTTGTTTTCCTTGCCGGAAAAATTAGAGACTGGCTCTTGGGATAAGTTTGGGGCAACTACAAGGTCAGAAAACACAGTCTTCATACAAGACCACGTCAGTTCTGACCCCAAGTGCAAGTTCAAAGGGGGCCCCACACCACCCTCGGTTTGATCAGTCACTGGAAGGTCACGCAGGCCTCCCCTGAGAGCTGCTGTGCTCATGGTGATGGTTATTGCAGGGGAGGGTGCGGACAAAGGTCGGCATAGGAACAGCAGCGCAGTTGGAGCCCGGGTCATGGGGGCTCCAGAAACAAAGGTCCGTCGCTGTCTCTCGTGGAATTAGGAGGGGTCATTCTCTTGACCTTGATGTGTGACAGTGCACACTGAGGACTGCCACTCCGGAGACTCACCCAAACTTGGCATTTGAAGGTTTTACCGTGGACTCGTTAGGCAGGCGCGATTGATTGGTTGGTTGATGACCCATGTGGTTACTCTCAGTCTCCAAGTTGGGCCGTGACTGTGTGACTCAGATCCCCCACCCTGAGTCACATGGTCGGTGTTTTGGTGTGGCCAGCCCCCACCCTACCACGGTAGGATGTGGTCACACGTACCGGGCGATCGGTGTGGCCAGCCTTTTCCTAAACAGAGATGCTCCTTTCATGGATGAAATCAATTACCCCCCAGACACTGAGGACAAAGGCCAGACCTCTCTTTGGGGAAGGCCAGATTCTTTACTGTTAAGCTATAAAGTCCCTCCCAGCTCCCCAACTCTCCCCCTGATCAGTCCCAGGGACCCATATACCCTGGGCCAGTCTCCCCAGGGCCAGCTCCAGCTCCGTCCATTCAAACCACTTGTCCGGCCTCCTGATCTTTATCTCCTTCCTGCCTGCAGCTCGTTAGATATCCATTCTGCCATAGAATATACTTGTATTTAGTGACCTGTGGGCAGGCACTGTACCAGGGTGGGCTGCATGGGTGCATGTCAGCCTTGAGGAGCCGGGAGCATACACGCCGTATGTGAACAAGGGCTGGCACAGAGAAGGGCTCAACATACAGGCCGCTTCGAACAGACAGGTGTTCGGCTGATACCGTAAGTACTGAGGCTGGCGTATGGTCAAAAGAACGTCCTCTCGGACAACTACTCACAGACCGTTCCGAGGCTTGGGTGATCAATGCGGTGTTTGCTTTCACCGACAGGCCCCAGGCCTGCCCCAAGGGGGCCACCACAGTAAAGGTCCAGCGAGACTGCAGCTGAACCAAGCACTGAATAGAAGCCTAAACACAAAGAGAGAGAAGTCTTCATTTGGGGAGGAATGCTGGTTTCCAGCTCATTTGGTTGTCCCAGCAGTGTATTACCCTCCTTACCTTTGCTGATCCTTGTTTCCGTGTGTTTTCTCAGCCTGGAATCGCTGGCCGACGTTCAATACGCCTTCGGACTGCCCTTTCACCCTGCCTACGAGGGGCAGTTTACCCAGGAGGAGAAAGCCCTGTCCCTGAAGATCATGCAGTACTTTTCCAACTTCATCCGATCCGGGTGGGTGGACCATGTGCACCGGATGCTCTCATTGCGCTTCCCTGCCCCCCCAACACTAGACACAGGGGCCGTGTTTTGCACTGATGGATTCGTGCTTGCCTTCCTCCACTGGGGAGTCACTGGCCCCTGGTCTCCCTGGCTCAGTCTCCCCTTTCCAGCCAAAACTACCTTGGTGTGGATTCATCTTGGCAAAGAGAAGTTGCAGTCTGACTCTGCCTTGTTCTATCGCATTTTATGGGCCTTGATCAGGGTTTCTCAGCCTCGGCCCTGTGGACCTTAGGGCTGGACAGCTGTCTGTGCTGGGGACCGTCCTGGGCACCATGGGCTGCTTAGCAGTGTCTCTGGCCTCCACCTGACCTCCGTCCCACTCATGAGAACTGCAGCTATCTCGGACATCGCCAGATGTCCCCTGGAAGGCAAAGTCACCCCGAGTTGAGAACCACTGTGCTGGATTATCAAATTGAGTGAAAAAGCTCAGACTTGTCATTATCTGCCTCCAGCCACCCCACACACCTCTCCTCCGGCCCTTTTAGCAAACCCACTGCTCCCACCTCCCAAATTACCTCCTGCTGCTCCTCCCACCTGCAGCTCACCGGTCTCCCTTTGCCCCTTGCCGTGCCCGCACTGGCCACCTAGCACGGTCCCTGGACCCCCGGAAAGGTAACAGGTCAAAAAGTCATGTTTAGAGACAAGCTGCTGGCAGTCAGAAACGTGAAACCCAACCACGATTAAAAGCAGGACGACAGAGAACTTGACCCAGTATTTCATGGCAGTTGAATAGAAAGACTTTTCATTTGGAATTTGAAAATGTTTCATTTCGGACGTGACATGGAAGCTGGGCCTCAGGGGATGGATAGGATCCTCAGGTAGGGTGCCGAGGACAGACAACAGGCACTCCAGGGAGGAGCCTGTGGGAGCCAGGGCAGGGGTGAGAAACACCCCGGCTTGGTGAGTGTCAGGCGGTCAGGTGGGGCTGGAGTTTGGCTAGTGTGGGGGATGGCTATGCTAGGAGAGGGTTCTGGATGACGAGTCTGAGAAGGAGCCTGTTTCGGGGGCATGTGACATCCTCTTTCCAAAGGAAGTTGACCTGCAGGTGGCAGATCCATTTGCCTGGCTCTAGGCCCTCCCTCCCTCCCAAGCCCACGGCAAACAGAGGCATCCCAGAGACCAGCTATGGGGTCCAGATTAAAAGACACCACGGCAGAAAGGGGCACAGCAGCCCCTGAGCGTTCAGAAACCCAGAGGGGCGTGGCCAGGTCCTGAGCTTCTGGGTCATGACCTCAGGCCTTCCTCTCCTGGAGATGGCCTGAGAGTGTGAGCCCGGGCCTTCACACTTTAACCACTTGTAGCGCAGCAGTTAAATCCTGCTCGGACCCCCACAGAGGTGCAAGCGGGTCGTCTGAGGTCACGTGCTAGAGGAAGTAATCCCAAGTGATGAAAGGAATGACAGGCCTCCTTCACGGGTGTCTCTCCCTTCCCCTTTCCCAGAAATCCCAACTACCCTCACGAGTTCTCGAGGAAAGCACCTGAGTTTGCAGTCCCCTGGCCTGACTTTGTCTCTGGTGCCGACGGCGAGAGCTACAAGGAGTTCAGTGCCCTGCTCCCCAATCGCCGGGGCCTGAAAAGGGCTGACTGCTCGTTCTGGTCCAAGTACATCAGGTCCCTGAAGGCACCTGCAGGTAGGGGAGCCTGGAACAGGTGGGGCCAGCTGGAGGGTGGGTGGGTAGTTGATGTGCTGTGGTTAACTGAGCATACTGGAGCCACCAGGTCACTGGGGGGCCATCAGCATGCCTGCCTCCCACGAGGAGCTCCCAGTCTGGGGCACTCCTCTTTGCCAGGGGCCTCCGTTCTGATGGGGGCAGGAAGGGGCGTGAGAGAGATAGGACACTGGGGGGGGGGGGGCTGTGGGACAGTTGAGTGGGGAGCCAGCCTGCTACATTGGTGTCAGGAGAGAAGGTAGGACCTTGAACCTCCTCCTCGCTGCCCTTGAGAGCTGGGTAAAACGTCTTGGAGAGAGAGTTCTAGCCAGGGGAGGAGTGGGCATTCTACCCCTTCCTGTCAAAATGGATTTCCTGTCGAAGAGAACTTCCTCTTGAAGAGAACTTCCTGTTGAAGAGGTGTTAAGGAGGGAAAAGGAACCATAAACAGGCCACTGGAGGCATCAAGATACAAGCAATGCCCTTAAGAAGCTTTGAGAGGGAGGGGAGAAGGAGGGACTGAGCCCAGTGCCTGGCCTTCAGCTCCCTGGTGCTGGCGGGAAGTCTGCCTCGGAGCGAGGGCTGGGAAGTCTTCCCAGGGAGGGGCGCCGGGCTGAGTGTTTCACAACGACAGGAGTTTTTCACGCAGAGTGGAGCATTCATCTGGGAAGTGACCTTGTCCAATGCCTTTTGGATGCTCAACCCTGCTTTTACCTTCTAAGACCCGGAGGCTGTCTGTCAATGCACCCAAGTCCCATCATACCCTCTGCCTGTCCCTGTGGCCAGGCTATGTCTGCCTGTCCCTGTGGCCAGCCTATCTGGAAACGCCCTCTGTAGGGCGTCAGCAGGGAGCACCCCTCAGAGGCTTGGGTCTCTTCGGGTCAAAGAGAGAGTGATGAGGAAGGGAAGTCCAAACTGGATAGGACCAGCCTTGCCCTTCATGTTTCAGATGAAGCCGAGGATGGGCTGGCCACACGCAGTGAAGAGGAGGAGCAGCCGGCTGGCTCTGGCCCGAGAGAGGACCTCCTGGACCTCCCAGCTCCAGGCTCCCAGAGCTATAGCAAGTGACCAACCCCCGACGCCTCCACCCACCCCGCCGACCCCCCACCAGGCTGCCACCCTGGGCACCTCATTGTCTAAAACAGCCACGAGCTTTCAATAAAGTGTCTACTTGCAGTCACACATCGGTGACTCTTGTTTATTCATTCAAGGATACCCTTGGGAGATGCCAAACTGTGTCCTAATAATCTTCTAATCTTACCCCATCTTCCTGCATTTTGAACCCCGGACTGCTCTCTGCCATTTCCTTCCAGCAAATATTTCTGTAGCAGCCCCTGTGCCGGGTTCTGGGGAGGCAAGAGGCCCGCCCTCCAGAAGGAGAGGAGAGCAGGCGGACAGACGTGAGGGGTCCATCGAGGGCAGGCCCAGAGTCTTGCCTGTGTGTTAGAAAGGTTCCTTGTGAGGGTTCCAGAAAGGGCGTAGGAGAGCCACTAGGGTGGTGCAGTATTCTAAGCAAGAGGTAACGAGCTGACCCGAGGCTCAGAAATGGGGGGAGGAACGTGTCTGAGAGAACCATTTAGGAAGAAGGATTGATGGGACTTTATCGAATGTGAGGGGAACATGCAAAGAGATGGAATCAGGACCCCGGCTTTTGGCCGATTTGGGTTCCCAGGTAAGCAACTGATTCTATCACTCACCCTCCTAAGGGACACACTTATGAAGGCAAATCTATTTATAGCTGTCTGTCTGTCTGTCTCTCTCTCAGTTACACATACACACAATTAACCCAAAGTGAAAGTGGGTGGAGCTGATTAATAGTCTCCGTCATTTACATGGCCTGTCAGAGATGAGTTTACACACATCGTCTCGTCTGAGCACAGACCAAACTCAGGGACACCTCCCATGCTGGGACTGTCACCTCATTGTGCAGACATGGCAAGTGAGGCTCCTGGTGGTTTAGGGCGTGTCTGAATTCACACAGCAAGGGGGCAGCGAATCAGAGTTCAACCCAGGTTTTCGGACTTCTCTGTTTCCTTGTACTTCCTGGACTTCAAATTGGTCTACAGTCACATTGTGTGTCCTTCAATACCTCCTGACCTCTAGGTGACCCTTGAACCTAGGTGACCTCTAACCTACATTATAGGCTCTGTCGGCTAGGATGAGAAACCCAGCAGCCAACTGAAGTGCTTTAACCTAAAGGTCTTCCCAGAGACAAGTGGTCCTGGGATTGAGCAATGGCTCAGTCATGTCCTCAAGGGCCTGGGCTCCTCCCAGCCTCCTCTCTGCCACCTTCAGCACACAGAGAACATTTCACTTCACTGACGCAACATGGCTGCCACAGCTCCGGATATCACACCCCCTCCTCACAACATCCTGTGCTAGAGGCAAGCAGAGAAGGGTGCAAGACCTTCCCTTCAAGTTCTTCTTTTTTTGTGTGTAGGAAAATCTTCCCAGAAATTACTGGTAGAACGCCCTTTGCATCTATATTTGTGTCCCCACTTTTAGGGAATGGACTTACCATGATTTAATTAGACCAGTATGGCTTAGTCAGCTGATAGGAAGAGTAGCTGGGATTGCCCTGGTGGGCCCCATGTCATCACAAAGGTACTTAAAAGTGGAAAAAGGAGACAAGAGGGAGGAGCAGAGAGATGAGAACAGGGGACGAACTTGGCCCAGTGTTGCTGGTTTTGAAGATGGAGGAAGGGCTAGAGCCCAGGATTGTGAGAAATCTCTAGAAGCTGAAAAAGGCAAGGACATGAATTTCCCACTAAATTTCTTCCTCTAGAAAGACGTTCACAGAGCTAACACCTTGATTTTAGCCACCTAGATTCATTCTGGGTTTCTAACCTTCAGAACCACCGTCATCTCATCAGTTTGCATTGTTATGAGCCCATTTGTGATTTGTTAACAACGGGCATTGAAACCTAATACATTGTTATACCTGTTCAGAGGTATATTTTATCCTGCCCTTGGACCACACTCCAGGCATAGCTTATTATTTTCCTGACTGAAAAAAGCACACTCCAGTCCAATACCAAAACCCCGAATCCACCGTCACTAGCCCTGAAAGTGTGTTGTTCACTGGTTGGGCGGGTGGGGGACTGAGCCTGGGGACCCAGGTTGGGCAGCCTGCTCTGTGAGCCCTGTACGTACGGTCCAGCACAGGGTGCTGCCTGCTATTTGTTCTCAGCCTGTGAAAAATGTGAGAAAAAACAACCCATTATTACATCCTGTTGTAGTAACGACGCCCACTTTGCAGAGTCGCGCTGCGGGCGGAGGGTGCTCGGGCATGTGAACAGAAAAATGTAAAGTGCTGTTCAGAAAGCTCTTATGGTTCACAGCCGACTCGGCCCCTGTGACCTGCCAGCCTGTGAGAAGACAGGCGTGGGAAACGGGAGGGATCTGAAGGCCGGGGCACCATGGTCTGTGTGCTGGGACAGCGCTCAGAAAGGTACAGCCGCAGGGACAACATACAACAGAGTCAGACTGTGGGAGCAGGAGGACCCCTGGGCCCCTCCTAAAGAAGAGGCTGGGAACAGGGCACACGTGGGGCCCCCCCGCCGGCCCCTGCCATCAGGGCTGTTTTCAGAACTCTAGGCTGTGTCTCCACTCTGGTGTTCCCCTGAGGTTCCCCTGGAGCCCTTTCCAGATGGGATGGGCTCATGTGTGGGGTCAATACGGGGCAGTGTCTGGGCCCGGAGCCGCCCTGACTCGGGCCAGTCGGCCATGCGTGGGTTCTTCGTGCAGGGAAGATCTCACAACGTGAGCGCTGGTGACTCGGAGAGTATGGTGTTAGAACTGGGAGCAGGGAGACAAAGGAAGGGCTGGAAGTAGAAGCAGCAGCAGGAGAGAAAAGGTCAGAGAAAAAGGGGACCGTGGAGGCAAGGTCAGGGGTAAGCCTGGGACAAGCTGCCACTGCCCACTGCTCCCCAGGGTGCCGGTCTCACAGGGACCCTCAGAGTTTAGGAGAAAGACAGCAGGGATACGAGGCATGGAAGTTCTCTAGTGAGGACACACCACGGGTCCTTTGTTTTCAGGCTTTATATCTTTCTTTGGTGGCAGGAATCCCAGGGGAGGTCTCGGGATGTCTTAACAGAACATTCATTAGCTTTCCAGGTATGTCTTTCAATATGTCGATTCATCAAGATGTGTGGATACAGGGGACAGGATTATTTTCTGGTTAGTTTTGTTTTCAAAGGACGTCATCAAGAACATCGTTAAAAAGGAACCGGAACCGAGGCCGTTCTGTTCCCAGGACACTCCGGAAAGTATAAACCGTTCTAAGTGTCCTCGGTCAGGGCAGATAGAACTGTGTGATTCGTGAGCTGGCTGTAATTGGCTCAAGGTGCTTGGCCTTGTTTAATTATTTAGTCTCAGTCTCCTTTATGCCACTTGTCCAGGCATTTCCCTAGCTTCTCACTCTTCTGCCCCAAGGAGACAGCCTTGAAGGCGTGGTGAACCCCGCTCCCCCTACAGAGGGAAGGAAGGCAAAGGTCATGCCAAGTCAGGAGGTGAAAAGGGCAGCACCTCAATCAGAGTGACTTTCATGCTCAGTCAGGCAGGAATTGAGAAATGAACTGAAGACATTGGTCCTGAGTACAGGGCAGTTTGTTCTGAGTCATCTTCGTCCAAAGCTGGAAGCAGTTGAGGAGGCAAGAAGCTGAGTAAGGCCGGTCCCTCTCTCCGAGGGAAGTTGCGATGCAAGCCTGCAAGGTCCTGCCCCTGTCCAGCCCCCTCGCAGAGGCAGCAGAGTACCAGGGGCTCAGGGGCACCTTGGTTGCCACTGGAGCTGGGGCAGCACGGACAGCTCCTCCCAGGCCACCCAAGGCCATCGGGCAGTAGCACCAGGGCAGGTCTGAAGGCATGAGAGTCACCTGAGAAGCTTGTGCGAAACGGATTTCTGTCCGCCAAATTTTGAGAATAAGTGGGCTAAGATACAGCTTGGAAGTCTATATTTTCAAATGAACAAGACCCGTACTTAAGGAATGACCCCCTGTAGTCCCCAGGCTGCCATCACCCCATTCTGCAGAAGCCACTTCCTTCAACAGTTTGCTCGGGTCACCCCGAGCTTCTGCGCAGTCTGTTTCCTCTGTGTGATTTACCAACTTGTACCACCGATTTCCGGTTCCCTTAATCCCACCAGCCTCTCCCCAGGCCAAGCGATGTACTTGAAGCCGGCATCGCATTCCCCTGGTCTGTGACACAACCCTGGGTTCTTAAGATCAGATAGATTGTCTTTTATTGTAATTCATCAGTTGCTTACAGTCATGATATATTTTAGACTATAATGTTATGCTTCTTGTAGTCCTAACGCTAACCTTCTTCTCCTTCAATTTCTTCTCTCTCCTTCCCTCGCTCTTTCCTCCCTCCCTCCCTTCTTTCCTCCTTTTCTTCTTTCCTTCCTTGCTGTCTTCTCCTTTCTCCTTCTTTCATTTCCCTCTTTCTCCCACGGAGTCTGTGCCTGTAGCCTGTCTTCAAGGAATGCGTGTATCTCTACATCACCCTCAGTGGGGCTCAGACAGGTTTGGGCATGACTGCCTTAAAGGCAGCAGAATAGATGACTTTTCTAGTCACACAGGAGTTGGAGTTCTGACTCAGCAGCTCCCCAGCTGACTCAGCACAGACTCCTCCACCAGTCAGGGCACGTGCTCCAGCTGGAAAACGTGGACGTTCTTGGCCCTCCAAGCACTGAGGGAAGTTCCCACCAAACAACGGAAGCGAGTGTCCTGCGCGAGCCGACACCGACGGACAGGGGTTGAAGCTGTTTTTGTTGCCACTCTGGAGTCCTGTTTGGCTCCTTCCCTGCTCTGGCCGGCCCTCTCCTCAGTGCTGAGGACAGAGACAACGGTGCTGATGCCCGACCAGCTCCAAGGCTGGAGGGCTGCAGGTCACGAGGCAGTGGAATGTGGGGAGGACAGGGACAAGATAAAGCAGATGCGTCAGGAACCAGAAGAGGGCACCCAAGTCAGAGCGAAGAGCATTCTCCAGCAAGGTGACTCCAGGCTGAGTGCAAAGGACAGAGAAAGGTGAGCCTGGCGTGGAAAGCTCAGGCACGTGGGGTGATGTTCCTCGACCCCCACGTGAGCAAAGGCACAGCTTGTTTCCAGGCAGCCTGTCACGGTCAGGAGCTGCCTCACCCGCACCCCCCACCCCCTGGCTTGCTCATCATCCCCTCATCTTCCCAGGATCCCTGAGGCCCTGCCCGTCCTCCTCCCGACAGCAGCTCTGCTCCCACCCACCAGGGAGCTGAGTTCCAGCCCCAGAGCCAGACTGCAGAGTCTACGCTGAGGCCCAACACCCTGACCTGACTGTGCCCATGTGAGTCAGTGTTCTGGGCCATCCAAGGTCAGAAAGTGAGTAAGAGTCCCCGTGGGAAACAGAGAAGTGGGGCCACCCGGTGAGCGTGGGGCAGTGACCAGCATCCGGGCTTACCCCAAGCACTGCCTGGCCTGGGGCATGTCTGCTTGGGAAGGGGAGAAGGGCCCACATTTGTCTGGGGTCTCAGCCGTTTTTTTCTCAGGTGGCCCTGGGATCCTCTTTGCTTCCTTATACTCCATGGGGAGCTCCTTAGATCCTGCCTTGAAAAAGACTACTGTTCCCTCTTGCCCTCATCCAGCTGTTCCCAAACATCCTTGAGTCCCATCGTGTGCCAGGCCGGATCTGAGGTGGGGGTGATGAGAAATTAGGGCACCCTGATCCCTCTCGAGAGTAGATGACATCATCCATCTGACTGACGTGTTGGAACCAGCCATGGAAGAGCTGGGGAAAGAATGTTCTGAGTAGAAAAAAGAAGCCACCCCCCACCCCACCCTCCATCAGCCAGTCCCGGAGCAGAAAGAAGAACCAGGCCTTTCCCATAGGGTGGCGATCAATGTGGCGTCAGACACCAGTCTGGGCTCTGGACCGGTGTGGCCCCAGAGAGGGACAACCCAGCGTGGGTGCACCAAGGCTTGGCCTTGGGTTCTGTTTCTCCCTCCTCCCTGAGCCGCCCCCCCCCCCCCCAGACCGTGCCCTTGGCCAGGTGCTCTGGCCTTCCTGAAGCTCGGTGTGTTTAACCAGACACCAGGGGGAGGGAAGCAGCAACTCCCCAGCATCGCAGGAAGGCAGTGCAGGCGGGGCCTCAAGGGTATCCCTGCGTGACCTGGTGGGAGGAGCGTGGCTGTGATCGGCAGAGGGTGCACCTGCCTTCGAGCCCAGACTCTGCGCCTTGCCAGCGCCAGTTCCTTAATGTCTCTGAACACCTCCTGAGTTAGTGATGAGATCAGGGGTGTCGTGAGGAGTAAATAAACACCTGCCAAGGGCCCATGAAAGCACCTGTGCTCCGTACCTGCACAGGAGGCGGCGGTTGTGATTAAGAATAGTGTTTGTGACTGCAGGTGAATTTCTCTTAGGATGCGTGCTTTTTAATTTAGGTTTCTCTGTGTTTGTGCTTAGGTCCTCCACACTGTTCAGCAGCTGGTACTGAGCACCCAGTCAGTTCCCGATTCTTTCTAAAACTCTCGTCTGAGGACTGAAGTCCACAGCTCACTGCCCTTTGAAGGACTGTCTAGACATTCACTGGCTCATCAGAAAGAGGAAGGAGTGCACCTGGACCCCAAGAACATGTAAATTCGGCCGGAGGAGACTTCAGGGCCCAGCGCCCCCTTGTCACCATAGTCTTCCCCTGGCTTCTGCAGAATCCTGGGCCACCAGACTAGGGACTGCAAGCTATTCAGCTGTCCCTTCCAGCTGTCTCAGGAAACCCCCACGTCCCTCCAGAAGGTGACAAACCCAGACAGGCTCACCTGCTGGGGGAAGAGGGATGTCACCTCTATTGGCAAGGTGGGAGGTCCAGGCCTCGGTCCCAGAAGGTGTGGTATTGCCCTGTGTGGACTAGAGGTGTCCTGACCTGGACGGTCAGAGAGGACACTGTGCCATGTATCAGCTGGGTGACCTTGGGCAGGTTATGGAACCCCGGTTTTCCCATCTGTCCAGTGGGGTGCCATTGACCACTAGAGAACACGCATGAAGTGTGCCTGAGACGCTACTGTAGGTTCGACACTCAGCGCCCCTTTCTCCTTCTCCTCAGTCCTCTTAGGAGTAGAAGCATTCCCATTTTATATTCCAGGCACTTAATGAGTCTCCGGCACACAGTGGGTATTCAGGGAGTGCTTTTTGAAAGAAAGGATAACTCAGAGGTCCACAGCCCAGAGTCTCTCAGCGAGGGAATTCTCACAGTGGGACAGAATTCATGGTAGGGTGTGGCGGGCTGAGTAACGACCCACAAAGATACCCATGCCCTGATACCTGCACCTGTGAGGAGATTGTTACGTGGCAAGAGGGACTTTGCCAGTGTGATGAAGACTTCATGGAGGAAGATTTCTGGACCACACAGCTGGAGCCCAGAGCGATCCCAAGGTCCCCGAGAGCAGGAACTTTCTCTGGCTGGCGGTGGAAGTGGAGGGTGGAGAGAGTCAAGGCTGAGCAGGACTCAATGAGCTCCTTCTGCCTCCAAGATGAGGGGACCCCCCCCAAGGGCCGCACAGAGGCCTCTGGGGCCTGAGGCTGGCTCCCGGCTGGCCACCATCAAGGAGAGGGGACCTCAGTCCTACAGCCACAAGAAACTAGGTCCTGCCAATGACCTGAAGGAGCCTGAAGGCGAATTCCCCCCCGCCCTTGAGGAAGGCAGCCTTGACGGCACCTTGATTTTAGCCTGATTCGACCTGTGTCGGACTTCTGACCTACAGACACCGAGGGAGAATATATTTGTGTCATTGTAAGCTGATTTGTTCTGCCAGCAGTAGAAAATCGACACATGGAGCTTCCAGGTTATGAAAAAGCCAGAACCACCCAGCTCTTGACTAGTATGTGCTTTTAGCAAGTGTATCAGAAGTGTGACTGTCTCCACCACTGGGGGTGTCTCCTGAAAGCCAGGCACCGTGCCAGTGGCTCCCACATGCTTCTCTTCCTTAAATGTTGGGCGCCCTTTGAGATACCCCATTGTGTGGCTATCAAAGCCCGTGGCCCATTCGGCCTTGAACCCCAGGCAGGGTAAATTAAGACCAAGACCTTTTGACTGGGAGACTGGGAGGGGGGGGAATTTTATTGGGACTAGTGTATTTCATGCTCTAGGAATCTAGGAATGTTCTCAAGAAAGCTGAGGTTCATCCCCAGATCCTGTAAGCCCCATGTTGCAAGTTCCTCCCACTGCTGACACCCCCCCCCCCACTGCACGATGCCTCACACCCACGGATGGGTCACGGGCGTGGGGGGGTGGGCACAGGGAGCCAGGGAAGGGGGAGGCCTTATGGGGGACAGCATGTTGCTGCTCCCACCTTGAACTTAGATATCTCAAGTAGGTCATGCCCAGACACTTGGGGGTGAGCATCTTTACTTGTGGCTTCACGGACCACCAAGGTAGGAGCCGCTGTTCTCCTTTCTTACCTCGTTTCCGGCTCATGGGGGCTGAATCTGGGTCAGACACAGGGGTGCCTGATGGTTCAGACGGAGACCCAGCAAACTCAGTCTGCTGGGCCAGAGGGAGCCCCAGAGTCTCAGTGACTCCTCTGCCAGATCCTGGGGTGCCTGCGGAGAAGGGACCCCCCCGAACGTGTATCTCCGAGTCCATCCCCAGGTGTAACATAAGATGCCTGTCCTGACCGCATAGTTATTTGTGCCCGCCTGTTACTGATGGACAGAGAGTTGGAGGGTTCAGTGCCAGTCGCCGGAGTGTCCGGAAACATCCGGAAGGAGAAGCTGCGGCGAAACGCAGAGGCGGGAGGACTGCTTGTCGCACAGTGAGCAGCGTCCCGGACGGGCCGAGCCAGAGTAGACCTCATCATTCATCCTCACACGAAGTGGGGGGTGAGCGCTTGTCTCACCCAGACTCCGAGGAGGAAGAAATGCTGCCCAAGGCCACTCCCGTGGGAGGGATTGGACCTGGAACTCGACACCGGGCCTGCATCCATTTCCGTGCAGGTGGCCTCCTGGTGATCGAGGGGGAGGGGACGTCCGACCAGACTCTGTGAAGGTGGGTTGGTGTTAATCACTCAGGGTCCCAGAGGGCACATTGTGGGACTGTGTTAGGGCTCAGCATGCCGGGGGCCTGGGAGAATAGTCAGAACTGACCTTAACAATCTCCTGCAAAGTCTGGTAAACACAGTGTGATGTGAACCCTCTCAATGGTTGAGTGGCAGGTGGTCAGCAGGCTGGGCAGGACTGGGGGCCTGCGAGTTCCAGCCCCAAGGAGGGTGGTGCAGGCCCGCCCCCTCGTGCCTACAGGCCCAGTCATCTGCTCCGTTGCACCCCTAGAACTTCTTGGGCTGTAGGGGCACATCCCTGTGGACCTAGTCCAGATGAGACAGCTCCCTAGGCGAAGGACAAGGCGGCCCCCAGGAATGCCCCCACCCAGTGACTTCACTGGCCACAGAGCCGCCCAGCCAGACAGCAGGTGAAATCATAACCACAGCCACAGGCTGGCCTGCCGGGTGACATCACAGGCCCCAAATAGCTCCCACATGGGTTAGCAGTCAGAGAGAGAGCCGGGTCGCCATCAGCTCCAGCCACGGCTGTGCCTCTGGCATCTGTCTGCCTGGCAGTTCTTCCCCGGCCCCTTCTCAGACCGGCGGGTAACTCACGGCGTGGGTCACAGAGGCGTAAAACGCACGACCGAAAGCAGGCCAGTGGGAAGCAGAGAAATGAAGTGCCCGAACCCCAGTTCCCAGAGAGTCACTTGTGACATCTGGAGTCTATTCTTTCATCTATATTTAGAAAAATATTCCTATAGCATAGAGTTTTTTTGTGCATTCAAGCAAAAGGCCCCCATGCTTCATACGATTTTGTAGCCTACCTTTTGAAAACCTTTAAGTCAGATAAGGGCATTCATTCTGCCATCGTCGCGGTTTATTACCGCAGCACAGAGTCCAGCACCAGTGCCGGTGGTGGCACCATTGCTCCAGCGCTGAATCCAGTACCTGTACTCATATTGCTCTGGTGTCACTGGAGCCCAGACTCCTGCAACCTTGGGGGGCAGTTACTCTGCTGTCTCGAGTAAAGATCATACGCAGTCCAGCGTAAGCCTGGAGATCTCCACCCCGTTCCACAGGCTGGTAGAGTTCGCACCCTTTCACGGCTGTCTGTTTTTCTCTGATGTCGGGGCAGGTCCCGGTTTGTTTGGTCGATCACACAAAGAGAAGTAGGTGGCCTGCATTTATAGGCATTTGATGGAAACGATTTCTGTGTTTTCTCCCTGACCATGTTATCACTACTGGGCTAGCGCCCAGAGCCTGACAGTCGCACGTTAAGGGCACCCGGGCGCAGTCTTACAGCGCCTCCTCGGCTGGGTGCTCCTCAGCCCCATTTTCAACTTCTCCCCGAGGACCGAGGAGAGTGCTACCTGGGGTGGCATCCCATAGCACCGTGGTCCTGTGCAATGTCGAGCTCGAGGGGACATTTGGGATAAGCCTGTCCCTCTCTGCCATTTTCTAGATGGAAACTGAGGCTTGGGGAGAGGAGGGGACCCCAACAGTGGCTAGGACATCAGCTAGCAGGGCCTGCTGGCAGGCCGGGGGGGAGGGGGACACTGAGGGTGATATAACCTGGCCCCAGCGAGTGGCTTGGCACAGGGTCCCTCAGTGGCCGTGTGGAGTCGCCAGGTTTCCACCTGTGGCCTCTTTTATGTAAACACTGCCTTCCAGGAGTGCTCACAGGGTATGAGTGTTCGTAACTCATCTGACCTGGCGAGCAGGCCAGATCACAGAGTGTTACCTGCATTGTACAGGTGGGAAATCCCAGGCTCGGGGAGGGTGAGTGAGTTGTCCAACCTCACAGTGCTGTTCCCTGGGGCCTCCTGGGTGTTGTCATTGGACCCCCGTTCCAAGGTGTTTTCCATCACGTGACCTCCTCCAACCCACGGCCACGCCGTATTTCACAGGGCGGCAGGGAAACAGACCTGCTTCCCCAGAAGCGGAGTCGGGACAGAACCTTCTGTGTAGCCAAGGCGGGGCCAGACACAGGCTCTTCACTCCAGCAGTGTTCTCAGGGCCTTCACGTGTCCCCATGGAGCATATAGGTCACCTAGAAAGAGGTGCTCTCCTCTGGGGCAGCCCCGGTAGGTTCCTGGCTTGGGGACAGACAAGACGGATATCGGTGGCTATGCTGTCCCTAACGGGAACTGAACCTGCTCTGTGTGGGGGACGTGACTTCTGGGGCCTGACCCGGCAGGCCCACCTGGGCTCATACACCTCGGTTCTCGTCTGGTGACCGCAGGGCCCTACCGCTCTGACTGTGCACACACATGTGGAAGTCACGTTTCCTCCTCAAGTCTCTGCCCACGTCTTAAAGATGCAGAATTTCTCCCAGCCTCGCCTCCCGCGCCCCCGCCCAGCTGGGGAAATGGGAGAAGGCAGCAGGAACATTGGCTGCTAGACATCCACAGCCAGCCCTTGCTGGCTGAGGCCTCGGTCTCTCCTGTTGCAGGCAGTGAGCTTGGGGGTGTCAGGAAGAACATGGTGCAGAAATGCTTCTTACCGGGCCAGCCCCAGCCTCGGGATCAAGCAATGTCGGCCTTTACTCAAGCTGTCTCCTCCACCCAAACCCTCTCCTCTCTTCTCCCCGGCGAGCTCCTTCTCACTTCTTCCTTCTTCCTGTCCTCCTTCCTGTGAAGCCTGTCTAGGCCCCTCTAGGAGGCTAGGAACCTTCTTCTCTACTCGCCAGAATGTCTACCCCCCAGAATGTCACTGTCACCATGTCACCATTTGCAGTGCCGACCTGTTATCAGTTACTTGCCCGTCTCCTTCTCTGGAAGGTGAGGGAGCAGTTCAAGGGCTAGGAATGTGTCTGGCTGGCTCCCGTGACTCACAGCCTGTGCAGACGACCTCCTGTATCCAAATTCTCCTGTTCTCTTGTGGTTGCCTTTCCTTTCATGAGAATAAACATCTCGGTCTCCCCTCCCACCTTGGGAAGCCCCCTGCCCACTCCATGAACTCCAGGGAGCAGCAAGATGTCTTCACGTGGCCAAGGGAACCCACTCTCCGTGACCTGGACAGTGAGCCCGGGGCTGGGAGCCCTCTCCTCCTGGCTACAGGGACGGCACCCAGGCTGAGCTGCCCCCTAGATTGGGTCCTGCAGCCACGGCAGCTGGGACTGCGACTTCCTGTGGCCCTCTGAGCACTGGCAGCTGGTTCCCCAGACAGTGGCTCTGAGCGCTGGGCACCCAAACACAGACCGGCCGGCCCTTGGCAGCCTGTGCAGTCCCCCACTGGGAGATGCAGTGGCCCCTGTCCCTGGGCAGACCCATGCACCCATGGCCCCTGCCTCTCTGTGTGGTGGTGGGAGGTACCTCTTTAGCAAGAAAACCAGTTCTACACCCATGACCTTGTGGCCTTCATCCCCAACCCCAACGCCTGGATACCAGCGACGCCCGGGCAATGGCCCTGCATATGTAACAGGAAGAATCCCCGCATGCGCCCTTCTCATGCCCTCTCCCCTCCAGAGTGTGACCTCTGAATCCAGCCACCCTACTCCACCTCGCCCCTGTCCCTGGTGCCTTCTCCCCCAAGGGCCTGGCCCACTGTCGACGTCCACCCTCGCTCTTCATTTCCCCGGCCCTGCTGCTGGTGTGGTGGGCTCGTTCTGCAGGGTGGGTAGGAGCCACGACCCACCGAGGGCAGGAGACAACTCGGCACAGGACACTAGGCCTTCTGATTTCTCAGCCGTTGCACCAGTGGGCACCTTGCTTTTTCTACCTTCTGCTCAGGCCTGGCCTCCTACATGCTATTCTAGAGAGAATTCTTCCCTTATCTTCCTCTTCTCCCCTCTCTAGACTCTGGCCTCTCTCTCTCCCTGCCCATCAGAAAAACATCTGGAATTCCTACTCCATTATCAAGTAGGTTCTCTTTATCTATTGCCAGTCCATGTTCATGTCCTGAGTGGAGTGGGGCAGCCAAGTTTGTTTTTCTTAATTCGAAAGGCTCCCTACGGCATTTTCATAAACCAGAGCCAGCCGCCCACCATCTCTAGCTACACCGTCTCTTCCATCTTTTCTGCCGTTTCATCAGACATTCCCAAGACATTCCACAGGCTTTGCAGCTATGGAAGTTCCTTAGCCTGCACTCGAGGGGGTGGGGGTTCACCCCCGACCCGCCCTGCTACACTGATCATGCAAGGTGTCAGGTCCTGGGGAGGCCCCCTGGTCATGCGCTATGTGACTTCTTCCTTTTGCACATGCCCAGTGCGAGTGTGTAAACCCTGTCACACTATGTGTGTGGGGTGAGGGGGGTATTAATCAGTTGGGGCTGGAAGTTGTGTGTGTGTGTGCATATGAGCCCAGGGTACCGGGTCTGGAGGCGATGCATGGTGCTAATATATGCTAATATATGGAGATCGGGTCGGGTGTGGGACAGGGGGAAATCTGTATATGATCTGAGGTTTCTCAGGCTGCCTTTGGCCCAGCGTCTTCCTCTGCAGCTCAGAATCAGCCCATATGGCTGGGTGGAAAATACCACTGTCAGCAGCCAGCCCCTGACTCATTCCGAAAGCCTGCAGCCTGCCACGGACAAGCCTCACACTCCGGTCAGCTCAGCCCTGCCTTCAGGGTGGGCCTCTGAGGACCCGTGTTCCTTCCCAACAGCTCAGAGGGGCCCCGGAAACCCTTCCCCACACCCATTGCCCTGGCTCTCTCCTCCCGCGGCTGCTCTGCCCAGAACACAGCTCGCTGTACCATTTCTGTGCTCCGTGTTCAAGTGCCCCACCTCGGCCTGGAGGTCCCGGAGCATCTTCAAAACCCCGCAGGTCCTAGTGGCCATATCCGCTCCGCCATCTCTTTCTTTCTGTCCGTCCAGCTGGTACGCCAAAGATGGGGACTGGATGTCTGGATTATGTCCTCCCGTTGTCCCCTAATGACACCCATCAGGTGTAATTACTCTCTTCCAGGATCTGGGCTTTGCGTACGGGGATCTCAGAGACCCAGTGGCCATGTAGGCCTGGCCCAGAGTGAGAGAGGCAGGGCCGGGTACAACCCAGCTCCCTGGCCGCAACCAGCCGTTCTTCGGGCTGCAACCAGAAAATAAAGGAGCAATGGGCCATTTGACTTGGAATACACAGTGCATGTCCTCTTTGGTTGCTCTGCACTGTAGAGCCCAGTGGTATTATAGGCAATGTAAAGGAGGGTGCTGGAGAGGACAGCTCAGCCTCTCTCTCTCTCTCTCTCTCTCTCTCTCTCTCTCTCTATATATATATATATATATATATATATATATGAATTTCTCAGTCACCCTTGCCCTATGAACTGAGATGGGACCTTCTTCCTGTTTAGGGNATATATATATATATATAGAGAGAGAGAGAGAGAAATATATATATATACACACATAGTATATATATATATAGAGAGAGAGAGAGAGAGAGATGGCGGAGCGGATATGGCCACTATATATATATATATATATATAAGCCGCTAATTGATATGTGGTAGGAATGAGGGCTTTGGAGAAGACAGACATGGGTTTGTAAATAAGAGCGTGAGCTCCGTGGCGCACAAGAATTAAAACGTGGTTGAAAGACTCTCCTGACTTGGACGTGGACCGGAGGGGCGAAGAGTCCGCCTGCCCAGAGAGCCGCGTGCCGCGGAGGCCTCTGTTCCTTCTCGGGACATGCTCGTTGCTTGTTTTCACTCATGAAAGTCACACAGATTTGTCACGAAAATTTGTTTATCGTTCTTCTATAGCAGTTGTCCCAGGTTTTTCCTGTTGCTCTCCCCTGCTCCGCCTCATCCCCCCACTCCTGCCCGCAGTCCATCCCGCCCTGTTGCCCACATCCGTGGGTCCTTTATACATGTGCCTCGACTAGACCCTTCCCCTTTTTTGTCCCCTATCCCCTTCCTCCCCTCTCCCTGGTCGCTGTCAGTCGGTCCCTTGTTTCCATGTGTTCAGTTCTATTTTGCTCACTTGTTGTTTTGTTCATTATTTTCCTGTAATAGGTGAGGTCATATGGTATTTGTCCCTCACTGCCTGGCTTATTTCACTTAGCAAAATGCTCTCCAGTTCCATCCATGCTGTTGCGAAAGGTAGGAGCCTTTCTTTCTTTTTCTTTCTTTCTTTCTTTCTTTCTTTCTTTCTTTCTTTCTTTCTTTCTGCTGCGTAGTATCCCATCATGTAAATGTACATGACAAAAGGCCAGAAGAAAAACATGTGAAAATATTTACAACAGCTATTTCTGGGATTTCTGGTAGGATTATGAGTAACTTTTTATTTTTTAGGTTTATAACCTTTTAGTTTTTTTTTAATGTCCGTGTTGTTTCTGTGTGGCCGATATATCCTATCTCACCAGCCCCCACAGCCATCACGAGGGGAAGCACTGCTGTGTGCCCCGTATTACAGATCAGGAGACTGAGTTAGATGAGAAAGTAAAGCTCACCAGGCAACAAATCATTAGTCGTGGAAATGAGACTAAGCTGGTGCACATGACTCCTGAAGTCAGGCTCTGAATCACATCGTTCACTCGTTCATTCATTTGTTCATTCAACAGAAGATGGAACACTTGCTATCATTAGGCTTTGCTCTAGGACTCAGCAGTGACCGGAACAGGCCAAAAAAGAAGTGACCTCATGGGCTGAAAAGAGCTGTGAATAAAATGAGCACAGACATGTTGCCATCAGGAAATGGCAGTACGTGCTGTGAAGAAGAACAAAATGGGAAAGGGAGAGGAGGCGAGCTGGGATGGCCTTGACACCTGAAATGGGATGCTTAAGGCAGACCTCACTCAATGGGTGGTGGCATTTGAGCAAAGTCTTGGAGGCAGTGAAGGAGCGAGCCCTGTGGGTCTCTGGGAGAGCACGTCCAGGCAGAGGGAACAGCATGTGCAAAGTCCCTGAGGCCGGAGGATGCTGAGACAGGTGGAGCAGTAGGAGGGGGTGGGAGTAGCTGTGGAAGAGTAAACGGGAGCGGGGGGAGGAGGTGAGATTGGAGACTTGGGTCAGGGGTCCAGGCCCTCTTGTGAGCTGAACTGTGGCTTTTCCGTTAGGTGAGAGGGGAAGGCGTTAGAAGACTGTAGACGGCATAGTCTGACTGATATCAGGAAAGGACCCCTCCCGCTTTCCTGTGAAGAAAGGACAGTCAGGGGAACAGGAACAAAGGTGAGAAGAGTCAGGAGGCTATTACCACGATCCCAGAGAAAGATGACGGTGGGCCAGGCCAGGGTGACAGCAGCCAAGGTGACAAGTGTCAGCCTCCAGATCTATTCCAGAGGAGGCGGAAAGGACACAAGAGGATGGGAGCCCCGAGTGTTGTTCCAGGTGACACTCAGAGCTTTCCAGGTCCCTGAGGTCACCGAGGCGTGTGTCCTAGAGAAGACAGAGCCTGAGCCTTGTGCCCTGGGCCTCCCAACAAGCAGAGGTTGAGAAGGGACGAAGAAAGCGAAGGTAGCGAGTCAGGAAAGGAATCTCTTCAGAGAGTCAACTTCGCAAGCAGTCACTGCTGACGTGCACTAGTTCGTCAGCGGTTCGTCTCCACCCGTCTTGGTGGGAAACTGTGTGCTCCCATTTCATAGATGAGGGCAACTGAGGCTCGGAGACAAGGGAGGAATTCTCTGAGGTATCAGACAAGAAAGGGACAGAGTGGGCACTGAGGCCTTTTGATGTGACGGCCAAGTCCCTTGATCTGTGTCGTGTGCCTGCCCATCAGACAGGCTGATAAGAAAGCCTGCTTCTCTTCCTACACCAGTCTGCAGCTGCAACAGAAAGGAAGTGGATCGCTGTATATTCCAGCACCCTAGCCCCTCGGGTGGGGTGATTCCAAGACGTGTTCCACAGCCTCCCACAGCTTCTGGTGGAATGGGGTCCTGTTGCCAGAGGTCCCCACCGTGGGTTGAAAATGCCCCTGACTCATGGGTCCTCCCTGTCAGTGGTATTTCCCAAGTCACCTCCCAAATAAACCCCTTGCACTCGAATTCTTAACTCAGAGGCCGCCTCTGAGGACACACCCAGCTGTAGGCTTCTTGTATGAAGAACAGACATGGGTCTGGAGAGAAGATGAAGTACATTCCGGTGACACTGCAGTGTCCGCGGTCTCTGGCGTGTGGGGAGGGCTGCCTGTGCGCACGGAGCCTGCGTGTGTGAGACGTGTATCTGGGCACGCATCCTTGTGCGCATGTGGGTGGGTGTCCACATCTGCCTGCCAGCTCATAAGCTGAGAACAGGAAAGGAAAATGTAAGAGCATTCTTATGTAAATATGGGCAACCAGAATATTTGTCTTTTGCTTCTAGTCATTCAGGGTTTCAGATACTTTGCTGCTCCTCCTTGGATGGGGAGTGGAAGTGGAGGTGGGGGAAAGTGAGGTTATTTTTGTCCTGGGGATTTCAGAGTCCCTCCCTTTACACATTTCGCCCCTTTCTCTCCCACTCACCTAAGCCCCCTGGGGGACAAATCTACTGAAAAAAGAAGGTTCATCTAATAACACCCCTCCCACCCCACCCCAGGGCTCCCAACTCCAGAGAAAAAGGGTAGGTGGACACCACCAGAGTTGAAATAATTCTAGATTTGATGACGGAAGCCGTAGGTTTCCAGCCCACCTTCTATGTGACGAAGTCAAGTCATGCAGCCCCCTGAGTCTAGGAAGGGGCGAGACGGAGCCTGCCCCACACCCCCCAGGGTGGCTGTGAGCCTCTGAGAGCCAGGCGCCAGCGGAGAGCATTTGGAAGGACAGGTTTCAGAACCAGACAGACATAGGTCCGGATCTTCAATCTGCCACGTCTGTGACCTTGGGCAGACATTCACCCCTTCGACCCTCTGTGTCCTCATCTGTAAAATGGAGATTACAATTTTTTAAGCTCATTTCATGAAATATGGTAACATACAAGTCACACAGCCCATTCTCTGGCGCGTCAAGTGTGCTCAGTATCTCTTTCCTGCTCCCTCCCTCCCCAGCCACTCCCTGGGGGAGGGAGGGGAACTAAAGTAAGCCCAGGGAGAGAGAGGGGGGAGGAAGCAGAGGTTTGAGGCATGGAGTGCTTTTCTGTGGGTTGACCAGTGCAGAACTCGGTAGCGTGTTCATTTCATCCAGCTCACGAAACGGGACTGCAGCAGATCGCACAGGCGCTGGGGAGAGGATGGACGGCTACAGCATACAGAGATCTCCACTGTGAACGCACAAGGAAAACACAAACCCCCCAAAACAGCATGAGCAGGAGTACAAAATAAAGCGGTCCTGATAAACAATTAGCATATGAAAAGATACTCCAGTTCAGGAGACATCAGGAAAGTAAAAGTGAATGTGATGAGGAGCCTCCACTTTGCAGTTGCCTGACTGGCAGATCCGAAAAGATGGGTAACACCTGCTGTGGGCGGAACGTGATAAAAAGCATGCTGGCGCACATAGCCAAAGCAGTTTTACAAAGAACAAGGGAACATACCTCTCCTCTATTAAAACCTTTGAAACATGTATTTTTCAATCCAGCAATCCCACTACTTTTGGGACTTAATTCCAGAGAAATGAAAGAATCAGCACATTAGAACACACACACACACACACACACACACTCACACATTTGATATTTACAGGTGTGTAGTCCACGGCCATACCACCCTGAACATGCCCGATCTCGTCTGAAATTAACAGGCATGTAAATCTGGGTCAAAATAAGCTTCAAAGAGGTTCACATCCTTTATCCCAGGTCTTAGCAAACTCCCAGGGCCTGATGCTACTCCATTCCCTGTCTCTGACGAGGGGGTCAATGAGGAGGCGCCGCTGCCACGGTGGTGGGGGGCGGGGGGGGGCAGGGGGCAGCGTGGATCAGGCTGGCAGCAGTGGAGGAGGGCAGGTATCTCCAGAGTCGAGATTCCTTTGACAGAGAAAGTCAAGAGGATTTGTTGAGAGGTTAGACAAGGAACATGCCTGTGGGAAGGGCGTGTTGGAGGTCCCGCTGAGAGCCCAGGTGGACCTGTTGTCCTGTAGATGTCTGTCACGTTCTTTGGACATACGAGCCTAGGGTGCCCAGGAGGCCACTTACATGCGGGTGCACAGTTGGTGCTTGAAAGCACTGAAATGCATGAGCTCACAGGTGAAGCAACGAAGAGACCCTGAAAAAGTTCAAAAACCAGCTCAGTTATGTCCAAACGAAATACCCAGATACCTGGGGATTTTGTAAATAAAGGCTTTAGAATGATCTCCTCACAGTGCTCGGCTCCGCAGTCATCTTTGGCTGCAGGAGTGATGTTGCTGGCCCCAGTCCTCCGCAGGCCCACTTGGAAACCGTATCCCTTCCAGCGTCCCCGGGCCAGGCCCTGAGATCCCACTTCCTCCCTCCCCCCTCCTTCCACTCCACCCCTGCCCCCAGACAATGGGACTTCGGTCTTCAAGTTCTCGGAAGGTTCTTGGGATTTCACAACATTCTGCCTTCTTTTTCATGTGCTATCGCTTCAGTTAGTATTAGTCACAGGCATCTAGAGTGGAAAGGAGCAAGCCAGGTCTGTGGGATTTTATAATATTTCAGGGAAGACCAGAGGCATGTGTGCCGGGGAGGGTTGGCAAGGCGGACATAAGAAAAGGGATGACTCTGGGGTCAGGGAAGGGAGAGGACCCTGCAGAGGGAGGGAGGCGGTGTGAGCCTCTTTCTCAGGCAGAGCATGGCTGCAGAAAACCAAGTGCCTTCTGCCTCACCTCCATGTTCAAGTTTGTCCTCAGCACAGACACCTGCCCCCGCATCGCCACCTCCCTACCCAGTATTTCCACTCAGACTGTCTCGGGAGCTTCTGGCTTATTACACCCAACGCAAAGGTCTTGATGCTTTATTTTTCCTCTGAAGCCAACCCTCACGCAGTCCTGCTAATTTCTGCATCATTTTCATCAAATTGCTTGAGCTAGAAAGAAGGATGGACCATCAGTGAAGATTCCTTCCCCTTCCCCATTGCCACGGTCAATGAATTCTGTGGGCTCTGACGTGTGAAGCATCACTCATGGCAGTCCTCTCCTCTCCACATCCACTGTCACCACCTCGGGCCAGGCTTCCAGCAATCCTTGCGTGCCTCTCTTTGCCTGGAGACTCATCATCCTAAATCTCTTCCAATCACCACAATCTCACCTTTTCACAGCTGCCCCATCCTTCTAATTCATTAATCTCATTCTCATTCTCTAATATAAGACTCTGCCAGAGTCCCCCTGCTTCCTGAGGATAAATAAATAAGGTCCTTAGCTATCCAGGGGCTTCAAGAGCATGGCCGTGCCAGCCTCCCAGTCTACTGTGCCCACTTCCCCACACACCTTTCTCTTCGATCTTATTGATGTGTGTGTCTTTCCACTGCAGCTCCCGGCCATCCTGCAGCTCCGTTCCTGCCCACACCCTGTTCCTCTTGTCTGATGCCTCCAGCTTTGTAGTTCTCATCCTCCCCTGGCTTGTTCCAGCTCCTACCCCCTCTCTGATCCCATCATTCTGCTGTCCCAATGCTTTTCACACTGTGCTGTATTCTTCACCTTAATTTGCTGCCTCCCAACTGGTCTGTGTGTTCCGTGAAGGCAGGAGCCTGTGCTGATGGGACTTCGTGCACCCAGTACAGAGTGCCATGCCTGACACAGAGGGGGCGTGGCCCAGTGGTCACTGAGTGAGAAATGGGTGATTGTGGTGACATCCCCACGCACACATCAGCCAGGATCCCTGAAGGAGACAGAAAACACAGCCAGAGGGGGCTTGGAAGTGGCATCCATGGAGGAACCCTTGATGCGGTTGCAAAGGACAGATGTGGTGATACCAGGGACCCAGCGATGGTGGGCATCATATTACCTGAAGGGGCCAGAGGAGGACACAGTTCTAGTGGAACAGAGTGACAGCTGAGACTGTGGAGGTGGGCCACCCGGAGTAGTAGGACCAGCTGGGAGAAGGCGGGAGGTTTGGATGGTTCCAATGGGTTTGCTTGTTTGCCTTTCTCAGGAGACTGGACTCCTTACTAGGTCATGGCTTGCTCATCTCTGACTTTTCATAATCGAGCACCAGACCTGCCGTAGAGAGAGTGTTAGTTAATTCATTGATTCATTCATTAATGAGACCTCTTAATTTCCGAAGACCATTAACACCAAATAGATGACCTTTGTAACCTACCACGTACTCCCCAAAAGAGACAGCAGAGGCCCAACTGAGCACCCTGCCCCCAAAGATCACACAGGGGCAGCCTTCAGTGGCCACCTCCAGTGCGGGGCAGAGCTCTGGACCCTGCCTGTCACCCCCAAAGGGCATTCTACATTGACTATGGACATGGTCAAGCAGAGTACGTCATAGCCAAAGGAGTCCTGGGCTCCAGTAGGGAGATCAGAGAATTCCAGAGGGTCTGGAATGGCTGGGATGGGAGGACAACTCCTGCAAGTCCCTCAAAGTCCTTCTGTCCTCTCGGGTTAATGTAACAAGGGAGCCAGGGCTCAGGTGCTGGGACCTTTAGTTCAGTATCTCAAGAAGCAGCTGAACTGTTTTTGAACGAAGTCCATTTTCTTCTTTAATCTCTCCAGCAGATACTTTGGAATGAATGTGTTTGTTCCATTTTACAGATGAGAAGACTGAGGCTTGGAGCAGCTGGCAGGCCCACTGGAAGCCACAAAAGGACATGGCAGAGCAAGACCTGAGCAGGTACCTGTCTCATCCTAACAGTGGGGCTCAGGGTTTGCGTTTGGCCTGAGGGCATGACCACGTCAGCCAGGTTAGTTTGTTGGGCCTCTCTTGGCCTCAGTTTCCCCATCTAGGCACCACTCTGACCTCTTACCTTCAGTCTGTGACCCACGCTTGGCTAGGAGGACGCCTGGCTGAGGCTGGTACCCTCTCCACTCCCAGACTGTCTGGCTGTTCTTCTAGAGTTACTCCCAGCAAGAACATGAAACCAACAAGTCCAGTACACCAGCTTCAGGGGTTTGAAGTCTGAGGTTCAATGTTGGCTTTGGATGCCTCTGGCCAACCACAAATCTAGCCCAAGTCCAAGGCAGGCTTGTCTTAGCCAAATTGGGGGTGATGTGAATGCCGCGCAAGTGAGCTCATGGTGGGCGAGCCACAGAGGAACCACAGGTTGGACTTGGGTTGCAACAGCATCATGTCCAGCCATGAGAGAGAACTTCCCTGTTCCAGACCCATGGAATGGCCTTAGGTCACGGGTTCGCCTTAAAGATGCAAAGGCCTGGAGAACATTAACTCTGAAGCATTAGGAGGCAATTCTCTGGCCTGGCCACTGGGAGGCCCAGAGCAAGGAAGGCAGCGGGAGAGCAGGAGGAAGGTGGTGTCGTTGGGGAGCTGGGGCGGTGCAGGCCCAGGGCTGGGCAGGAACATACCGGGGCTCCCTACCCCTCCTCCCTTGCATTCTTATTCCGGCCTGATCTCGTGCAATTTCTGATCTTTAGACCCGGCCTGTGGATGCGCAATTTCTAACAACAAGAGGCTCCAGGTTAGTAACTGTGTAGCAGAATACATTCATTGAAAGGTACTGATAGTTTGCACCATAGTCCCTTCAATTCATTTATGTCCTCATACAGAAAATATCCGTTCAGCCCCCATGATGTGTCTACAGTGTTTTGGACTTTGTGGACTTAATTGTAAGGATAACAAAGTCCCTGAACTTCTCAAGTTTACAGTGTGAGGGAGAGAGACAATAATAAACATGTAAAATACGTACAGTATCAGGGAAAGTAAAGACAGGTTCTAGGGGTGGCCCATTTTTGCTATGCTGGTCTGAGAGGTCCCTGTACGAAGGTGACAGCTTGCCACAGAAGTTTGTTTAGGAAGGGACTTCGGCCAGCAGCTTGAGCTGATACTGGAAGCTTGAGGGCATAAATGAATACGAGACAAAGACTGAGAAGTGTTAGAAATGAAGATGAATTCAGGGTCGAGGGGAGGTGAGACAAGAGAAGAGTGAGCCCAAACCCCAGAGCCGAGAGGCCGATGGTGCGGTGGGGTGAGACATGAGTGTGATTCCCTCTCTTTTCAAGTGCAGGTATTACTGTGAGTGAACTTCCTTCCGGACCCTCCAGGCTTCATGGTAAGATTTGTGACATGCAGAGGCCTGTGTGTTTGTGTGTTCGTGTGTCTCTGTGTCTCTGTTTATGTATATATGTGTCTCTGTGTTTGTGTGTCTGTGTGTCTATGTGTGTGTCGGTGTTTGTGTGTTTGTGTATATGTGTGTCTGTGTGTCTGTGTGTGTTTGTGTGTCTGTGTGTCTATGTGTGTGTGAAGACAAGGGCTGAGTCCCAAGAGGGAGCCCATCCCAGGACAAGTTGCAGAATAGGGAACAGAAATGCGGAGGTGGCAGGAGTCACTCCCAGGAGTGACTGTCTATGTTGGCACAGAAATCTGAGACTTGGAAAATCCAAGAGGCTTCCTGGAGAAGGCACTTTACTTCTTTCTTGTGGTTTGTTGTATAACAAACCACCCCGAACTCGGGGTCTTCAAACAACCACTTTATTCTTCTCAGTTTTATGGATGAGGGACAGCGGAGGGCTCAGCTGGGTGGTTCATCTCCGACACACACAACAGACAGCAGTGGGGACAGCTGGGGCCGCTCTGAGGTGGCACCATGGCGGGGACAGCGACAGCCTGGGCTCAGATGGCACATCTGTCTGTCCACATCGTCTTGGGGTCCTTCTGGTTGGCTGTAAGAGGCCAAGGAGGAGATTCCCCCACCCCCTTTTAACAGTAAGGGCCCAAACTGAGGGGCTTCTTCCACATTCTCTTAGTCAAAATAGCGACATCCTGGTCCAGGTTCAAGGGGAGTAGAAATAGACTCTGCCTGACTAGGTTACCAAAGAATCTCCAACCATTAGTAATCTCCTGAAGGAGGCGGTGCCCGAGGTCAGGAATGTTCTAGCACTGATTGCCCCCGGTGCCCAGGTGCCGTTGTGAGCACTGCATAGGTGATGGCCCCCTGTAACCTCTATCACGAACCCCCAGAGGGAGCTGTAATTGTGGGCCTCATTTTAATTCATAAAAAGTGAAGCTCAGAGAAGTTGAGTCACTTGCTAAATGCCACACAGATAAAATGTGGCTGAACCAGGACTGGAACCCAGACTGCTGGACCCACAGCCCACGCTGATTACAATTCCCAGGCAGCCAGGAGAAGGGGCTTGTGAGGGAAGGTGAGATCAGGGGTGTGTCTTCCTGGCCAAGAGAACAGAATGAGAAAGGCCTGGAGGGGAGGCCAGAAAGCAGAACCCACAGGCCCCCAGCCCCTCGCTGGGGTCTGGCAAAAAGTGTAAGGAGTTTGGGGGTGCAGGGCCAGGAGAGGACGCATCCCTCAGCCCAAAGCTCAAGGGGTTCGGTCATACCTTGAGGACAAAAAGAAAACTGGATTTTAAGAAAGGGAATGTGATGCTCAGGCAGCTGGGAGAGGGGGCCCTGGCGGCGCAGGGCTGCAGAGACCAGCCCAAGAGGTGGGGAGTTCTGGCCTCTGCAAGCCATCTGGCCGCCGGAGATGCATTTCAGGACAGTCCTGCCCAGCAGGGAGAGAGCTTCCTCCTGCACACACCACTACCTTGACCTTGAGCTGTTCCCCGCCCCTCGCGGTGTTCTCTGAAATGTGGAATAAACAGATTCAGAAACACATGACACCGGGTTTCTCCCACTTAGGAAAATAAAACCAGATTTTGGTTTTCAAAATAAGAGAAACTTCTGAACTGGTGCTTTGAAGCTCTGGCCCAAGCCCTGAAGGATGAAAAAGAAACTCAGCAAATACTTTTCTTCTTGCACTTGGCATCTTCCCTCACCATCCCCCGCCCCATCCCGAAAGGCCCCTCTCCTCCCCTCCGCCCAGTCAGGCCACGTGAGGAAGCAGTGGCTGCTCGTGGAACTTCTCAGTGGGCTGTGTGTGGCCACCAAGCTCCCGGGTTTCTGGAGAGAGGTCGAGGGAGGAGCCACCACGGACCTCAGGTGGTGTTTGAGAAATTTCAGAGATTGACGGGTGTAGAAGCCTAAACCCCATGGGAGGGCATCATGGGTAACACAATTCTCCTGGGCTTTGGTCTCAGACGGACCTGGGTTCGAATCCCTCGCCTGCACTTCTAGAGTGGGCAGAGCTGGACGCGAGCTAAGTGCCTGCTGTTGGGGGTTGCTCTCATGAGTCACACAGGGGATGTCAGGCAGCCATTCAGACAAGGCCCCCCCTGGGGCGTTGAAGGCACAACAACTTTTAGCTCAAGATCTCAAATAAAAGTGGCGTGACTTCAGTTTCTAAGTATACCTGTAACATGAGTATAAAAAATACTGACAGTCACCAAAATGGCCACAGTGCTTATCTCTGGGAGTAAATCTTCCTGCACCTTTTGAACTCCTTCTTTAAAAGGTTTTTTTTTTATAAGGAAATATTGCTTTTAAAGAACTATAAATTATGTATTTATATATATACATACCCACACAGATGCACACACACACATAAATGGGTATTGAAAGAGCCAGTGTTTCTCTGTGTGCCTGATATGTATCCAGACTCTTTCTAAATGTTCCATTCTAATTTTCACAGAAGCCCTTTCTGGGCCAGTAATGGTCGTTGTCATTTCCAGGGGAAGAAACTGGAAGGCTGAGGAGCGTGTTCAAAGATCCCAGCAAATGAGCAGCAGGGTTTGGTTTCACACGGAACCTTCTCTCCGAGGGCCCAGAGTGCCGGGCGTGCCCTGCACCCGGGAACCTCCTGCGTCTGCTGAGCACGTGGACTGGGTGAGTGGAAACCAGTCTGGGCTGGTTTTCCTGTGGAAGATCGCATGGAGCTCAATTTGTTGAAAAATACCAGGTTCCCACTGACCTGGCAGCTTCCTCAGGGGCAGAATTTGCTGAAACTCCTAGCAAATAAGGGAAAAGAAAAAAGCAGATGGTTTATCTAACCCAGATCTGGAAGAGAGAAGACAGGCAGCATTGTGCCTGAGGGAGGCATGCAGGCTGGGGACAGTGGGGGCCAGGCACCTGCCCCCTGCCAAGCTGCCCACGCAGAGCCTGAGATGCCCCAGGAGTCTTCAAAGCAAATGGATCAAGTGCCATCCCTGCAGGCGGCTGCTGGCTCCCTGGGCGAGGTGGCTGCCCCTCACCCTCACCCCCTGCTTCTGAGGAAGGAGCTGAGGTTGGCCAGGCAAGTCAGGGGGAGTCAGAGGCAGAAGTTTCCAACCTCTAATTTTACAGAACAGGAAGTTGAGGCCCAGAGAGGGGCTCAGAGTGCAGCAGTGCCCGAGAGTGCTGCAGAAGCCAGCAACCCGTGCCTTTGACCCTAGGGGAGGCGCCCTGCCCTTGCACCAGCCCCCCACAGAGGGCTAAGATCACAGCTCACTGCCGCATGGACACCACCCCCCATGGCATAAGCGCTGTACCCCCATTTAGCAGAAAGGAAAACAGAGTACTGAGCAGTTCAGGCACTTGCTCCAAGTCCACCTAAGCAGGAATATCTGAGGTCTTCCCTACTATTTGTACCCACAGAGATTCGCAAGTAGAGAAAGCCCTCAATTCAGAGCCCAGGGTCAGATCTCCAGGACCCATGAGGTCCTCAACCACCAGCCAGGTGACCCTCCATTCCCCGACACCAGCAGGCATGGACTGGGACTGGTTTCTAATTTGCTCTTTGGTGCTGAGCAGGATTCCTCCCTGCGGCTGAGCCCTGCTGGGTTAGACCATCGCCCATGGGTGGGCGTTTCCTCCGTCGTTTCCAGTTTGGGGCTCTCGCCAGCGAAGCAGCCGTGAAGAGCCTGCGGAGGTTTTTGTGCAAACATGTCTTTCCCTTCCCCATCTCCTGTTCCTCATTCTCCCTCCCCCTGCTTCCTCCTTTCTCTTCCTCCTCCTCCTCCTTCTTCTTCTTCTTCAATTTCTCTTAAATTTGTGCTGTTGCCCCAGGGAGCAGACTGGTGAGGTTGACCATATTTTCTGGCATGTTGCACTGTAGCATTAATGCTTTCCAGTCACTTCTCTGGGTCCCTGTTGTTCTCCCTCCTCCCCAGTTCCACCCGTTTTCTTCCTCATACATGGGCAGCATCTCTAGCGTGTGCCCTTGAACATGCACATAGATCTGTAACTAGGGGAGCGTGGCTGAGTCGTGTTCACTTGGGCAGTGCTGGCTGGAGACCTCGCTCCGGCTTTGTGTCTTCCCTTCAAAACTGGGCTGGAGGCTCTCTCCTGTTGCTCCGTGCGCACCTGTGTGTTGTTTCAAACTGCCACGTGGGGCTCTCGGGTCACACTGTCCACCCTGAACATCCCCACTCCCTCGGATGGATGCCCCACTGCCTCCAGAGCCTCCCCGGTGTGAGCAAAGCCCAGATGAACATCTTCCCACATGTCCCTTTGGTCCTTAGGACAATGTCCGGGGACTGGGGTTGCTGGGCCACAGGGCGCATGCCCAAGTGATCTGCCGAACAGCCTCCCCAGCCGACACCAGGGGGCACGTGGCCACGCAGGCTGCATCTTTAATGGACCATCTCCAGGAAGCGGGGGCAGTGGGTGGATGTGGCTTTAAGAATGCCGTGACTCGAAGCCATGGGTCCCGAGCATTGAACAGTGGACAGATAAGACCACCCGTGGCAGACACACACAGTCCCCATCCAGAGCTTGGGAGAACCGGGACTATAGCAGGCTGCCATGGGTCTAGAATGTTTTTCTACTGAGAACAACCATGAACTAGTGGGAGTTGTGTGTGCATGCACACATGTGTGTGTACACACCCACACTTGTACTGTGGTCCTGAAAGAAATCCTTGTCTTTTGTGGCTGCAGGGTTGAGAAGCCACGCCCAACACTAAATCCTGACTTTTGGTGCAAATTCAGGGTGGCTGAATTATAATGCAAATTGAGTCCACAGCCTTGCAAGGAAGGAGGGATTGGAGGAGGGGGCCCTTCACCTGGAGATGGGAAATCACAATGAATCTGAGGACCACCTCCTACTCCCTCCCTCTACAAGCCTCCTTTTTTTAAGCTGAAGTAACCCTCCTGCCCCAGCTGAGAGGGACACCCTCCGTGTCTGTAGAACCCCTTAGGTAATGTCCTGGGGTAGCTGCATTCAGGGGGGTGGCAACCCTCCCAGGGTCCACCTCCACCATCCCTCCCTGTTTCGATGACCAGATGCGATTTCCAGCAGCACTCAGGAATGTGATCTGTCACCTGCACACGCTGCTAATTTATATCAACAGGCGCCTGGGTCACGTGTACTGAAATGATTCATAGGGATGTTGGGTCAGGGTGAAAGGAACAGGATATTGGATCAGGCTTTTTTTACTGACATGAACTCACGAGCTGGAGATACTGGATTCACCATGTCAGCCCAAGCAGCTGGGAGCGATCCTCACAGTTTGTCTGGTAGTCACTGACCCAAAAGGTGGACAATACAGGAGGACATTGAAGTGCAGAACTTCCTTGGTGTTCTGGAACGGACTTAGGGGGGCGGGATTTCTGGAGTGGGTTTCATGCAATCTTCTCGCCCGCCCTGGATTCCTACCCTGCGGCATATCCAGAGGACACACCCTTCTCCAAGTCCCAGGGAAAGACCAGGGTGCGGGAGGCCCGCATCCCTGAGAGCCTCTGGTGGGGTACCCTCCGCACGTCGTGCTGATGGAGGAAGGGGCTCCCGTCCAGTGGGCTCCCTGAGTTCAGGAGGGACAATGGGGTTCCAGAGTGGGAACTTACGGAGACCGGGTGGACACAGGGACCCTAATGGGCAACAGGGTCAAAATCAAAACCTGGTAGACTGATGAGGGAGCGTTCTTGGCCCTCCCTACTTGCCTGCACACACTCCCTCCTCCCAAACCTTCCCTGGCCCAGTTCCACACTCACTCGTGAAGCTCCTACTACCTGAAACTCCCATGTGGAGTCAATGCTATAAATAGGTTCCCATTTGCAACATAAATGGAATCCCTATTCCCACAGTACTTGGGACAGCTCTTTGCTCCCCATTGAATCTGGGGGATACAGAGTATTGTTGGAGGACATGAGCCCCGGGCAGACCCTTGAAGGATGAGTAAGAGTTTGTAGGGAAGAACCTGCCGTAGGCTCCGTGGGAAGAGCTGGCACTCAGGCACAGCGCAGCTCAGGTGTGGCGCAGCTCAGGGGGAGCCACGGGTCGCTCAGCATGAGCTGAGAAGGAAGGAGCTGCGTGTGGTAAGAGAGGCAGGGAGGTCGTCTGGGACGGTGCTGGGTACGAGATTAAGGGAATTGGTCTCTCACGTCTAGAAAACCCCACTTTCCTCTTGACCATGGCCCCTTCCCCTGAAACCAGCGCTGTCCATATATAGAGATAAGTCATTTGAATGCAGAGTCACCCGGCCTTGATGCTGCAGAGTGGGGGCCTCCTCTTCATCCCACGGAGGGGAAACTGAGGCCTGGAGCGAGGCGCTGATCTGCCTCACACCATCAGGAAATGTCGGGGGCCAGCCAGGCTCCCTGAGGGCCAGCCAGGCTCCATCGCTGTACCTGGGGAGCCCTGCGATCGACCACGGCCACTGCCCTGAACCCCTTGCGTCCAGCCTCAGCTGGCAACTCGGCCGTCAGAATAGCCTTTTGGCTCTTCTCAGGACAGCCACCCCTCGACCCCGGGGTGGGCACCATCCCTGGTGAGGCTGTGCAGGTGGTAAGAAGTGGTCGGGCAGGTATTTATTTGGAAGGTGGCAATGAGACTTACCAACAGAGGAGCCAGAGCAGTGGGAGGAAGGGGGGTCATGTTTATTCAGCCCCTACTCTGCCAGGCATTGTCCTTGGATTTTTTATGTAAGTCAGTGCAGGGGGGTGAGCAGTGACCGTCAGAAAGTCTGTGTCCCAGTCTCCGGAACCCGCGAATGCGACCCCTTCCAGGAACAGGGCCTTTACAGAGGCTACTAAGTTTGAAATCATGAGGTCATCCTGGGTTATTTGGGTGGTCCGTAAACTCAGTCGCTGCCCTGATAAGAGACCCCGATGACAGACACTTGGAGAGAAGGAGGGGAGGCCATGTGTAGACAGAGGCAGACACTGGAGCTATGGGCCCAAAAGCCACAGAGCCAGCCCCTGGGCCCCCTGAGGCCAGAAGAGGTAGGAAGGCTTCTCCTACAGAGTGTCGAGAGAAAGCAGGGCCCAGCCAGCACCTTAGTTTCTGCGTTCAGACCTCCAGAACCACGAGAGAGTCAGTCCCTGAGGTTTTCATTCACCGGGGTCATAGTGGTTTGCTGAAGCAGCTGCTTCGTTGCACCCTCACAAGCCCAGGCGAAACATGCTGTCGCCCGCTTCAGGTGTCAGAGGCTCAGGGCACGAGAGCAGCAGCCCCACCCCCACCCCCCAGACGGAGCTCCCCCGAAGGAGCTGGGCCAGACTGGCCTGCAGGAACCCACCACACACGCCTGCTCGCCCTACCCGCCCTGCCCAGTCTCTCCAGGCCAGCTCCAAGGAAGCCCCCTGCACACGCCCTAGGAAGGGTGTCTGTGAAGGCAGATTCCACAGCGCTTCCCAGACACATTGACTCAGAACCTCTGATCCTCGGTCCTGGGAACCTGCCCATGTCAAAGCTTCCAGGTGAATCCAAGCACAATTACTCTGAGACTGGGCCGCATCACAGCTGCTCTGCTGCCCAGGAGGTCAGGGATGAAAACAGACAGTCCGATCGCTGGCCTAACCTGGCCCCTGGCTGGCTCCCCTGGATGACTCCGTTGCTGGGGTGTCTCTAGGCATAGGCTGGCTTTGAACCTACTCCTCTGACGTTCCTCTCACGCCTGGGTGCTTTGGGGAGCCTCTGCACCCAGGACAAGTGTAGCACGACGCTCCCTTCCACCGCAGGGCTGCTGGTGGCTTCCCAGCCTGGAACCTGTGTCCAGCCTGCCCTCTGCCAACCCGAACCCAGCGCGATCCCCATGAGCCAGCGGGCACCCAGCTCTTTACCGCACCTGCCCAGGAATCCAGAACTCCCGGACTCCCCCACCCCGAACATTCTGAAGCTCCTGATCAGAAAGGCGTACCCCTGAGCGAGGGCACCTGCCGTCTGAGGTCAGAACCCCGGCTCTGCCCCTCCCATGACTTTGGGTGACACCTTACCTCTGGGAGCCGCGGTTTCCACGTAGGTAAAGGCAGTGATGTCAGCACCGCCTCATGCAGTGACTCTGGGGGGACGAACTAACACATGGGGAGGAATTAAAGTAACAATGGGGTACCACTGCACACCGATTAGAACGGCCCGGCCCCAGAACTCTGACCACACCCAGTGCCGGCGAGGACCTGGGGCCGCAGGATCGCCCACTCCTGCTGGTGGGGTGCTGACGGTGCGGCCACCCCGGAAGACAGATTGGCTCTCTCTTACAGACCTAAGCGTGCTCCTACCTACTCCAGCAATTGCGCCTCTCGGTGTTTACTCAAGGGACTTGAAAACTTATGTCCACACAGACCCTGCGCGTGAATGTGTATGGCAGCTTTATCCGAAACTGCCGAAACGTGGAAGCTGCCATGAGGTCCTGCCGTAGGTGGGCGGGTCAGCGCTGAAAAGCAGTGCGCTGTCAGGCCATGAAAAGACATGGAGAAACCATAAAGGCACGTTGTGAAGTGAAATAAACCACGTACTGTATGTTTCCAACGCTGTGACACTTTGGAGAAGGCAACACCGTGGTAGCAGTAAAAAAATCAAGAGTTGCCAGGGGCCGAGGGAGGGAGGGAGGGATGGGTGGGGCACAGAGCGTGTGTACTATAATGGTTAGTCCGCATCATCGTAAGTGCATTGAACGAATGCGCAAGGCCCCCTGACTGTCTCAGGGATTGTCCTCGGGGCAGGCGCAGCCCTGCAGGACCCGGTGTTTGGAAACTGAGATGCCCCAGATTCTCTGAGTCAAAAGCCACAGAGACCCTGACAGTCCAGATGGGAAGGGTGTCTCCGGGCGGAAGAGGTCAAGACGCCTGGGCATTTGCAGGCAAGGGGTCTGAGGTGAGCTGAACCTCTCTCCGCTCTAGGAGAGACACCCCACAGGCTGCTGGGGGCTGTTGGGTGTGAGTCAGACCCGGGGGGCGGGCGCTGATGTGTCTGTCTCCTTGTTTCCACGTCTGTTTCCTCATCTGCCTGTGCCACAATTAGTGTCAGCAGAGAGACAGACAGAAAGCCTCACCCGGACTTCGGGGAGCCCTGGGGCATCACTGGAGGGGGCAGGGACAGAGAGGAAGGGGGACACTGTGTCCCAACCCACAGCTGTGCTGCAGAGAGGAGACTTGGAAAGAGAGTGAGTATTGAGATCTAGGTGAGCCGGGTGGGGGACGAAGATGGAGTCTCTGTGATGACGAGCACTGAAGAATATTCCTGACAACCATTTACTCAGCATCGGCATGGTCTCCACACAATTCGTGCCCCATGGCAACCTCAGGAGGCAGATGTCCTGGTTGCGTCCAAGTGACAGACAGGTAGACTGAGGCTCAGAGAGGTGACGTGGCTTCCCCAAGACCTCCTGCCTGGCACATAATGGAGTGGGGGGTTAATGCAGGCCAGCCTGCTCCCAAAGCCATTGCTTTTCCCCTCCACCTTCCCAGGAGAGAAGTGGGGAGTCCTGGGGGCCCCCACCTGCACCCAAGGCTGAAGCCAGAGGTGTGCTCCTGCTGTGACTCAGGAACTGAGCGACAGGTACAGGAGCCCCTCATGGGTGGCCCAGTGGCCCAGCCTGGCAGAGCACAGCCAGCTACCCCGGCTGGGGCCTGGAGAACATTCACCCTGACACCTTTCAGTGTCTCCGCCCTTCTAGCTTGGGCCCCAGCAAGAGAGGGAGAGCCCCACCTGGGCTGCTGAGGCGGCCTGGCAGGGAGGCAGAGGACAGAGCAGACCCCTGCTCCACACTCTGCCTTGTGGAGCAGCCGGGGTGGCTCAGCAGATGCAGCCTCTGTGCCGGGCAATGACACGTCGTGTGTCTCAGTGGCCCCAGGATCTGGCGCCGTGCTGCCTGCCCTGTGTGGGCTCCGTGTGCCTTCGTGAGACAAACAAATGACAAACAAACAGGCTGTGAGCGGATCTGGAGCCTCCAGGCGCCTGGTCCTCCAAGCTCCTGGGATCTTCTATGCATCTGGCTCCGCTCAAGGGGCCCTCTCTGTCTGGCATGGGAATGCTCCCGCCTGGCCTGGGTTCTCAGACCCCCTCCCCGCAAGCCCCACTTTGGAATTTTTTTACAGCTGCCCTGAGACATCTGCTAGAGGAAGCGCCTGGGAGCTGGCTCAGGCTGAGAGGGAGATGCGGACAGCTGGATCAGGGACCCAGGCAGGGAGAGGTGAGACCCCAGCCCCAACACTGCCCCCAGTGTGGGCCCCCATCCTTCCCTACTGTGTGTCGGGGCAGAATGCAGGACACAGAGTGGCCAGTCAAGACCCCGTCCTTGCAGAGCTCCCACTGTAGAGGCTGAGTAAGAAGGTCCACCACAGTTGCAGCATTTTACTGAGCACCTACTGTGTGCTCAGCATGCCTCCTGCCTCCTCCACAGCACTTCCCAACGCCACGAGCCACTCCGAGTGATCAGCCCCTTTCTCATCCCTGCTTTAGAGGGGGGGACCAGTGCACGGAGAGTTTCTGCGACTTCTCCAAGGTCACGCAGTGGGAGAGGGACCGGAGATGGAAGTCCGCCCCAGACCTGTGCCCGCAGCACTGGGTGACCTGCACGTGGGAATGCCATCAGCTACGGTCACAACCAATGGTGAGGTGCGAATCCTACGGAACAGACCAATGGGCCTGTAAGGGGCCGTGTCTGTGGAGGTAATATGAGGGCCCCTCCCAGGGGGGTTGAGATGACACCGGGCCTGAAGGTCACACATGGGGAAACTGAGGCCTCCATCAGAAGCAATGCACTAGAAAGAGGCAGCCCAAGGGATCTGAAAAATCTAGGACTCTGTGGAAATGAACAGAAGGGGAAGGAAGCTGTAGCATCCTAGCCTTTACCTGCGTAAAACACTCAAAATTACACAGAATTTAGGGCCCAGTCCTTGAACCTGCTCCCTGCTAGCTGCGTGAACTTGGGCAAGTGCCTTCAGTTCTCTGTGCCTTGATTTCCCCAACTATAAAGAGAAAACCATATGAGTACCTACCTGCAAGGTACTCAGAGCAGTGCTTAACACACAGTGGGTGCTTTACATGCCATTGTCAAGTCAACAGCCATGCTACCTATGTGACACACACACGTAAATCGGGCGAACTCGAGGCTGCAGATCCTTGTTGTTGGGGAGGATGGGGGACAGGTGTGGGACGCAGGGGTGGGTGGGAGTGAGCAGGTAAATGCTACGGTCCGAGGGGGCCCTGCGTGGCCTTGGCAGTGGGCCCTGGACCCTCTGCGGCACAGCTGAAAATAAATTACCAAGAACAACAGGAACTAGTGATGCTGTATGGCGCCCTGGCCTCATGCCTGGGAACACGCAAACTGTACCCCCCCCCACGCCACCCTGTACACGCCTACCGTCACCCAGGCTCATGGGGCCCCTGCTCAGCTCCCCTCTTTCACCGACTTGCTGTTCCAGCCTCGGAGAGCGGTCTCTGAAGACATCCCATGGGCCACGCGTCCGTCCAGCACTGGGAGGAGCACTCTGTGGCCCAGAGAGGACACTTGCTGGGGTGTGAAGGGACAGCTAGGGGGCCATGGCGGCCAAGAGAAGGGCATGACAGGAACAGGCCTGGGGAGCCCATGCTGAGTCAGTGGGCAGGCCTTGGGAGACCGCAGCCCAGAGAGGGCCATGCCTCATGCGATGTCCCAGGGCCTACCCTGCTGGCTCTGAGCAGTGTGGACGGTAGACAGTGTGGGGGAAGGGAGGTTGGGGGACCACCCAGGAGGCTGTCCCTGAGCCTGAAGTCCACATGGGGATGAGGGAATTGAACGGGGTCAGAACAGGACCCATGGGAGGCCCCTCACCTGTGTGGCAAGCATCAGCAGGGGGTGAAGGCCAGACACCCCAAACCCAGCAGGACAACCGCCCTGGTGTGGGGAGACGACACCAGCCCCAAGGGGCCTGGCCCCGGAGCAGAGAAGGCATTCCTGCAAATGTGTAACCACAGCTTCAGTTTGCAGCGGAGATCACGGTGGGACCTTGAGCACAGCACGGAGTTTGTTAGTGAATTCCTATCATTTCTAGATCTCGCACTAAAAGCCACCCTCTTTGCTGACAGCCGGGGGGAGAGCGAAAGATGGCAAATGGAAACCAGAAATGGGAGCAGCCCGGAGAAAGGAGAGCGGGTTCATTTTCTCCACTGGGAGGGCTTTCAAAGCTCCCACCGCCCACCAGGGTCACTGTAGCTCCGCCTCCGCCCTGCACCCTCCCAGGGCGTCCCCCGCCCCACCTGTGTGACGGACTCCCCAGGATGACCCAGGTCCTCTGTGAGAATGTGCCGCCCGGCCCCAGTGTGAAATCATAACCCTGTAACTTTCCCTTTAAGACTGTCAGAGCCGGGGAGGCCGGCCAAGCCTGGGCTGGAGGTGGGGACAGAGGGAAGAAAGGGAAAAAAGAGAGAGAGAGGCAGGAAAAGTTTTTTTTCAGAGGAAAATGCAGGGTTTGTCCTTACCCCTGACGTCAGATCTTGCTTTAATAAAACCCCCGAGGGCTGCGGGAAGAGCTGTAGCTGGTGCTCCTGATGGGCTGGCCAGTCTCGGCCCAGCCGTCCCGAGAGGTGGTGGGTCTGCTGGGCTGCTCGGTCCATGCCGTTGCCACTGACTTCCAGGCATGAGGTGGTTCCTGCGCTGGATGCTGGCAGTAGTGACCACAGCAGCTGCGGGCAGTGCCCTGGCCACGGTGAGTCCTACCTGGAGGGGTTCAGAGAGGGGCCCCCACAGGGCCAGAGGGGCTGGAGCGGGAGCGAGGAGGAGGGCTGCATGGGGTCAGCAGGTTCCGGCAGGGCCAGGAGGAAGGGGCAGCCTGAAGGAAGGAAAGTAACAAGCCCTCCACGCCTCCCTTCACACCTGAAACAAAGCTGAAAGGAAGGAGCCCTGGGAGCTGGGGGGCTGGACTCCAGACTCGGCTTTGCCAGGTTTGGCTGTGTGACCTTGCACTAGTTCCTCACCCTCTCTGAGCAGCATAAAGTGAACAAGTTGTTAGCAGACTTCTTGAGCCTTTCGATTTGGAAAAAATGAGTCCCCAAGGGTTGGGTATACCACAGGAAGGGGACGTGGAAAATGCCAAGAAAAGTTGGAAAGGAAAATGCCAGCTTCCAACAAAAGAGCCTCTTGAGTAAACAGTGCTCGGGATAATTTCTAACCCCGACCGCCACGGCTCTGGCCTGACACGGACCTCCAGTTTATGCAGCGCGCACGGCTGGGTCCTGTGCACGACGCCCACTGTCACTGGGGCCTCCTAGGCTTCTCTGTCTCCCACCTCCATTCCAGGGCACGCCAAGGGGAAGGGAGGAAGCTCTGTACCTCCAAGAAGCTCAGGGAGCCAGACACGTGGCGGCACAGAGGCCGTCTGCAGGGCTGGGTGTGGGCGTGGGCGTGGGCACAGGCACGGGCGTGCTGGGGGGCAGCTGGCAGAGCCTCTGCATCCAGGATTCCTCCGCCTGGCCCTGGGAAGCCAAGGGCTGGAGGGGGGATGCGAGAGGGGCTTTCTTGCCCACTCACACGGATGGCTTCCCTTGGGATCAATGGGCCCCATTCATGGATGAGGACACTGAGGCTCAGGAAGCAAGTAGCATAGCTGTGGGCCCCCAGACACCGATTCTGATTGGGCTGGACCTGAGGCTGAGAGCTGACGCCACCTATAAGCCAGGTGCCTCGTGGGAGCAGGGTGGTGGGTTCCCCCAGCACTGTGCAGGGTACAATGAAGGCAGGGAGAGTCTGTCTGACTCACGGTTAAGTCCTCCGTGCCTTGTGTGATGTCTGTCTGCCGTACACAGAACACATACATTAACATTTCTGCAAATGAAAGAAACGGAGATGGAGCAGGTAAGGGACTTGCCCAAGGTCCCCGAATCAATTGGTGGCCAGAGTTCAAACTTAGATCTCTCCTGCCAAATCACACTCTTTCTTCCAGAGCTTTCCCAGCTTAGGGGAAACTGAGCATTTCCTGCAGNATAAGCCAGGTGCCTCGTGGGAGCAGGGTGGTGGTTTCCCCCAGCACTGTGCAGGGTACAACGAAGGCAGGGAGAGTCTGTCTGACTCACGGTTAAGTCCTCCGTGCCTTGTGTGATGTCCGTCTGCCGTACACAGAACACATACATTAACATTTCTGCAAATGAAAGAAACGGAGATGGAGCAGGTAAGGGACTTGCCCAAGGTCCCCGAATCAATTGGTGGCCAGAGTTCAAACTTAGATCTCTCCTGCCAAATCACACTCTTTCTTCCAGAGCTTTCCCAGCTTAGGGGAAACTGAGCATTTCCTGCAGACAGGAGAGAGCCAAGCCAGCCCTCTTTTCAGGGCTGCTCTGGCTGGGAGGGCAGGGGCTGGCTGGAGAAGAGGTGAGAGGCACGGTGAGGTCTGCGTGAAAAGGGGAGGGGACAAGCCTGCCGGGGGTGTCTTGCTGGAGCCCTGAGTGTCTGCAGAGCCACTGGTGCTGGGGAGGAGGGGGCGCTGAGCCATGGGCTCAGCCCAGGGGACACGCACAGGACCCAGGAGCCCAGGCGGTCCCAGGCAGCAGAATGGAGGGCAGGGTCCCAGGAGGAGACAAGGCACCTCTCCTCTGTGCGGGCCCCTCCTCTGTGCAGGCCCCTCTGGGACCATCTCCAGGAACCCCATGCGACCCACTCGTTCCCCAGTTCAGGAACTCCCTGCACAAAGCCAGGTGCCAGGCCACTCGGGGCATTCTACCACCCCCCACCCCCTCCTCTGTGAGGGCCGTGGGACAAATGGCAACCAGTGCTGTGCTTACAGCCAAATCCCAGCCGCAGCTGTCCCCGACCCTGGCACGTAAGGGGAGTGCAAGGCCGCACAGAGCCCCGGTGGGATTTCCAGTGGAAAAAATGATATGGATGTGCGTATGGGAGGAGGCGCCTGTGCGGACGGCCAGGAGCGGCTGAGGAAGTGGGGCTGGGGGGGCCTCACCCTATCAGAGGAACAGCATTATCTGGAGGGTCTGTAATCGAAGCAGGAAGAGATAAATCAGGGGCGGGATGGGCAGCCAGTGCAGAAACCGAGCCAAGTATCTCCGGAACGTAATAGGTGATAAAGGTGCATGCGGAGCAGACTTGCTTCCCCTCTCGCTGCCCCCTTCTTCCTTCCCCGGGATTCGGTGCCCGCCAGGGGCCAAGGCACTCGGTGCGGTCCTGGGCCGAATGCTGTGTAGGTAACTAAGAGCCTCCTCAGTTCAGCCAACAAACCCTTATTAAGTGCCTCCCATGACTCCCATGGCAATATTATTAAGCAGATGTCATTATCTTCCTTTGTAGATGCAAAACCTGGGGCTCAGAGAAGTTAAGTCATTTGCCTAAGCTCACACAGTGAATACACAGTGGAGCCAACATTTGGACCCAGGTCTAGCTCTTGGCCACAAGCCCACTGCCTTTATGGTCCCCATACTTGTGCAGAGGTGATGAGCCTGTGGTCCCTGTCCCTACCAGAGCTTACAGGCCAGTGAGGCAAGAAGGCAGATGTCACCAGAAGAAAGAGGCCGGGGCAGGCTCTGCCCTGGCCTTCCAGCTTCAGCAAGTCCCTGAACTGTGCTGGGCCTCACTGCCCTCCCTTTTTAAGGGGGCCATGATGGCAGCCCCCAGCTCCCTGCAGCTGGGGAGTGAACACGGGACCCCTCAAGGGTCGGAGCGGGGACTGGGTGGACAAATGTCGTGCTCACAAATTTCTGAGCGAACACGAGGTCTTTGGTCGGCCACCCATACCACCTCTCGTGTGTGTGGTGCGCATGGCACGTGTGTGCGTGGCTTGCCTGAACTCGTAAGTGCCCATGGTGCACGTGCGTGCCTGAGGAGGGTGTGCTGGGTGCGCAGTGCAAGCTCCTTCTCCCTGCTGAGCGCCCCCTGCAGAAAGGCGGGGGCTGAGCCTGTGGCACAGCCCTTTTTCAGAAGAGTGAGGACGTGAACCACGATGCCTTCACGACACCTTCTGTCTGCAGCTGGGGTCTGAGGAAGCATTTCAAATCCCACCCACACCCCAGACCCACACGTCCCCTGCTCAGAGCCTCTCTGGCCACTTGGGCATGCTGCTCCGAACTCACGGCCGTTCTGCCCACAGCTTCTGTGGGGCGTCGGTGGGAGCTCGGCAGGGACGAGCTCATCGTCCCACCTGGCACAGCCCTTGGCAGGCTCCCCCTCTGGAACGGGAACAGAACTGTTTTCCCTGGGAGGCCAGACCCTGACCTCGGGCTGGGCAGTCTCCCTGGGTTCATGAGCAGCATGGGGGAGAGGCGCCTCCCCCAGGTTTCAGAAAATTGCCCCCCCAACCCTGCCAGCAAAGCAGCCAAACACCAGGAGGCTGCCTTTGGCTCTGTGCAAACAGCGGGCAGCAGGGCAGTGGGGAGGGTTGCTACACTCACCGGGTTCCATATGGTTCAGGGCGGGGACCTGGGAGGGGCCAGGCAGGATGCCTGTTGCAGCCCGGAAAGGAAGGAGGGGTCACAATAGCACGGTGGACGCTGTGCTCATTCCTTCACAGCGCCGACAGGACGCCCTGTGCCCCCAGGACCGGAGCCCTCTGGGTCTGGGCACAGCGTCCTGAGCACTCCGCATGCACCAACTGGAGCGCCACATGCCCGCGAGGCCAGCAGGGCCCTCGCAGTTTAGACTGGCACTGAGGCTGCCAAGCACGTGACATGTGGCGAGCCCCAGAGGGTCTGTCAGAGCCGATGCACGCCGGGTCCCTGCGACTCCGCGTGCATGTAAGACTGTGGGGCTCTCCTCGTAATTTTTTTCCTATTGACTCCACGTTGACATGATAATTTTCACATTGGGTTCAACGAAATACGTCATATTTCATTAACACAAATTCCCCCTGTTCCTTATTACTTTTAGGGTGGTGACTAGAAATGTCAAGTTCCATATAGGGCTCACATTATGTTTCACTAGACAGTGTTAATCTGGAAAGACGCAGGTGTAGACAGAGGAATTGTCATGGGTGGGGAGGAAAAATACCAAGTTCCGATCCCAGCTCCTTCACTTACTAGCTGGGCATCCTCAGACAAGGAGCCCAGCCTTTCTGAGCCATGGGTATGGCTGTAAAAGGCCTAATATCAGTGCGTGTGTCTTGGGTGTGCTGGGGGAGTTAAAGAATGAAGTGCAGGTGAGACACACAGTGGTTCCCTCGGTTCCAGCAGCAGGGGCGAGGGGTTCCTAGCTTGGGCTGAAACGCTGACGGCAGACGAGTTCCACCTCCCAGTGTGCAGGCGTTTGGAGAGACCTGGCTCAGCGCCCGGTGGGCAGGGAGAGGGCAGGCTGATTGGGGGGATGTGCGGGGATCAGTGCTGGGGGCGTGGGGTCTTCTGAAGCTCCAGGGTCTCCACATCCTGGCCAGCTTCCCTGCACATTTAAAGAGAGTCAGTGACCACGTTTGGTTTGTCACATAGGAGAAAGAAATAGTGATGGTGATGATGGTGGTGATGGTGACAATGGCAGTGATGGTGACGTTGGTGGTACTAATGATGATGGTTTTGATGGTGGGGATGGTGATGCTGGTGGTACTAATGATGATGGTGCTGATGGTGGGGATGGTAAGGATGGTGGTGGTGCTGATGGTGCTGACAACGACTCTTACAGGGAGACTTGTGTCTTACAACCCTGAGTCAGGGCCCCTGTTGCTGACCGTGGACTTCACAGCCCATCCATATAATTTCTCCATGAACTCTGACAGCTCCGTTCTGGGCCCACCTTTTCCTGTCTACAGAGATGTGGTGATAAACGGCTGCCTGGTCCCTACTGTGGAGGGAGGCTCGCACATGGGAGGTGGCTTTTTACACTAGCAGAGGGGAGTGTGTTGAGAACCAGAGGCCCGTGGGAGAAACATACCAACTCCAGGGCCCTGAGCTCTGACTCCTGGGGGGCAGTGCATGTGAAGGGGCGCCTCGGAGACTTTTGTGCACACTCGACTTAGAAACCATTGCATCAGAAGGACTCCAGTCTCTCCTTTTGCCTTGACATCCTGTTAATCAGCCAACTCTCCTCCCCCTCCCCCTTCTCAGACTCTCCCTGTGAGAAGGGAGTGGAGGAGGAGGGGGGTAGAATCGGAGGAGGAACTGGGCAGAACAGGAATAATGGACATTCCAGGGGATGCGATAAAATCTGTGCCCGCCCGTCCCAAGGCCCCCAGTCTGGAGGCAAGTCCAGGCTTGGGAGGGCTGTGGGTCTGCTGAGTTTTGGTGTGGAGGTGCGAGTGGGGGGGAGGGGGAAGTGAGAGAAAGGGAGGGGCCCCAGCCCCTGCGGAATCCCTCTCTGAGTCCAGGAGTGGAGGGAAGGGACCTGTGCTACGAGCCTGCCCTGGGCTGGGTGCCGGAAGCGGGCGGTAGGGCGTCTAGAACAGGGAATCTCCCGAGAGAGCAGGGGACTCATAATCCCACCTTTGATTGGCCTCGCGGGGATGGCCGGGAGACCAGTCGAAGGAGCTCCTTGCTGGCACCTGAAGGGCAGCCCACCAGGGACCCAGGTTGAAATCCCTAGGGGCTCACTACTGGGAGGTGCTCAGAAAAGGGGTGTCCATCCTCTCACACGGTGGCTGCCCCAGTCAGTCACACCAGCAGCCAGGGAACAGAGTGGTGACGCGGGTGGGGAGGGTGAGTGGGTCACTTGCACAGCCCCAGGGCCCCTGCCCGGCCTTACATTCTCCCCCAGCCCCCACTCCCTTCTCTTCAGGGGAGGGGTGAACACAGATTGCTTTCCAGACAGGGCAGCCCCTTCCCAAAGCCCCCAGCCCAGCTGGGCCAGCTCAGGCCATTTCTGTCTCAACCCTGCCCCCTCGAGGACAATCTGGGTGCAGCCTCCCCAGCTCCAACAAACCAATGCTGGGACCTGCCCTGTTGTTCACTGAGAGCTGGCCCAGCCTGTGCCAGGTGCAGCGCTGGCCACAGAAGAGGCCAGAGAGAGCAACTCATCCCTAAAAAGCCCCCCGACATTTTAGGCTCCCCTACCCTTTTCTGGGGACCCTCAGTAGCTTGGGCTCAGTCCCACACAATCCTCGACACCGTGTTGTCTCATTTCGTGTGTCTCTGTGCTGTGATGCACCAGGTCTTCTTCATCTGAGCTGTAGCCGCATAGGAGATGCTTAGTGCAGGGGTGCGATGGGTGGGCGGGCGGAGGAATGATGGATGGGTGAAGGAACAAATGGTGAAGGAGTGCAGCAATGACACCTGGATTACAAACAAGGGATTTGGAGGGATACGCGGGTCGTGGGCCATTTCCCAGCTGTGAGGCCTTCCGGTCACTTAAGCTCTTTAAGCCTCAGTTTTCGTATCTGTGAAATGGGGATAATTCTAGTGACTTCTGCCTGGGCCGCTGGCACATGCTGTCATCATTACCATTTTGCAACAGAGGAGGTAGGAGCTCAGAGAGGGGAGCGTGGGCACAGGCCACAGAGCTGGGAGGGCCAGGGGCTGGGGAGGGAGGTTCCCCTCGAGACAGAAGTCATGCCTCTTGCGCTTTGCCCCAGAGCCTCATTCGCCAATGAGCCTCACACTCTCTCACCAGAAGGCGGGCCCACCTTCCAGTCACCCAAGAGGACATTTCAGGTCCCCTGCGGGGCCCGCCCACCACCACTAGCCTCACGCTTCCTGCTCCCATGCCCACAGCCATGTGTTTTTGTGAAAATGAGGTAAACTGATGCGTCAAAGTCAAGTTAGACACTGACCTGTCCCCAGGTCCATTTTCAGAGAGCCGGGGAGAAACCAGTAGATCCGCATCTGCTTGCCTTTCTTTTCTCCTTTTTTAAAAAAATTTTAGAAAGATTTTATTTATTTATCTTTAGAGGGGAAGGGAAGGAGAGAGGGGAAGAAACATCAATGTGTGGTTGCCTCTCATGCATCCCCCACGGAGAACTGGCCTGCAACCCAGGCATGTGTCCTGGCTGGGAATCGAACCTTGATCCTTTGGTTCACAGGCCTGCGCTCAATCCACTGAGCTACACCAGCCAGGGCGTCTGCTTGCCTTTCCACGTCACCTCGCCATGCGCCTATGGCTCTCCCTACAGCAGCTTTGCTCTTTCCCTTCCCAGTTGTCATGTGCTGAGTTCATCCAACCAGTAGGATAAAGGGGATCAACTCATTGCTTTTAACCACCTCCTGATCCCCTCCTCGTCCAGACGGTTAAGTGCCTGACACGGCCCAGTCTGTCCACTGGCTGGGTGGCCGATAAACAACTGAAATCTGTTTCCCACAGTTCTGGAGGCTGGAAGCCCGAGACCCAGGTGCTGGCGTGGTCACAATCTGCCTCTCTCCCTGGCTCCTCCCTGGAATCTTCCATGGATCAGCCCATGATGGGAGGGGTGAGAGCCGGGGGCTCCTCCCCCCTTACCTACCTCCCTCCCAAGGCCCCACCTCCTAGCACCACCCTCTTCGGAGGTCAGTGTGCAAACTGGGGAGGAACACAAACACCCAGATCTCAGCAGGCACTATGCTCCTTTCTCTTTCCATTTTTAAGTCACTTTAACCAAACAGCAAAGGCAAGGCACATCACGTGCAGTGAACTGTGCCTGGCCTGTGTACAGAGTGGTGGGCAGCCTGGGATGGTGCAGAGTGGTGTGTGTTCTGCACCAACTGGTGTTCGGAAGGCTGTGAGTAACACGGGACGGTGCAGTGGCATTCGAGTCACGAGTTAACAGAGGAGGCCGATCCAGAGTCCCCACGCTCTGCCTCCCCTGCCCAGCACCCAGGGGGTGGTTCCCATCCTGCAAGAATCACCAGAAGTCCAGGTCAGAACACAGATTCTGGGCCCGGCCTAATAGAAGGGAAGCCACGTAGTCAAGGCGGGGTCCGGGAGTCTGCATTTCAGCAAGGTCCACAGGCCTTTGCTGGTGCTTCTCAACCTTGGGTGCACCCTGAGCCCCTGGAAAAACCTCAGTGCCAGGCTCCTGCCCAGCCCACCTTAGTCAGGGTGCCTGGGGGTGCAGAGGTGGGGCAGTATCCAGGCACAGGTGTTTAATATTAAAGATTCCAGGTGCTTCCAATGGAATGCTGTTTGAGCAGGGGCTGGATTGTTGTTGGGAGGGGCTACTGAGGAGGGTGGGGGGTGGGACAGGTGGGTGAGGCTGGTGTGCTCAGTGTTGCACCAGGGGAACCCAGCAAGGACAGGCTGTGACTGGGGAGCACTGGGCACCCTGCTCTGCCGGGATGTGTCTCGGCGTTGCCTCCTCCTTCCTGTCTTCCCTGTAAATGCAGTGGCATCTGCAGAAGTCCATTCCAGAGGGCCATCATCAAAGAGACTTTGATGTGACCACCCGCAATTTGGACGGACACGAGGCTGGGCTCCACTCTCTCTGGCCTTCCTGGGACAATGTTTTGCCTCCACCTCATGTCCCTCATCACGTCTGCTGTGAGATGAAAACAGTGCTGGCCCGTGTGGCACCGGGCTGGCCATGGTCAGTTTCTCCCTCTGTACAAGGGGTGCAGCCGGCCCTGGCCGAGCAGCTGGCTGTGGATAAAAAGACAGCCATCAGGGCTGCCTGGGGAGGTTCTGGCTTTGCCGTCTGCTCCCGTTGGGCCTGGCAAAGCAGGGTCAGGCTCTAATTCAAAGAAAGCAGGAGGCTGGTGAGAGTGCCAGGGGACCCCAAGGGCGCTGGCACCTTGCCTACCGCAGCTGGTGACACAGAGCCCTCTCCAAATCTTCCTGTGTCCCCACCTACCTGCGTGAGCCTCTGTGCTTTATGAGTTTCGCCCATAAAACAAGAACAGGTTTATTGCTTTGGGTTGAAAACAGAGAATCACAAGAGATACTTTCTCGTGGTCACTGGGACAAAGTGTGGCAGAGGGTATGAGCTCAATGGCCACGTCGTTCTGCGCAGGCACCAACAGGGGGTCTGAGTGACTGGAGACACCCTCCCCAAACGGCCCCAGACTGTCCATTCTAGGTCAGCACAAGTAGGAGCTCCAACAGACCTCCTGCCACCCACAGAGGGGACGGGCTCTACAGCAGGGCTGATGACAGCCAAGCTGATGGCTGGCCTCCAGGCGTGGCAGGGCCAGCGAGCTGGGACCAGGGTCTGGGTCACTTCTCAGGGGGGTCAATGCACACACTGTCTGGGCGCCTCTTTGCTCTTGAGCCGACACACTTCTCCTGCTACTTTGAGGATGAAAACGGAGAGTCCATATTTTTATGACAATGATCCAGGTACTAGGTAGGGCAAAGGGCCAGTGGACGTGCTGCGCCACCCTGCTTGTGTGAGTGTACGTGACTCTGGGAGGTCTTACACCACTAGATGGCGCCAACAGCAAGGGCTTGGCACAGAGGAGCCCATCCAGGGGGCCTCTCTGCCACTTCCTCCCTGGGATCTTTAACTTGGTGTGGAGACAGCAAGCTGGACAGTGATGGTGTGGAGACGGGTCCCACCAGGTTACAGCTCACCCAACTCAACTCGCAGTGTCCAGGCTCCAAGTGTTTGGGGGACACTCTGGGGACAGGGGGGTAGGGAGGAGAAGTCATGCTCTTAAGTGCCACACACCAGCCCCTGCGCAAGTACATCTGCACACGCTGTGAAACCTCGGGCCCCCAGCGGCTTCTGGGGGGCATTCCTGTGACCGCATCACACATGGGGGTGCTGAGGCTTGGGACAGCTAGGAAGCTTGTCCAAGGCCCCCCGAGAAGGCCACTTCTGTCACAGGCCTCACACTCTCTCCATGGGTGGAGAATAAGGTTCTGCTTGCCCTCCGCCAGTGCGGGAGGCTGCCCCCCCTTCCAGCACAGCAGGGAAGCCTCTCCTCCCTGTACAGTCAGTCGGTCGGAGTGAAGTGCGCTCGCGTATGTGGGGTTGCATTTAATGACTTGGGGGGTCCGTGGTCACGCGGTGCTTTCAAGGAAAAGTGAATGAGGTAGGCAGACACCTACATCCCAAGTGAAGACTGACCGGCCCTGGTCACCCCACAGCAGTGTGCTCCACCCCAGCAGACGCATCTGACACCAAGCCCGGAGGTGACCGGACCTCCAGGCAGGGCTTGCCTTTTTGACTTCCACAGGTCCTGCCCTGGTGGAAGGGATTTGTCACACTGACCATGCACTGGGCTCCGAACTGGAGTCCAGCAGATCAGCATCCCAGCCGGGACACAGCCCTCTGCACACAGCCCCATGTTGTGGCAAATCGCCCCCCGTCTGTCCCTCCTATCAGCTGCGGGTCCCCTGGGCGCAGGAGATGTTCCCCTTTTTCTGCAAATGCTGACAACCTCAGAGAGACTAAGAGCGAGCTCCGCAAGCGTTTGCTGAGTGACTGAAAGAGCCCAGAGGAGGCGGAGGGGGTGGAAAGGGGAGCTAAGAGAGTCGTTTGCGCCTGGGCCCAGACGGGGGCCGTGTGGCCCTGGACCTGTCCCTCTGCCTCTTTGGGGCTCAGTTTCCTCCTCGGCAAAGGGAGGAGACTGAGTGTCCCGGCCTCTGTGGTTCGACAATGACGGGCAGTTCTGCAAATTCCACCATGAGGGCTCCTCCGGTTTCAGATGCAGGGGTGGCCTGGGGCCCGCCTGCACCTGGGTGCCTCTGCCCACCTCAGACTCTGAAGTCACGGGTGAGACGCCTGGACTGGGTGCCTCCCCGCAGGGACCGCACCAGCCTGGAAGGCTGACCGAAGGCCCGCTCTCTGTGCACTGCGGACTCTCGTGGGCCCAGGTTTCCTCCTGTGTAAAGAGTGGGGGTCTGGGTGGTTGTCCAGGGAGGGGAGGGAAGGTGACTGGACCCCAGAGGTAGAGGCAGCTTGAAGCCCACGTACCTGCTGTCCTTTCCTGTGCTCAGAGGGGAAAACAATGATGACAATTAAAAACAACAGTAGCCGTAGAAACAAGTTGGCTGGCTGAGCCCAGGTGTTGAGTCTGAGTTTGGGGTCCCTGTGAGCTCCGAGGGGCCCTTTGTGGAGGAAACAGGGCCTCAGCTCCCACATGTGTCACTCAAGGCCAACTCACCGACCCCCAGGAGGAGGGAGGAGGGAGAAGAGAAGGGGGAAGGACACAGCCATGGGGCTTTGGTGGCCAGAGTTCTGATGCAGAGTCCAGGCCCACAGCCCACCAACGGGGGGTTCAAGCAACTGGCTTCATGTCCCTGAACTCCAGGCTCTTGGCCTTATTTCTCCTTTTGAGGAGAAAGGAGATGGGCCATTAAATGCATGCAGGAGAAATATGACTTCATGTAAGGCTTTTGAACACCGTGAAAGTGGGAAGATGCTGGCAGGCCCTTTGGGCTCTGACCCTAGCCTGGCAGCCCCCCTTTATCTCTGCCATCCCCCCCCACAGGCCCTGTCTCTAGCCCCCACGGCCATGATCTTCACCCCGGCACCCCCGGAGGACACATCTTCACAGCCCCAATTCTGCAAGTGGCCCTGCGAGTGCCCACCATCCCCACCCCGCTGCCCGCTGGGGGTCAGCCTCATCACTGATGGCTGTGAGTGCTGTAAGGTGTGTGCCCAGCAGCTCGGGGACAACTGCACAGAGGCTGCCACCTGCGACCCCCACCGGGGCCTCTACTGTGACTACAGCGGGGACCGCCCGAGGTACGCAATAGGAGTGTGTGCACGTAAGTGACACCTTCCCTCCCTTCTGGCCATTGGCCCCCCTGCACCCCCCAGTTCTGGCCCAGGGCCCCTCACCTGGACCCTTCCTCTGGCCAGGCTCCTGCTCTGCAGGAGGTGTCCCTCACTCCCCCACCCCCCGGCCATCATTAGAGGCTGGAGGCTGGGCCCTACGGGACAAGGGGAGATGCCTGCGTTCCTCTTGCCTCCGGAACCCGGCATTCTGCTCTTTCCTCAGCCCTGGAGGCACATCCATGGCAGATGCCAGGGGGGAAGGGGCTACCAGGACTGGCTCGGCCTGGCTGCATTCTCTTAGTGGCAGGACCCCCCACTGGGTGCCCGTGGCCTCCCAGGGCCACTAGGACCCTGCCGAGCTCCAGCTAGTTTAGTGATGCTGTAAGCTGAAATAATACACACTTTAAAAATTCCATGGTCTTGAAAGAACAAAAGCCAGCAGCCTGCAATCATTCCTTCGTACCACCCACCCATGCCCAGTTACTACAGTTACTCAACTTCTCAGCCCTCTCTTCTGGTTGGTAGTTGTAACTGCACAATACAGATCAATTGTTCTACCTGGACCGACTTAAAACGTCTATCAGCGACCTTATATGACAGCTAGTGGGCTAATGACTCAGCTCCTCAATGTCACGTGGCACCTCCCTATCTCCAGCGTTGTCATGGTTATGTCTGCACGGCCATCCCAACCCTCGCTATTATGCGTATTCGAGCGTTGTTTGCTGTGCAGGAGATCCTGTGCTCGTTTGAATTTCCTTTCTGATGAAGCCCTGTGTTTTTCCTGGCGTTTCTATTTGCCTTTGCTTTTTTTTCCCCCTCTAGGTCTTTAGAGTATCCTCATGTAAAGGGGGGGCTGCTGGTCTTTGTGTTCTGTTTTCTCTTTGAGTGCCACATCATGGCCCTTTCGGTTCCCGAAGACCTCCTTTCTGCCACTTTCTGATCCCTTGCTTCTGTCTGACTGGCATTTATCTGGCCTGAGTCATCTAAGCCTTCACCCAGGAAGCATGACCCAGCACGATGCAGAGAGGTGACCAGGCGTCAGGACGGGGCAGCCCAACCTCCGAAAAGTCCCTCAAAGCCTCGTAAACCCAAGAGCCTCTGTTTTTCTTTGGTGACGAATCAAGCCTTCACCATAACTCTGGCTCTACATGCACCCTGTTTCGTAGTTGCAAACAGCACAGTCTCTCATCCACAGCTAGCCCGCTGCACCCCCGGGAGGGGTTGTGGATGAGTTGTGGATGTAACTCCAAGTCAGACAATGCCATCTGAGCCGAGGGGCTAACCTGTGAGTGCTTCCTGCTCTCTTCCCATTGGCATGTGTGTCCCCTTCCACAGCAAGTCACCTGTCTGCGGCTCTGCCAGTAACCGCCTGTGAAACCCCATCCTTCTGTTATTCCTGGTGTTCAGATCCACCATGCCCCCCAGAGCTGGGTGTTTGAATGGGACTTACAGCACCGGCCTGCAAAGGATCTCCCGACGTGCTGGTTAAAAGTGTGACTCTGAGCCCCCGCACTGCCAGGAGTGGGCATGGAAGCCACACGCTTAACAAGCTCCCCGAGTGATCTTTGGGTGTGTCCGAGTGGGAGACCGACATACAGCAGCCCCCCCTTACCTGCAGGGTGCGTTCCAGGACTCCCAGCGGAGGCCTGAAACCACACATAGTGCCGAACCCTACACATGCTCTGTGTTTTCCTATATTTGCACACCTCGGTAGAGTTGAATGTATACATTAGACAGAGCAGGAGACCGACAGTAACGACTAGTAACGAATAGAGCAGTCGTCACTGTGTTCTGTACGTAATGAGCGCTGAGTGCGTGAGGTGTTAGAAGTGAAGTACGGGTGACTCGCACACAAGCCCCGCGACCCCGTGAGAGTTGATCTGATCCCCAAGCCGGCTGCACGGTGAGTGAGGGACGGGGCGTCCACAGAGTGGACACGCTGGACAAAGGGCGACTCCTCTTCCGAGTGGGAGAGAGCAGGAGGGTGTGGGATTTTAGCACGTCATTCAGAACAGCCCGCAATCTAAAACTTCTGAATGGTTTGTTTCTGGAATATTTTCTGACTTGGTCGATCACAGGTGACTGAAACCGTGGGGAACAAAGCCGTGGATGAGGGGAGGGTGCCACTGTATGGAATCAGTGCCACACTCGCTCCCCGAACCCAGGTTTGGAGGCTGGACTCAGCCTTCCGGCACTCGAATCCCCTCCCGGCAGAGGAGGCTGTCTCCTCATCTCTCTCCCCTTCCACAGCTGTTCTTCAAGGTTACTGGAAAGGTCAGTCAGTTCACCGGGATTGTAACAATCTCCAAAGCTATATTGACCTATTAGCATGTGCCAGGCACCACACCTTTGCAGACAGGCCCTCATGGACTCAGAGCCTGTGCAGGCCTGAACTGCCTCCCCTGCCTGCCCCTCCCCACCTGGAAACCGCCCCCTCCACCCCAGCCCACCCACCCCTCGGTGTCTTCAGCCACGGCGGCCTCTCAGCTCCTGCTCACCATGCACCTCTGTGTGCTTCCTTCCTTTCATTTGGGAGGAAGACTGTGGCCTGCAGGAGACTTTCATAGGTGTCACCCTGGCCAAGGTCTGCAGACGCTGGAATAAATAAAGTTGAAAGGTGTTACAGAGCTTCTCAGAGGTTTTGAGTGTTTCTGTCCACTGTCCAGTTCCCAAAAGGGGAGCCGTCAGCAGAAGCCTTCTCTTTTCAAGCCTCTTTGCACAATGAACTCTTCTGTCCCTGTTGGTTTTGACCTGCCCACCCACCCCACCATACACACACACACACACACACACAGACAACCACATTTTGTGCATATGTGTACGCCTGCACACACACACACACTCCCTGGCGTGCTTCTGGACATCTTCCCAGAAACACTGCCATAGTGTGTGAGTTCGTGAGCCCCTCGTTCAGGGAAGGAGAGCCCAGGGCCTGACGGTGACAGAGAGGAAGACACCATGGGGCAAGGACAGGGGGTGAGAGAAGGACGAATTCCTCATCCAATGGTCCACTTGGCCAAAGGACAGTTCCCAGACCAGCTAAGCCTGTCCTTGGAGAGGAGCCCATAACTAGTTCAGGACAAGACAGGTAATTACAAATGAGCACTTGTAATATGGAGTCATAAAACGCAGAGCGAGAATGGTGGGGACTCTGGCGAAATGTCGAGTGCAAGCTTTGGCTAGAGAGGTGGCCGGTCCTGGGCACCAGCCACGATGGCAGGCGGAGAAGTGAGCCTGGTCTCGGCCATTCCTCTCTGTTTTCGAGAAAATCCAAAAATCCAGATTTGGGTATAATTTGTACATGTTGGCAACACATTCAAAAAAATTTTTTAAATACTCTATGAGCCAAACTAAACACTTCCGTGGGCAGAGAACAGCCTCTGAATTCTCCTCTTTGGCTATTTCTGTTGCATAAACACTATTCTGCCTTCTTCGCCGCGGGGGCAGGCCCGGGGCAGTGTGGTCTGCTGGAGGATCGTGAACTTGACCGGCAGATTTGGGTTTTGAATCCTGGCTCTGGCGCTTGCCGGCTACGTGACCTTGGGCTCGTTGCTGAAGGAGCTTAGCCAGACCAACCGCATGTGGTTGTTGAAAGTCAGCTAGGGAATGCGTTCGAGCCTCAGGTGGGATTGGCTGCCGTGTCCACTGCTATGTTCTGTGCTTTAACTTTCCTTTGGCGACACCCCCTTGGCGCTGTCTGAGGTCATCCTCAGAGGGGGCAGGCCCAGTTCTAGGCTCAGACACCCCAGTGTGGAGCGTGAGGGAGGAGAAAACCCACGCGCATAGTCTTTGGAGCTGGACAACTTGAGTTCGCATCCTGGCAACGTAACTAATGAGGGGTGATGACTCAGGGCTGGCTGATCATCAAGGAAAAAGTGACAAATGTGCCTGTCTCTTTAGGCATTTGGGATGTCAGGTGATCCACAAGAGCAGTTCCCCTGGCTCCCATCCATCCGTCCGTCTGTCCATCCATCCACAGATGCATTCGTGCAGGGAAACAATGACAGGGTTCCAACAAGGCCCGACCTGCCGTCCCTGCTCTCGTGCAGCTGACCGCCCTTTGGGGTGTTGTTGAGGGGAGTGAGGGCCCAATGGCAGAGCACGGTGACCTGAGTCCCTGGAAATCCTTCAATAAGAAGGAAGACGGCCAGGCCACACCCAGACTTGCAAGTCGGAGACGTGATAGGAGGTGGCGAAGGAGACTCGCCCAGCTTCACTGACGCTGGCCCTCCCATCGGTCAGCGAGTGTGGCTGTGGCCTGTTTTGTTTACTGCCGAATCTCCAATGCCTGGAACATCCCATCAACATGCAGGGAATGACTGAATCTTTGTTTCCACGTGTTCTGATTGGTTTTTCGTGTCTGCCGCACTCAGAACCATGGCCCTGGTGATATTTGTCGGTGCCAGGCTTTGTGCCTTGAGCTCAGGACAGGACAGGGGGCTGCCGCTTGGGTCCCCAGTCCTGCGATGCTCGGTCCTGTTACGCTGGCACCAGGTGTTACTCAATGAGCCTCAGCTGAAGCTCCAAAGGAACTCCTGCTCTCTCTCTGCTCAAGTCCCACCCACTCCCCATCGCTGTTGGGTCCCTGCCTTTGCTGACTCCCCCTCCCCCATGGTGAGGGATTCCCGGGTCAGGTGAGGTCCACGGTGGAAGGCTGCCCTGGCTGGGGCACCAGGCCTAACCTGGCCATGCTGTGTTCGCAGAGGTGGTCGGCGTGGGCTGCGTCCTGGACGGGGTGCGCTACAGCAATGGCCAGTCCTTCCAACCCAATTGCAAGTTCAACTGCACGTGTGTGGATGGCGCCGTGGGCTGCACGCCGCTGTGCCTCCGAGTGCGCCCCCCACGCCTCTGGTGCCACCACCCACGGCGGGTCAGCTTGCCTGGCCGCTGCTGTGAACAGTGGGTGTGTGACGATGAGGCCAGGAGGCTGCGCAAGACAGCACCACGCCACACGGGAGCCCTAGGTGGGTGCTGCGCGTGGGCCCTGGGAGGGCTGGCCCTGGGGAGGGGGGCGGACCCTCCTGGAGCTCTGACTGCCTGCCTATGGTTGACCACAAAGCCCGCAGTCCAGTTCCCAGTCCTCCACTCGCTAGCTGAGTGACCCTGGCAGAGTCACATCTCCTCTGGCCTCTGTTTCCCGTGGGCACGATGGGAGTGACACCCTCTGCCCTGCATGTCGTGTGGGATCCTCTGAGCATAGAATGAGGAAGGGCTCTATACAGAACAAAGCCAGGCACATGTGCTTCTTCACGATCCTACTTAAGCGATTGGGTGGGGGTATGGAGGTGGAGGAGGGGTGAGTGCGTGGCGGGCACCCGGGGAGGAGCGGCGGGAGCCGCAGGTGCAAGGGCAGGAGAGGCAGGAGACCTTTCACGGTGGCAGGGAGGGCCCCTCCTGTGGTCCTGACACTGTTGGGAGCAGGTGACTCTCTGCGATGGGGCTGCCGCCCTGTGCACTGTGGGACGTCAGCAGCGTCCCTCACCCCGACCCACTGGCTGCCAGTCACACCTGCCACGCAAACAGTCACCACCCAAACTCCCTGCAGACCTCCCTGTGTCCTGGGGGACAGAGTGGCCCTCAGCGGAGCCTCCCGGGCAGCCCTGAGACACTGCCATTTTCTGTGGGGACAGAGGAAAAAGCTGAGAGAGACAGATCCAAGAGGCAGGTTGGAAGCAGGAAGAGATTTTGCAGAAGCCAAGTGAGGAGTGTCTCAGAACGGAACTCACTGGAGAGCAGAGCAGAGGGCGCACTGGGGAGGGAGGGACAGCGGTTCCCCCACCCCCATCCCCTGCCTTGGTTCAGGCTGGGACTGCCTTTCTGGAGGGAGCTTGGGGGGCCCCTCAGCTCCTGGGCCAGCCCCATGAAAGAGGTGACAGGAAAAGCTGTGTCCCTAGCAACCCGGGGCCGCAGCAGCCCCAGCAGGTCCCCCAGTTGGCAGAGCCACAGAGGGTCACCAGGAGGTGTGGCAGCAGCTGTCTGCCCGTTGTGTGTGGCCCAGTGACCCCGTTCTGACCGAACACAGGCAGAGCCGTGTGCGTGACCCAGAAACCAAAGCCCTTTTTGTCCTCCCAGGCACACCCCGCCCTCCCCTCAGCCTGACAGCACACCCAGCTCAGCCAGCCCAGCCCTGCCCCTCCCCCCGAGAACTCTCCGTTCTCCCCTCTGTCTCCCAAACCTCCCCTGCTTCTCTCCCTCCTCCATCCCCTCGTTTTTTTTTTCGTCCATGCTCCCTGCACACCTGTCAGCCTGGAAGGTCTGCATGTGGGGAACGGAGTCTCCCTCTTTTTCCTCCTCCTCCTCCTCCTCCCATTGGAGGTCTTCCCTTTCCAATTCTGTTCCCCCCACCCCACCATTTGTAACACCTTTCTCTCCCAGGCCCCCTCCTCTCCCCTCCCCTCCCCTCCCCTCCCCACACTCTCTCTCCATCTGTCTTCCTCGCCTTCCCTCTGCCTGTTCCTTTCTCTGCTCTCTTGCACACTGAGACTGGCTTCCTCCTGGGGTCTGACTCTTGTGCACCTCGTTCCATCTTCCTGTGGGACCCCTCCTCTGTCTCCCTGGCTTTCCACCCACCTCCATCCCTAGCTCTTTCCATTTTCCATCTCTCCAAGAACCGGTGAGCACTCACCACACTCTGGATGCCGGGACGTAAACATTAACAGTGCCGTCCGAGAGTTGGTGTTTGCTGGTCGATGATCGAGAAACCACATGAGCCCACATTTACTGAGGCCTTACTAAGGGCCAGGGACGGTTGGAGTGCTGTCACTTGTGTGCCCGATCTTTTCCGGCCCTGGGAGGCAGAGGCCCCCGCCCATCCCCCTGGCAGGTGGCTGTGCTAGAGTTGAACCCAAGCTGTTTGACTCTGAAGCCCATGTGCTCCGTGACCATTGTGCCCTCAGCACTGCCCAGAGGAAATGCTGGGTCCTAGGGTGTGGCCACCGCCTTTGGCCTTCCCCAGGTAACCTTAACCTCACAGGGGCAGGAACAGTGTCTCGTAACCTTGCATGCCCAGCACCAAGCAGATGACCGAGACATCGTCAGTATCTAGAGTCCTTTTCTTCCCACACCAGCTCCACGAGGCAGATGCGATGGTCCCAATGAGGAGACAGAGGCCAGAGTGAGTTGTCTAGGATCCCACGAGCAGGATTTGAACTCAGTTCCCCCGTCTTTACAGATGGTCTTCCCCCCAGAGAAGTGGAAGGAACTCAGAACAAGTCCTCCTCTCCCTGGGGACCCACAACTAGATAGAAGCCAGCCTGCCACCTCTCTCCTTGCAGAGTTTCAGGGATCCAGCGTGCAGGGCAGTGATGGGGGCGTTGGAGGTGACAGAGCTGGGGACTCATGGGGAACGTGGTCCCCACTCTCGGCGGCTGAGAGTGAGCTTGAGCCCTGGCACAGGAACTGCGTTGCCTACGCAAGCCCCTGGAGTCCCTGCTCCACCAGCTGTGGCCTGGGCGTCTCCACGCGGGTCTCCAATGCCAATGCCCACTGCTGGCCTGAGCAGGAGCGGCGCCTCTGCAGCCTGCGGCCCTGTGACACGGACATCCGTCCACTCATCAAGGTGGGTCCGCCTCCCAGGGGAGCGGGGGTGGGCAGGACTTGGACTGCCCAGAAAAGCTTGGCTTTGAGCCCGGCTCCTAAACTTTCTCATGGGGCCATCGTAGAATGGGAATAACCAGGCCCCCCTCCCAACAGTTATGGGGGCAACGAGTGTTACCAGGTTGGAGTGTTGCACATTTCACTCAATGAAAGTGAGAGTGGTGAGCAGATTGTTCAAATCAAGGTCGCTCTGGAGAGAACCCAGGGCCTTCAGGAGGGCTCTTGGGGTGACTCTGAGGAACCCCCACTGACCGCCATTCTCTCTGCTCCTGCGCCAGCCATCCCCATGCACTGCATGACAGCCACACTGGGTGACAGGGGAGCACTAAACAGGGCCGGGGCCGGACAGCTGGAGACGGGGCATTCTTGTCTGCGGCTGACTGCAAGGGACAGCAACAGTCTCCTCGCATCTCGGAGCCCCAGCCTCCACACCAATAAGATACTGGAGTTGATCTCAGACAGCCCTTCCAGCTCCGAGGGTCGAGAAAAATCAAAATAAAGGACACTGAGGACGGTCTGCAGCAGACACAGCCGACTGCACTCCAATCCTCACTCAGAAATGGGCCTGACAGCCCGAATTCCAGTCCTCCTCACTTGTGCCATGGGACTGTTCATACGCCCGATGCCACTGAAAAGGAAAAAAGAAACAATTCAGGACTGATGGTTTCTTGGGGACAGGGTTGCCCAGTAGACCTGACAGCCCAGCTGCCAACGATTCCTCCTGTGCCCTGTCCCCTGTGCCCTGTGCCCTGCCATGGGCAGCCCTCTGTCAGTCTGGATCCTCTACCACCTCCTTCTCTTGCATCTCTTCTGCTCTCCCCTCCCTCTCTGATTATATTCCCTGTCCCACTGGCCTCTGTGTTCTGGGCACTTTGTGGGCAGTAGGTGCCCTGCAGACATCTCACCATGAAAGCATGATTGTACCAGCCAGCAGCCACAGGAAAAATAAGAACAAAGTCCCAAGCTCCCTGAGTGCACGGTGACCTCGCAGTAGACGGGGGCTCACCACAAAGCTCATTCAAGTCTCCTCTGTCACCCTGACCCCCACCTTTACCACCCAATTTTGTTTCCTTAAATTGCATGAGCCCCGCACCCCATGCACCTGGATCTGCTCCCCCTCCCTGCTCCGTTGTGGCATAGTGCTGGTCCATGGTAGACCCCAGAACCATTAGTTCAATGGGTTTAGTATGTGCCTACTATGCGCCAGGCATGGAATGAGACAGTAGACACCCAGAAGGAGCCCCACTCTTGACGGCCCGGAGCCCAGTGGAGAGCCGGGGCTCCTTTTGAATAATTCCCATCGAGTTAAAGAAGTTGCATGACAAGGGTGTGTGAGGGGCCACGGGAAGCTGAAGAGGGACAGGGCGGGGCAAAGCGTGTTGCCAGTCATGGAGTCCCCTGGTGGTTCTGCCACTGACCAGCTGGGGGCATTTGGTTGACTGAAGGAGCTACAAAGGCACCCTGTGTTGCTGAAACTGTGACGAAGGACAGGGCAGTGGCTGGGCAGAAGTGGAAGAAAGAAGGGAAATCACAGACAGGCAGGAGCTGAGTGAGCCAAGCCGGCCCCCTCTGTGGTCCTCGGGTCGACACAGCTGGGCCGTGCTGTGTCAGGGAGGGCCTTCCCAGCTTGAAGATGCTGCAGGTCTCAAAGTAAGGTGGAGGGCTTTCCTGTGGCGAGTAAGGAGGGACCACTGAGGGCTTGGAGGAAAGAGGTCATTGTTCGTCCTCAGAGCACCCCCAACTGACACCTTTTTCTCGTAGGAAGGGAAGAAATGTCTGGCTGTATACCAGCCAGAAGCACCCGTGAACTTCACCCTCGCCGGCTGCGTCAGCACACGTGTCTACCGGCCCAAGTACTGCGGGGTCTGCACGGACAACAGGTGCTGCATCCCGTACAAGTCCAAGACCATCAGCGTCTCCTTCCAGTGCCCTGATGGGCCTGGCTTCTCTCGCCAGGTGCTCTGGATTAATGCCTGCTTCTGCAACCTGACCTGTCGGAACCCCAATGACATCTTTGCTGATTTGGACTCCTACCCCGACTTTTCAGAAATCGCCAACTAGGCAGGCATGCCACACAGCACCCGGGGCCCGGCCCAGTCCCGGCAAAGCAGCCGGCCCCTGGAGGCCCCCCATGGAGCCTCCTCCCGTCCACTTCCCATTCATTCCTAATGACCCTGACCCAGACCCACGGCCCCTTTCCTGTCTCCGACCACTCAGATGATGCCGCGCTGCCATTCAGGCCCAGACTGCGCGCCCTGTCCTTGCCTGCGTTCCACAGGCGCTCTGGAGGAAGTGCCTGGCTCCTCCTGTCCCAGACGGTGCCATGGAGCCTGATCTGGCCTGTGCAAGCCACGGGGGCTTCCTCCTGAGTCTCGAGGGGCCGAATCGGCTGGACATTGAATATCCCTGATTCCCCCTTGAGATGCCAAGCACAAAACTGTTCAGATCCATTCGCAGGATAGGCGGGCTTTAGTTCAGTGGGACAGTCTGCTACTGGGGCCCTGATGGGAGGCGCCGTGACAGACAGCCCTGCCTCTGAGCACAGCGCACCGAAGCACCTCTGGTTCCAAAGATCTACATGCCACAGGCCACCCAGCACTCACCAAGTGAGGTGAATGGTTATTTGGCTTCGATTTCTCACGAAACACCGTGTCTATTAGTCCGGGCATCGTCGAGGCTGAGTTCCTCTCCATTCCTGCACTGAGAAGGATACCTGGGTTCATTTCGGTCAGAAATGCAATTTGACAAATTTCTTTCTTGTTCATGGAAAAGTCCCCAGTCAGCGCTGCAGGGCAGAGCGAGGGCAGTCAGCTTCCAGAAGGAGGGAGGACTCTAGCGTGAACCTGCTACTGGCCACCAGGACACCAGGGGTTGGCTGGACTCCTCAAATCCAGACCCTTGCCCAGCTTGGGGGCTTATGGGAGTTGGTGGAGCCCCTGGGGTGGCCTGTCTGACCCCTGAGAATGGGGTCCTGAGACATTTTTCTGCACTTGCGGAGCTTCAGATGCAGTCCAGGCCAGAGCTTCCCAAAATGACTCAGAGCTCCGGCCAGGTGGGGGTCAAACCAAGCAGTGGGTCTTGTCTGTGTCAGCCTGGGTGGCCGGGGTCACAGGGCTCAGGATACAATGTCCCCTTCCACCACAGTGGCCCATTTTACAGACTGGGGCCTGCTGACCCAAACAACGCAATTCTGGAGCGAAGACAGCGGGTTACTAGCTGTGTAGAAACAGAAACCTACTTCACGGGGAGTAAAAGCCAAAGAAAGGGGTTGAGGCTAACACGAAGAGAAGGCCGTCACGAGTGTGGGTGAGGCGAGTGTTTATTGTGCTAGTGAAATAGAAGTACTTAAGGTCACTATTCTTTCATGCAGTGCCGTCTACGTGCCCTGCTCACGCTGCACTGCTAGTGTACGGAACCATGTTTAAAGTGCCCACAATTATTTCTGTTCTCACAAATGTGAACTGGAATCTCAGCCAGGTGAGGGAATTCGGCCAAAGTCGCCCACCTGGTAAGAGGGGGAATCAGGATTCCAATCCCAGCTGGGCTGACGTCATAAGCCGCCGTGTCCCCTGATTTTCGGAGCTTCCAAACGCGCCCGAGCAGGAAAGTAGCTTAAAGTCAGAGACTTCTTTGCCCTTCTCTATGGCCTCTCTAGGCCCCTTTGCCAGCTACAAGAATCTGACGTTCAAAGCAAGCAGGTGCCTGGGCGTCCACACATACTGGGGGTGGGGGGACCGAAATCCGTGGGTCCCCGTAGTTAGTCCCCTCCTTCGTGTCAGGGCCCGTGCTCACCGGGCACTTAAGAGACGGTTTCGTTGGTCCAGCGCTGCATGTTGGACGGTGTGCAGCGAAGGGAATTCTGTGCGCAGAGGGGCCCTGAACGGGGACAGAGAACCACGACGTGTTCTCCATCCTGTGGCCTCCTGAATGCTCAGCCCAGTGCAAGGCATGCCCTGGGGTTGACAAATAAAAGAAACCGGGGGTGTGCTTTTCTTCATTCATTCAGAAGCTCCCTTTTTGCTTAGGTGTGTGACCATCCCATTGCTGTCAGCTGGGTCTTACTCTACATCCCATAGGAAAAGAGGCATTTAGTATTTCAAGAAACATATATGTTACTGAAAAAATTCTTTGTGAAGAGAACTTCCCCCTAAATAATCCCTCCCATAGCCTGTGTGGGCTTTTCTAAGGATGAAATCACCAGCCATCTACAAAGGACAAGGACCAATGACAGCTAACCCTGTTTGGAGTTCAGCACAAACGCAAGGGCGAGGTTCTCGCTGAATCCACAGCCCAATCTGGGAAACGAGCATGGCTCCCAGGACCTTAGAAAACCTGGTTGGAGGAGCTGGGGATTGCCCTGGGAATGGGTGGCAAGGGCTGGAATGCTCCAGTTAGTATTTGTCTTCAGAAATAGAGCCATCCTCTGCAGGACCATGTGGGGAAGGTCTCAAATCCACGTGGGGCCAGTGAGAAAGCAGTGGGAATTAGCCTGCAGCTGTACGACCTACTTCAACGCAAGTTAAGAATAACAATTGCAATGATAAGAATGTCCCCTTATTGAGTGATTACTTGATGCTAAGAACTATGCTAAGTTTTTGTGCTTTTACTAATTATCACGGCAGTTTGAGTAAGTTTTTCTTCTCCGTTTTATAAATGGAAAATCTGAGACTCAGAGAGGCTGAGAAATCAACCCTCAAAAAGCTGAAGCCCAAATTTCAGTTCATTCCACTCTGCCTTGCCCTTGGAAGGGGGACTCCAGACAGAGTGAAAATGACCCCTGTCGGAGGGTCACTATGGCAAAGGAGATCAAATTCCTCAGACACATGATCTCTCCAGCCCCTGTAACTCCATGTTCTAGGCCAAGGGAAAGATAGACTAAAGGTCAGTGCACCTTTGATGAAGGAATTCATGTTCGTGCCCGGAGGGGACTTCTCTGGTGTGCTTAGGTGTGGGAGGGGCGGGAGACCTGAATTTGCCAAACCCTCATTCTTGCTAAGCCTTACCGTAAGCACTCGCAGCATGCTTACCTCGTGCCAGGCCTGTGCCAGGTGCTTTACTGAAGTATCTTATTCAAGATAAGGCATCGTTATCTTATCCTCATATTAGCGATAAGGCAGCTGAGGTTCACTGAGGTTCACCGAGGTTCCGGCCCTCGCTCCAGCTCTCACCAGCTTCTGAACTACAGGCCCCGATGGCAAACCAAGGTCAGTCTGTCCTCTGAGCCACCTCTCCTGACATAAGCCCAGTTAGCTGGCCACCCCAGACCACAATGGTACAAGAGGCTTTGCAGACAAGAGCTGTGATTTTAACCGAAGCTGAGTCAGAGAGCGATCCAAGGAAGTAGACTCGGATGACGTAAGTGTCTACGATCGCACCAACAGCGTGCTGAGTCTCCGTGGGGATTGCGGGGAAGCAGCGGGGCCCGTGATGGTTGTATTGGATTAGGTCGTTGCTTCTGGAGGCTTAGCTGGATCCAAGGTAACTGCCGTGATGACCCTGCACGGCCTGGACTCCCGGATGGTCAAAACCAGTCAGTCCTGTGCCTCTGCACACGTATGTGCGTGTGTTTGTATATACGTGTGATTGTATCTGTTTTCAAACTGTGACTTAATATTTAAGTGTTCCTCCAGCAGTTTCTGTAAGTGACTAAAAACATGTACCAAAAAATCATCTTGGAATTTCCCAATAGAGAGGAAATCGCCCTTGGGCACTCCGTCCTGACTTACTGCATTCCTCATTCCGCTCATGAGTTGTGTTGTGTAAACATGTTTGTTCAATGTGAAGCATTTTCATTGCTCAGATTCCCTGTTTATAGCATTTCTCTTTAAAGCAATAAATCATGAGCAAAGTGACTTCCTGGATGTGGTGGCTTCTCTTGTTTGTTCAGTCATTACGCGGCCCTGAGGAAGCACCGAGCATGTTCGGTAAAGGTACAGACAGGGAAAATTGGGTCCCAGCTATTTTATGGATGGTGATAAAAAGAGCTAAAAGTTTGGAGATGCACATGAAAGCAGGAATTCTGACGTTCAGAAAAGACCAGCCTACAAAGGTATGCAGGCTGCAAGACAACTCGCCTAAACCTAAAATGGGAATTTTAGCGTTCGTGCATTTACTCAGTCACCCACTCATTTATTTGGTGCTTTTCTGTGCCTCCATCTAGACGTGGTACTCTGCGGTCAGGGACTGTGACTGTGTCCTCTGAGCTGAGGGCCGCACCTGGCCCCTGTCGGGAACCAGGCAAGCCACTGGGTGGTGAGGTGGATGGACAGAGGGGCTGCCGCCCGCTGCCTTCGGAACCAAGGGAGGCAGAAGAAGTGTGAAGGAGGCTGCCTGATACAGCAAACACAGGTCTGACTCTGGGAGTCCGATGGCTCTTAGATCTCTTCTCGGAGTCGTCCCTCATGTCACTCATCTGAACTGCCGTTCCCTCCACTGTGGAACGTAGGAAATGATAGTGCTTTGCTTGTGGTGCTGAGGACAGACGACGATCGAATGCCTGCCGCGTGCAGAGTTTCAGACTAGCGCTCAGTGAGCACCTGCAGGCACCTCCCTTACCATCCGAGTCTCCGTTTCCTCATGAACCAGACAATCAGCGAGGTAGATGAAAATGGGAGTCGATGTACATCTGCGTGGTTTACTTATTTCGTTCTTATTTCCAAATAGCAAATATGAAGCAAAAGTCACCAATATTCGGTTGAATGCTTTTTCACTTTAATCAGATACTGCCTGACCCCTTTTTGATTTTTACGTTTTCATTGGATGCTCTCATTTGATTACATGGTCAACTTCTTTTAGGCAGGAAGGGTGTCCTGTTTTACTGCGTCTCCCAAACCAGCGTGCCACCCGGCCCGGTGCCCAGATGTGCAGATGACTGGAGTAAATGACATGAGTGACATATTTGATACTTTCCAGCCAAATCCCCACCACCCACCTCTCCTCAAAACACATTGTGCAATTATAATAAAAATCAAGGAGAGACTGCATTACAATAAAAATAATTGCGACGTATGTTGTTTCCGAGAACACCTCTATCCTGAAGCATACTTTTTTCCAAATCTGGAATTTAGGTGGCGCAGTCCTGTGGAAGCCTTCGCAGACTCTGGGGGAGGTTTCTGGTGAGATCACATACTTGAAGTTTCGGCAAAATGAGATTTGAAGTGTTAAAAAGAAACGGAGTGGCTTGTGCTGAGCTCAGTCAAGACTCACTACCCAAACTAATTTCAGTGTCAGTAAAATTTTACTCCCATTTTTAATGAGAAAATTTTTTAAAATACATTTTATTTCATTTATTTTTTATTTCTATTTACTTTATTTTTATTTTATTTTATTTTATTTATTAAAGCTGGAGGCTGTGAAACAAGGAAGGGCTTAGGATTGAAGGAGTGAGCTGAGGCAGGGCTGCTTTGGCTCACCGGGAAGTCAGAGAAAGGGGGCCTTGGGGACAGGTGCTGAGAACTTAGCTGTGACTGCCCATTGTTCCCCTGGCTGCAACTCTTATGGGGACTCTTCCAGTTTAGGAGACCCACACCTGAGAGGGAAGAAAAGGCACGGGCATGCTCCCTGGAGCGAGAGTGTGCCAGGAGTGGAATGTTAAATAAATGCACCTGGAATTTCCTGGTCGCCACTAGAGAGGTGATCGGCCTGCTGAGACCCCCGCCTTCCCCTAACAGAAATGACCTTGTCTGAAATGATCCACTTTTTAAAAGCTTTCTTGTCCCCACCTCTTTCTGCCCATAAAAACCTCCCATTTGTGCCCGTCCTTGGAGCACCATTCTGCGTGCTGTGTGGGATCCTACCTGATTTGTGAACCACTCAATAAAGCCACTGAACTAGACCTTCATAGTTACTCCACTTACCCTTGCTCTTTAACAGAATGGAGTGGCCAGAACACTTTGTTCTGAAGGTAAAAAACCATATAGCAGAAAAACCATACCAGTGCTCTCCCCACCCCTCACTGATAAGGGGGAACCTCATAAAGGGTATATTCAATGGGTCCAAGTTCTGGCCGAACCTGGGTTCTTTCCAAATGCAGGACTGAGCGAAAGTGACTTGTAAGGCCATGAAAAAGTGGGCACCTGGCCCACGGATAGTGCCATCCATTATATTCCATAAAAAGCATTTCCAGACCTCCATGCCCAAACCAATGACTCTTATTTTTCACACAGTGTTAACTGAGAGGATTTCTTAGTCCCTCCCATAAAGAGGGAAAGGAAGCTGCTAGAAGCACGCTTGTCCGTAGCCCTGAGAGAACGTCAGCTTGTCAGCAGAGGAAACAAAAGGGTCGAGGATGAGCTAGAAAATACAGTAAGTCAGCCACATCTGGGTGGGACTATTTCGTGGAGGGAGAAACCCGCCCCACCCCTCCAGCCAATAACAGCCTGAAGAGGCGCCCACGATGTTAGTCCCCAGGGCACTGATGCTCCACTGTCCCAGGACATCAGTGGCTGCCTGTGTGAGCCATGTGCTCAGTAACCGTTTCAAAGGCAGGAGAGATGGAGTCTAGTTTAGACGTGGCGGCACAAGCCCTTTCATCTCTTAAGCCTCGGATTTCTTATCTGTGAGGCGAGATAACTCAGTGTCACAGATAAAGAGGCGGAAAAGAAATGAAAAGATGAGCTGAATATTGCGGTTACTAGAGGAAGTGCTCATTATTTAGCAACAACCTCATGTTCTGGTGCTGGACACTGTGCAGCCCCTGGAGATACACAGGAAATGCTGGTGACAGGGAAGAGGAAATGCAAGGTGACGCCCGTTAGAGATGCCGCACTGGCGACTGAGGCCAGGGCACCGTCGTGTCTGAGTCAGTGCCTCCCGGGAGGGAGGGCCCTTCCGGAAACACTTCTCAGAGCAGGGTTGAGGAAGAGCCTGTCCTACAGCAGGCAGCTTGCTATCAACCGATTTCATTCTTCAAAGGACAGAGCAATTCACCTGCTGCAACTATATCAATGACTGGGAGCCCCTGTTGCCTGTACGTGGGGGAGGGGAGGTGGCGGGAGTAGAATGAACCTAGTCATAGTTGACTGGACAGTGAGTGGAAACACCTGAGTCTGGCTGAGCCAATTAGATTCTTCCACCTTTGGGGCCCAAATACCTGATTGGTTCTGGGTCCAAGGGCCAAAAGGTCATGTAGGCCCAGGCTTAGGAGATGCAGAGCAATATGGTTTTAGGAGGAAGGAGGCACATCTGCCCATGGAGACCCCTCCCTGATCTCGCCTGCCACCTCGTAAGGTCAGCTTCCCCGTGGGCCACAAAGTGTTTCCACGCAGCCCGGGAAGCCCAAGACAAATCTGTAATGAGACGGATGTCAGCTGCACCTAGAACCCACAAAACGGCTCACATTCTGAGGCTGTGTCTGAGAAGGCACTGTGAGGAAGGAGCAGATGGAGACTGGGGCTGGCCCTGCACACCTGCAGGTGGTTGATCTCCGTGCACACCTGGTCTCCCTGCTGCTGCAGGAACAACGTACCATTGGAACCAAAATAAGCAGCTTGAGGAAGATTCCCCAGCTGGCAAAACAGCCTCCAGGCAGAGCACCTGAGTGTAAACACCACCCAGCACCAAGAAGCCCCAGGGCGGTTCACTCCCTGGTGCGGCCCCCTCCTCAAAGCTGATGTGTACACCCACTGCCCTGCTGATTGCCGGCTGGCTTTTCCACCGCCTGCCCCTTCTTTATTCTGACTGCCGCCCAGGAGCTGCAGCAGAACAGGCACTGACTGTGTTGTGGAATACAATACGGAGGAGCTTCTATGCTCCTCCTCCCGCCCCTTCCGGAGCAGGGCTTCTTAACCTGGGTCCTCAGACCAAGAATCCACCAGTAGATCTCAGGGGCCACATCCTTGGGTGGCAGAAAATGCATCTTTGTTTTTACTAACCTCTAATTACAATTCAGCATTTTTCTCTATGTAAACATAGGCACAGACCCTAATGTCATCTAGTTGAAATCACGTTATGTTTTTCTTAGTACGATTGTGGTAAATATCCAAGGTATTGTGTTGATCGCTGCTTGGAAATTAGGCGGAGCCCTGCCTCCACCTTCCAATTTGACTTGTTTGCATACATCCCACGATGCTATGCCCCACGATTGCACCACCAGGGCGGCTGTACTCCATGGTGAGTGGTTTCGTTTGTGATCTTAGGTATTGTGTTGTATGCATGCAAACCTCTTCCTGCCCCACTTCCTGCCACGCACAGCACAGTCACATGCCCGAGTCTGTGCTGCAGGTTTCTCATAGGATGCACACACCTTCTGCCCTCTGTGCCAGGGTCCCGTGCTGGGTCCCGTGCTGGGAACGCTGTCTCCCTATTCATACCCACTCAACTCCTTCTCCACGCTCCAAAGCCAGTTCCTACACCACAGAGCCTCGGATTACAGCCCATCCACTCCCCACGACAATGCGCTTTGTGTTTACGGTCAGTACACACTCTAAGACAGGCTCCAAGGTACGTGAAGAGAAACCATTATAGATAACAGCATGACAGCTGTTTAAAGCAGGGCGTGTCTCAGGTGGGAGCTGTGCTGGGTACCTTACTTTGAAAGGAAGGTGGGAAAGGTGAGGGCAGCGGAGTGGCCTGGCAAATGCTGCCAGAGCCGGGGGATCGAAGCTCCGCTCTTCGGCGATGAGCCACGTTGACCCAGCAGCCTCGCACAAACCTCCGCGGAGGGACATTCTGCAGAATGCCTGACCCGTGCTTCTCAAAACTGCCAAGGTCAGAACAGGGCAAGTGTGAGAAACTGTTCTGAGCCAGAGCACGCCGAGGACACACAACGACTAAATGTGCTGCGGTCTCCTGGAGGGACCCTGGGGCAGAAAAGGGGCCACAGGGGAAATCAAGTGAAATCCCGGTAAAGCGTGGAGCTTGGTTAATAACAATGTACCGATGTGGGTTTCTTAGTGGTGACCGATGTACCATAATAACGTGAGACATTAATAATGAGGACTGGGGGAGGGGTACATGGGGGCTCACTGTGCTCTCTGTGTAACTGTTTTGTAAATTTTACACTGATCTTAAAAGTTTAAAGAAAAATGGGAGGTTATACTAAAACCTATTGTAATTTTTTTCAGCAAAAACAAGCATTGCAGTGGTTGTTATTCGATGTGAGAAAAGGAGTGATCTTCCCACATGCATTTCTAAAATAAAAATAAAACATAAAAATAGATGCTTCCCTCCAACTGTAGGTTGAAAGCTTTGTCCTTTGTCCCTGTGCTGTCCAAGTTTTCAAGGACTGGAATGGGGGCCAGTCTGACGGGAGAGGGGCTGTGATGCGAAATGCACACTGGTTTTCGTAGTATAAAGGCGAGAATGTGAAAAAAGAGAAAGAAAAGAATTTGAAATAGTTGAATAATTGTTACATTGATTTTATGCTGAAACGGTAATATTTTGGGTACCTTGGGTTCAATGAAATGCATTCTTCAGATTAAATTCACCTGTTTCTGTCTTTCTTGCTGTAGCTACCAGAAAATATGGAGCTCACATTACATTTGTATTGGACAGCGATGCTCTGAACCCAAGGCGAGGGGCACGTGGCTGGTGGCCCCAGGTAGGGAGAGACCTGTCCCTATGTCCCACGGCCACAAGCACGCTCTCTCGGGTAGAGGGGAAAAAATACAAGCCACTGCAAAGTTACAAATTTATTGGTCTGGAAATAAATACAAATATCTCATTAAGAAACTCCTCTGGAAAGACTCACACACAGCGGTTTTCTGTCTGGATTCGGCCATTCCCGCCCTGACCCCTGACCCCTGACCCTTCTGCACAAGGCCAGGGCAAGCCTCTCAGGTGCTAAGTGGCAGGTAAACCGAATCACTCATCACTCCTCAAGCTCCCCACAAGGTTTGGCAACCTCCTTCTACCAACTCCAGGGTCCCGGAAATCACGAGGTCCCCGCGGCCGATTCTCAATGTCCCATTCACTCTGATCAAACTTCCTATAAGATCCATGTTAGCCAAAATGAAGATCAAAAGGCAGTAGTACAGGAACTTGACAGCGACGCTGACGTTGCCCCAAAATGTCAGTGGTGCCACCCCATTTGGAGAAAGGGGGTTAGAGGGGTGGGGAAGAGCGGGAGGCAGGACAGGGGAGGAAATCCTATGGAATAAACATTCCAGAACCCTTGTGTCTTCAGCCACCCCCCCCCCCACCTGAGTCCCCACCCCGGCCACAAGCAACCAGGCCATCGGAAGACCCAGGAGGGTTCCCAGGCCAGAAAACGTCAGGCCAAAGATTTAACTCAATCACAGAAGATTCCTGGAAACCAGGACGGGATCAACTGGAGTCACTACCACACTGGATTTGGTCACAACCACAAGGACCCTCTAACTGACATCTAGTACCTGAGCCCCACCCCACCCTACCCCACCCGACCCTACCCCCGTCCCTGCCCCAATACGTGGAAACGCCTGGCAGCCAGATACAGCTGTTCCCAATGTCCCCTCCATCCCAAGGAAAGCAACCACATACTTAAAGGATCTTGCCTATGAATGAAATAACCATTCACTCACACATTTGGGGTGGGAAGCAGGGGCCGAGGACGGGGAGGCAGAGAACAGAGCCAGTGCCTTAAATCCAGGACACCAAATGTTTGCTGAGACCGTTTGCGTCTCTGTTTTTTGTAAAGCCAGATTTTCTTGTCTGCTTTCCTGTTCATTACAAGAACATCAGAAAAGCAGACTTGTATGCCTCGGCATTAAGTGTGTATATGCACAAACTTTAAAAATCTATTTCAACGTAGCTGCGTAGATTTGCTTTTCCAAACTGTCCTGGCCTCTGCATAAGACCCACCTCTTTTTCCCACTTCCTGTTTTGTCTAAATGAGGAACCCCCAATTCACTGTTCTCTTCCTCCCCAAACCAGAAGAGGGTGTTGTTCCCAGAAACTGGGTCGGTGCGCCCTTAGCTGGAGAGGAAACCGGAAGTAGGTGGGCTGGACTTCTGACAAAACACCCCTTAGAAGCAGGATGCCCAGGTCGGCCTAAGCTTGGATCCTGACCCGGGCCCCGCTGGGTTTCTTGTTTTGGCAGTGTGGTATTTCTGGGGGGGGCAAGACAGGGGCCACGGGGGCGCTTCTTTCCCTTCGACCCACCCCCGCCCGGCCCTCGACAAATCCCTTCTAACATTGGCATTGCCAGAGCTCACTCTTACACAATAAGCTTTGGATTAATACCGAGTTACGTGCAGTGTGGCAGGCAGGGGGCAGGAAGGGGCTGCAGGAGGGGGCAGCTATGGTGACCCCACAGTCCGGGGGCGGCCATCCACCCGGGCCGCCTAGCAGGACACCTCCATGGACTTGGGCCCGGCACTGCTCCCAGTGGACCCGGAGTTGGGGGTGATGTCCAGGCGGGCGCCCTCGCTGGTGTGCGAGCGGCTGCGTGTGCCCTCGCTGGTGTGAGAGCGGCTGCGTGTGCCCTCGCTGGTGTGGGAGCGGCTTCGGCTGCCCTCCAGGGACGTGACGCTGGAGCCCGAGGCCGTGCGGGACCGCATCAGGCGGGTCATGCTGGCAGAGGGCACTGGGGAGAGAGGAGAGAACCGTTAGGGGTGGCAGGACGCTAGAGGCAGCTGCACCCCCGGCAGCAGTGGGCCCCCTGCACCCGGCCTGGCCAAGCATCTTTGCATCCCACCCAGCCTCACAGTGATCCAGCCACCGGGCTCCCTGTCACCCTCACACTGTCTCACAGACACAGAACAGTGAGGCCCCGATGGGGGAAGGACCTGCTGCCACCACGGTGGTTTCAACTCAGACCTGGATCTGACTCCCAGTTCTGTCACTTGCTCAACAGCTCAGTGACTTTGGGAGTGTCCCCTTCTGAGCCCTGCGGCCCCATCTGCAAAATGGGAACGCTCGTGTGGACCCCACAGAATCAGTGCTCGTGTGCACACCCCCCGCCCCGTCCTGCCAGCGAGCACTCGAATGTCAACGAGGTCAGCCGGCCACAGGTGGGGACACCGAGGCCACATGGCATGCCTATGGCAGAGCCAGCTGTCAGTGGCCGCATCCCTTTCCCGAGAAGCCCCTGGGCTCCCAGGGACAATCAGGAGTGCCGCTCATCCTCTGGGGCTCAACACGCCCTTGCACGGGGCAGGTGGCTGATGAAATGTAACGAGGACAAAACAGTCCCCCATCTGTACTGGGCTGAGCAGTGTCCCCAGATTCCTGTCCACTGGGATCCCAGAGCAGAGCCTTATTTGGAAAAAGGGTCTCTGCAAACATAATACGTTAAGGTGAGGTCCTGGTGGATTAGGGTCAACTCTAATTCTGTGACTGTTGTCCTTCTGAGGGGAGGTGACAGAGGCCCAGTCACACAGAGGAGAAAAAAATGTAGAGGTAAGAGGCGGCGATCAGAGCAATGCAGCTATAGGTCAAGAGACCCCAAGGGCTGCTGGCAACACACCAGAAGCTTGGAAGGGGTGAGGAAGGAACCTTCCAGAAACATGGAAGGGAGCACGGTGCTGCCTATATCCTGACTTCAGACTTCCAGCCCCCACAACAGTGGTGGTGTAACAGGGTGCATTTCTGTTGTTCTAACCCACCCAGTTTGTGGAGGGTCATCACGGCAGCCATACCAGCTAACCAAAGCCTCCCAGCAAAGGCCACGTGGAACAATGGACGTCACACCGAGGCAGCTGAAACACACTCATGGGTGTTGGGTGACAGCATTCACTCCATGGGCACACGCGCTGGCTTTCTGTGGCAGACACCCATGCGCAGAAGCCACCCCTGCCATACTGAATGCCCTCCTCCACTACAGGACCCTGTCATGGACACCAAGGGCTGGTCTCGCCTCGCCCGCCATCTGGAGTAGGAGCTCGATATGTGCTTGCTTTCTCCCACTTTAGGGGACATTTCTAGGGCTCTAGCTCCTCCTGTCATCTCCCTGCAACCTGCAGGATGCTTCGGCGACGGGGGTTGGGGGACAAGGCCTGGCTTTGGCTTCCTTTCTCCCCAGGATTAATTTTCCAAGCCGGAATCCGGACCCGGGGAGGCCAAGCAAAGGAGCCGCAATTCACAGCCAGCAGGTGAAATGCAGGAGGCCCTGTGCTGCCCGGCCACCGCTCTGCTTGCACGCCTTCTCACAGGGAGGGTCGCTCAGAAGGCAGGAGAGCCGAGGACAGATGGTTTCTGTTGGCAGAGGGCACCTGGGGACACAGACCCTGCCCCGAGCACGTGCCAGTAAATCAGCCTCGTCCGTTCTCGGCCTCACGAGAAACTAAACACGGCTGAGGCCAATCTTAGAACTGTGGTCAGACAGACTGTTACTATTTTAAACGAGCAAACAGTTTAAGTCTCAGGGAAAAAGTGAAAGACATTGGAAGTACAAAGAATTCCTAGTTAAGATGGGCACATACATGATAGTTCCAAGCAGTGGGCAGAAAGAGCCAAAGAAACCACGTCAGGGCAGAACCACGGCTGAGATACCAACGGGCACCAGCTGCGGCCACGCCCGGGACAGCGCTTCGGCCCGGGATTGTCTGTCCGGGTTGGGGCCGCGTGTCTGACGAATAAGCTACAATGTAACTGCCACACAAGCAGCCGCATGTTGCTGCTCCTGACCCTCCAACTCCCGGATCTAATGTTCTAGCAAAGACACTCTGTTCTACATATAAGCAACTTTATCACCCACTTACTCAGAGCTATTTTACAGTTTTTAAAGAACTTTCCTGGAATCCCCGCTCTGCTCCTTGCTTAATCTCTCAAAGCCTCAATGTCATCACCTGCAAAATGAAGGTGGGAGTATCTCGCAGGATTATTTGGGTGGTTAAACGAGAACAAATAAAGGACTTATGACTAATCTGTCATCACCACCACCATCACTGTAACCAAAAGTCTCTGCAGACAGCAGTGATCAAAATTAAAAACAGATTTTCATCATTTCATTGTTTCCTTCTTGGTGCTTCACCTACATCTCCAAACGTTCCTGGTGTGAAACACGTCTCCTGTTCAACCATGGAGGGAGAAGGGGTCCCCACGGGGCGAGACACTCGGTCAGAACTGCCGCCTGTGCCCTGACTCTTTCTACCCCTGACCCACCCGGCTGGCAGAAAGCTGCGGCTGGCCAAGCTGTTCCCGAGTTCCCACCCTAACCTGGTGCAGGGCATCGCATTCCCAGGGTCCCGTCTGCCCTCGCCCCCTCCGCCCACCCGCCTGCTGGGAAATGCCGTACTTACTGTAGCCCATGCCTTGCACGAAGTACTTGAAGGCCTCGGCGAGCTTGGCAGGCTGTGAGAGGACAGGGGGACAGTGGTGTCAGTCACCAGGGCTCCAGCTCAGGAATGGCCCTGTGAGCTGCGCCTGTGGTCACCTTCATTAAAGCCCTTGGCCCAGGAGGGAAGGCCACCAGGCCTCCATACTCAATAGGAAGGATGCTCACCGCAGGATGCAGAGTCCTGTGGTGCAAGCTCCGAATACAAACAGTAATGTGTCGTCAGAGGTCACAGGGAGATGGGGGCCAAGCAAGCAGTGAGCAGAGAAGCAGTAATAGGTCTCAGAGGCCCATGCTGGGGGGCAGTGACACGGGACTCACCTGGGAGATCTGTGGGAGGCCACCACAGTCCGCCATCTGGAAGATAGGGAGGCCAGTTAGTGCCACAGACCTCAGCGACGGCAATCCCCACTCTGGGCCGGCCACCCGTGGGTGCCTGCCCTGCCCACTAAGGGGTTCCAGGCACATTACAGAGAAACGCCCAGCTTTCTAGCAAGGCTGCTTCTATTTCTGTCCGTCTCGGCACTGAACTGGGTCTTCTTGGCCACTGTGACTTGTAGCTTCTGATCACAGGGCACTCTGCCAGGCCCTGTCGATAATTTTACTCTGTTCCCCAAGAACCCTGGAAGGTAGACTGTCCCCTGTAAGAGGCAGAAACTGGGCCGGAGAGCGCTGGGGGAGCCACACACGGCCCCGGGCACACACTCCCTTCACGGGTGCCCACAGAAAGAAGCTGCTGGGCTCCAGACCCCAGGCCTCCCGGGGCTCCTGACAGGCTGCCTTGGTCAATGGGCTCACTCCCCACGCCACTACTAAATCACCAAACCTAAAGCTATCAGCACTTATTAATGTCACTCCAGGCCTATGTGAGCACTGACCCAGGAGCGGGGTTGACCGGGCCCTGGCTCAGGAGCACAGGGATGCCTTCGGGGGAAATGGATGGAGTCAGAGAGAGTGGGTGATGCCAGGCCCCACTACTGCCCAGGCTCAAGGTCAGATCCCAAGGGTGACAGGCTGTAGCCTGGAGACCTCTCGGGTCCCACAGAGGGATCTTCTCATCTTACCAGCCAGCACCCAAAAGATGTTGCTAACAGGTACATTAAATAACTATTTCCTCTCATTTCTGACCACCAGCTTTGCCTAAATGAGTTACAACTCAATTTTGGTGGAAAACGTCAGAATTTCTAAGAACAAATGCAAACTCGACATTTTCTTTGTACCTTGAGGAGAGTGGTCTTCGTTGGGTCCAGTTTCGAGTTGCACTCCACCTGGACAAGGGAGGGGAGAGAAATGTGTTCATTTTCGACCTGGAGCCAAAGTGACAACCTTTCTTTCCCCCTCCCTAGATGCTCCGGTGTTCCCACCAGCATAGAGGGAAGAACGTGGGATTTAGGACTCAACAGAGGTGGCCTTAGGAGATGAGACTCCTGAGTCCCCCGTGTCCCCCGTGTCCCCCGCTCTGGGGAGGCTGGAAAGGCAGAGCCCTGTTGTGTCTCCACGGGATCACGGGAGGAAATTAAGGGGTGAAACGAGCCAGAAAGCCTTGCTTAAGCCAAGCTCCCCAGTGCCCCTTGTCCTGTCAGACAATCGGGCACCACCGGGGTCTCCCGAATGGCAGGGACGCCTCTTGGCCAGGAAGCCAAGCGGAAAACACGCTCATACAAACAGGCCAACAGAAGGCAGACGGGCAGGCGAGGGGGCCTGGGAGAGGCGACAGAGGGCCACTGCCAAGCCACCAGGGCTGACAGTCACCAGGAAAGAGGCTGGTGGCCGGGCCCTCTGCCTGAAGGCTGGGCCCTCCGCCCGGAGGCCAATATGGCATTTAGAAGACATCACCTGCCCTGAGGAGGACAGAGGGAAGGAAGGAGGGAGGCAGGGAGACGTCGTATAAGCCAGTCGGATCTGGACTGCTGAATTAGGCACAGGGCCAGGGGCTGGTTTCTACATACCACAGCGTCCACAGCAGGAGAACTGTCCCCAACCACCAGGAGAGCAGGACACCTGGGGGCAGGGAGAAAAGGGGGATTAACACAAAGTTTATTTTAAAGCTTCTTGTGCTCCTAGGCCTGCCAAGGTTCTAAAAAATCATTTTGGTTTCCCCAGTACTTTTTGCTCATTTTCCTTCATCTTCCCTCCACCCTCTGCTTTGTTCTTAGAATAAAATAGGTAGGTAAATCATTTACACTTTAGTATGAATTTCATCAGAGAATTTCTATACTCTGAGGTTTTTATTTGAAACACCCTCCCATCAAGGAAGGATGAGTAGGCTTTTTGTCAGCAATCAAGATCAGAGACAAAAAGGACATGGCTGACACAGGAGATGGCATGTGCCAAGTTCAGGTTCCGATAATGTGGTTCATTCAAGGAACCCAAAACTGGCACCATTGCTGCTAGTGGAACACAGTTGCATGTTTCCAAACCTGCCTTTTCCCACTAATTTGACAGGGCACTTTGGGGGTGGGGGCGGCATTCTGTGCTTCAGTCACCCCCAGGCTGTGAGGCAAAGCTAACACAGTATTCACTGCAAAGTAGGTGCTCAACAGGTTCCATCCAAAGTGCGGTCAGAACTCATCTATGGCCCAAGGCTCCAACCTAGGTCTGGGAGCCACCCTGGGAGCTCAGTTCCTACACAGGGTGAAGACAAGCAAGACGGGGTCGTGCCATGGCCCCGGGCCAGTCCCACTGGTCCCCATGTCCTGCCAAACTGGAAGAGCAGACCCTGCCAGGAACTGGGAGCTGAGCGAATTAGATCGTGACGGGGAGAGGAGCAACTCACTGCAGGGTCACCGTGTGCACTCCGGGCATGGGTCGCTCAATGTCCAGGTCCCGCCGGCTACAGAAGACAAAATCACCATTGATGGCATCAGCAGACTCACCCTGGGAGGAAGCCCTTCACCCTGAGTCAAGCCCCAGAGGTCCCGCCATTGGCAAGCCACCCACTGGACAGCCTGTGTGAGGTCACATGGCTTTTGGCACACCACAGCCTCCTGGGGTCCATAGAAGTGGTTTCGGGGACATGTCCCATAGAGCCCACATCATGGGCCCCAACATCTTCTTTTCATACGAGTATAAATCGCGTCTTCTGCCACAGAGGGTCCCTGCCTTCCTGGAGCCCCCACCTGACCAGGGGCTAGCCCCCCAATCAGTCTCTGCTTCCACCCTTAGTCTGAACCTCACTCTCACCCCCAACTCCAAGTCCTGGGCTCTCCACGGTCCCCTCCATGTGCCCCCTGCCCAGCCGACAGCCTGATCCGCTCCAGTTCTCAGGAAGCATTTGCAGAATGAAGGGACCACTCGGCCTCCCTGTCTTCACTCTCACGCACTGGGCACACAGTGCTGCTCCCTCCTGCACTGAGCGCCTGAGGGGGCGGGGAGAAGCAGACACCGGACTTCCTTACGGACTCTAAGGCACATCATGAAGTCGTGTTGCTAGCATGGGAGGACAGAGCCCAGGAAGTCATTTCGGGCCCCATCGGCGGGGGCAGGGCGGAGCTGGCCTAGCAGGCTGTGTGGAATCTCCCTGGAGATTCCAGAACTTCTGGCTGGCACCAGTGGCCCTGAGCTGCCTCCTCCCCTAGCTGAGCTCCAGACAGGCGTCTGGTTATGGAACAGAGGGCTACAGCCTTGCCAAAGGCTATGCGCAGGGGTCCGCCATCCTGGGAATGACTCACCCACCGCCTGGCACCTCCCTGGGCTCCCCCCTCCCCCAGTGCTTTGCTACTCTCTCAGCTCTCCTCTCACCTGTCCTTTCCGGTGGTCACCATGGTCACTGGCATGTGCTCCCAACCCTTTGCAGGCGTGACCAAGGCCCAGCTGTGTTTGCATCCCCGCTGGTCTAGAATGGTAGCTCGGCTCCTTGCAAAGTGCTTCAAACTCCAGGAAGCCCCTGGCTAAGGGCACCTCGTCCTGATCCTCTATTTGCTCAAATTCAGGGGCTGCTGCTTCTACTAATATTACAGTCCCCCTCTGCCTCACCCCACGATCCAGGCCCATGAAGGGCGCCTGGTAAGAAGGGCTGTGCAGCTCCTGATACCTGTTGTAGGCGTTGATGAACAGGTGCAGGTTGCTGGGGTTCATGTCGTTCACGATGTGCTGGCGGTAGGTGTGGACGACCTCCACGTTACTCTGCATCTCATCCTGCATTTGGAGAGAGAGAAATGTCCTCCACTGAGCCCGTGGCCCTGGGCTGGTCGTGAGCCTCTCCACTCTCCAGGTTATTGAGGTAGAAAGAGAAGATGCCCGAGTCACAACACTGCCATGGAGACTCAGGAAGCCACACCGAGGTGCAGGCTGCCGGGCGAACATCAGCCGGTAGCATAAAGGGACACAAACCTAGACAGGCAAAGCACACCCTTCTGGGCTCAGGTGGAAGTCAGTCTCCTTGGCTCTGGAGCCTGACTCTGCAGGGGTTCAGAACAAGCCACCCCAAGATGTTCCTCAGTGGGACTCAAGTTATTTCGAGCTAAAGACAACCAAGACCCTGGAGGCTTGAAAGCAACAGCAGCTCCGCATCCCAGCTGCTTCACTGTGTAGTACAAGTGTGTCACGTTCATTGTCACTGGCGGCCACATCAACCTCAGGGTGGCCTTCAAGGGGCAGAAGGTAACTTTAGGACGGTATCAACGTAGCTCTTCCTTAACAGCTAAGCAAGTTCGGTGCTATGGCCAGGCAGAAACAAGGTGGAGGGCCAGGTCCGGCCCACGGGCCGTGTGTTTGCCACCTGTGGCCTAGTAGAACTGAAGCCAGGCACCTGGCCCCAAATAAGAGTCATCACCAGAAATGGCTTTTTAGCTCCCCACGTGACCAGCAAACTAACTACTGGCTGTGTTCTCTCCCTGCAGAGGCCCCAAGGTGCATTGCTTCCTCCTTAGGTGAGAAGGTCAAATCCACCTCAGTTTCCCTTTCTGTCTCAGACTGTCTCATGCACGTGGGAGTCCCACACATACATTGTATCTATATAGTTAAATCTGGTCACTTTCTCTTGCCAATGTGTCTCACATCTATTGGATTATCTGATCAGCCGAAGAACATTAAGGGCAAAGGAGAGTTTCTCCTTTCCTCACAACTCCATCACTGCCCCTTCTCGGGAAAGCGTCTTAACCTCTCTGAGACTCGGTGCCCCCCAAAAGAAGCGGGGAGGGTATAAATATTACCCGCTTCATCAGGTTGTGGGGTTTATCAGGGATTGTGCGCTTTGGAAAGCCCTTTGTAAATTGTAACAATCCACACAACTATTAGCAATGATCATTTTTTCACAGGGAGAGGTGGAGATTTTCATGTTTGCAAAACAAAAACCAACTCATGCAACAGGAAGCTGCCAGGAAGGATAATCTTGCTTCCCCGAGGGGCCAGCCAGAGCTTTGCAGAGGCCCTCCTCTCCCCCCTTCCTTCCTGAATGTGATTTCAGACAAATGCACTAGGAGCTGGCCCTGCTTCTCATCTGCACAGCGGCAGATGCCGTAGGTCCCGCAAAACAGCCCGCTGTGACTGATCGGTGGCAGCCAGAGCCCGAGTGGGAAGGTGCAAGGGGCCAACGACACCAAGCCTGACGTCATCAAATCAGAACTTAAGCCACAAAGAGGCCAATCGGCTGTTCAAAGAAAAGTCAGGAAAATGTAGTCTGAGGGGCTGTGCTGGGGTTTCCGATCAAAACGCAACTGCAGAAACCTGGGGGCGCCAAGAGACCCCAAGTAATTTACAGTGTAGCCAGGCCAGACTCTCACCCTCCACTGGACAGCCCTCCTCCAAGGAGACCCAGCGCTGGTTCCGTTTTTCCACATTCCCACCAGCGCGGACCGCGCACTCGCGGGGAGGACAGGCACCAGACTGAGATGCAGCCCAAAGAGGAAAAGGGTCTGCCGTGGGCTGAGTGGAGGCCCCCAGGATGTGTCCACATCAAATCCCTGGACCTTGTGAATATTAACTCACTGGGGGGAAAGGTCTTTGTGCATATAACTAAGTTCAGGATCCTGAGATGACATCATCCCGGATTATCCCTGCGGGGCGGGGCAGGGGGGATCCCTAAATCCAATGACAAGTGTCCTTAGAAAAAGGCAGGAGATTTGAAACTGACAGGGAAGAGCATGTTAAAGATAGGGGTGGGTATTGGAGTGGGCGGCCACAGCCCAGGAACGCCAAGCGCCCAGATGCTGGGAGAAGTCAGGAGGACCCTCCTAGGAGCCGGTGCAGGGACTGTGGCCTGGCCAGCACTCGGGTCCAAGATCCCGGCCTCCAGAACTGTGAGGGGATTCACTTCTGTGGTCTTCTGGCACCAGGTGTGTGGTCCTTTGCCACTGCAGCCACAGGAACCCCCCCAGCACCAAAGGCAGGGGCCACAGCTCCCCAGCCCCACAGCAGAGCCTCTGCCCCTGGGGCTGCTCCACAGCCACACCTGACGCGGTCACACCTGTTTGCTCGGGAGCAGGTGGGGATGAGTGGGCCACCCAGGGGAGACGGAGCCGGTCACCTCGCCCTGGGCGGCTGAGGGGTATTTCAGAACTGGTCAGAATTTGTCAGATTTTACACTTTGGCTTAAAAAAAGACTTACGTTAAAAACAGAACAGACAACTTGGTGAAGATGAACAAAGTCCTATTATTTGGTGACATCGGTGCTGCCTGGTTTGTGTCTATGCCCTACGAGCAGGCAGCACACGACCACTCGGAGCAAAGGCCCAAATGCCAGGCGCGCCACTCACCTTCCCAAAGAGGTGGGACACCACCATGTCTGGAAGGGCTTGGGTCCATCCAGAGATCTGGGGGGACAGAAACAGTGGGGTTAGGAAGAGGGTATTAGCGGTGGTGAGACGAGGTTAGCCAAACCCCTCGGCCCTTGGGGCACCCAGCACTCGGGTCTGAGAGTGCCCCATCAAGGGGGGCTTGGTTACCTGTCTTTGGGGACTTATGAGACCTGAGGCCTGGGCAGGCAGGGCCTGGGTCTCCATCTGCTGCTTCTTCTCGGAGCCTTGGGCACAGAAGATGCACACATGTGTGCTGAACAGACAAACTCACTCCTAGCTTTCCGGCTGCATGGTGCACCTGGTCATCAGCGAGCAGGACTCTGTCTGTTTCCCCTAAACGCACGCACAGCCGTCCGAGGCTAAACCTCAGGACCCGCTCTCCCTGAGTGATCCTACAGATTGTCTCAAGCCACCTTCCTCTCCCAAATAAACTGAGCTTATTAAAGAAACAAATGACTTTCTCCTTTTTACCTCTAACAACAATGTTGGGTTAGGTATACAGCAGGAGCTCCATAAACGTGTGCTGACCACCTGCAGCATCACGCAGGGCCCAGGGGTTCCCCAGCTGGGCGCCCAGGGAAGGCTACAAAGCCTCTGGGCCTCAGACTGCTCATCCGCAGCTGAGAATGCCAGGAACTGCCAAGTCACAGGTCACGGTGAGGATTATGGGAGCAACTCCACACGTCACAGGCTCTGACCCCAATGCCTGACCCACAGCAGACCCTTGATGTAGGTCTTTTGCCTCCAGGGTGGGGGTCAGAGAGGAGGGATATGGTGCTGGTATTAAAACTGCACACCGCCCCCCAGGCTGCACTTCAGCCCATGGCTGATGCCCCCAGCTCTCCACGTCTGGCTCAGGGCAGCTATCGAGGAGCCAAACTGGCTGCCTGGAATGTCACTTCCTTGGCTGGAAAATAAAATAAAAAACAGGGAGTGTGTTCCACTCCCAAATGTCATGCAGACTGGAGGGAAGGGCTCCCTCCCACCTTCTGGCAGAACGTTCCAGGGAGAAAGGCAATATCCGACTGGCTGGCCAGGGCAGGGGCGGGAGGAGTGGGGAGGGGCATGACCCCTCTGACCCTCCTGTTCCGACAGCCACCACCCTAGCCTTGGCACAAAAACACCCCAGGATGGCCCCAGTGGAAGGCTCTGTCCTGTTTCAACTGGAATGGTTTCCCCGTCTCTTTGGCAAATACTGGGGCGTTTATGAAAAAAACAATGATCATTTTCAGTAAACAAGAAACCCTAGACCACCAGCCAGAGTAGAGCTTCCCGAGATAATGTGGGTCCAGTGTTCCAGGAAGGGACATGTCCTGCCCCTTCCGTGCCCAGCCCGAAGGGCTTGGGTCAGGGGGCCTTTGACAACGGGCAGCACAAGGGCCTGTGAGCACATCACAGGGGAGGCCGAGAGCCACGGGTCCAGGGGCTCTGCATCCCGCCCCAACTCTCCTTCTGCCGAGTGCGTGTAGCCCTGGACAGCTTCCTTAACCACCTTGCTCACCATCTCCCCCTCTGTGCATGGTATGACAACCCCTACCCGCTGCAGTCCCACGACAGGTTAATAAGGCCATGCACACACACAGCCACAGAGAGCACAAACAGCCACTGGTAACTATTCCATACACGTTAGCTGATTATTATTGTCGTAAACTAAGCAGCACGGTGTCAGTACCAACTACACATTTCTTTTGCATCAATGACACATGGGTGCCGGGGACTATTCATCTTTTTATTCTCAGTGTCCTGAGAAAAGCCTGGCAGACACATGGTCCCCAGCGAGTACTTCTGCCCGTAGTGCTTGTCCAAGCTGGCTCAGGGACCCTGGCCTTGCTGGCTCACCCAGCAGCGTCCTGTGGGATTCCAAACGGCACCTATCTGAGGCCAGTGTACTACTCCAAGCAAAGCAGAGGGAACCTGCTTTCGGGGCCCAGGGAGGGGAGTCGGGGCTGGTGAAAGGGTGCGACCAGGAGGGGTCTCCTGGTGCTGCCACCCCTCTGGCAGAGGCAAGGACACCCCTGTGCTTTGGGGTCCTGCCAGTCCAGGCCCCCAGACTCACCTTGGAGGCCGCCCAGTCCATCCAGCCCTCCGCACAAGGGTTCACATTGATGAGGACCAGGCCTTCCACCATCTCCGGGTTGTTCAGCTGCAATTCAAGACACAAGGTGAGGGACACAAGCCGGCGATCTGAGATACTATGAACTTCAAGTCAAACCAAAGGTGGAGAGAAGGGCCAGGAAAGGGCTCATGGGGGCCACCAGAGTGGATGGTGTTCTCGAGAGCACCGCATCCTACGCAGAACTCAGGTCTCGGCTCAGGGAACACTGCATGGGGCCCCCGAGGGAACAGGCAGAGGAAGCCAAGATGCAGATGCACACGTGCTTGGCAGGCCTGCCTTGGACAAGTCACGTCACCTTGGCGCCCCTCAGCTGCCCTAGCTGTGAAATGGGTATGTCACACGATCAACTTTGTAATCAGACAGGCTCAGAAAGACTCTTTAGCCATCAATGAGAATTCTGTTACTTTTACAAGACTACATGTATCTCATATACATACACATGTATGTACACGATACAGTTTCGACCCAGATAGTCAGGCCACGTTGTACCTATGTCAGCGTTGCTAACCTCTAGCAAAGTTCACGCATGATGGGCGGGCAGAACACCTCCAGTCGAACAAAACGAGCTCCGTCGCATTTTCAAACAACTGCTACTGGCTACAGGGACCCAGCAGCCCTGCCTTGGGTCCACAGTAACGTAAGTGACAACTGTCATGTTAACACAGGTGGCTCTGATTCTAGTTTAGAATTAGCCAGGATCCGAGAGTCCCTTACGTACAAAAGCTGTCACACGGAAGCAGCACAGCAGGACACTCCGGGACAGGAGGGCCTGCCCAGAGTCGACCGCTCAGTGCACCAAGCTGCTGGTGCAGAGTGTGTCTAGTGGGACACTTCAGGGAAGGGAAAAGAAAAGCAGTCGGTGTGTAAGCGATATTCCTTCCTTTATCTTGAATTAATTTCATTTAAAATGTAATTTTTAGCCCTGGCTGGTGTAGCTCAGTGGATTGAGCACAGGCCTGCGAACCAAAGGGTCACTGGTTTGATCCCCAGTCAGGGCGAATGCCTGGGTGGCAGGCCAGGTCCCCAGTAGGGGACACATGAGAGGCAACCCCACATTGATGTTTCTCTCCCTCTCTTTCTCCCTCCCTTCCCCTCTCGCTAAAAATAAATTAATTAAAAATAAAATAAAATAGAGAAAATGTAATTTATAAAAACGCCCAAGAACTCACAGCAAATCGAGTGAGGATGTAGGCACCGGCCCCAGTTCCCATGCCGATGACGCTTTTCAGCCTAAGAGCAGAAACAAAAATTCACGTCACAGAAGAGGTGGTGCCGTGCGCCCTACCCACCCCCCAACCCCCGTCCCCATTCCTCATCCCCAGGGGACCTCATCCGCCCCAGTGTCTATCCTGGTCCCTGCCGAGATGGCTTGCAGGCGAGGCAGAGTGGGGACACCCTGCCGTCCTGTGCCTTTGTGGCCTGAAATGCACCCTGCTTTATGGATTAACAGAAGGCCATGACCTTGGAGGGACTCGTCCCCTTCCCTCACTCCCCAACTGACTGAACCCCAGGCACTCGGAGACCGTCTGACATTTACGGGAAGGCCCATCACTGCTCCTTCCCGCTCCTGAGCTGTTTTTTGGATTCTAAAACTTGGCAGGAAAATAGACTGGGCAAGAAGTCTGAGGTGTCATCCTCACACAAAAGGCTCAAATAAGAAGAAAATGAGCCTTGGAAGAAGGGCCTGGAGAGAGAAGAGTTGAAGGATCAGGCCATCCTAGTCCAGAATGTTCCACTGGGAAGACAAAGCAAGGAAAGAAGAGAAGGCAGGGAAGGGTTAGAGAAGGGGGGAGTGGGGAGGGGAGTGGGGTGCTATCTTTAGGGGACATCATCACTCAGAGAGAAGAACCCAACTTACAAGGAGCTGGCTGCAGGAAAGAGAGAAAACAGTGAGTGCAAGAGAGCCAAGCGAATTTCTTCCCTGAGCTTCAAACTCCAACCTAAATGTCAGTGGTCAGGTCAGATCGAGGCCAAAGGAAAGGCAGACGCTAGAAGCCACCCCTCCCTGCAGGCTGGTGGGGGAGCAGGCCCCTCAAGCTTACCCAAACTGGTGAAGCACTCCAGGCAGCATCTCAGCCAGCTGATCCATGGAAGGGTACATGTACCTTGGGAGAAGCCACACGAGGAGTCAGCGAGGGCTGGACCCGGTGGGAAGGAACCGTGCCATAGGAACAGGCTTGAAGGGGAGGGACGGTGAGGCAACCTGCCCTGTGTGCCCAGACTCCCCATCACGTGCCAGGTGGCGCTCGCTGGGAGCGCCCAGGTGAGCACAGCCTGCCCCGTGTAGGCAAGGATGTCTCCAGCCCTAATCCTCCAATTTCTCTCTGTAAAACAGCCCTTTGCCGATTGCTTCCTGTGCCCCAGGTCCCGCCCCAGGCACCTGCTGAGCACTGTGAACTCATTTAATCTTCGCAAAACCCCAGTGAAGCTGCTATGCTCTCCCTCCATATAAAGATTATAAATATCACCAAGGCTGAGGGGCTCTATCACAGACTTGGCTTCACGGAAGAGTATTATATTCTATCGCAATAATAAAAATTAAAAGCCAGGCTAACGCCTCCCCCCACTACCTGTTTCCACCCTGCAAGGCTTCCCTACCCCTCTCCTGGGGCACGAGTTCCCCTTCTCACCCCACGGGGAAGGAGGCAGCGCCGTCCTGCTGACCAGGGGCGTCCACGTGGCAGACAGCAAAGTGCTGGGTGATCTCCTGCATGTCCTCGGAGTTGAAGAGGGGATTGTAGCAGGTTTTGTCTGGAGATCAGGCAGGGGAGAGAGGAGAAGAGGAAGTAAGGGCGGAATGAACCAGCTGGCTCCATGCAAAGCGTATCCATTTTGCTCGCTGCACTCCCATGCGGCAGAAGGAAACGGCTTCATAAGAAAGAAGGTCTACGTGTCGTTCCCTGTCCCACTTTCCTCTGGTGATAAAGGGCAAGAGTGAGCCATGGGAAAGGGAATGGGTGTGGAGGTGGGGATGGTCCATAAACTCTACTGTACCCACTGGTGGATGACCTTAAACTTCCAGTGCAGCTACTCCACTGACTCTCCCTGGGTCTCCTAAACCCTCTATGGGGGACACTGGCCAGGGCACAGGAGATTTTCCCATGGGGAGCAGCACAGGAGACAAAGCACGAACTCCCACTTGTAATGTGGCTGTGGGTGAGTTGACAGCCCAAAGCAAAGACGGCCAGCTGGTTATCAAACCATTTCTCTTTTCATCCTGGGCACATAGCTGGACTACATTTCCCAGCCTCCCCTGTAGTTAGAGGCAGTCACGTGCTCAGGTTTTGGCCAATAACATGTGAGTCTTGCCTCCTCCTTGCAACCCCTGCTACTCAGTCCTCTAGGTTTCTCTCTCTTCTGTCAGCTACCTGCCAGCTGCAGCGGAGCCAGCAGAAGCCTCTGAGGCTCCAGGGGATGGCAGACTCACAGCCGTCAGGAGCCTGGAGCCTGAATCACCCTGTGGAAGGAGCCACACAGAATGCCCTCAGGTTGCTAAATGAGTGAGAAAGAACATACATTGTGGTAGGCCACAGAGGTTTGGGGTCTTTGTTACAGCAGGTAGCATCTCCACCCCCTGCGATTCCATTTCGTCATCAGAGTCAGTGAAATAAGCTGACTGCTGTCAAAGTACTGGCCATCGGATACGTAACGGACACAGGGACACCCAGGTGAGGAAATGAGATAAAAAGAGGCGTGAGAGTGACGAAAAGAAATGGTTTTCACTGACTGGCATCATCTCCAGCCTCAAGGGTGCTAATAAACGGAAAGAGCAAAAATGCAAATCGGGCGGTCTGTCCATCAAGAGCCAAGCCAGCGCCCAGCTTGCCGTGTCCCAGTTTACAGAGATCACTGGGCCTCTGAGTGCCCCTGAATCATCACGTCTACTCGGCATGATTTTGACACAGGGTAGCTCTCACTGCATTCCCATCTGTGACAAATGGGGAACGCACACAGGGTAACATGTTCTGGTAATGCGAAGAGGTCACAGTCTCCACTTCCACAGCAGCGGTACTCAGAAGAGCCAGGAGTGGGAGCCCAGCTGTCCATCAGTTAAACAGGGGCAGGCGCAATGCGGTCCCTCCACACCCCGGAAGGTCCTTCGGTAGCAGAGAAGGGAGCACTGACAGGTGCCACGGTGCGGATGAAAGCTGAAACCGTCGTGAGAGGCCAGTCCCGTCAGAAAGACGCCCCACCATGTGACCCGTGTCTACAGAATGTCCAGGATGGGCAGACCGGACAGACAGAAAGCGGAGTACCGGCTGCCAGGGGCTGGGGGGAAAGGGAAATGGGGGGATAGATAACAGGGCTTTTTTCAGAGTGGCAACACGCTCGAGTTGATTGTGATGGTGGTTACACAACTCTGAAAATACTAAAAACCATTGTACTCGTTAGCTGAAAGAAGTCATTGTCACACAGACAGGCGGTGGGGGCTCCCCGAGTTCCCAGCATCTGCAGGCACACAGACCGGTCTGCGTCTTCATGCAGTGTATTCCAGACTTTTCCAACACGCAGCAAGAGTTCTTCCCAGGGCAGCTCCAGAAAGTCCCCACCACCAGCCGTCCCTAGCCTCCCTCTTCCCCGCCACCCTCGGTGGGAACAGAGTCACTGGAAAACCACGGGTTCTTGGAACTTACGGTTCATGCCGATGTCGTGGTACGTGAGGATGACTGGCCGGCTCCCCTTGGGGGTCCCGCACAGGGTGACGTGAATGGAGCCATGCAAAGTCTCGATGTCCTGCTCCTGCGGGAAGAGAGCAGACAGAGGGGCCTGTCATGTGGGCCATGCAGCATCAGCGTGGTTTACATGGGGATGGTTTACATGGGGATGGCAGACACCAGGGCGCTTCCGGCTATGTGCTGAGAAAGTGCCAAGTGCCCTCTCATTTGGTCAGGAGCGCCCTGGGCGTGGGCAGTAACGCTCTGCCCAGAGAACCCTGTCCTGGAGTTGGGCAGGACAGGGGCAGCAGAAGCTGATGGAGAGAAAGGATTTAACCCATGACGGGGTTGTGGCATCAGACCAAGTTGGCTCCCCATTCTTTGAAATCCGTGGTTGTCAATCTTACAGACATATCTCAGAAAAAAGGGGGGGAAGGAAGGAAGTCTCCTGCCCGTCTCCCAACGCCCTCCCTCCTNGCTCTGCCCAGAGAACCCTGTCCTGGAGTTGGGCAGGACAGGGGCAGCAGAAGCTGATGGAGAGAAAGGATTTAACCCATGACGGGGCTGTGGCATCAGACCAAGTTGGCTCCCCATTCTTTGAAATCCGTGGTTGTCAATCTTACAGACATATCTCAGAAAAAAGGGGGGGAAGGAAGGAAGTCTCCTGCCCGTCTCCCAACGCCCTCCCTCCTGCCTACACAAGCACTGGAGAAATCCAGACCTGGGAGCCACGGCCCAGCCCCTAGTGGGGGCCACAGATCATCTGCTGGGCCCAGCCTGGCCCTGAAGCTGCTGCAGGAATAATGGTGCATTGTGGGGACCACATTCTCTATTGTCTCTCTAGCTGACCCACATGGCACTCTCTAAAAACAGGCCAGACCAGGCAGTGTCCCCACTAGCCAGGGACATCAGAGTTTAAATCCTAGCTCCACCCTTCCCCACTCCCTCCGAGTCCCCAGGTCTGCACCTGTAAGATGAAGAAAGAGCCACCTCGGCCCCAGGTTCCTGAGCAGAGGAGACGGGCTTGGGGTCTGGTGGAAAGGGGATCCTCAGTATTTGGTGGCCCAGACACCCCCTTGGTGGCAGGTATGAGACACCCAGCTCTGGCTGGCACCCAGTATGTCCCCAGAAGTCCCCCATGGGTGGGGATGAGTAACAGATGTTGACTCATCGCTCTGGAGGCCTTAAAATTATATGGCTGTGGAACCAGAACTAAACCTGCCCAAGAAGGCGGGGGCTGCCTCTGCTGTTTACTGTTACGTCCTCAGGCCCTGGCCCGGCTGCCCGCTCACAGCAGGTTCTCAGGGCCTGCTGGGTAATGACCATCCACAGGAGACCGAGGTCGAGAGAGGGGAAGGAACTCTCCCCAGGTCACACAGCTGCAACGCTGCAGCAGGATCTGAACCCAAGACCATCCAAGTCCAAAGCCTGTGCCCATTGACGTGGTTTCTACTCTGTACCAGGAGCCACGTGAATGAAGGAAACTAATGTGTGGCGTGCACTGGGACTCTCGAAAGGGGGGAGCAGTGGGCCAGGTCCCCCATTGACGGGACTGTAGACGGCTTTTATCTCCCAGCACCTCCATGAAGCAACACAGAGAACAGAGAACCAACAGCCGCCCCTCTCCAAACGTGTATCCGGACCCTTGCTCTCTGGCTGCAGCATCTTCTCGAGAACAAACACCTATTTCATAGTTGCCTCCTGCCGCTGACCACCAGTTCCCAGAGGGAAAGGCCGGCTCTGCCTCCCTCAGGTTCTGGCCCAGCAGAAGCACCTAGAGATCTGCGGTCTACACCACCTACACACTGGAAAGTGCTGGAATGGCACCCGTCCCCACTGTCCCCACAGCTTGCCACCTGCCAGGTGGTGAAAACAGCACCCAACACTCTTCAGCCTGCCAGCCCTGGCTTGAGAGCTTTACGAACGACGGCGGACAATGACACATCCACCATGCACCCTTGGCCACGCTGCCAGACTTTTCTGAGATTCCTTCCCTCAGCTAAAATGCGGTCAATAGCAAGCCCATCTGGCCAGGGAGATAAGTGCTCCCAAGACTGAAACTGCAGTAGAGACGATGGGGAAATGCTTTGCAGATTGTAGATTTCCCTCCATGGCCATTGTCATGGACACCTGTCCCGGGGGTGATTAGCCTGAAGCCACAGAGCCAAGCCCGATGCCTAAGTCCACTGGTTGAATAACCCGGGGGAGCTCTGAGGCCCGTTACTGTTGCCTCCCTCCGTGATCCTTGCTCAGCAGGCCCTAGGGAGACACTGAAGGCTTTGGACTCTAAGAGGATGACAGGCTCACACAGGCCCCCAGTCAGCTGGCGTACTGGGCTGCCCTCCCCACAGTCTAACAAGCCCAGGTCAAGGCCTGGCCCAAGAGCAGAGGGCACCCATTGGGACAAGGCAAAGAAAGCTGAGTTTGGCAAATCAGACACAGCATTAATTAAGTCAAGGCTTCCTGAGGAAGGAGAGGCAAACCATGAGAACAGAGGCTCCAGACCACCATGTTTTTGCAAATTAACGCACCCCTCCCCCGTCTTCCTGGCTCCTCTCCTGCGCCCACAGTGGGGGAGGGGAAGGCCCCGTGGTGCCATCGATCTCATCCTTTCTATTGGGTAAGGAGCACGTAAAGAATGAAGGATGACCAGGAGGGGCGTGCGTGTGGCAGGAACACAAAAGCGTTTGCTATAAGGCCAGCCACCCCTCACTGAGCAAATACTCTAAAGCCAGGATAGCCACTTCACAGAAAAGAAAAGCCAGCCGAGGGGGCTGCAACCCAGCGGTCAAAGGCACACACCTGCAGGTAGAATTCAGGGTCCAGCGAGGTCCTTGGACCTTCAGGCCCTGAGCCCCAGGGCCCTGCAGCAGGGCCCTGGGGCACCGGAAGATCCGAGGCGGGACCTGTGGCTACTCCCTCCCTTTCTCAGATTTTTTTCCAGTCAAGAAGAAGAAAAGAAGTTGGGAGTCAGGAAATGAACCGCTGAGGGCAGTGAGGTGTCCACCTGGGAATAGTGTGAAATGGAACCCAGGCCGATGAGCGGAATTCTCCAGGGAGGAAAGAGCTCGGAGCAACGTCTTTCTTGGCTTAAGGGAAGAAAGAGAAGAGGGGCGGAGATCCACAGAGCAGAGGGCGGGGCAAGAGGAGACACTCGTGCCAAGTCTGAGGCTGACACCTCGGGGACAGTGATGCTCCCCAGTTTTTCAGGTTAGACAACTAGGTCCCTGGGGAAGTCCGGCAACTGGCCAAGGGCACGTGGCTGGCAACCATAGCGCTGACCTGAACCTGTTTCTGTCCCTGGGAGGGACAGAAATCCCTGTACTTGTTCACCAGGAGAAGGGTATCCACACTGGGTCAGCCTGGTGACCAGGACTGGACAGAGCCGGGAGGACTCCACCGTGGGGATGCTGGGTGGGGGAGGCGCTCCTCCCCCGCTCCACCAGGAGAGTGGAAGAGGCAAAACCTCATCTTGCACTGACCAGATGAGTGCCAATGCCACCTGCCACAGGGTCTGCTGTGAGTCCCAATGACTTCCCCAGGAAGTTGGGGGGGGGTGAGGAGGGTGAGGATGGGAAAGGGTAGGTGGAGGATTTCCAAGCCTCTGAGTTCCGCCCACCTTCAGTCAGGGGGCATGAAACTGAGAAGCAACTGTGTGGAAAGAAATAAATTAGGAAAAGGTCACCATTTCCATTTTCCCTGGGATCAGAGCTGCTTCCAAGAGAGGGGAAAGAAATCAGCGGCACTCCCGGCACCCCAACAAGGATCAGATGTCCCCCCGCCCAGTTTCGCCAGACCCCGACCTCCAGAGCTGGAGCCAGACTCCAGCAGACCCTCCCACCGCCCTCCTGCCCCAGCGCCCCGGGGCCCTGTGGGAACATCAGCTCACTGCCAGCAGAGCCCGGGTGAGCACACAAACACAGATTCCATGGAAACCAAATCAAATCAAACCCTCTGGATAAAGAAAGATCCAGGTGGAAGGAATTAGGAGCAGAAAATCCGACAGGAGAGGTGATCTAAGGCCTCGGGCAGAATGATGGGCAGTGGACTCAGCTCTGCTACCCCCATCCCCCCAGTCACGTGGACTTTGGCTCCAGACGCGGAGACCCAGTCAGATCTCATCATCTATCGCATCGCCGAGTGACCCCTTAAACCCTCTCCTGGCCTCACTCTTCAGCTGTGAAACGAAGACAGCGCAATGCCTCCCCGCCGGGCTGTTGTGAGGGTAAGGTGAGGTGGTACCAGGAGAGGTCAGCCCAGTTGGGGCACAGTCGGTGCTTGGAGATCTCAGCCGTTACGGCCCCCGTGTTCATTTCATATTTAAGAGGCAGACGGGCCCACACGAGGGGCTATCTCCACAGTGCCCCTTGGCAAGTTCCTTAACATCTCCAAATTGGTCTGCCGTCTGCCAAGGAGGTAGTGCCTCCCCACCTTGGCAAAAAAGACCTGAGCCAATGAGGGAGTGTGCAAAGATTCATTCGCTCCCTCCCCTCCCCTCCCCCCTGCAGCCTTCAACCAAGCTCCCCCACCTGGAGCAGAAGGGGTAGGCCTGGATCATAAAGCACCTGCCAGCTTGGATATTCTTGGATACTAGAATTCTAGCCAAAGAAAGTAGCTGGGACCCAAACTGCTCCCACCTACCCGGCTCATCAGATTTGCAAACACAACTGCTCAGAACCCGGTGCCAGGCCCTCCCTGCACAGCCANTGTCTGCCAAGGAGGTAGTGCCTCCCCACCTTGGCAAAAAAGGCCTGAGCCAATGAGGGAATGTGCAAAGATTCATTTGCTCCCTCCCCTCCCCTCCCCCCTGCGGCCTTCAACCAAGCTCCCCCACCTGGAGCAGAAGGGGTAGGCCTGGATCATAAAGCACTTGCCAGCTTGGATATTCTTGGATACTAGAATTCTAGCCAAAGAAAGTAGCTGGGACCCAAACTGCTCCCACCTACCCGGCTCATCAGATTTGCAAACACAACTGCTCAGAACCCGGTGCCAGGCCCTCCCTGCACAGCCAGCTCGTGGCCGCAGCATTTCCGACCGGCAGCCCACCCAGCCCTGAGCTCTGAGGGCCCCGAAGCACGGTCCTGCGGCAGCTGGCAGAACCTCACATGGTCAATTTGCCTTACGCGTCACCCAGGCCAGGACAAACAGTGCACCCTAAGGTGATGTCAGCCAGGGAGAGATAAGGCCGAGAGGCCATCTGCCCTGTCAGCTGAGCTGCCTCCTGAGATGGGCCACCCAGCAACTTGGCAGCGGACCCCTCCCCCATCTCCTCCCTGCTGTGGAGCTCTGGGCTGCGACGTGGCGCATTTTGAGTCTAGTTTTTACATACACACACACCAGGACTACTTCGGAAAAGGAGGGGTGCGTCTGCCTAAGTTAGCCCAAACACTAGAGCACCAAATGCTCTGCCAGGAGTGACGCTGCTGCCCACGGACACAGGCAGGGAGGCAGCTCGGATGCCTTGCACTGGACTCCGAGGAACTGGCCGCTGGGGCCACTTCAACGCGCGGTGAGAACCAACCACAGGCAGGGACGAAAGCAGGTCCCCATGAAGGCACACGCATGCTCGAGTCCCACACCAGCTCACCCTCCGCGGGTTCAACAGCCCACCAAAGCTCTGTGCAGTTACTTCCCTGAGCAGATGTGTTTTGGATAGAAAGGGCAAAGGCGAGCTGAAATCCAGGCCACAAGGCCTAGCGCGGCCGGTCCAGGTTTAGCATTGCAGTGACGCATCGTGGTGGAGGGGGCAGGGCTGGGCCAGACAGAGCTGGGTGCCATGGGGCTCCTTCCCAGCTGCTGGCCGGGGGAGAGCCTCAGTTTCCTCTTCTGTAAAGTAGGGAGGGTGGTACAAGTCCCAAAAGGTTCAGCAAGGGAGCAAGGGAACACCTGGACCCCGGCCCGGCTCATCGGAGGACGCTGACATCCACAGCACGCAGGAAACTGTCCTTTTGTCCCTGGGCTGGCAGATCTGGCTGCCACCCTTCATCAAGGCTCTGTCATTCTTTGTCCCCAGTCCTGGGAGCAGAGACCCCTCAGGGCACAGAGAGCATTGGTCACCAAGGACACCTTACAATGTTCCACAGCCACGGTGCTGGAGGCTGCTGGAGATTTGAGGGAACTTCCACAAATACGAGTCAGCGAGATCCGGGAGCCAAATCTAAAGTAACAGTTTCACACAAAGAGTCTGGAACCAGCCTTGACAAAGCGTCGTTCAGCAGTCAGACCAGCTCAGCTACTGGGATTCACCAGAAGGCTGGGACGGTGAACAGGAAAACCTCGTTCCACCCCCACTGGCTCAGCACCCAGGCCGGCCAGAGGTCTTTGCACCTGCTGCTGCCTCTGCCTGGGCTGATCGGCGCCGAATCTTCTCGGGCCGCAATGCCTGGCTCCCTCTAGCATTCAGGTCTGGGTTCAATGTCACCTCCTCCAGAAGCCTTTCCTGACCCCCCACCTAAGGCCACGCCCCATCACGTCAGCCAATACTATCATCTTCCCAGTCCCCACAGTCGCTGAGACTGTCATGTTTGCTTCCTTTTTCTTATGGTTGTTGTCCTTGGAGGACTCCTCCCCTGCTGGGGAGTCAGAAGAATGGTTTCAGTCAAGTGCATCCCTGCCCCTAGCCCTTTCCAACCCTGTGACCTCAGCCAAGCTACGTGACCTCTCGGTGCTTCAGGTTCTCCACCTGTCAAATGGGCATAAGACTCGTTTCAAGCATTAGGAGAGCAAAACGTGTGACATGCTCAGAATGATGCTTGGGGCACATCCCATGCTCACTAATGGGCAGGGACCACTGCCTGTCATGCTCACCACTGTGTCCCCAGCACCTACGACGATGCCAGGCTTACATTATTAAAAGCAAAGGAGCCACAGTCGAAAAAGTGCCCCCAGTTTCCCAGGACAGCTGTGCATGACTGAGAGGGCTCAGCCCAGGCTGGTCCCCCGCCTGTCCCAGCTCCTCCCTGAGGCTTCCCTCTGGGGTCTTCAGGTCCCCATTTTGCTGATGTCCCGAGGGTGCAGCACCCTGGCCCACCCAAGCCTGAGCAGCCTGCGAGGTGGCCTGTCCAGGAGTTGGGGCCAGAACTCATGGTCCCTGCTCTACCAACCACCCGTCCTGGGGCAGGAACTCAGAGCCGGGCTGGGCGGATGACGAAGAACAACACACAAGTGAGGGCTGATCTTCACATAAACTATGTCTTCTTACTTCCAGACCCATAATCAAGATTCCAAAAATCGCCTGGCTGGTGTAGCTCAGTGGATTGAGCTCAGGCCTGTGAACCACAGGATCGCGGTTCGATTCCCAGTCAGGGCACATGCCTGGGTTGCAGGCCAGTTCCCAGCAGGGGACTCACATCAGGCAACCATACATTGATATTTCTCTCCTTCTCTCCTTCCCTTCCTCTCTAAAAGATAAATAAATAAAATCTTTAAAAAAAGAAATTAAAAAAAAAGATTCCAAAAATCTACAATAGCCATACGATCGGCCCACCAATTCCACTTCTGGGCACATACCCAAGAGAATTCAAAGAAGGGCCTCAAACAGACACTCGTACACCCATTATTCACAACAGCCAAAAGGTGGGAGCGACCCAAGTGCCCACTGACAGATGAACGGATAAACAACACGTGGTCTCTACGCACGACGGACAGGTACCCGGCCTTAGAGATGAGGAAGCTGACCCGCGCCGCAGGACGGGCGAGCCCTGAAGACAGTGTGTGAGTGAAGCAAACCAATCACACAGAGGAATGTCATATGATCCCACCACCATGAGGCACTCAGAGCAGGTACAACCATAGAGACAGAGAGGAGAGCACTGACTGCCAGGGCTGGAGGGAAATGACACGGGGACTCAGTGTCTCACGGGGACACGAGCAGTTCCACGGGATGAGAACAGCTCTGGGGTGGATGCTGGGGATGGCTGCCCAGCAGTGCGCGTGCACTGACTGCCCCCGAAGGGCACAGTGAAGAAGGGCTCCCACGGTACATTTTGGCATCTGTGTACTTAACCACATACACACACGCCAAAAAGAAAAGAAAAAACCTCACAACAGAGTCAGTAGACAGGGTGTGTTATGGACCCAACACCGATGTGGGCAACATCACATTAGGGCCCCTGTCATTGTCCTCTCTCCTCTGCTGCTTACGCAAGACTGGAGTGACTCTCCCCACTTCACAGGTGAGGAAACTGAGGCTGAGAGGAGCTGAAGCAACTTGCTCTGCATCAAAGAGCCGAGATGGGGCGAGCCTCTACATGCCTGAACATGAGCTCAGGTAGACGCTCGTACACCTGGTCCTCGAAACAGACCACGCTTCCAACCGCTCCCCTACCCTCCCCCTCCCTCCAAGGACAACACCAAGACTCCCAGCCTCTAGACGTGGGTGGCGGGCTGGTCACTGAAATACAAGGTCCAGGAGGAAGAGCAGAGTTCTCTGGGGTGGGGGAGGAGAAGAACAGAGGATGGAGACGAAGAGCTCAGACAGGCTGCAGTGGGATACCTGGGCGATGTGCAGACAGAGGTTCGGGTGAGCATATCAGCCTGCATCTGCCTGCATTTGCTCCTCTCCTCTTCTCTGGGAAGCCCACACAACCCCACCACACTGAGGCTCCTGTCCCATCCCCAGGGCCCGAAACCGCCTGCGGTCCCCACAGACTTCAGGAAAACGAAGAGTCCAGGGTTTCCAGTTCCTGAGGTTCTGACCAATGGCTCAGCTGAGAGAGGCCAGCCCACTCTTCTTAAAGTTTGTTCTTGGACAAAACTCAAGACCCACCTCCCCCAACTCTCCCAACTCCCCGATTGCCCCGAGGCCCACCCGGAGTGGGGACAGAGCCAGGACGCCACAGAGAAGGCCGGTTCCGCTTTCCCAAGCAGAGCCAAGAGCATCAAGCCTTCGCTTCTCTTCCCTCCCATCCAGGATCCAGCCCACCCGAGGTCTCTCCATTTCCCTCCCTCACACATCCCACAGCTCGACAGTGTCGAGGGGGGCTGGGTCTCCCTCCTGCTTCTACAGGACTGACAGGCTTCCCCGGCCAGAACTTCAACCCCCTTCCATCTGGGAGAAGGACCCAAGTGTGGGAAACTAGCTTCCTTCTCTCCGCGCGCCCCCAACATCTGGACAGGGACATCTACTTCAAACCAATGGCAGGAAGGAGGAAAGAGAGAACAGGGAGTGGGGGAGGTGACAGGGAGTCCGCGGGCTCTACTTGCCTGAACATCAAACTCCTGCAGGAGGCCGGTGATGGTCTGTGGAGAGACAGGAGAGCTGGTCAGTCTCGTCGCAGCTCCTCGGGCAGAGACAGCAGAAAGCACCACACAGGCTCCTCCCAGCCCGAGTCCATATCTACCCTCTGTCACCCCTTGCAAAGAGAGACTTTTCTTTTCATCTCTAAGAACAGGCCAGCAGAAGAGCAGACACATCTCCTGGATTCCTTTTTGACTACAGCCTTGGTGAAAAAGGATCTGAAGGTCCAAGCTGACCACAAGCTTGCGTGATCCAGACCCTAGTTGCCTAGTAACTGGTCTCCTGGTCTGCACGAATGTGCTACACCTTTAAATCTCAAGCCTGACCCTGTCGCTGTCCTTAAATTTCTTCCCCGGATGCCCACCATCTGGATCAAAATCCACTCTCTCAGGGGTGGACATGGAGAGCAGAGACCTCTAGGCATTTCCCTCGATCCTACAATTCTGAGTTTCCAGCCCCAGGTCCGTCTTTCATCAGAGCTACCTGGATTCGGGGCCCGCACAGCGAGCAGCGTGGGCCAGCAAACTGCAGCCCACCACCGGTTTCGTGGACGAAGTTTCACTGGAACCCAGCACGCCCATTCGCTCCCATTCACTCCCAGTTTTCACGCTGTCATTGAGCAGCTGGATATTGCAACACAGGGTATAGCCCGCAAAGCCCGAGACAGTTACTAGTTGGCCCTTTACAGAACGCATTTGCAGACCCCGAATGTAAAATCATCAGGATCATTCTGCAGCTTCCCCAGGCTCCTGGGCCCAGTGTGCTGCCTGCCAGGGAACCCCCTCCTGCCAGAGGTCAGTTCCCGTGTCTGTGAAACACAGAGCGGAGAGTCTATGTCAACACACCTAAAACAGGGCAGCCACACCCAGAGTCACAGAGGAGCTCCCTGAACCGTCCATTCACCAAGGTGGCTGGCCCGGCTCTGGCTCCACGCCCCACACATTGTAACTGTGTGACCCAATTAACCTCCACAGGGCTCACCTGCCTCTTCTGTAAAACGGGAACAACCACAGAACCTGGTATACGCCCAACCACAGAGTCACCCTGTCAGGCAGCCTGAGAGGACCCCTGGACTGCGGCTGCCCAGAGACAGCCAAGCAGGACGTTCATGGTCACACACGTTGGGTATTATTTTTGAAAACACGGGGTTGACCTTAGAAGGTCTTCACGTCTGAGCCTGAGCTTTACATTTTTAAAAAGATGCATCACACAGGCCGTTTTGAGGCTCAGTAAGAATTGGGATGTAAACATAGTTTAAAAATACCATGTCACCTTTACAGCAAATGTAAAGGCCTGTGGCAGCCATCATCGGAACGGCCAGTCCGGGATGGATCGTGCCCACTCAGGCCGCAGGGGAGGGGCTACTGTCCAACAGGGAGGCCTGGCTGCAGTGAAACGTTTGACAAAAAAGACGATGATAAGGAGCCCACGGGCGTGGCTCATCTCCTCCATGCCAGACGAGGTTCTCATTGCTCCATGTCGCCCACATACGGAATGGTTATTCCATCTGGTTACTCCATCCTCACTGTGGCCTGTGACATAAGCCCTAGCATCACTGTTTCCAAGTTGGGGGACTGGAGCATGAAGAAGTTGAAGGATTTGCCCCTGGTGGACACAAAGCTGCTGAGTGTCACAGTCAGGATCCGAACCCAGCCCGTCTGGTCCCAGAGTATGCACAGGACCTTAACCTCTAAGCTACGGGGTAGCCAGGGCCTCTGGACAGTGGGCTTCCTGTTGCAAGTTCTAGAGCCACAGGGTGTTGAGGGTAGGGGATGCTTAGAGGAACGCTGGTTCAGTGCCCTTACTTTGCAAATGGGATCAGTGAGCTTCGCACAGGAAACCCCTCAGGGTGGGCGAGGGCCCGGCCCACACTGCCACAGCACTTAGTGACCAAGCTGGGACTCGGACAGGTACATCTTGTCCCTTTGCATTCCTGGTCAAGGGGACTTGAGGAAACAAGGAAGTAGTGGGTGTGCGTGCTCACATTGTGCACACACGTGTGTTCATGTGTGATTGTGCATGTGAACAGGGAGTAACCAGGAACATATCTACTCACCTCCCCTTTCTCCACCAGAGGCTTCACCTCGGCAAGGTCCACGTCCTGCAGCTCCCGAGACATGTCCCTGCTGTCACCTGCCTGTGAGGAGGGGACAAAGGCCAGGAGGTTAGCACTTCTTGCTGAGAGATGTTTCCAGAAGGAAGCGAAGCCGAGGCTAGAAAACCTGCCCAGCGACTGTCACCTCTTGTGTCGCCCGTATCTGGTTAAGGGGCCCTCCCACCCGAGGTGCCAGCCCAGCCTTGGCCCCGGGAAGCTGAGGCTCACAGATGGACGCAACTACCTTTCCGTGAAACAGATGGATCAACTCGAAACCAGGTCTCCACATCCAGTCCTGGCCCACCCGACACCGGGGACATTTTTTACCACATTTTGGAAGGAGACCCTCATCGCAGATCCCAAAGTCAGGCAGTCCCCGGTTGACAAGCAAAGGGGACAGAAGGTCAGAGGAGGCACAAACTTCATCCTCTCTCACCCTCAAAGCATCCATAACAGGGGGGTGGCCACAGGACCCCGCACGCCCACCTCCATGGAGGGCTCCTGGCCACGTGCTGGGGGGGCAAGGTTCAGGAGGGGAGGGCCCCCACTGGAGCCGACACAGGCAGGAGCAGAAGGACACGGAGATGACAGCTCAGAGCTAGCGTGAACAGAATTCCAGATGGTGGGACACTGCATTACCCACTCCCCGGGGAGCAAGGCCTGGGTAGTGACAGGTACTGATGAGCACACCTCTGGGAGCTTGATCCGGGAGCGGGGGAGACAACCTTTATTCCTACAGATGGCGAGTCAAACTAGGAGCACTAAGTGCCTGCCAATACTTGGTGAGGCACGAAGGACCCAGGATGAGAGCAGGCAGGGTCAGAGGACAGGGAGAAGGAGGAAGCAACAGGAGTCCGTGTCCCTGTGCCTCTGGCTCACAGACCCAGACCTTTGAAACCCTGAATCGGGAAACTGCCTAAAAACGAGCCTGACCGAGGCCACCACATTGCTTTGCTCCAGGGCAGAAACCCAGGCCACCGACTACCCAAGGCCCCCAGATCTAATGGCCAGAGAGAGAGCTCAAGCCACTGAAATCCCAGTCCAGGTGGACCAGTCCAAAGACCGGCTGCTGGAACCCACAAGAATCCTCTTTGGGAGGCACCTCTCAGAGGGCAGGTGGCAACAGAGCCCGGGCCACCCCTCTTCCGCCCCAGTGCTGACACATGGCATTCCGGGGGCAGATCTCCGGGGATGCTCTGGTCTGGGGCCCCAGTAAGATCTGCCCTGGTAGATAACCAGCCCCACAAGAATTCCTTTATGCAGCCTTTGGAGCTGAGGCTCCAGAACATTCTGAAAACAAAGTCAGTTTTATATTTGTGAGCATTCCTGGGCAGCGGCCAGCTCGGAGTCCGGAGGCATGAAAAGCTGAGGTCAGCTGGCCTTGCTAATTCAGCATGTTCGTGGCCCTGGCCCAAGGGACACCTCGCCTACACCGCCTGGAGAGCCTTCCAGAAGCCCAGGCAATGCCACCCATCCTGCTGAGGGTGAGAAGACTTCTCGTCTCAGGACCCAGGGTGAGAGCGCGGTCTGCCTCTGTCCCCTGGGGGGACTCAAGCCAGCCTTCTTCAGCCCCACCTGTGGGTTCCCAGGACACGCAGACCACCTATCTCACTACCTGGCCTCCCTGTAGCTCCTAGCGACAGACCAGGGGCGAAGTCAGGCCACAACTCACTTGCTAAATACGTGCACAGTTATGCGGCTTACTAGCAAGGTGCGTACTTAAACTCATTCTTAAATGGTCATGACCCACGAGAGCAATGTGCGTGGAAGCAGGTCTGCGTAGTAAGGACTCAAGCCCACGCTGTTGTTTGGCCCGGTGTGGTCAGTTCTCCCCGACTGCCAGGTGCTGGGATCACCTCGGGCTGCCAGTCCCCACTAGGGTCCTCATCATCCTTCGGAACAGGAGAGGGCTCGGTTCCGGCCTTCACGACGCCCCAGGCGTCTTTGGTGAGGTCTCTCTGCCCCAGGCCTTCTTTTCATTCCTAGAGCCCAGCTTCCCTGACCACTGAGGCAGAGGCTGAAAACTGCCCCGTGTCCCTTGAATACCTGAGAATCGCTGAATGTGGGAGCTGGACAGGCCTCAGGGAGCCTTGCTCGGGCTCAGGCTTATGAGGAGGCTCAGAGATGAGGCTGCTGAGAATCTCACGAGAAGGAGGTGCGATTCTGCCCCCCGCCCCACTACCCCGAGGGAAGTCAGGTCTGGGGACCTTGTCCGTGGTCATGACCGTGATAGGCTACGGGCCTAGTGGGCGGAGACCAAGGACTTGGATAGTCAGCCAATCATCTTACAGCCGGTAGCACTGTCCGGGAGCAGGATTACCCATCCCAACCTCAACAGTGCTGAGGCTGAGACACCTCAGTCGACACCAGGGAGCACCTAGTAAGCACCCTGGGACTCGGGAATCTGCAGAGAGACTGAGTACAGCAGAGAAAGCTTCTGTACTCTTTGTCTCTGGGGGGAGGGGGCTGCAGGCCTGGGGCAGCTTGCAGTTAGTAAGAAGAGCAAGTGCCCTGGTAGGGAGAGCTGGGCCCGACCNTCCGGGAGCAGGATTACCCATCCCAACCTCAACAGTGCGAGGCTGAGACACCTCAGTCGACACCAGGGAGCACCTAGTAAGCACCCTGGGACTCGGGAATCTGCAGGGAGACCGAGTACAGCAGAGAAAGCTTCTGTACTCTTTGTCTCTGGGGGGAGGGGGCTGCAGGCCTGGGGCAGCTTGCAGTTAGTAAGAAGAGCAAGTGCCCTGGTAGGGAGAGCTGGGCCCGACCCCTGTCTAGGCCAGTGTCCTGTCCGCCATGAGCAAGGCTGCTCAAACTAGGGCTGCAGAATGCAACCCTTGGACCCCTCCAGACCCCTCCAGGCCCCCCAGTGGTGATGCGCAGGAAGGCAGCTGGCTGCCCCATCCCACCAACCTGGGCCAGGTGAGGGCCCACCCTTCTGCCTCTGTTGCCTTGGCCAGAGAACTCTGCAAACTTTTATTCTCAAAGCTGTCTGTCTAAAGAAAATCGTATAATGAAGTTCAATAAGAAAAAAACAGATTTCCCAGACAAGGTGGGAGGAAGCTGGCATGCTTTGGATAAAGCCAGGGAAAGGGCTTGACACCCCCTAGTAGCCCCTGGGGCTCCCCCTCCCCACCATGTGCCCCTTACCCCATGAGATAAGACCTGTTCTCAAAGACCGTCTGGGTTCAGGAAGCTCAGTTTGAAACAGTGATTTATTCAGAGGCGGCTTCCTGTACTAGGTTCCCAGGTGCCCAGCACTGAGTAAAATACCAGTAACAGCTTTGTGGACGAGTCCTGCCATGTGACAAGTAGGGGACATGGCCATAAATAAACAGACCCATGTTTGTTCATGGAGCTCACAGCCCCTGGCCTCCCCCAGCACTTGCTACTCATCAGGTCATTCCGAACTGTCCTGTCCCCTGATGAGGCCACACTATCCTAAGGGTGGGGCAGAGGTGGCTCCCACGATCACTGTACCTCCAGGGCTCAGCTCCCCACCTCGAACTGCTCACACCAGGGTGGGTCACTCCTTGTAACCAAGGCTGGTGTGACACTGGAGGAGGGTCAGCAGCCCCCTGACCTCAGCCCACTAGGTGCCAACAGCAGCCACCACCACCCTCACCCCACTGCAAGACACAGACCGTCTGTGGGCTTGGCCAAATGTGCTCTGGGGGTGAAACTGCCCCCGGGCAGGAATTACTGATCGAGGGCAGTCCCTGGTATAAACCCAGAGAGCACCTGTTAGATGCAGTTCTTATTTAATCCTGTGTGCACGCACACACATCCTGCACACAGGCACGTGCACACCCAGCCACCCTGCAGCTTCACCAGGGAGGGAGAAGGCTGAAGTCCCAGGGGCCTGAGTGGCTTCAGTGTCACTCAGTGTCACCCCTGTTCTCAGAAGGCAGCATTGGTGTGGCCAAGAGGAGGGGCCTCTGACGCTCACCCTTACTTCTTCGCCACGTTCTCCTTCTACAAGTCTCCTGTCTGGGCTTCAAATTCTCCACCCCAAGACTGGGGCTCGCTGAAAGAAGAGGTTCCTGCAGTGGACACAGCCTTACAGGCAACACTGACCTCCCTCGCCAGGAGGGAGGGGCAGCTGGGAGGAGACCTGGTGTGGGCTGCTCTGGCTGAGGCCCCCACCACTGCCCCAGTGGGCACCCCTTGGAGCCCACGCCCAGGGGTCAGCCCCCAGCAACACAAGGTCCCTCTTGGCTCAGCAAGTTCTCTCGCTGGGCTTGAGGCCAAGCAGTGGATGCCGGTCCATGCCCTTCTCCACTGCCTCCTGGGAAGCCCCAGTGCAGAATGTCAGACTGAAAAGGGACAAGGCCATCAGTTAGCAGACGGGGTGACAGGGTCAGGCCACCCTTACCCTGTGGGTGGGAGCCCCAAATTCAACCTCCCAGGCCTCCCACTCCACCATGCAGGGTGGTGGGTGAGGAGGTCTGGCCAGCCCTGTCTTCAAGAAGCACAGATGGAGTCCCCCCCACACATGGGATTAGGTCAGGACAAGGCTCCTTCCACTAAAACCCCACTCAGTGCCAAAAATTGGGCTCCAAGTCACCCCACCAGCTGCCACACTGGTTCCTATCCCCACTTCTTCCTTCCTCACTTCCCTCTCAAAAGGAATTCAGAGAAAACCAAAGTCAGACAAGCCAAAGGTAGCCAGGAGCAAGAAGGAAGGCTGAGGGGCAGACTGGGGTGTCATCCTCTATCGGCTCTGTGATCCCCAGCAAGTTCTCTACCCTCTGAGCCACAGTTTGCTCATCTATAAAATGGGCATAATGACACAGCTCCCAGCGGGTACCAGTGGGGCTTAGATGAAACACTGGTGCGTAGAATCTGGTAACTAGCTGCCTAATTAATCAGTGTGATTTCCTTTCCTGGTTGCCTCAGAGACACAGGGCCACCCATGAGGACACTGCCTGTGTTTTAGATGCCACTAGCCTCACAGTGGCCCAGTGAGGAAGGGGACACACAGAAGACGTTAAGAAAATGCCTCATGAGTCCCCAGAGATCGGACCCAATGCACCCGCATGGGTCTCCTCCCCTTGAGCCACGCTGTCAAGGAGTACTGAAAATCCAAGGGGATGGGGCAAATAACTTTCCGGTTCAACAGGCTCAGGAGAAGTCAGCACTTGGCCGCACCTCATGGGTCCCAGGACAAGCCAAGACTGGGGTTCGCTGGAAGAAGGAGAGGCTGTGACCCCGAGGGCCGGGAGGGCAGTGGGCAGAGGCATCTCAGGTATCTGAGGCCACCTGAGATTGTGAACCAGTCACCAGGGGAGTGAGGGGACACAGAGCTAATGGTTCCCCAAAGCCTCGGAGACACAGCAGGAACACTGGTTTAGGAGTCAGGGTGAGGGGACCCTGCCTCGCTCCTGCCACACGACTTTGATGACTTGGACTCACCTGCTCTGTGGGCCTCAGCTTCCATCTGTAACATGCTCAGCCTGTGTTGCACGGACATAGAGTGGCCTATAGGCAGCTTGGGGCAGATGGGAGCCCAGGCGGTACAGGACTACACAAAGATCTGGTGTACCCAGGGGTCTCACCAGGGCGCTGCCCAGCTCTGCTCTGCCCAGGTCTACCTGGAGGTCCCTGTTCTGCTCCTGACCCAGACCCCTCCCTGTTCATGAGCCAGGAGCCTCCGTCCAGCTCCGGCACTTCTCTACTCAGCCACCTAGGGGCACCCCTCCGACACCTGCTTCAGCAAACTCTCCTGGGCCCCTGGAACTTCCATGTGGCAGGGAAGAGGCAATCTCCAGCAAAGAAACATCCATGACATGGGCTGGGTGTCCAGAATGCACCCACCCCAGCACGACTGGCCCCAGGAGGCCACTGTGAAACCCCACACACGGAGAGGACAGCGGCAAGAGCTGCTTCTACAGGGTTCCCCGGGCTCTGCCTTCCTTTGAGCGTCACAGCTACCTGAGAAAATAGGCACCATCACGCTCACCCTTCCATGGGTGGGGAAACTGAGGCCCAGAGAGGTCAAGAAATGTTCCCCAGGTCACCAAGCAAGCATCCGGCTGGCACAGGTTAAAACAACCCTCAAGGCATAGCTGCCCATGACATCCGCTTGCTCTAAACACACACGTACACTTAGTCCAGGAGGGAGCGCCGAGGAGGGAGGCTTCTCTGGCATGAGTCAGTGGGGGTCACCTGCTCCTCTCTCCACCCCCCAAAGTCACCACCGAGCCACCGTGAGCAGGCCAAGCTTTGGGCAAAGTCCACATCTTAGATTTTCTATCATCCCTTTGAAGTTCCCAGGACTCCTGTTTTCAGGTCTCCCCCAAGGGCCTTCCTGAAGCGGCCAGGTTAGTCCTTCCATGCGTTTCGCAAGGAGGCCATGGGAGAGGGTGGGCGTTACCACGCCAGCCTGCAGGGAGAGCCCAGAGGCTTGAAAGCTAAGGTCCACGTGACTTCCTGAAAGCCTGACTCCCTGCTCCCCTTTCCCTGGAAAGATGAAAAACTCACTCCTTGGAGGTGGGTGCAGGTGTGGAGGGGAGGGGAGGCGCGGGAAGACCTCAGCTTCCTGGAGTCCTTCAGTGACACAGAGACAGAGGGAGGCTTGGGGAACTAATGACAGGTCAGCGTCAATTGCAACCATCAGCAGCCAGCCCAGATTTTGTACTCTCCGAAACACGCCGGGTTCAAAGCCACATGAAAGCAGTGTTCTCCCAGCACACCGGGTTCTTCATAGGACAGAACCAAAAAGAGGGGTGGGGAGTGGTAGCGGGGATGGGTGATGTGCGCTGCTGCTGTCTGGTTCACGTCTTCCCGGAAGGTTCCAGGGAATAGCCCCCTGTCCGCATGAACCTCAAGGAAAGGAGCCTTGGGGTACACCCTGGCTACCCCACCTTGCCGTGGGTATGTTCTTTCTCCTTTATTTGCCAAAGAGATTTTTGACATCAAGCTACAAAGCAGTTTCTGGGCTTTCTGGATGTTTTCTGGACATTTTAAAACTCAAGGTTCTGGGGAGGGCGAGGAAGTTGGCAGCCTTAACTCTCAATGTTTTCTCTTACATAACCAACCTAGTCAACAATCTGGACCTTTGAGAAAGTTCTCCAAGGCTCTCAAACTCAATAAAATGATGCTTGGGAAGACAAATAGACTAGCAATTCCTCGAGGGCCTGGTGAGCCTGAAACTCAAGAGCGTTCAGAGCCCTGTGATGCTGAATGGATGAAAAAACAGCGCCCTTGGAGCAGGCAGACACCAGCTGCACTCGCTTGCTGGGGGCGAGGCAGTGGAGGACCCAGAATTCCCACGTTGCATGGAGCCCAGAACCCTCGGAGGGTCCGGGAGAGGGTCTGGGACACAGCAGCAGGAAGCAGAGCCGGGAGGCAGTGCTGCCCACCCTCTTCTCTGCAACACCCCTGGGAAAGGCACCGGTCGGTGCACAGTGGGGTTCTGGCAGTGGAACAATTGGCTTGGTGACTGAGGGGGCGCATGTAATAACTGGAAGTTCAAAGGACAAGCATGAGCCACCCGGATGGCCCGGGAGAGAGTTTGTTGAAAGCCCACAAATGGGGCCCGGATGTCCACCCTGGAGCACTGGGTTCCACTGGCACCCAGCGTCCCCCACTGCACACCTTCCCTCCACAAGCCGAGGCGGCCCAGCAGGAGGCCAAACGAGGGTTTGGGGAATTAAGCTTGGGCCCTGCGACAAAGACTGCCACCCAGGCTGCTCCTCTGTCTTCAAATGTAAAGGGAAAGGGCCAATGAGAGGGCAGGCCCGGGACCAGACTGAGCCTGGGAGGCAGGCGGGGCAGCCTGAAATGCATGCAGGAATCCAGGTCCACTCCAAAGACAGGCCCAGGTTCCTGACACCGATGGCCAAGGAGATGCCCCGGGAACGGCATTTGTGAGAGTTGTCGACAGACACCGAGTGGTGTCCCCACAGGCTGAGCTCTACTGTCAACTCTCTCACACGAACTAACTCCATTCACATTCGACGTCCTCACAAGACAGTGTGTTATTCTCACTTGATCGGGGAAGCCCCCAATTGCCTGGGTACGCTTCTCATTCTGGCAGGTCTCCAGTCAGCCCTCCGTGTGGTCAGGGGAAACAATGAAGGCTTTCAAGTCCATCTCTCTGGGTTCAAAGCCTGGCTCCTCCACTTCGAGCCATGTGGCTAGAGGCAAGTCCCTTTCACTCCCTGGCCTCGGTCTTCGCAGCCATTTAGTGGACCCAGAGCAGCCCGGGCAGACCTCTGACAAGGACAAAAGGGGAAGAGGGGACACAGCAGCTGCTCTGGGGAGAGATGCCCTGCCCCCCACAACCCCCCACCTAAATCTTGGATGCCTGGTTGTCACCTGGGCTGTCTTTGGGAGGCACAGGGCCTTGGATGGGATGCGCTGGAGCTGGGTCCTCTGGAAGAAGCACAGCTTCAGGACATCAGAAAAACGCAGTGGGGTTTCCTTCCCCACCACACCGAGGCAAGCTTCCGGCAGGAGGTTCCAGCGCACCCAGGGCCTCCAGTGCTGCTCAAATGTGCAGTCCCACCTGGAGGGGGCGGCCTGAACCCAGGCAGCCACCACTCAGCAGGCAGGCGGTGCCCTTTCTCTCTAGGCTGATTTGTTTGTTACTCAAGAATACCTGGCTTACCCTAAAAATAAGTCAATAAACAAAAAATCACCCCATGCTGTCTGGAAAGTTTTCTCACCAGAAACTCACTCAAGATCCAATTGATCACTCCTCTGATAGCCTAGCACCTTTGACCACCTTCATTCCCCCCGGAGACCCCAGCGGAGGGGACTGGGAGGTGAGTTCCAGTTCTACCGGGGCCTTGGCGGGTGCCCCCTGTCTCTGGGCCTCAGTTCCAAAATGTAAAGTGGGAAGGTGGACCAGGAACCTGAGTAATCACCGGCGAAGGAGCCACACTATCCACTCAGTATATGTATTTGAACTCCTCCCAAGTGCCAGGCCCTGGGCCAGGGGCCAGGTTTCAGGGCGAGGCCAGTACAGCCTTCCTCCTCGGCCTCCTGAAGCTGATCCTCGAGCAGGAGAGGGGGCACCACAAAGCTAAGTTGCAGGTCAGGGGACACCCCAGGTTTCGCTCCTTACACCAGAGCACCGCTCCTCTGCAGGGGTCTTGTGCTTCCTGACCTCCCCCCACCATGGCCCCCACCCTGTGCCACCCGGGACTGGGCTGTGGGCCTTCCCTACATTTCCACCCAGGCTGGCGAGCCCCTGGAAGGCAGGGACTGGGACTGGCTCTCTCTGTACCTTGCTGATTTCAATTCCCTTTTGGGAAACTTAGGAAAGACTCCAAAATTTCTACCCAGGAGGAGGCTGGGCTGGGAGGTTTGCCTTAAAACTGGGTATTCATAGCCAGAACAAGGTTGTATTTAGATATTTTGTTCATTTGAGGTGGCTTAGGAGAAGCTTCAGTATGGCTGTTGAATGCTGTGAGGAGACTTAAGTTCTTTTATGTGGCTGCTCGCTGAGTTCTCTGAATCGTCAGTCTTTCTCAGTTACTTAAAGCGACCAAACAAACTGAAGTGCCCAGGACATATGTGAAGCAGAGCTTTTCTCCAGCACAAGATAACTGGGGGTCCCCACCAGATCCCCCCACACCCGCTGCCAGGCACCTCCCCCTTCCAAGCCACTGCCAGGTGCTGCCCCTGACCCGCAGGGGTGTCTGACCACAGAGGCAGAGACAAAGCAGTCTCTGCCACGAATTTGACAGCAGGGGGGCGGACAGCGCCTTTCCCCCTGACCTCACCACGTTGCGCACGCCCTACCCAAGGCTGAATCAGAGACCGCGGCGGATCTCCCCGGACTGCCGGAGCAATTCCAGCTGTTCTCTTCCCTGGAGAGCAGGACAAGCGGGTGGGGCGTCAGGGGCGAGAAGGAAAGCTGGGGAGGGTGGGCGGAGGCGAAAATGACGCCACTCCTAGCCCCAGCCAGCCCAGGGCTACCAGAGGCCCTGAGGACGCGCGCCACCACAGCGCCAACCCCGGGCCACATCTGGGGGCGCAGCCTGCCCGGCGGCGCTCCCACACACTCGTTCCTGTGCTAGCCGTACCATCTGTGACACACCTCGGACCGAACCCCGTCCCCCCAACACACCACCGGGCTTCGAGGCTCAGTCGGCCCCCGCCCCTCAGATGCATATCCTTTCTGGCTCAGTTTGTGAACCAGACACACCCACGCCCCCTCTCCAGCCTCATCTCCAGCTTCTACCCATCTCCTTTCTACACAAGCTCGCGCACAATCCCTCCTTCCCCAGACACCCTACTCTAGCGATGCAGCCCCCCACACCCACACACATGCCTAGGCCCTCCCTGCTCCCACTTCCAGCGCGATCCTCCGCCCGAGCCGCCAGCAGCGACTCTGGAAGAACGGTGGGAAGCGGGATCCAGGTGTTCCCCGCCGGCTCTTCACCGCCTCCATGACCCCCAGGACCCCACCTCCCCAGCTACAGGAAAGAAGCGCGGGTACTCATCTTTCTTTTTCCTTCTCTTCCCTAACCAAAAGCCCCCACTCCAGAGGTGCTCGCGCCCTAAAACCCTCCAAACGCCTGCACTACGGGGTCGCCGCGCACTTGCAGCTCCAGAGGATCGCAAAGCGCGGTCCAGGAGTTTCAGCAGCACCCGTGGCCGACCGAACCCCTCTGCCTCGCAACAACAGGGCATGGGGCTTACCTAGGGTAGAGGGAGAAAGGCAACAGGAGCTGGAGCTAGGCCGGCGGTGCCTGGCTTGAATGGAAAGCAAAGGATGGGCGTGCGCTCCACAGACTAAGGCGAGAGTCCGGTGAGGTTTGTTTATGTCCGGGAGGAGGGCGACTTTATACGCTCCGCCGCCCCGCCCCCGCGCCGCGCCCGGCCCCGCCCCTCCTGGGCCCCATAGACTGCGGGGACACACCCCTTGCCCGCGCCGGGCTAGCAGTCGCTCCTCCCGCTCCCGCCCGCGCGCCTAGCTCAGCTCTGGCAGCGTTCGGCCACCGCCCGCGGAGCCACTGCCTGTTGCGCAAGCCCATGTAGGGGCGCGGCCGGGAGGGACCTCTCGACTGGGGATTCGGTTCGACTCTGCTGTCCCTGCATTGTCCCAGAGGCCGCGCGCAGTGGGTTGACGTGCACGGGGAATGCGTTTGTGTGCTTGTGCGTGTACGGATGCGCGCTCATGCCTGTGCCTGTGGACTTTCATGTGTCCCTGTGTGACCGAGTGGCTCCCATCTTGGTCTCAGAATTTATACTTCCGAGTCCCGTCGCGCCATGCGTTGACATCCCTTTGGGGCGACTGTCTCCCCAACTTCTTCCAGGTCTAGCTCCCAAGCCCTATTTAGCTTCTTTCAGGCACGCGACCTCCTGTGCTCTCCCTCGACCCAGCCCCCTGCGATGCTCACTCCCAGCCCTCTCCTTGTTGCATCGGCTCTCCGCTGAAATCATTCATCTCATTTAACCTCGTCCATCTTGCCCACCCCATCTTGACGCTCGAGCTATCCCCTTCCCCTCCATCTCCCCAGTTCTAAACCCAGCTGCCCTTGCCCCCCAGCCCCACCCCTCCTGTCCTTCTGGCCTTCCCCAGGAGCCTGGCTGGGAAGCCTCTCACTCCTTCCTCTCCTGGTTCCTGGAACTTACGCTGAGCACCCTCTCCTCCCTTAGCTGTTCTCTGCTGTCTTGATTCTGTTTAACAACTGTGCGTTCTCAGCCTGCACTGCATGTTAGAGTCCCCTACGGAACTTTCTTTAACACAGGGAGCGCCAGGGCCAGTTTCATCAGAACCTCAGGGAGTGCAGCCCAGGCATTAGGGAGTTTTAAACGCTCCCCGGGGAATTCCAGTGAAAGACACTGCACCCGAGGAACAGCATTGCACAGTAAAGGAAGGTCACCATCCCCAGCCCGGACATCGTCATTGTCCCCAGGCCCTCTGTCCACCCTTGTGGTTGCAGGTTCCTGTGCTGCACCCCCACCCTGCCTCTTCTGGCTGATTAGGACTCTCTTCATGCTTTGCTCGAGGCGGGGCACTCGGCTGTCCTCTGGACATCCCACCTGCCTCCTTAGGCCCTGATATCTACTTATCCTGTCATTCGCAAATATTTACTGAGCCGCTGCTGAGCCAGGCTCTGCACTCAGCCACTGGGAAAGGACTGCAAGGCGAAGTCCTTTCCTTCAAAGGCATAGCCAAGGGCTCTAAGTCTCCATTCCCCAGTTACACAAGAAGGGTGAGCTGAGCCAGTCCCTCTGGTAACAGGACCGAGGACCTACTATCTCCAGGCACCATGCTAGACATGGGGATACGGCAATGACTGAAATGGTGCCTCCTCCACAGCCACCCAGTTGTCTGAAGACCCTTCCATATCTAGCAATCTGTACAGCAGCTTTCTTGAACCCCTCCCATACTTCCCTTCCCCTTACCGCCACTGTTTTGACTTTCAACAAACATTTATGGAGCACCTATGGTTTGCTACCTGCCAAAGACACCGAGTTAAATTCAAAAGCCTAGAGAAGCCTGCCTACTCCTTCAGTGACAAATGCAAACCCCAGTGTGTAGGCTGGAGAAGGGCCCTCAGCCTGGCCAGGTCCTCTCCTGTCCTTTGGGGGAAATCTTCGAGGCAGAATGCACAGAGCAACTCAAAGCTGCAGCCAGAGGCCCCCAGCTGCCCAACAGGAGGCTGGGTTTGTGCTTAAGAGCTCCAGATTTCTAGAAGACAGTGGGTAGAAAACAAATGCGGGGAAGGGAGAGGGGAGATGGCCCCAGGAGCACAGAGAAAAGAAGAGTTTGGACAGTGAAGAAGTTTCTCAGTACAGTGGTGTTCCAGAACCAGGGTGAAAGGAGACCCTTGCAGAGTCCACATCAGCTTGGAGAAACTCTGCAGAGGTGCCCCTTGACCCCGCACTCCCTCTCCCGTAGGCCCAGCCCAGCCAGTTTCTCCCTCCTGTTGCCAGGCATTGCTGCTGCTCTCATGGAGCGCTGGGTGCAGCTGATTTTTTATACAGGGCCGAGGTGGTCACACTCCAGGAAAGGCTGACTTTGGTGCAACCCTGGGCACACACGCAGGTGGAGGGTGCTCAGTCTGTGGAGTGCCCCACCCCGGGAAATGAGAGGTGCCCACACTGCCACGTCCCCCAACCCTGGTCCGCTGAGGCAGCAGTAGCTCTTGGAGCCAAATGCCGTCACAATTGTATTGAGCTCTTTAAATGACTTCTTTTTCTCGCTGGTCAGCAATGGAATTGGGTTGCTCGGTACATGCGCATGTGCTGCAAACCCATCACAGGATGAGACTGGATTTTTCTGGATTAATGTCGCCTGGGGATTTCTATTTAGCAACCCCTTAAATTTTTCGTGGAAGGTTTGAACTGCAAGGACCATAGCGACCCTCTATTCCCAATCCCCTCTCCTGGGTTGTGTTGAGTACAGAGAGTTGAGAGAGACCCAAGAGGCAGCTTCAGCTCGTGGAGAAGCCCCCTGATTTCAGCACTTAGGAGCTGTATGTCCTTTGCTCAGTTGCACTTCCTCTCTCTATTCTTTTTCCTCCTGTTGAGATGAGAAAGTTGGTTCCTGAAAAACCAGTGTCTCCCAGCTCCGGTTCTGGGCTCCCTCTTGACCCCCTCGCTTCTCCAGGGCCGTGTGTCCCTCTCTTCTGAATGATGTTCACATGCTCCGCGGTCAAGGACCCACTAGACCAATCCTGTCTGCACCCTGAGTCTCCCACCAGTTACTGTAGCCCAGCGCCTCTCAGCCTGCGCTCCCCCAACTTCTCTCAACAGCTGCCGCACACACGTGGTCTCCACTTCCTTATCTCCTCTTACTTTCACTTTCCACTGCTTAATTTATCAAGTTCCCGGTGGACCTGGCCAAATAACTCTACAAAACTTGTTAGGAAAAACAATAGCCTTTGCACCATCATCTTCCCCTCCCCCCACCCCGCCGCTTTCCTTAAGTCCCCTCCCCATCATTATCATCACCATCATCATTGTCCTTGTCACTGTCTGCCCTGGCGTCTGACACAGTATCCAACGCATACACACAATCGAGCAAATACTGATTGAACACGTGAGTAAATGCAAGTTCCTCTTTGATCTGTCCCCACCTTCTGCAGCCTCGCTTGGATTTTGTTGGGGGCAGGGCTAAAGACTGCCTACTCTGGACCTGTGGACGTTCTCCCCGTCCTCTGGGAGCATGCCTGACCTATATTATCCAGTTGTGAGCTCGGGGAAAACCCGATGCCGTTGGATACCAGCCTGTGTCCAGGCTGCGGAAAGAATCCTTACTGTGGGCCTACGGGAGAGCTGTGCACCTCTTGGCCCGTAGAAAATCCGTTTCTCTTCCTTCCTGCTGTGCAGTGGTTTGCCGGGGCTGCCGAAACGCATTGCCACAAACGGAGGGGCTCAAACCACAGACGCGTGTTGTGTCACAGTGCTGCAGGCCAGAAGTCCACCGTCAGCGGGCGGGCAGGGCCGTGCTGACCCTGAAGGCTCCGGGAAGACTCCTTCCTCGCCTCTTCCCAGCTTCTGGTGGTTGTTGGTGGTGGTCCCAGACACCGCTGGGCTTGGGGCCAAATCCCTCCAGTCTCTGCCCGGGTCATCGCATGGCTTCTTTCCTGTCTCTGCCTTAGTGTTCCTCCACCAGCCATGTTGGATTAGGGGCCACCCGAATCCAGTGTAACTTCACCGTAACGAATTACATCTGCGAAGACCCTGTTTCCAAACAGGATCACGTTCTGAGGTTCTGGGTGGAAAGGAATTTGGGAGGGACAAGATTCACCCCAGTCCATGCGTCCTGCGTATTTATCACATGGTCGCAGCTCGTTGACGGAGACCTGCTTCCTGGCCTGCTCCAGCTGCCCCGATGACACTGCTCTTGCCTGGCTTCCCAGCAGGTGCCCCATCTTGTCATCTGCCCTCTCCAGTTCAGTTCACTCCATGCCATGCTTGGCTGTCGTCTCGGACCCCCTCAGTCACGGGTCCTGCCTAACTAAACCCGCCTCTGCTCCTGTCACCTGCCTAGTTCAGCAGCCGCTCTGGGCATGGCGATGGAGATGGCTCTGCGCGTGTCCAGACTTTTGTCTCCTCCAGGCCCCAGGTTACCAATTGCTCTTCCTTCAATATGCTGCTCACTCTCTCCTCTGAATCTTTGACCAAGCAAGTTTCTCCTTCTAGGAAGTCCTTCCACACCCTCTTCACCTACGGAGATTTCACTCATCAGGGGAAAGCACTAGGAGTGTTCGCCATCCTCTCCAGCCCTCACTTCCCGCCCCTCCTCCCTGGAGTTAGGCACATCCTTGGACTTGCTCTGTCAATGAATGGGGTGTGGAAATGATCCGTGTCACTTCCGGAAGGGAATTTAAATAGCCAGCCTGTGACTCACCCCTGTCTCCTCACTCCCGCTACCGCCACCAGCCGTGTTGGGATGGTGGGGGGCTCCATCCCCTGGGGCTTGGAGGGAGGAAGCCTGAGCAGAGTCCCCAGCTGACCCCTAACAGACCTGTGACTTGGGGAAGGAATAAATCCTGCTGCCACTGGGACTCTAGGGGCCTTGTTGCCGCAGCCTGACCCAGCCCATCCTGACTGAGTCACTGTCCTCTGAGGTCAGGCCAGCTGTCAACTGCTCTAGGAAACCCCCCTCCTTCTCTTCCAACTGCATTTATTTTGTTTTAATTCAGTATATAGTTGTCGAGCATTTACAATCCATCAAGCACTGTATGAGGTGCTATGAATAGAAAATGGCACGGTCTGTAATTACAGTCACTGGGAGTGTTAAGTAAAAAGGCAAGGTCTCAGGGAGCGATATGGCCCTGGAGCACCTGGAAAAAACTTCCTGAGAGGGGACCACGGGAAGCAGGGAGCCTGTAGATTAGGCATGGATGAGTGGGGCCTCACTGTTCTCTGATCCCCAGAGCATTGCGTGCTTTCCTTTCTTTTTATTAGTTAGAACTCCTCAGTGTATATGTGGCATAGGCATCATTTCAAGTGGCTTAAGCAATAAAAGGCAGGGCGTCTCTAGAGGCTTGCATAGCAGTGAAGTACAGAGGATGATTGCTTCAGGCACAGCTGGATCCAGGGCCTGATGTCCCCAGACCTCTGTCTCTTCACCTCTTGGTATCTCCCAGATCAGTTTTACTCCCTGTTGGCCTTGTTCTCAGGCAAGTCCTTTTCATTTAAATCAGAAGGCTGTCAGGTAATTTTGGGTCAGTTTTTGGAGACCTTCTCATCTCTGAGGAGCGCAGAACCCCTGGGAAGTTTCTCTCAGTTTCTCTAAGAGGCCTTGGGAGTTTTAAGGAGCCTGCAGGTATGCTTGACAGGCACTCATGGTGAAATCACTGGCCCTTCATGGTCCACCCACCTTCCTGGCTTGACCATCTGTCTCCGCCTGCACCAGCACCAACTGCACCTTCCAGCTGAACCTGCCCGCCTGCCCTGCCCGGTCGTGCCAGGCACCTTCACAGCTTTGTGCCCCCGCAGGGCAGGGCTCCCTGCAGACAGGGCAGGGCTCCCTGCAGACAGGGCCAGCAGATCCTCTACCTTGGGGATGCACCACTTTGCACCAGGCAGACAAAACTTACGTGATGTTCGCTACCTGAATGAAGGAAAGGAGGGAGAAAGGGAAGGAAGCACAGAGATTTGAACTTACGCTTAGACAATCAGCTTGAGACGACTGTCCCTCATCCAGGATTAGGAGATGTGGAATGGTTCTTTGGCACTTCCTAAGATTTATCTAGTCCTCTGGCTTCCGAGGCTGCATTGTCTCTCTGAGCAAACGATTGTTTTTGTTGGTAGGGAAATTAGACTTGAGTCTAAGTAGATCTCCCCCGCCATGCCCCAGGCTTTTGACTGATGGCTTCTGGTCCACAGTCACATGGGACCCAGCTAAGGAAATGCAAAAGGATTCTGTAGCAGCCATGACATGTCCCCCCCAAGCACATTAGAGAAGGACTGTCACCTGACTCTGCATTCCTTGTGTTAATCAGACCTCAGTCAGTCCCCCTCTGCTGGACCTGGTGGTCAGTTCCATCTTGGTCAGTACATTATCCTGCCCAGTGTTATTACCACTAGGAAGGCGGAGCTACTGCATTATGATTATGATTATGATTATGATTATGATTTTACGTGTGATGCTTTCCGAAGCTAAGCCTGACTCCATTCACCCCTTGCTAGAGGCTCCCAAGCCCCTGCTCAAGGATGGTGCTGATTCTGCAGGGAGGCCTGCTGTCCCCTCTTCCTGGACAGAGCTGGGACCTTCACCCCACACAGGCATTCTCGCCCCGTGTGCCTTTGACCACCGCCAGCATCAAATGCAGGAGGAGGGGATTTGGCAATAGACGCCTCACAGGTAGCGAGACACGGCACAAGCATTTACCCTCCGAGGCACAAGGAACCAGAGGATGAACCTGTGTCCATTTCCGGGGGAGGGTGGGCTGGACCAGGAGGAGTTACTGCTATTTTCGAGGTACAAGAAGATTGGGGCACAGCAAACACAGGAGGGATAGGAGGGGAAACCAGCAAGCCCTTACTGAAAACCTGACCAGGCTGGAAGCATTCACCGCCCAGGCACAGAGGTTTGTACATAGCAGTCCTTCCCCCCTGCACAGTCCTTCCCGAGGAGCACAGATGCTTCTCCGCGGGAGGCCCCACCCGTTCTGTGGACAGGGAGGCACTTTCAGCCCCATAGGGCAGAGGAGGAAGCTGAGGCTGAGACTTGGTTAGCACCGCAAAGCAACCCAGCCTTTGGTCCAGGCCCAGGGTGGCGGCCCCGGCGGCACACAGGCTGCGTGGCTGCTGGACAGGATGCTGGCAACACGAGAGGGCCGTGGGACCTCACATCCGAGTAGTGGCCGTCTCGTAGGACGGGGAAGCACAGGGAATGCCAGGAGAAGAGGAAGTGTGGCCGCCACAAGCCCAGCAGCCTGCCAGGTGACGCAAGGGACAGAGCTGCAGAGCCGCATCTGGGGCTCCCTGCCTGCCTGGAGCGAACAGCCGATGTCCGGTTCGTGTCACGGTGAAATGCCTTTCTGCCACATCCACGGTGATTTCCCATTCGGTGTCATGTCACGTCAGCAGGCCTTGGTTTATTATAAACGGGGACGTGCTATAGAAATGGATGGTTGTTACTCACATAAAAAAAATAAAAGTGTTTCAGAAATAAATGTTCCATGGAGAACTATGAGGAAATTCAGAAACGCACTAAGTACCTAGGCACATACATACATCGATGAAAATAAATCACAAACATTAAAATAAAACAAACACCCCAAAATAATCTCTATTAATGTTTTAGTGTATGTTTTTCCCTGACATTTTTATAGGGGCATGGGTGTATGTAGGTGGGCGTAAGCATCTATTTAAAAATTTATGATAGCATTTTAATTATAAGTAGGTATTTGGATGACAGTATTTAAAACTGCTCTCATACTAGACTGACATTTTTATAACCTGCTTTCTTCACATAGCCGTACACAAGGAACATCTTTGCATTTGAAAAAAATCTGTCACATATTTTTTTTACTTTCTTATTATAAAATACAGTATGCACAGAACAGAAAACACATCTACTTTAAGCGCACTGTGGCACAGAATAATTATAAAGTGGACACCCAAGAACCCAGCACCAACCGGGGGCAGGACAAGGCCTGTGGTCACCCCCTGGAAGCTCTTCCCACTGCCGCCATCACCCAGGAGGCGTCCAGATCATTCCTAATAAGACACAGCATTTATTCCATGATGTGGGTTGACCACATTCATTGAACATGTTACAGGTAGCTAGACACTTGGGGTGATGTTTCCAGTTTTCAGCTATAGTGAACATCCTCCTGCCACCCATCTTTGTACATTTTGGGGGAAAACCTTTGTGGGGGAATCTCTGGGCCAAAAAGTACACATGTGTCAAGGTTTTTGATGCATTGATGCAATCTGACTTGCAACAGGAAGAATGGGAGTGGGCCCCACCAACTGAATGACGGTGACTTCTGTCAACGTTTGCCCATGTGGTAGGTGAAGGCCAGTGTCTTGTCGCTGTCTCGACACATTTGCTGTATCTCGGTGTCACTGTTTGCTAGCAAGCCTGCACGAGCCCATCTATTTATGGATTGACGCTTGGCCTCCGAGGATGAGAAGTGGGAGGTCCGTGGTTGAGACGTATCATCTCTGTGTTCATCCATAGAGATTAAAAAAACATCCCTTCCCAGCCCTCCTCTCTCTCACCCCATGTCTGAGCTCCTAGGCTTGAAACCAAACTTGCAGTGGTCCCTTTAGGCACAGTCCTTGGTTCCCCTAACAAGGACCTGTGGGGGACAAGCCGCCACCTCCCGCCCTGGGCCTCAGGCTCCTCGGCTCACATGGGCTGAGCGACTTAGAAAATAACACAAGTGGAAAAGAATGATGAGCTCTGTTTCTGAAACAAGTGTTCATCGAACACCTACTGTATGCCAGGTACCGTACCAGCCACTCGATGCGTTTTACTTCTCATTTTACAACACCCCTGCCAAGCAAGTGTGCTCATCCTGTTTCACACATGAGGAAACTGAGGCTCAGAGAGGTGAGGTGGCTTCCCCAAGGCCCCAAAGCTGGGAGGACTGAGTCTCGAAGATTCCTAAGAACTTGTTCTCTCTGGAGGACCCAGGGCCAACAGCAGCTGCGTTCAAGCACATGGAGAGACAACCGTTATTAAATGGCACCTGGAAGACACTATACTTCCATCTGGGAATTTTCTCAGAGAATCTCGTTCTTTCCCCTCAGTGGTATCGCTGCAGTTGGCCACACACACCTCCAGGCGGGAGCCTGCTCCTTGTCCGGAGACCTTCCCGGTGACTCAGGGCCCCTTTTAGTCAAGCTCCTCTAGAACCAGACAGTGCCCAACCTCTCTTTGGTGCCCACCCATGTCTCATCCCTCCCTCGTCTCCTTCTCCTTTCTGAATTCCACCTGTCCGGGAGGCTGATGGGAAGTCAGAGCATCTCACCTGAGGATTCTTAGGAGAGAATGAGGGGAGGGGCCTTTCAGGGACTGAGTAGCTGTCTTTACTTATATCAGCAGCCCAGCCACGAAGAAGTTATTACGTCTCCACTTTGCAGTGGGGAAGCTGGGCCTCAGACAGGTGGAGTCATGGGCTGAGGGTTCTTGGCTAATGAGAACAGCTGATACCTATTTAGTATTTAGGTACTGGAGACGCTCATAAACCCGTTGCCTGTAATAATCATGCTTTCACCACATCTACTAAAAGACATTGGATACTCTTTTTAGCATCCCTACTTTATAAATGGAAACACCAAAGCAGAACAAAAAAATTAAGTCATTTGCTCAAAATGGCCCAGCTGGTTAAGTGGTGGAGTTGGGATTCAAACCCAGGCAGCCTGGCTTCCAAGTTTGCCCTCAACCACCGAGTCTGGATGGCCCCCAAACCCACATTCTTCCTTCTAAACTACCAAGTAACCTCTAAAGGCAAGGTGCTCCACCAACAGCCTTTCTTGTCCTGTGGGAAAACACTCGGAGCCAGCTCCCTCTCTGTCGCTGGGGGGCCTTGACCACCAGGGAGCAAGAACCTGGTCCCAGGTCCCAGATCTTGGTATTCTGAATCTAGTTGCACCACAATCCACTCCTCTGAGGGGAAAAGGGCATCGCTGGTGGTGTCTCCTCCCCCACACTGCCCAGGGCAGTGGGGCTGTATTTTGCGAAGGAGAGATAATGTCTTTACTCATTAACTGGGCAGGATCCGGTGACTGACCATTAACAGCGGCTGGGAAAGTTGTGCGTGCTCAGAGGCAGACCAAGGGCTTGGGGGACTGGGCTGGCCCCGTCTCCCGATTTCTATAGTCACCTGGATGATTCAGACTCCCGGTCGTCTGGCTCCCTTGACTCATTCCCTGGCTCAGGGTGCGGCCTCTCCCCTCTGGGACACCCCTATTCCCAAAGCAAATTGCCACCTCCTTTCCTTCCTTGCTCCTCATCTGGTCCAAGTCTGGCTGTGGAAACTGAAACTCTTAGGCACTGAGGCCGGGATTACATCCCAGGGGGCCTGGACCAAACTGGCGAACCTCCTGGAACCTCAGTCTCCTCGTCTTTGAATTGGCGTGAGGACTGATGGAGATAATCACCTAGCGGACACTCAGTAAGCTGTCACCGTTAGCATTAGTTACTCTGGGTGCCACACTGGAATCTGGTGGCCACAGGGCTGAACGGCCTCTGTCCCTGTGCATGTGCTAGTCCCTTGGTGGCAAATGTCTTTTCCTGGCCCCTCGCTCTTTTCTCGATGTGGTGTGTGGCCATTCTGTGGGAAAGTATACCTCTCTGTAGTATTAGCAGTGGGAGTGTTCGTTTTATTTTTCCAGCAGGGATCAAGGCAACAAACCTGGCCATTTTGAGTTCTCCCAACTCAGGGGTTAGGGTTGGGGTTAGAGTTCCTGGGCCCAAAGCAAGGCACAGCCCTTACTGGCTTCTGTTTTGGTTAAGCCTGAAGCAAGCAAGGCTTTATGCCAGGAACCCTGGCAGGAAGGAGAGAAGCTTAAAGGTGGAATGGGAAGCCGCCTCTACCTGGGGTGGACAGGTCTAGGGCTCTGCTGGGGGCTGAGCCCTTGACCCAGCACCTTGAGGAGGGGGAGGGGCTGCTGCAGTACCCTCAACACACCCTCTCCAGAAGGTTCCAGAAGGTTCTGGTGCCCGGGAAGGAGGCTGACACTGCCCAATGCCTGGCTGCTCTGTACTATAACCCTGGACACTTTGCACAGCCCGAGTGGGAGAGGCGTGCCCCATTCACAACCAAGACCAAATTCCCACAGAACCGGCAACGTGGGGGCGGCACATCAGGTTTCAACTGATTTCCAGATAATAAGGAAATGACTATTTTGGGGGTGTCTGCCTTTGTGCCGACCCTCTTACCGCCACCACACACCTGCCTGGGATGGAACGCCAGCTCTGCAGACGGTGCACCTGGGGGACCAACGTTGTCAGGAAGCAGCAGAGGCAGGGCCAATGGGTGGCTTCCTCAGTGCCCAGGACCACGCTGACTAATGCGATAGCCAGGAACCACATGGGGCTATTTTTAATGGCCCCGTGAAAAATGAAAAATTAGTCACAGTTCAAGTGTTCACTCATGTGACCAGTGAGTATGGTATAAGCCAGCACTCAGCTCCAGCATCTCGGAGAGTTCTATGGGGCTGATGTAACACAGGGCAAGTCCCCAGAGGACACAGGGAAGCAAACTCTCTCCACCCTGACTGACGGCAGATAAGGACCTACACTGGGTTTCGGGGACAGCTGGAACGACCTGCAACCATTAGCAGGAAGAAGCACCGGGAGAAGTTCAATTCTCTGCAGAGAATGGTCTGCAGATGTTCCCTACCCAGCCCGAATAGGACTCCCGTGGCCACTTGGAGACAGTGACGCATCTGTGGGTCCCTCCTTCTGAGGTCCTCCAGGATGTCGTCAGGGGTGAAGTGCCTCCGTTGCCTGTGTTCCCCCTGTTCCCCCTCGTGCTCCTGAAGAAGCCTTTCTGGGCTGGCAATGTCACGCTGAAGCTTCACTTCCTGTTTGTGGGTCTGTCCCTTCTCTCTGGGTGTTCGCTCTTGGAGAAAAATCTCCTGGTCAGCAGCGCGTCCCCACCACCCGGGGCCTGGCTGGCACTCAGCAGATGCTTACTGTCAATGTTGACCAGATGGAGGGACACACTGGCAGATGGCAGGCTGGCTTGGGGTGGCTGACTTGGCTCTCCAGAGTGACTGGGTTTAAACCTCGCCATTTCCAGGAAATCTTTGCTCACCACAATCCCTGACTCTGGGCACAACCATATAGATTTAAGAGCCAAAGGGTTCTCTGTAGTGATGCATGAGCTCTCCGTCTCTTTCTCAGGCCCACAGACTGGCTTTGATGTTACCGATGGGAAGGCTGGGAGATCAGGGCCCAGAAAGTGGGAAGGGGAGGGGGCCTCACAGAGGAGAAGGTTCACACTCAACAGACAAAAGAGACGGAGAAGGCCGCCGTGGGCGGGCACGTGGGGTGCACTGGCCCGTCTGTCTGCTCAGCTCTCGCTGGGGCAGGTTGCTGTTTTCATGGGCGGTCCACCTGGATCCCCGTCTCACCTCACCCTGCCCACACCTGTCTGCATGCTCAGTCACGTCCTCCTCGTCACCCACGTCCTCCACGAGCACTGCGTCCGCCTCCCAGGATGCAGGTAAGCCTCTGGCTGGAGCCCAGGGCTGTCTGGCAAGACAGCCTCCTTCCTCCCCCGCCAAAGTAAAGAAATCCCACATGTTTACACTTGGGTACCCACTTTGTCTTTAAGCATTTCCCATTAGATATTAGAGAGGTGTCCACTGAAAATACAATTTTAGGGCATTTAAAACCATAAATTAGTCCTGCCGTCTCCTAAGAAGCATTTGAAACAGCATTCATTCACTCGTTCACCCATTTGTCCAACAACAGTGAGCCAAGTAGCCCACTCGTGCACTGAATGCTATAGGTCCAGGTGGGTAAAGAACCTCGGCCCCTCAGGTCCAGGGGCAGGGAGTGGGGGGCAGGGTCACCGTCACTGGAAACATGGCTGACACTCACTGAGCGCCAGCTCTCCGGCCCCGTTCTGAGTGCTTTCTCAATTCGGAGCCTCGGAACGTGATGATGAGGGAGATACCATTACAGCCCCTTTTCATAAATGAAAAAAAAAGTGGGCACGGAGAGTTTAAGTAAAAAAAAACTTAAAAAAAAACCACGTCACACGGCTTGTGTTAGCTGGCTGGGGCTAAGTAACAAAGGGCCCCAGACCGGGCGGCTTAAACAACAGAAATTGATCTTCCTGCACATCAGGAGGCGGGAAGTCCAAGGTAAGGCGTCAGTAGGGCTGGTTCCTCCGGAGGCCTCTGTCCTTGGCTTGCAGGCAGCCGTCCTCTCCCTGGGTCCTCACAGGGTCGTCCCTCTGTGGGTTCCTGTCTCCATCCTAATCTCTTCTTAGAAGGACAATAGTCATGCTGGATTAGGACCCACTCTAATGAACACATTTTAACTTAATTTTATCTTTAAAGTCCTGGTCTCCAAATACAGTCATAGTCACGGGACCCAGGGTCAGGAGGTCCACGTGGACATTGAAGGGTTCACAGTACAGAGCTAGGATTTGAACCCAGGCTGCCTGAGCCACATGGCGCATCTCACTGAGAACTGTCCTGGTGTCCCCTGCTCCGGGAGCCCTCGTGCCTTGGGTTGGGGGTCTCTGTGGCTCTATTACCCACCGTGACCATTCTCCTCCAGGCAGAATTGGAAGTACAAGGTATGTGGGCACACGGGTCCGTGTTAAGTGACCCAGAACTGAGCCCAGATGACGAAGTACTCTAAGTCCATTATTTCCGATCCTTCCAACAACTCTGCCAGCTAAGCCCGAGCATCAGAGAGTGTAAGTGACCTGCCAGGAGTTTACTGGACTCCTGGACCTAAGTGGCTGCAAGTGGCAGAGCTGGATTTCCCCTCAGCCACCCTGCGTTCCCACGAGGCAGTGGAGGGGGGCCTCGGCCTGCAGCTCCCTCTGCCCTAGCCGAGCTATCTAAGGACCTCCTAGGCCTCCACTTGGCTTTGCCTCTGGGACACAGCTGGGTGGTTCTTCCGTGGTTGGGAAATGCCTTGGGGACAGTTTTTCCCAGACGGTTCAGCTCAGGCCCAGAGCACGTTCTTCACGGACTCGTGTTTGGAAAGCCACCTCCCTGTATGCAGAGGCAGGGCCGGATGCTGACTCAGGGCTGCCAGCACGCTGTGGGGTTGCTCATTTCCACAGAGTAAGTGCCTGTTCTCTCTGCAACAGCTCCTGGCCTTCGGGCCTGTGATCGGAGGAGCCCGCACAGGCCTGCTCCAGGAGTGAAGTAGCTGTTACAGTCCGAAACTGACCGACGGGGGTCACGTGGACAGGGGTGGAGCATTAACTCCTGGTTATCATCCGTCCACAGAGAGTGCAGCAGTATCGGCCGCAGTTGGAAGTGCGCTCAGAGCTCTTCCTTCTTTGGGGGACAATGAGAATGGTTTCAGGAAGCACATGCATTCACTTCCTTAATCCTCCTCCCCTCCGCAGCCCTGTGAGCAGATCCAATTGAGCTCCACGCTCACAGCTGCCTAAACCACGAAGAAGGAATCTGAAGTGCGGCCCCTCCACCAGGTGGGGCTCGCCGGGGGAGGAACCGGGGTTTGAACACGGGCCATTGGTGGTGGGTGCTTGCTCACGGTGACCTTGTGCCAATGACATCATCATTCCACCACATGCCAGTGTCTTGGAAGGGGAGAAAACCGTGAACTGACGGCTCCTTTGATAAAGTTGGGCAAAACTGAGATTTTTCTCCCGGGAATGAATCACCGCTGTTATCACCTGTCCCGGGAGTTTCTGTGGGAGAAAGAGGAGAGATATAAATGGCCCATCCATCCAGGAGAACGGTTTGAGGGCAGTTGCTTCTTAGAAAGTGCTGAGTATGTGCCAGGCACCGTGCCGGGCTTTGCACAGACAGCTGCCCCATGACCAGGTTCTGCTGTCCTGCTCTGTGGGTGGGATCTGAGACTGGTCCAGGAAAGGGCTGGGCCAAGGTCCCAAAAGGCATTAAGCAGCAGAGTCAGGAGGCAAAGTCCCATAGAGTCAACTCCCGTGCTGTCAGCCACATGTGGAGCTTCCCCGGATGCTCTTGGGACATGCTTAGAACCAGTGACAACAGCCTATAACTGGAATCCCAAGACCTGGATTTGGATCCTAGTAGCTGTGTGTCCCAGAACAAACTCCCTAGCCTCTCTGTGCCATTGCTGGTGAGGTACAGACACGGCACAGAATGTGAAAGCCCTGAGCAAACAATACAGTCTGGGAAGTGCACATGGCCCTCCCTCCTCTTCCTCCCTGCTCCCCCTGCCCACCTGCTTTTCAGCCCCACACACGACTTCTTGGCTTTGGGAATATTTAAGCCCCCTTCCCATGCCCTGGACCAACTGGCTGCCTTCCTAAGAAGAAGATGCATTTTGGAGGAGAACCTGGCACATAATAGATGCTCAATAAACAGCAGTTCTCTTTGCTTTGGACCCTAAGCATTGTAATTTCTACACTCCCCATGCCTAGCACATTCCTTGCATGTAGTAGATATTCGTGAGCTAAAACCTTGCACCTGTGTAACCTCGAGGAAGTCTGGTAACCTCTCCATGCCTTAACTTCCTCATCTGTAAAATGGGTGTGGAAGTGGGACCAACGTCATCATGAGGATTCAGTTAGTTAATACAGCAGGAGCATTTAGAAGCATCTCCGACATGTAGTAAAAATTATCCAAGTAAATGATTAGTGATTATTTTTATTGTCATTATTTACCTGCTGCTCCCCCCACCCCACGCATACCCCATGGTCTGACTGGTGTAAATTACAGACATGCTACCCACCCCCCCGGCCTAGTCCACTCACGTACTGAACAGCAGAGATTCCCCCATCCCACCCACTAGACATCCACGCAAGTAATGCAGTTTCCTGCAATGATCTGGGCCCAGAACCTGTGTCCATTTTGCACAGACACTCAGAGGGGCTGTGCGCAGGGTCAATATCCCCTGAATTTCCTGGGATGCCCCTGCCAGGCAGATCAAAGACATTGCGCTTTCCCGGCTCTGGGGTTTACTTGGCCATTTGCTGTTTTTGGAAAATCCTGTCACTCAGAGAAGTGCTTTGAGTGGCCAGCAGAACACCCACACGGGCCTGCGTGTGTAACTGCACGTACAACAACTGTATTTATGCACAGGTGTAGGCGATCTGACTGCCTCCTGCAGTCTCCCAGCACAGCCCTGCCCAGACGTTTGCATAGTGAGCTATGTATTACTGTATTCCCAATCATTTTCCTTTCATCTGTATTCAAGTTAGAGCCTTCTCTGTATTTTCTTAAAATGATCGGCAGGCCACACTACCCAGGATTTTGGTTTTCAGACAGTGGAGGGCCTTTGCTTGTAGCAGGGTGCATGGACTCACTGGTTTTTTTCTAGGGAAGAAGTGCCTTCTGGTGGGGGCATGGTCACGGTGGACTTTCAGGTCCTACACGTCACTTAGAGCTGTCACATGATGCTCATGCTGTCCTGGTCTTTAAGATACAGGGACCATTCGGGTACCTTCACCCTTGAAAGTCACCAGAATAAGTTTCTTTGCTCTTCAGGGTATGGTTGTGTTTGTTCCTTAGAGAGAAAGATGGCCAGCTGGGAGGGGGAGGCCGGGGTCTGAGGTTCCCCTGCAGTTGACCTTGGGACCCTACCCTTCTCTGGCTCTTCCCCTTTCCGTGGAAGGGAGACCCGCAGGCCCACTGGAGCCGGGTGTGGGCAGACCTGTGCAGGGCTGTGCAGATACCAAGCCCGTCCAGTGTCGGCTTTCAATGTCACACTTCAAGTTCATCCTCACCTCCATGAAGTACACTATTACTCACCTATATTTCTGCTCTTGTTTCTCCTATTTACGTATTGATTTTTCCACCTCTCTATTTTTTTTTCTGTGATGGTGAAAGTTTTCATCCATCTGGGCTTTACACGGAACCAGGGCGGAGGGGGAGGAACAATCCATGGGTGCCTGGGGCTTTTCCTGGACCTCCGCGAGGTGAGAAGATAGTGGGCGCGTGGGACAGGGAAGGAGAAACTGGTGAGACCGTGCACCTGGCCAGGGGAGGGGACAGCAGGTGACTCAGTGGGTGACAGGCAGGACCAATCCCAACGCTGGCTTCCCTTTGATACAAGCGCGTGTTCTGCTCTGGCCTCATGGACCCTGTCTCTGTGTGCTGCCCCCTACCTCTGAGGGTGTCACAGAGTGTCCTTTCACTGACGGCCAGTCACAGCCAGCTCTGAACGGGGCCCAGTTTAGCCCAAGCTAGGAACCAGTTCTAGGTGGACGAGGGGCCGGTGGACCATTGCAGGGTGCGGGGTCTTCTCTGAGAGTGGGCTGCTCTTGACCAGAGGCCAACGTCAGCATTAAAAATGCAAGACACAGAGGTTACAGGCAGGAGAAAGTCGCTTCTCGGTTAAGGGGGCTCAACGTGCATCAGCCGCAGTGCCCGGTATGAACTTGATTTGAAACAAGCAAACAAAAAAGCCTCTGTTAAAGTTATTTGGGGGACAGTGCTGGACATTTAAATACGAGCTGGGTGTGAAAGGACATTCGGAATGTGTGGTTCGTTTTCTGGGGGAGATTGTGGGGTGCAGTTACGTGAAAACAAGCCCTCATTTTTAGAAGCTATTTGAAGCGTTCGAGGGTAGGTGATCATGGTGTCTTTCTCTTACTTACACATGTTCTAGCAAAGAAGCAAGAAGAAAAGCGACATGGGAACAATACTGACTCTTAGGGAGTCCGTGCAGCGATGATCATTGCACTGTTCTCAAGAAATAGAAGCACAACCACCAAAAAATAAAGCACAGACCTGATGACAGGGAAATCAGACGCCACCTCTTCGGGTCCCGTCTTGGTATTTCATTAAGATCCTTAAGAAAAATGCCCATCTGCCTCAATGGTACTACAGGAGGCAGGCCCTCGCAGGGCTGAGTTTCCAAAAGGGGGTGGGGGGAATCTGGGCATGGCGGGAGAGTGGTTCTCCTTCACGGGGTCTGCACTCCGGCGCCAAGCGTCCCTCCGACTCACCCGGAGCGGCCCTCAGATGCAGTGTAAGGCATGTCTTTGAGGGCTGGGAGCCCAGCCAGCCCACCGCAGGGGGGCGGGTTGAACGAGAGGACACAGGCACGTGCGATGTCGCCTCACCCTCCACGGACAGTGCACTGTGCACCCGGGCCTGGCCCCCATGTCTTCTCCCGCCTCTGCCCGGCCAGGCCGTCCGGTCCACTGAACACTGGGTCACGCAGTGGAACCCAGGAATCGTTTTCTAAGGCGTGGCCTGCAAAGGGAGGCACAGATCACTATCGATTGGTGAAGACCTAGTATGTTTCCCCACGGAGCTGGAAAGGTCACTGGCGGTTTGTTTGTTCATTCACCCAATTATCCATTCATTTAAGAATAATGAATTATTTATTCATTTAAGAATAAACTGGTTCAGACCAAGGGATGTTGACTGGGGTCTGAAGACCTAGAGGTGGTCAACGTTAACACAAGCAAAAATGACGATAGCGTTCATCGTGGGGTACGCTTTATAGGGGTGAGCACGGCCTGGGAGTGACAAGGACGGGTCTTACCCATCCTAGGGTGGGGGAGGGGGAGGGATGGGGCTGGGAGGGCAGTGAGCTGGCGGAGGGGCTCAGGGATCATGTTGTTCATGGTGGTGCGGATCTTACCGAGCAAGGTTCTTACACAACATGGCACGTACATCATCTTGAATCCTTGCCACGGTGCTGTGAAGGGGCAGAGGCAGAGCAAGAAGGCGGCCCCCGGCGCTCTGGGCGCAAGGACATGCAGCTCCTGTCCTTACCCGGGTGGGCTGACAGGCCCTGGATGACCTTGATCCTGAGTGGAGCCAAGGTCAGCTGGGCAGTTATGCAGGATATATGGGGGCAGGGAGTACGTGTCTATTTTTTTCTTCTAGTTAAACAAAAACCTTAATAGCAAAAGTGCTGCCTAAGCGCCAAATGCACATGTGCACAGGGCCATGTCCAAGTGCATTTGCCGGGCTGACTGGTCAAGCCCCCACAAAGCCGAGGCCAGAGCAGGCCAAGGGATAACTAGAGAGGGGACTGGTGTATCTGTGCTTCCCAGACCCCACACATTTCCTGACAAGTGCTGCATGAGATTCCCACCCGGGCTTCCTCGCCTCCCCTGCTGTGGTTGGGGGGTGCTTCTAGGCAGCTATCCATATGGGGACCCCCAGTGCTGGTCAGTTTTGGTGCAAACATCTCCTTCACTGTAGAGGTTTTTGTCCCCCCTGCACAGTCGGGAAAGCTAGCAAGCCAGGGACGCGAACTCAGCCCCTTGACGCCCAGGCGGGGGCCTCCTCCTTTCTGCCTTAGCTGGCTCAGGCTGCCATAACTGAATACGCAGACTGGGTGGCTTCAAAACAAATATTCATTTCTCACACTTCTGCACACTGGGAAGTTCAAGATCAAGGCAGATTCAGTTCCTGGTAAGTGGTTTCAGTAACCTGTGGTTAACTCCCACTGAAGAATATTAAATGGAAACGTCCTGAAATGATTCATGCCTTTTAAATCGCTCACTGCTTGGAGTTACCATGATGAAATCTCCCATCGTCCTGCTCCTCCCAGCCCAGGGTGCGAGTTAACCCTCACCCACAGCCTGGTGCTTTAGCTCACTGATTCACCCCCAAAGCTGCCTCCAGTCCTCCTGCCCTTGAACTCCAACTCCAGAGAAGCCTTCCTCTCCCCTGATCCCAGTGTCTCTGTAATGGCCCGAGTCCCATACCACTGGACTTCCTTCTGGGGCTACAAGTGGGGGCCGCTTAACAGTTTGGGACTCACTATTACACGCTGAGCACAAACCTACTATCACGAGGTTTTTTGGAAGATTGGAGGGCAGGCAGGCAGGCCTGGCTCCTCTTGTGAGAGACCCCACCACTGGGGTGTGCAGACCCTGGGCCTCAAGGGCACAGGCTGGGCTGGAAAACCAGAGGCCTCCAGCTGGACCACCCCCTGACTCCTAGAGACCGTGGGTTGGCTCGACTGTAAAATGGGGGGAGGGGGGCAGCTTCAGGAGCCAGGAACTCAAGGGCTTTGTGTGGACCACAGAGACGTGTTTGTTGTTCATTTCCTTTTCCGTGACTATCCCCACCCACCACCAGCAGCGGCATTTGAAAAAACTAATACACTTTAAGTAAAAATCCAGCTCTCCAGGTTCTTACTTGAGAGCAGGGACACTGGTGTCCTGGGGCGCACATTCCTGCAGGGCAGACAGGTGCGGGCTGGAGCGGGGTGTGGCCGCCCAGGTCCGGGATGGCTCTCCGGGCTCTGGCCCCACTACCCTTCATGGTGCGCCCAGCCGGGCCAGCTGCCCTTAGCAATGTGCTTGTCCAAGTGGTTTTTTTCCAAGGAAGAAATAATTTTCCAGATTTGTGAAAGGGGAAATAAAAGCCAGATACAAACTTTAGGTAGAAAAGGGTGATTTTACCTTTTGTTCCCAGTCCTACATATTTTTTATCTTTGTTTCTGTTTTGTTTGCCCACACGCGCATTCTCACACTCGTAGCTAGAAATAAAACTCTTTCTGTTCAATAAGTAGAGTGGGTCTCTCGCTGCTGAGGTCCACGTTCCGTCTGCCCCGGAGGCCTCGGCGGCTGCTGCCCAGGACTGAAGGGGCTGGAGGTCCCTTCCCCAGAGACAGCCTGTGCTGCAGCTGGCTGACCACATGGCCGAGCAGAGGGTCAGCCGCCTGGAGGCTGAGTTCAGAATGCTCTGTTTTGTTGTGTAATTAGCGCACAATGTTCATTTTTAGGACCTGACCCGGGAGCTGGTGCCAAGAGCATTCCTGAAGGGTCAGAAGGGAATGTGTTTACTGTCAGGCTGCAGAAGGAAGTTCCTTCAACAAGCCCTTGGGTAACACGCCCAAGACCCAGTGCTCAGCAAACCCTCCTTAGGCCCCCACTGTGGCCAGGCACTGGACCAGGCCCGGAGATGCAGAGACACGTGTAGGTGCCATCCTCGTCCTTGGAGAGCTCCCAGGGCTTTGGGGGAGGCTGGCCAGTAGAGGGACAAGCCCGGAGGGGGGGGACAGTGACAGTGAGGAGCACAGGACGCTGGAGGGTGAGGGGGTGGGGAAGGACTGCCACCCAAGGTGGTGAGCCCCGCACCTGGGCCCCAAGTCCACCCCCCTTTATTCCAGGGAACGCAGTGCGAGGACACATGGGCCTCTTCCTGAGGGCCATTCGCTAGTATCTTCTTTTGAAATCCATGACTTCTTTTTCTGAATGCAAAAGTAATGCTTTTTTTCAAAAATCTCAAATGTTGAACTCATGTGAGTTCAACAATAAATGCTCTTCAGAGAGCTGATGGCCAGGGTCAGCTGTGTATACTGCTCCGGCGTCTTCTTTCAGGCTTCAGCCTCACGGAGACTCCTGGGGGCGAGTCAGGCTCTAGGCTGCAAGACAGTGTCATGTGGCTTCACCTATTTCATGCCCTGGGGAGAAAGGATCATCCGCGTGCTCATTTTTCCCATGGGGAAACTGAGGCACAGCAGGAGCAAGTCACTTGGTCCCAGTCACACAGGAAGGACATGGCAAAACCGAGACACCTGGCTCTGGGTCTGAGCCCTTAACCTTGAGACACGGGAGTCAGGCAAGTCACCCATCCTCACCCCTACTCACCTGGCCAGTGTAGGAGACCAGGCCTGCACCGCAGCGGTCTTATTCCAGAACACTTGAACTTAACCCCACGCTTGGCTGCCTCCAACATCGATTAAATACATACACCCACATCAAAATATTTATGCAAATGGTCTCACGGCGTACTAAATATTCTACACTCGAAGCAAATCTTGTACCACTTGTTGTTATCAGCGAATCTACTTCCTTCGTTTCAAAGTCTGTTTGGTGCTCCAAATTCGGACGCACCACCATGATCTCCTCCCCCTTCCCTTTGGTTTGTCGGGTGGTCTCCGGTTTTCTGTTCTTATAGACAATGCTCCTACGGAGATCTTGGTAGAGGCCAATGGGAATATCGGCCAGACCGATCCCTAGAAGAGGGACAGCTGGGACAATGGTGTGGACACGCCACCCAGACGGGCCTGCCAAGCCTCCCTGCCCCGGGGCTCACTTCCATCTGCTGGAGGAAGGCCATCTTAAAGGGTGATGTTTACATGCCTTCCCTGCTGGAGCAGGTGCTAGGTCCCCATTTCACAGCCTTCAAGTGCTTGGCATTTTTTATCTCTGCTCCTAGATGGCTCCGAGAAGGTCATGATTTAAAAAAAAAATCAATCGTGCAAATAATGAAAGGCACGATGTGGTCAGCATCTGCCATTCCCAGGAGCACAGGCCTGACCGGCTCTCCTTGGGCGTTGGTTGCACCAAGGAGCCCCTTCCTCCGAGCAGCTGGCAGGCACAGCCCCAGCGAGCAGGATTCAAGCTGGAGTTCAGCCTCCACGTGTGCAGGGCCCAGGCTGGCCAACCTCAGGCACTGCTCCAGTTAGGGCGGTGAGCTGCATCCAGGCTACCTTTAAGTCCTAGCCAGTATGTCCCCTTGGACACACCCCTCACACTGGGTGTGCCAGCTTCCTGTTGTGAAACAGAGGCTGAGGACAGTAATAGTGGCTCCTGTACAGGGCGTCACCGGTGAGCATTAAGTTGAATGACCCGAAACCCTTAGAGGCCACGCAGCGAAGAATCCCAGATGCTGGCTAATGGGCAGTCCCTACGCTGCTGTGCGGTCACTGAGGAGGCGGGGCCACCCCTTCCTGGGCCTGTCTTCACCACACACAGGCTCCCTCGACCTTCACAACAGCGAGTTGAATGGGCAGATGCCAGATTCTGGAACCAGAGAGAAGGCAGCCAGGATCCTGACCATCCCCTATCATCTATGTGACTTCAGGCAACTCTCTCTTCTGCTCTAGTCCTGTGTTTCAGAGTTTTACCTCCGTATCCAGATGCATCCTGGTGCCTAGTTAAGAGGGCACCACCAATGTTGGTTCTGCTACCAATTCAGGGGCACCGGGACTTGGCATAGGGGAGGGGCTAGGGATGTGGGGCCAAGAGGAAGGAGGGGTGTGTGGAAGAATCCAGAAAGGAACACCTCTTTGGGCTCCCAGTGCAGCCTTGCCAAAGCCCTCAGTGATGGCCAAGTCCCACCTCGCCAACCCCCGGCAGCTGTCCCTGGAGCTGCCCCAAAGCCAGGGCACTGTCGGGCTCCAACAGGCCGGGGTCCAGCCCACTCCCCCCCACCAGCCCCAGTCATTCTTCAAGACCCCGCTTTGCTTCACTTCCTCCTGGAAGCTTGGACATTACCTCCGAAGTTGGACTGCCCCTCCTGGGCTTCCCCCCACCCCCTACATCTCCCTCATGCTCTTTTTCAGGTGCTGGATCCCACTGAGATTTCGGCCCCTGTGAGCAGCTTCTGTACTCCCAGGGAGATGGGACCTTCCTAAGGGCAGCAGGGGTGGAATGCGGGGCAGGTTGGGGGGCAGGGGCGTCGGAGTATAGAGCTTACCACCTGGCAGTTCTGGGGCTCGCTTCCCAGCCCTGCCCCTCACCACCCGGCGACCTTGAGTGAGGCACTGACCACACTGCCTTAGCATGAGTGGAGGGTACTGGCTGCCGTCTGCGGTGCCTCCTCCGCCTCCTCTGCACCTGGAGGCGCTGTGCACTCCTGCGGGTCCTTTCAGAGCAGATGGGAACTTCTCCCCCTTAGCCCCTTCTGGGGAAGGAAACAATGGAGACCTGGAGGGAGCCAGGATCTGCCCAAGGAGCAAAGCTGGAGTCTGGACTCGAGTTTGCACTTGTACTCTGGCCACCATGGGCATGCCATGTGTCACATCCCTCACAGCTCTGCAGGGACACTGGATGGGGTCGGCTTTGCATCCTGTAAAACATGGCATTTGGATTCCAGATAAGGACTTTGACCTAACAGTAGCTTGGAGCCTTTATTGCCTCCACTCGGCACAGTCTGGTCCTTTGACTCTGGGTGTGGCCAGGAGACCTGGCCCAGGAGACCAAGATCTGCAGCCAGAATCGGGGCGATGTACACTTACCCACCCCTCCACCCCTGACACTGTTCTCTCTTGAGCACTGGGAGCCAAATTCTCCCAGTTTGGCTGCGACAGTTTGGAAGCAGCTTGTGTGAAAACTCTGTCCCAGATCCAACTTGGCAGTAACGAAGATCCGCGGAGCCGCCCCAGGGCCAGCACTGAGCAGGGTGGCTAACGCTGCGTCTCAGAATCCTCACGGCCACTCAGAGGGAGAGCCTGTCACTGAGATTTAGAACAATGCAAGAGCCCCACCGTGAGCGGCGGCCCCCGGATTTCCAGCCCAGGTCACCCGGCAGGCATACTAATCACTAACTTACCTGCTTACGTGCATGTCACAACCCATGGACCCCAGTGTGCACGCGAGGACCCAGAAACGCGGACTCGGGCAGGCACGGCGCGGGCCTGCACCCTCGGCCCAGGCCGCCTGCCCCTGGCTCTTCGCGGTGCTGCGGAGTGTGGAGTGTGTCGTTTCTGCTGAGGGGGAGCAGCTCACTGGCACGGCACCCGTTTTCCAGCTTCCACTTGTAAGCGGAGTTGGAGCCCAACCAGAGCAGGCCTGACCCAGCACACAGCCTGTGGGACGAGGAACACCTCTGCTTGTCTCTGCCGGGGCCCCCTCCACCCGCCCCGATGCCTCCCGAAGACAGAGACTGCTGGAGATGTGGCACCCCACCCCCGCAAGAGGTGGCAGTTTGAGGATTGTGTGAAGAAGGGCACATGCCTGCAAAAAGTTTGTTTCTCCCCGCACTGGGTCCTTCCTCTAAGTGGACTGGCCCTGGGCCAGTGTGGCAGCCCTGGCTGTGTGGCCTAGGACAAGCCACCGAGCGCCTCTGAGCCTTGCTGCCTCCCCCTGGAAGGATCCCACATATCCACCTGGGGGATGAGGAATAATAAGACAGGAAAACGGCAAAAACAGTGCTGGCAGATGGACAGTGCTTGATGGATGCTATTTCCCCCCCTTTTTTCCTCGCTGTTAGAAAGAAATAATTTTATCAGTTCTGTTTTTAGAAATGCATTTTGGTCTGGAGAGACATGTGTTTGTAAGATGTCGCTCCTGGGAATGTGATGAAAATCACTCTGCCACGCCGCCAGCTTCTCTGGGAGTCTGTCAGGGAGCTCACCAGACCGCCCCCCGGTTGCCCCATCCAAGCCTAGAGCGTTTATTGTGCGCCACTGTAAGCCCGGCCTGGAGCCAGGGGCTGGAGGAAACCTGTGCTGTCGGCAGGAACTCTCAGTCCGGGGGTGGGGCAGGGGCAGCGGGGTGGCAGGCAGAGCCAGACGGAGTGCACCACAGGGACAGACGCTCCCCGGAGACAGTCCCAGGGACCCATTGTTTCAGACGGTGGGGACCTGAGGGTACTTTCTGCAAGAAGTGACATTATAGGGGCCTTCCAAATAGAAGGAAGACAAGAGAGGGGGAAAAAGACATCCAGACATAGAAAACAGCCAAGGACTGGCCACAGAATTAACTTTGTGGAGCTATATTGTAAAAAATAATGATTTTAAATGCTAGTAAACATCGGAGTCACCTGCAGGGTGTGTGAAAACACAGATCACTCGGCCAAGCCGTCCGTCCGCGGTGAGTGAGAAGGAACAGTGGCGCACCCAGACAGCGGAATACTAATCAGAGCCGAAAGGGAGTGAGCTATCGAGCCGCGAGACGACGTGGAGGAATCTGAGACATATATGAATAAGTGAAAGAAGCCATTCTGAAAGGGCCTCGTACCCTATGATTCCACCTCTATGACATTCCGGAGCAAGCAAACCCACGGGGCCGGTAAACAGATCGATCACGGCCAGGGGTTGTGGGAGGGAAGGTTGAAGAGGCGGAGAGCAGGGGACATTTGGGACAGTGGAGCTACTCTGCACGATGCTGTCAGATTGGATACATGTCACTGCGCATTTGTCAAACCTCACAGAAGGTCCAGAAGAGCAAACACTACTGGAATCTGTGGGCCGCGGGTGATTAGGACCTGTCAATGAGGTTTCATCGATTGTAACAAAGGCCCCCCCTTCTCCCCCACCCACCCTGGTGGGGATGTTGATAAGGGGGGAGGTGCTGCCCGTGGGGGGGGTGCTGGAGGCTATGGGAGTCTCTACTTTCTGCTCACTTCTGCAGCGAACCGAAAACCATTCTAAAAAGACTAAAACCTATTCGTAAAGCCCACGCACGGACCACTGCTCCCCACCCCAGCGTCTCCCCAGGGCAGCTTGCGAGCTCGCTTTTCTACCGGTTCCAGGTGACACAAATGCTGCTGGCCGCGCGGCTGACCCTGCAGACAAGGAACGCCCAGGGGGCGGAGGGGCCCGACCACGGGGTCGCTGGGGCGCCGGGCTGCACACTGGTGGGGCTCGTTCCCATGGCAGTTGTCCCGTTATTAATTAGTGTGTAACAAACCCTCGGATGGGACGGTTTCAGATGAAGTCCATTTATTATTTCTCAGAATCCCGTAACACAGGCTTGGCTCAGCCGGGTGCCTCTTCGCTGCACGTGGAGCCTCGGGGGCTGCACCAGCACCTTCATTCGAAGAGCAGGCCCCTCATCAGAAGTGGGGCTGCTCGGGCATCTCTCTTTTGTTAAACACCGCCTCCCCACCCCACCCTCAGACACACACACACACACACACACACACACACACACGGCCAGCGAAGGCTTCCTTGCAGCATGGTGGCCTCAGCCGCTCACACTTCTGCCCGGCCAGCTGGCTTTCAGCAGGAGGAGGTTCCCAGGAGGTAGGCCTGGACAGGCGCGATGCCGTCCCCACCCCATCGTACGGGTGGGAAGAGCCCAAAGCCACCTCAGGCTCCACCTGTTGACGTGCAGAGTGTCAGGTGCTTGGAGGCCAGGAAGGGCCTGCAGGCCCCCTTCCTGGGGACTCTCCTCGGCAGAGAGAGAGGCCAAATGTTTTACACGAGGTGGCGTCCCTGGAAGGGGTGCATGTAAGGAAGGGATGGAGACGGCAATGCACACATGAGGGGGAAAATAATTCTGGGAGAGCAGCAGGTGCGAAGGCTCTGAATGGGAAACGTGGAGTGTTCCGGGGGCAGCAGGGAGGCGGGTGCGGCTGGAGCAGCGGGCGCGAGGACAAGGGGAGGGGCCCACGTGTTGGTAACAGGACACGGTTGTCAGCGGTTCTGGTGAGGTCTTGGGGCCACGTGGCTTCCCCCCCTGAGCAGCTGTGGTGTCAGCAGGCCAGCTGTCCAGGTTTGTCCAGGGTTGAGAGAATTCCTGGCATGTGGGACATCGTATTCAAACCAGGAAGCAGGCCACAGGGGACGTGGGTGACAGCGGGGAGGCCTCGGGGAGCAGGCCCTGTGGGTCTCCGGGAAACATGAGCCAGTCACCAAACCAAGGAATCTATCCCGGGCTGCAACTCACAGGCACCTTTGAAGCTGTGGGAGGGCAATTTTGGTTTTTATGAGACTTCCACTAAATCATGTGATTGAACCGCTGTGGGAGGTGTGACTCCTCTAATGGCACATGCCTCAGGGATGTCGCTGAGGATCCGACTGCCCCTGCAGCCCCCGAGGCAGAGGGCGGAGGGTGGGGTCCACGGAGACGGAGCCGTGATGCTGCCCCTCACCCACTGAGTCGGCTGCTACCTCCGTGACAGGGAGCCTGGTCTCCCGTCCTCCCAGTCACAGCTGTGGGCTCACTCAGGCCTTGAAGAAGAAGCAGGGCACTGCTGGGAAGTCCGAGGAACCAGCCTACAACTGTGTCACCCTGGCTGTCCCCGTGCTGTTTCCTCCCATGCAGTGTGGCCATCTGAGGCAGGTCCAAGGGGTGTCTGAGCTGCTTGGGACATGTGTGTGTCTGTCCTCACTGCTCTATATCCCTATTCGGCATGGGGACAGTGGCACCCTAGACCGGCCCCAGGAAGAGGGGCCCCGTCAGGGGAGGGGACATCACACACACGCCTCACTGCATTCAAAGGTGGCTCGGGGGAAGGCTCGGAGGAGGCCCTGGGTCCTTCCTGGAGGAGGTGGCAGGACGAGGAGGACTTTCCAGGGGGAGGAGCGATGACATGACCCAGGCAGCGCAGACAGCTTAGGGAAGATCGTGGAACAGGTGTCTGCGGCGGGAGGGCTGGGGCCAGGGTGCCGTCCCGCTGCCGAGAGAGTGGGAGTGGGGGGGGGGGAGGCGAGGAAGGAGAGGTGTAGGGGTTCCGATAGGTCCTGCAGTGATGAGGGGGGCAGGGAACTCCCAGAAGTTTCCACACCAGGCGGAGACAGGGTCCTCTTTCCCTAACCCCGCAGCCCCTGGCCTCCCACCCACCCCCTGACCACCCAGGCACCCGGCGGAGAGCAGCTCTTGGTGGCCGCCTTTCTCCCACCGCACCCAGCACCCACCTCTCCACACTTTGCCCCCTTCCCTCCCTTCCCCACCCTGATTCAAAACAAAACAGAAGGAATCTGCTTCTTTCTCCCACGACCCACTTTCCACGGTAGGGCCAGGCTCCTGCCTTGCTTGTCTTGGCCATAGGTACCCTGCCTACAATAAAATGTTCGCTCCCGTTTACCCAGGGGACAGGGTCAGTTCACTGGAGTGATCAACACCATGGTGTTTCAGACCAAAGACCAGGCCCAGACAGGGGCCGCCCTCGAGGTCCTCGGGTTCGACTACCAGGCCCAGAACCTGGGTTTCCTGACTGAGTTCCCCATGGCTGGAGGTAATCAAGGAACAACAGTGGAAGGATTGTCAGGGAGCAGCCAGGATTACCTGGTAGCCTGTCCCTTCATCCTTAGGGTCTAATGCTCAAATTCTGAGTGTTCTACTCCTCATTTACACACAACCATAGGGTCCTCAAACATTTCCTGAGCACCCCTGCGCCCAGGCATAGGTCTGGGTCTGAACCCCAGCTGGGGCCCTTATCAGCCGTGCAAAGCCTGGGCACTGTAGCTCGTCTCTGTGCCTCAGTCTCCTCACCTGTAAAGTGGGATGTTAACCTCAACTTGCAGTTCTTGTGAGGGTTGGAGATGAAGCCTGTTGAGCGCCTGGTATACAGTAGGCGCTCAGTATGTGGTAGCTGTCACTCTTCCTTAGACATGAAGGGGTCTGACGGCACACCGCAGTCTCAGAGACGCTGGCACTGGGGACTTCCTCTGGTGAGGGAGACAGGGAGCCCCAGTGGAAACGCAGCCTGAGAGCACTGGGGATCCTGTCAGCAGCACCCCGACTCTGACAGGAGCCTCGAGCACAGGGAACATGCAACCCAGTCTCCCAAACACTCAGACAGCTATAGTTGCTTGTCCTGCCCAGTCACCCAGAAAGCACGCACGGGGCAGTGACAAATACAGAGCCCGTGCTTCCTGGCGCACAAACCTGCAGCTGGCTGTTTCCAAATCAAGGCAGTTCGTTCCATGCCTCTGCCCCTTTGCCCCGCCTCTCCTGAGCCTGGAACCACCCCCCTCACCCCTGTCATCTCCTTCAGGCTCCGGCTTGTTCTACCACCCCCAGATCACATGCCCCCCCAGCCCTGCCCCACCTACTGGAAGCTTCCTGTTGGGTCTGAGCAAAGTTTCTGGCTTCTCCTTGGCCCACATCATCTTTGCACAACCTCTGTTACTACCCTTATCTCATTCCCATAATTACCTGCTTAGGTCTCTGTCCCAGGGAACTGGGGACACCCAAGGGCCAAGACCGTGACTGAAGAAGCAGGGCTGTTCTCTCCGGGACCCTTATCACTCCCTGCCTCGGATCATAGTCATTATAGCTCCAGTCTCCCTTGGCTGCACACACAATAAAATGTTTTCAAAACCATTCTGCTCTTTGTCAGCGGGCGCTTTACCCAGTAACAACCAGGTTGAGGGCCCTGAGAGTTTTAAAATCACAGGTTGTACGCACAGGCAGGAGGGAGGGGGGCAAGAGATGCAGCATCTCTGGGCTGGGTGGGGGGAGGGAGAAGGAGGAAGTAAAAGGAGGGGGAGGGGAGGAAGGAGAAAGGGAGGGAGAGAGGGGACGCACGCAGAGCAAGAGAGGACCCTTGAAGGGCCCAGAGAGCCCAGAGAAAGCAGGGTCTGCCTGGTTCCAGGGGAGCTCCCCGGGCAGCCCCTTTCTGGAGCTTGGCCCTGGCCAGGCCCTCCTGGTCTCCATCTGTCCCCGCAGCCACCGTGGGCCCGCTCTGCAGAAGCGGTTCTGGAGGTCAGAGCCCACTGGCTGTTGGTGGCAACCCCAGAGCTCTCTAGGCACCTGCTCTCACTGCAGTCCGTGGCGGCAGAACATCAGACCCGTCCAGCATTTTTGTAACACTGTTTAAACCGCCCTGACAACATTGGCAAGAAGCAAGGCCTTCAAAGCTCCCAGGATGGACGGCTTTGCAGTTTCTTTCGGGCCGCTGAGAGCAAGCAAGGGATGCGAGGAGGGAGGTTCCCTGGAGGCGGGACCGAGGTGCCCTAGGTGGTTAAAGAGGGGCCTGCTCGCCTGAGGGTGCTGAGGCTTCTTCCAAAGGTGCGTTACCTGGACACACAGAGACCACGGATGGGGCTTGCTTACGACTTTTGCTAAGGAGGTGACGTGGCGGGGGTGTGACTACTCACCACGGCTTCTTCGTTAGGAACCCCTTTGGCACCCGCCTGCCATGGGCGGGCCCTGCCTTAGGCCGCCCACACCAGATTCTGAAGCTGGCTTTGGCACCAACGAGCTGTATGACACTGAGCGAGCTGTATGACACTGAGCGAGGCGCTAGGCTTGTCTGAGTCTCAGTGTCCTCCACTGTGAAACAGGGACCAGGGGAGGGCTCCATGAGACTTCTGTGGGGGGCCAGGGCTCAGGCCATGATTTGGGGGCTCTCTCTCTGTGAGCAGCGTGGCAAGGGCTCGGGAGGGGACGAAGGCAGTCCGGGCATGCCCTCCTCTTACCACGTGATTCCACGTCGATGACGTGCAAGAGAAGGCCATGGATAGAGTGAGAGGTCAGAATCAGGGTACCTCTTGCAGAAGGGCTGGATGTTGCCCCAGAAGGGGAACCGGGGTGTCCCTGGGGAGCGGGGATTCTCCGTCTTGATGGGCGGTTTCATGGTGCGAAGCCGTAGCACATGCGTTTAGGACGCGTGCGTTCTGTGCATTTCGCTCCACCCAAGTCATTCCTCAAGGAACTGACAATAACGGCCAACATCCAAGGCAGCAAAAATCCACCCTCCGGGCCCAACCTGCTGTCTTCTCTGTGTGACAGTAATGTTCATTCATCTTGATACTTGTTTCGCTTTCAACCACGCACTTCACAGACAAGGGCACCTCAGCCCCCGCGGTCCGCGCAGAGCCCAGGCCGAGCCCACATGTCGCCAAACCCAAGAAGGTCCTCCACACTCTGACTCCCCAGAACCTGTCCGCGTGTCCTGCCCGCTCTGCTGTGGGTCCCCTCGCTGGTGTCACAGTTACTCCTTGGCAATGCCTGGGACAAGGGAGTGAGTGTCTTCTTCTCTTTTGGTATTTTCAGGCTGCTGGAACCTTCTGCTCCATCAGCCTAGACTCACTCACCTCCTTAGAACCCCTCTGGGGTCTCCCTGGGCCCCTCCTGATTGTTCTGGAATCACAAGACCTCCTGGGACCACGGACAGCCGTTCTCAGCATGCTCTTTGCCATTCACTCTCTTTTATTCATTCAACAAACATTTCCCGAGGGCTCATTTAGCTCTGGAATTGAAGACACAGTGGGAAACAAAGCCAAGCCCCTGATGGAGCTGAGAGTCTAGAAAATGAAACAGAAAACCAATTGACCAAGAGGAGCATACCTGAGAGCGATGACACGTAAGAATGAGTGGAGGAGGCCCCCCGCGTGGTCAGGGAACCCCCTCTGGCCTCACACCCACCATCTCATTTCATCGTGAGGGACAGCTTCGCCACAGGGGGAAGGTAGAATTTAGTTATTTCGCACAGAAGCCCACCGAGGTGGTGGGGCGGGTAAGTGAGACCCCAGTCCTCCACCCTCCACCCTCCAAGCAGCAAAGCCAGGCTTCGCTGCCTGCGAGACTTGGGTTCCTCCACTCCTGGGGCACCCTCCCCAGCACCCCCGCCGCCACCCGCCTCTTCATCTGGCTTTAGGGGCATCTGAGGCCTGCCTGCATGGCACTGGCCCTTAGCAGTGTGGAAGGGACAGGGCTGAGCAAGTGTTTTTATGTCCATTTCTCCAGCTTGCAAACTGCAGCTCAGAGAGCAAAGAGCCCCAGCCAGGATCACCGCTCCGCCGGCCCCGCCTGGCGCCCACGTCCCTTGGCCTCAGGGTAAACTTATGTCTGTCTCCCACGAGGAACAGTGGCCTTCAGGAGGGCTGGCACACAGTCCGGCTGCCTGAACCCCAAGAGGGCCCTTGGCTGACGTCTTTTTCCAGAGAAGGGCCCTTGGTACTGAAAGCCATCCTCCCTCTCCCTGCTCCCGCCCACCCTGGTTGGGACGTGCTGAGCCTCACTCACCTCCTAGGAATCCCTCAAGGGGTGAGTCAGCAGTATGTGAGCAAGGCCTCCTGCCAGATGCAGAGCCAGGCGGTGGGGCAGGTAGGGAGCGGGGAGGGGAGAGGGCGGGGCAACCACGTGCCTCCTGCCTCCTGCCACCTGCGTCACTGCCCAGACTTTGTTCCACGCCTGCTGCTCCCTGCGGTTCCCTTCCACCTGGCTTGGTGGGGACCTCCCACGTCTGTCCTGCCCTCCTGTCAGCCAACGTGACTCCCGGGGTGTTAGTGCAGGGCCGGGGGCTCGAAGAGCTCAAGGCTCCACAAGAGCTACCCCCTGCAATCCTGCCAGGCTCGGGTGGGGAAACTGAGGCTTAGAGGGGAGGCAGAACTTGGGCAAAGAGCTGTGACTCAGACCCAACTCAGCCTGCCCCCAGGCTCCTGGGTTTTCCCCCCACAGCAGTCTCACTGACTGGGGTGGGGTGGGCCCCCTGAGGGTCACAGGCACACTCTGCCCCCTCTTGCCCATTTTACAGAAAGGAAGACTGAGGCATGGGGAGGAGAAGTGATTGGTGGGGGAGAGAAGGGATCCTGTGATGTTGTCCTAGGAAAGAACCATGGCTGCTTCTGTGCTCCTTCTCACTGTGGCTTGTAGGGCTAGGGCCTCCCAACAAACGAGTGGTGAGTGAATGAATGAGTGAATGAACGGACAGGTGGGTGATGCACACACGCAGCGCAGGAGCACTGGTATCAGAGTGACAGCCTGTGGCCACACGTGGCTTTTGAGCACTGAATGTAAGGCCGGTGCAAAGGAGCCCCTGAGTTATAAATTTGGTTCCATTTTAATTCATGAAAATAAAAAGGTAAAAACCAATAATTCAGATATGAGCAAACTCATAAGAATGTTTGGACCCAGTTGGGTATGTGAATGTACTTTTTCAACTGCGAATTCTATGATATCCAGTTACAGATCAAATCTTTCAGATGAAAGTGTAGCACTCGAGCTAGGATTGCAGGAGAGCCGGCAGCAGGCGACGCGCACCGGGTTCCAGAGCCGTGGCGTGGAAACCGGAATGCAGCCATCGCGGTGTGTTTTATGCCGATAACGTGTTGAAACAGTTTCCTCAGTGAGTGGCTGGATACCCTGGTCCAACCAGACAGGAAGACATTATTCAGCGCTAAAAAGAAACGACTTACCCAGCCACGAAAAGACACGGAGGAACGCATATTACCAAGGGAAAGAAATCAATCTGAAAATGTTACATACTGTCTGATTCCAACGCTATGACATTCTGGAAAAGGCAAAACTATGAAGACGGTAAAAAGATCAGTGGTTGCCAGGGACGGAGGGGGAGGGAGGGAGCGGGGGGAGAACAGGCAGAGCCCAGAGAATTTGCAGGGCAGCGAAAATGCTCTGTGTGGTGCCATCATGGTGGGTGCGTGTCATCACACATTCGTCCAAACCCACGGGATGAACAACAGCAGGAGGGAGCCCTCCTGTAACCTACGGACTCTGGGTGCCTGCGATCTGCCAAAGCAGGTTCATGGATTGTAACAGAGGCACCCCCTCGATGATGGGGGTGTTCATAGCTCGGGAGGCTGTGCACCTGGGGCAGAGGTCACACGGAAGACCTCAGTCCCTTCTGCTCAGTGTTGCTGTGGACACAAAACTGCTCTAAAAAAATACACTCCATTTAAAAATAAAAAATCACCCCACATCCCAGGAATTTTCTCTTGTATTTTTTACTGTGTTCTTAGCTCTTAGTAGGTTTCCTGGAACATAGTAGGTACTGAAAAATGTTAGTGGGATGAATGAATGAACGAACCCAAACAGTGTGTTAACACTATGGCGCATAAAATTCCAGACCTTTTCCTGTGCACGTATGTCCCACATACATACGTTTTTCATTTAAATGAGCTCTTACTAGACACATGATTGTACAATCAGTTTTATCCCGTAGTATGCTGTGAGCACCTCTCCAAGGCAATAGCTATAAATATCCCTCAGTCTCACTCCAACAGCTGTGCGCTCTTCTGCCAGGTGGATGGACCATCATTGATTCAACTCAGCTCTTATTCTGACATCCGGGCTGCTCTCTTGCGAGAGCGTCACACCCCGTGGTCACAGGTATACCTGTAGAGCATGTCTTTTGCCATGTGATTGTTTGTCAGGCTCGATTTTAAAATGTCTTGACAGAACAGAGAGGTAAGGTGGTGATGATATCATCGGAGTTTCTGGAGACAGAAAGATAAGGCCTTCCGGTGCCTCCAGGGAGTGTGTCACTCACTGGCTGTCTGTGCTCCGCCTTCGCTGAGAAATGTCCCTGAGAATGCACCAGAAACGCGCTAACTAGCTCAGCCCTATGGTCTGCAGGGACCAGATTACCAAGCCCAACATCTGGCCTGAGGGGACCACCAGGGTGAGGTGGGGACTTGCCACTGCTGACTGTCCACCCAGCTATGAAGCCAGCAAGGCCTGGGGCTGAGACCTGGGGCTGCCCTGGATCACTGTGTGTCTCTGGGTTTTGAGGGTCTCATCTGAAGAGCAAATATGGTGACTAACCTGGTCGGCTGTCCTGAGGATTCATGGAGTGGCCGACACAACGCTCACCGAGCACCCCATTCAGCACTCTCTCCAGCTGGGAGTTCATCAGCCTTCGTGCCGTACTGCCCCAGTTCCTTGGCCCCACCCCCTGTGACTCTAACTCACAGCACTTGAACCTGAGTGGGCGGCTGTCCTGCAACTTTCATCAGGAGCTGAGACTGCGCTCCTGGGTGTGCAGCTGACGTCACAAAGAGACACTGTCGCTTCCGTGGTGGGGCCTGTGCACCCAAGGTGGGAGAAGGAGCTCTGACTGGGAGGCCAGAGGTAGAGCTGGGTCCCCAAGTCACCTCCGAAAGTCTGAGGTCACCTCCAACTCTGAGCCTCGGTGTCCCCATCTGTAGGCCGAGGTGGGAGGGCCTTGCTCACTCGGCCCTCCAAGCTCTAATGGTCTTAAACTGCTTCCCGGAAACGGTGGATACAACCACCCACCCGGCATCAGGCAAACTACAACCCAAATCCGGCCCAGGGCCTGCAAGCTCTGGAGGATTTCTACATTTTCAAGTGGTAGAAAAAAAAGCCCAAAAGAATAATTGTATCTTTCAATGACAGTGAAAACGATGTCGAATGCAAATTTTGCATCTATAAATAAAGTTTTATTGGAGCACAAAAGTGCTCACTCATTGACATATTCGCTTGGCAGCTTCCAGCTGCAACGGAGGAACCAGTAGTTGCCGTGGAGACTCCCTGACCCGCCACACCTGAGATATTTACCCTCTGTCTCTTTAAGGAAAAGCTTGTAGTGCCCTGGTCTAGAGAGTTATCTTTACAGAGTACTCACTATCTTTGGAATATTTTGCATTTTTCTTTCTTTCTCCAAAGGTCACTGCCTCTGAAGATCAGGACTGTTTAGAAAATAAAACAGAATGCATGGAGAATTCTTTTAGCTTGGCCCAGCTACAGGGGCCGGGGCCTGATGGCAGTCAGCCCACTGCCCAGGGTGCTGCCGGGCCCTCCCAGGGGCAGGTCTGTGGGTGTGGAGAAGGCCCAGGGCCAGCTCCCTCCCCCAACATGCTTTCCCTGCAGAGAGGTATTTAAAAGGCACATCTTGGACATGGGCCCAAGAGGCATCTGAGAACAAAGCCCTGCCTGGTGCCGTGTGGCTGAGCACGCAGGCCTGGCAATCGGACAGATCTGAATTCCCCAAGTCACTGGGTTCGTTCTCTGCTGTGCAACCTTGGGCGAGTTGCATTGCCTCTCTGAGAGTCAGTTTGTATACTGGGACATAGCACCTACCTGCATCAGTCTGTTCGGGCTGCCCTCACAAAGGACCACAGACTGGGAGACTCAAAGGATGGAAATTTATTTCATCATGATTCTGAAGGCTGGAAGTCCAAGGTCAAGGTGTCGGCAGGGCTGGTTTCGTCTGATGCCTCTCTCTGGCCTGTAGACAGCTGTCTGCTCCCTGGATCTCCACTGTCTTCCTCCATCCCTGTCTGACTTCTAATCTCCTCTTCTTACAAGAACACAGGTCAGATTGGATCAGGGCCCATCCAAACGACTTCATTTTAATTTAATCACCTCTTTAGAGACCCTGTCTCTAAGCACAGCCACGTTCTGAGGTCTTGGAGGTTAGGACGTCAGCACATGAGTGTGGAAGGAGACACAGTTCAGGCCCCAGCCCTGTCTGACAGAGTGCTGGGGGCGCCAGGTGACGTCAGGAACGTGCAGCACAGCCTCTGCAGTGTGAGTGGGCCCTCGATAAATGTTCCTCCCGAGTTTGGTTAACAGGGACTTCCTTGGGGTCGGAGTGTCTCTGGAGCAGCTTCTGAGCAGCCTGTTCCCACTGTTGTTATTGCTGATTTGGGGGTATTAATTAGGATAACTTGTCTGGCAGATGTCAGAGGAAAAGCCCCTTCCCTCAAGCCCCCTCGTAGCGTGGCCCCGCTGCTTCCTTGCCTGGCTGAAGGTGGAGAAAGCACACAGGGCAGAGAGCAGAACCTGGCACACAGTAGGCACTCAACACATTGGCATCCGATAAATGCAGGGAAGGACTGCCCCTCCCTAGCACCGCACTAGAACATAAACTGCACGAGAGCAGGGGCATTTGCTGTCTCTATCATGCTATATTCGTTTCTGGCACGTAGTAGGTGCTCAGGACTTATTTGTTGAATGAAGTAAATGAATCGATCAGAGCAGCCATTTTCTCTTTCCGTCCGTTAGATGAGTCTTCAGTACATACTGTAGAGACTCCGAGATGAGGCACGGCCTGTATTTATTGAACACCTACTGTGTGCCGGCTGCCTCCTCATTCACTGTAGCCTTTCCTCTTTTCTGCCCTAGTTCGCACCTCAACACCCAGTGGATTTTGTGCCAGAAGTGAAGTCAAGTCTCAGTCAGACCCCGCCCACTCATACTCTGGGCGTCAGTTCCTTCTCTGCCAGGAGCAGCCCACGAAAAGGCCTAGCAGCGTTTCCCGGCACACAGTAGGTGCTCAATAAATAGTACTTTACCTCCGTCTCTTCCTCCCCTCCCCAGAGGGTTGGAATAACTCTCTCTGTTTAAGCTGTCAGACCCACTGTGTGCCTCCGGGACTTCCGAGGCAAAAGGGCGAGAAAGGAGACAAAGAGAAGAGTGGCAGGAAGAGGAAGCGGGAAGGAGACGCCGCTCAGGCGGTCTGGCAGAGCCCGCCCGCGAGCGCGTGAGTGTTTGCGGAATGTGAAGCTGCCTTCACCCTGCCTGACTCTGGGACGTGTCAGGACTCTGCAGCCAGGGGTCACAGGTGGCTTTGGGGAAGCCAGGCCCCAGGACAGATGTGCGAGCTGCCCGGAGCTCCAGGCCTGGAGGAAGCGCTGGGCGCCCAGGGCCCAGGGCTGAATGGGCCCTTTCTCTCTCTCCAACAAGCACATCCCTTGTTTGTGGGTTTGTTTGTGTGTTCACTTCCCCAGGCTGTTTCTGTTCTGCTTTTCCTCCCACAGGGCTCAGCCTGGGGCAGGCGCCTCCAAGAGCACTGGGCTTCCAGCATTTCCAGAGCAGTGCTCATCTCTCCCCAGGCTGGGGGCCGTGGGGGTCCAAAGGGAAGGGTGGCCTTCCCTCTTTGCAGTCGACTTGGGAAGACACAGCTTGTTCACCTCTGGAGGACTGAGCCTCGGGACCGGCTTATCCAGGCCATGGTGCCACGCTGGGGCTTGGCATGAACCGCAGGACACAATGAGCTGCATTTGACAGAGGATGTCATCGCCCTGCCAAAAACGCCTCCAGACTCAGCTTTGGCTACCAGGGGAGGATACTGAGGCACAGAGCTCGCTCAATGCCTTGGCTCTCAGTGGCTGAATTTGAACCCCAGCCTCAGGGAGGGCCCAGACTCAGTATCTACACAGCCCATCCCCGCTCTCCGTCCTCTTATTCGCTGTCACTCTGTGGGCTCAAACACCCTCCCAGCCCTCCAGGACCTGCTTCCCTCCTCCGTCATAACAGAGGCCACATGTCCTCGGCCCGCCTCCGAATGTGTGGTCAGGGTGGGGTCCACAGGTCCCAGCTGTCCCTGCACCCCCACCCACAGGAGGACATCTTGGGGAGATGCTATTGTGATTGCCGTTCTGTGAATGGGACCCCTGAGGAACACAGAGCAGTAGGTCACCCACCCAGGGCTGCTTGTCCTGAGAGCTGGCATGGGCTTTAGCTCCTTTTGGCAAATTCTCCACTGTAAAGTCCAGCTGGACGGAAGCAGTGCAAGGGGGTGGAGGTGGAGGCCACTTCCAAGTGGCCAGACTTGCAGAGGACAAGGAGGGCAAAGGGAGGCTGGGTGGGAGAGTGTTTCAGAGGGAGCTGATGTACCCACAGGCTCAGAGACTCGTGCGGGGTTTATACGAGCCCGGTGGCAGCACTGGCCCCCTCCTTTCTGGGTTTCCCTCTCAAGACTCATGCACCAAGTGTCCTGGGTAGCTGCGATGCCACGGACCTTCCAGCAGGGGGGCATGGGAGGCGCTGCCACAGCCCAGGCTGCAGCACACACAAGGCACTGTCCCCTCCATGTCTCTGGAGTCCCCTTCCTAGGCCTTCACCCAGGGCCAGCCTCCCTGACTCCTACCAGCTCCCTCCCTGTGGTGCCTCCCCAGCTGCCAGTACTCCCCCTTCACAGCTATGGGGCTAGTGGCCCCCACTCCCTGCCGTGTGCCAGACAAATGGCCTCCAGACAAAGGCAGCCCCACCAAGGCCGGGCAGGTTGGGGGTGGGGGCTGGATCCTGCCCTTGACCACACGGAGGGCTCACCCAGACTCAGAGAGATGCTGGGGGAAGCAAGTCTTCTTCAACCAACCCCTCCCCAAGGGGGTTCGGCAAAGAACTGGAGTGGGGGCAGGGCTGGGGAGGGTGGAGAACCTGCGTGTGGAGGGGACCAGCCCATGCTGGCATGAAGCACACGGAGGGCAGTCCTTGGCCCACCCCTCGGGGTCATGGCGTTCTTAGGCATGTCATGAACCTCATGGGGATTCAGGGGCCTCTGTGACAGGAGCCCGATGTGAAGCAATCCCCAGGCTTGCTTCATTCCCCTTCCCCCAGACCATCACCTCAGGGCCGGGGACCATGCTTTGGGGTGATCCTTAACCCGGGGACCCGGGCCACGCAGGCCCTGTCCAAGCACTGTCACTCACTGCCGTTGTTGAAGGCACAATGTGTGCCAGGCACGCTGTGCACACTTTCTCACTCTGTGCCCATTGCACGGGTGTCATCTCCAGTTTACCGACCAGATGGCCAAGCCCCGCAGGGGGCCGGTCGGTGGCCCCAGGCACTGAGTCATCGAGCAACAGACCCGGAACTCCCACCCCTCAGACTGATTCCAGAATCCCCCAGCTCGACCCCCGTGCTACATCAGAGCCAGGTGTGCTCCCTAACCAACGGCTTGTAGGGCTGACCGCACATCCAGCCTAAGGCTGTTGAGAGAATTAAATATGCAAAGAAGCTACCAGAAGGGGAGATATTCAGGAGGAGCTCAGTAAATGGATTTGCCTGAGATAAAGCCACACCTCACCCAGCATTCCAGGATGCTCAGTAAACGCACCAAGTTCAAGTGTCCTGAGTTAGCCCTGGCCCTCGGATTCCGTCCAATCACATCTTCCCTGCTGAGGAAATGGTGTTTGCCTCACTTGATCGGTGTTCTGTCTGAGCCTAAGGTTGCGCCACGAGCCCCGTCGGGAGGCGAAGGTTGGATCCTGGCACCAGGCACTGGGCTCGAATGAGCTGTTTTCCAGTTCACCATTGGCTCATTGGAATTCCACCTCCTGGATCCCACTCAGGGGAAGAGGGGGGAGCCACAATGGGTCTTGGGATGCTGTGAGGGGCAGCGGAGTGGTCAACGAAGCAGCCATCTTTTCTGGAAGTGGCAGTTGCCTGGAGGGAATGTGGTGTGGAAGGACCCCCACCTTGTCTGAGTGCTTGGTAAGTAACAACAGACAGCTGTCCGTGTTAATCGAGTCCGTACTGTTAGAACGTTTCTAAGCCCCTTTCCTGAAGCAGCTCGAAGATGAGCTCATCGCTATTACTAGTTCCACTTCTAGATGAGAAAGCTGTGGCACAGAGAGGGCAGAGAGATCACGTGCTGAAGGTCACACAGCAGGTAGGTGGTAGAGCCTGGATTTGAACCTGGGGCTTTTAGGTTTCAGAGTATTTTAGAGTAACATGTTTCTATCCTGCTACCTCTGAGCCAGTCTCTAGTCATGGCTAATGGCGTAGTCTTGGGTGGTACTAATAGGAGAATGTTTTTGTTCGTTTTCTGATTTTCACAGTGACTTTGCATTGGCCCAGAGAGGAGTAAGGTACCCTCTGCCTCCCTTGAAGGACTTACAGTGGTCTACAGGGGCAGGGGGAGTGAGGACACAGCTCCACTCTCCATTTCTCAGCCACTGAAACCCAGCCAGGGGAGTGCAGCCCTTGGCCGAGGTCCCTCAGCTGCGGTGGAGTTCCGCCTCAGGTCGGGCTGACCCCTTTCCACGCCCCAAGTGAGGACAGAGACACCCTCGCCAGCACCTGGCCAGCCCCGGGCGGCAGGAAGCTCCGCCTGCCCCCTGGGCTTCCCGAGACAGCACTAGTGCCTGGGAAACAGGTGTAAGGACTGGCCGGAACCTGCTATGGGGAAGATGCCCCGCTGAAGAAGGTTCTCATTTCTCCAAGGAATGCCTGCCTTTCAGGCATGAAACTGGACCTTGGTAAGACAGAGAGACCGAGAACGAAGCTCCAAGTTGGCAGAGAATGGAGGAAGGCAATATCCTCTCCTTGAGTTTGCTCCCCTCCTGTCCAGAGCTGAAAGTGCTTCAAGGAAAACACCCACGGCTCTCGTGCTTTCCCACACAGCGGGCAGCTGACAGCAGCTTGGCTGGAACGCTGTTGTCCCATAGGTTCCCCTCCGTGCTTCGCTCATAAATTCCCATCGACGAAGCCCCGAAGACCCGAGGGGAGCCAGTGTTTATTCAGGGCTCGGAGCTCGTCCTCCTCGCTCTTATGAAATTAGACCTAAGTCAGGAAACAGGGGTGGGGTGGGGAGAAAAAAATGTGTTCTTTATTTTCTGCCTCCTTGTCTCTGTCTGAATGCTGGCATGAAAACTAACAAGAGGAACAAAAAAGAAAAGAAAAGGTTCAGGTTGCTGGGAAATGAATACCTGCTAGAGGGAAAACCAGCTTGGCGTCCTGAGCCTCCCCACTGGGTGATGTCCATCAGAGAGCAAGAAGTCAGTGCAAACCGGTATCTGCCCCCTGCGGCCATCCTAATAATCTGGCTAAGGAATCCAGCCCCTTTCAAGATTAGGATGCTAGAATTATCCAGGAGTTAGTTTTTGTGTGTATGTGTGTGTATTTCCCCCATCCTGAAAATGGTCTCAGAGACTGCAGCACAGAATTTACAATCACACACGCCTGGATCCCAGCCCGGGCTCTGCCCCTTGGTGACAAGGACACTGTTGGGCATTTGTGTCCCTCCCCTGTCTCTCGGACTCCTCTTCTGGCAAAGGGGAAGGGGTGGTCGTGTTCCCTGCGGGGCGATCGTGAGGATGAAGTGAGGTGACGGGAAATGCCTGGCTGGCCCACGGCACCTGCTCAGAAAAGGGAGCCCCTGTCCTCGGTTGTCAACACCTTTCCTAACTGGGTTTTTCGAGGGTCAGCGGCGTGTTCCTGCCGTAGTTCGCCAGGCACTGTGGCAATTAAACAGTTACTCTTCCTGCAGCAGGAACAGCCCGTGGCCACCCAATATCCACTCTCCATTTCCTTCTTAGTAATACAGCCCTTTATTATTGGGGCGGCCCAATAGATTAAACTACAATATGATGGGATATAATACCATATGATTATCGTAGCAAGCTTTAAAAAAAAAAAACCTGACATCTCCCAGCCCCCTTTGCAATGAAGTGTGGTTGGCGGGACTTCTCCTATAGCTCCCCCAAAGGGGCATGAACAGCTCTCTCCACGTCCCTGGATGGACACAGCAGCTAGGACCCCAGCCGCCATCTTTGACTTCGGGCGACCTTGAGGCTCGAGGCCGTTAGTCAAGGATGGTGAAGCAGAAAGAGAGACAGAGTGAGCTGATGGCTACGGAGCCTCCTCAGTGCCGGGCCTCTTGTGAGAGGCAAGGATACCCTCTGTTTACTCAAGCCGCTGCTTTTCTGAGTTTTCCACTGTGTGGACCTGGCTCTAATGATAACTGACAACCTCTCCACCTGGGTTAGTTCTAGTCCCACTTCTCGTTGTGCCTGGTACTAACAGTCACATCTTTCTACCTGTCTCCTTACACTTGTAGCAAAGGTAGATTTACGTGGGCACACGTACAAAGTGGTGGTGTGCTGGATGTCACGCTTTGTGCTTGCTTGAAACATATATGGAGATAGAATTTTCCCATACATAGATCTCTAACCTAATCTGTTTAATATTAAGCCACTGAGCTGCAGTACGGTTATACCATGACTTATTGAACAGTCTTCCTATTGCCATACTGAGGTTTCTAGACACCGTTTTCCTATCAACCTTGCTACAACGGACATCTGATGCAAGACCGTGGACCACTGTGGGTTGATTCTTTGAGAAGATAGACAGCGTGGGATGCCTGGTTCCAGCCCCTCTGAAGCCTCCCCACACTTCTTCCTTTCATAGATGAGACCAGAGAGGTCCTGAAAAGGGATGCACCAGAGGTAACAGAGACAGACAACAGCAGTGACGCCCCAGAACCATCACAGTCATCATCCGAGGCCCACTCTCCTCTTTATCTAGGGCTCGGAGGCAGTGCCTACTCGTTGAAAGAACACTCAAATCGTCTGTAGGGAACGAGTGCCCCACCAGGCTCTGCTCGACTATATCTCTTGTCGGGAAGGCCCTGCCTTTCTTGTCATCTTTGGAGAGTTTTTTAAAAAATATTATTTATTTATTTATTTTTAGAGAGAGGGGAAGGGAAGGAGAAAGAGTGGGAGAGAAACATCAATGTGTGGTTGCCTCTCATGTGTCCCGCACTGGGGACCTGGCCTGCAACCCAGGCATGTGCCCTGACTGGGAATTGAACTGCAGTTCTTTGCTTCACAGGCCCATGCTCAATCCACTGAGCTATACCAGCCAGGGCTCTTTGGAAAGTTTTGAAAGTTCTTTCTGACATCGAAGCTTCTACTCACTGGTCTCTGTTCTGACTCCTGGGGTCCTGGAGAGCTGGTCTGCTTCCTCAAAAGACAGGTGGGATTCACCAAGGTGGGCGCAAGAAAGGAATTCAAAGTTACCTACTTGGGGCGCTATACACTCGGATACTTCTCGTGTATGGAGAATATGCTATTGGCCGGGCAGTGAGCGTGGTTCCCAGGATACAAGGAGGAGCAGACATGGTCCCTGCTGCAAAGATGGTCCATGTTCAGGGTTGGGGGCATCTCACTGTAGTGTGTGACTCACCCTCTGACAAAGGCAGCTTTGGAGCGACGTGCAGACGCACGGTGATGGGGCCGCAGAGGCAGAGTTAGGAATGTTTGGAGTTCAGAGAGAAGAGCACAGGGCTGGGGTTGAGGGTTCGTTTGGGAGGAGTAACCGGCCAAGTAAGGGAGCAGCCGAGCCTCCACCAACAGAAGAAATCCATCTCTCTGCAAGTGTTGATTTGTTTTTCCTGGAAAGATTTCTTATTCTCAAAGAGCCACATTCCTACGAGAGATCCCCCCAACACACACACACACACACACACACACAATTTAGAAAAACAGGCTGGAGGAACAATCTGTAGAAGCCTTTCCCCTCCCGATATTCCAGGGAAGGCTGTGTGCCTCAGTCACCACTAAACGGATTACAACAAGTATCACTCATAAAAATGTGGGGCAATTCAGTGGGAAAATAAAAGTTAGAGGTAATTGTTTTAATCTGTAGGAATTAAAGTTTAAATGACGAAAGGGGCAGACTGCCCTTCAGAGGAGGGAGAGCGTGCGGTGGAAACCCAGGGGCCTGGCGCTGTAACCCTGTCTGTCACTCCTGGCTGGGACCGGCCACATGCCTCCCCGTTCCATTTCCTTGTGGCAGAAAAAGAAGAGAAGAGAACCTACATAAAAGAAGTCGGTGAAAAAGTGACTAAAATAAAATCAACGAATGAATCTCGGTAAAGTGCTCGGCCCCCTGGTGGGGGGTTCAGGTCCCGCGGACTCGCCTCCGGTTGTACCATCACTTGGCAGGGCATGGTGGGTACCCGAACACCCCCCTGTTCTTATGGGGGTGCCGAGGACGCGCATTAACCTCCAGAAGAAAAGAGACGAAGAAGGTGGATCAGAAAAAGCCCGGGGCCACACACAGCCCCAGGCGCCATGTTCCCTTCGGGCCTTTGTTTGAGTCCAAGGGAGCGTCAATGGCCCGTGAAGTTACCGAGTCCACGGGTTTGGGCCACGGGTTCGGTTCTCCTCCCGGACACCGGGCTGACTGTCCTGGCTCTAGGCCAAGAAGCGATAGGACAAATGCAACTGACGGGGGGGGGGGGGCGCGCCTGGGAACACAGGCCCTGCCTGCCCGGAGCTGCAGGTGAGATGCAGAGCCAAGCTGGCAGGTCACATCACAGCCAAGAAGCCAGACAACAGCAGCCCTGAATCCTTCTGGAAGGAGCCGCCTGAGCTTTCCTGACCTTTGGGTGGGAGTGCTTGGACACCTCGCCCTGGCGTGCTCCGCAGGTGCCACTGCAAACCCGCGAGGCCCAGAGGGCCCCTGCGGCGTGGCCTGCTCACCAATCCTCCCACAGGACCACCCTGCCCCATGTTCTTTCCTGCGATCGGCCTGAATTGGCCCTCTCCTCCCTCCCCTGGCTGTGTGGCTGGCCTGGCTCCTCCCACTGCAGCCCCTTCCTCCCAAGGGTCCTTTGGATGGCAACTTGGACCACCACCCCCCGCCGGCCGCTCCCCCCTCCAAAATCCTCTGCCTTCTCAGGTCTCCAGTCTCTGTAAACACCAGGCAAACCGGGGGCAGAAAGGGGTTCTAAATTTACCTCCCAAACCACAGACTGCTCTGCACCTGGACTCAAACCACCGAGAACTCTCCACCACGTCCTGTGCACCAGCTTGGACATGGTCCCCGCCCATCCCTCCCCTCTCCGGCTCCTGGCTTTGCGGAGTCCACTCAGATGGGCCCACCCTGCCCCCAGGGGCCTCCAAAATCACCTTCCCTCCTCAGGTCTTCTGTCACTCACAGAACCTCTCCAGTTACCGCCACTTTCCTGCTAGAGGGCAATTCCCATACACACCAATTGCTCTTCACCTGAGTGTGGGTCAAGGACTGTCTTATCTCATTACAGAACAAAGTGGGTATCGGAGCTGATGCTCAGAGTACGCAGCCCTCTACCGCAGGGTCCTGACCGAGGAGAGGGTCTGGCTGTCGAATTCACCATCTTCCCTGGCATAGTAGGCACATCATAAGTCTGCCATAAATAGTAAGAAATATTTTATACCATTGAAATAAATTCCCAATTTTGTCCGGGGTCTTCTTACACTTACTTATATATTTGGCCTACTTTGTTTTCCCTTCTAGCAAGTTCTCTTCAGCTCCCTGACCTCCAGGAAAAGCAGATTTTCCAAGCGTGGTTCCTTTGTTCATGAAATATCTGTGGGCACAACTGTGCCATGGCACCCTGCTAGACAGCAGGGACATACGAGGGAACCCAAAACTTGACATCTCCACGTTCAAGGAATTTGGGTTCAGGCTGCAAAGAAGAAGAGCAGCAAGATACAAAAAGTAGTCACAAAATTCACAGTGACCAGGAGGACAAACGGGTACTGAGGGGGGCCTGGGGCAGAGGGGCAGAAGGTCGCAGGGATATGGGATGACATGGGACGACATTGCCGCTGAAATGGAAAGCACTCGGCTTGTCCCTGGGCGGCGAGGACGTGCGGTGAGGATAGACGGCATTCTCTTCCAGTGGAAAAGAGCGGATCTGCATGGAGGGGGTAAGGGAGGGCCCTTCGGGGAGGGCCTAGACAGCAATGGTGTGAAATGTCAGGTGGGGCGGTAGAGGCCGCAGCCCCCCAGGTGCCCCAGAGCATCGCGGGCCATGGGAAGACCTGGGGAGACAGAGGGTGTCTGGGAGGCCACTGGAAGCCAAGCTGTCTTGAAATGGTTTTGAACAAGCCACCAGATGCAAAACCCTCCTCACTCCCTGGTTTCCACTGAAGCAACGGACGACCATCCTTTCTCCCGACCTGAGTCTGGACCTCAGGGAGAAGCTGCCCCAGGCCCTTGAAAACCTGCTCAGGAATCCCAAGGAGGCCACATGGACTGGAGGGCCCCCTGCTGCAGGGACCCCAGCCCCCAACGCTCCCCTGGCTTGGGGTGCAGCAGCCCTGGGCTTGAGATCGCAGGCGTGACTGACCGCCCAGTCCCTCCTCTTCCTCTGCATAGGGAGGGGAGCCCGGTGCCTTTCATCCTGGAGACCTGCCTCTCGGGCTGCAGTGTCCTCTGGACTCTCCTGGAACTGAGTTTGGAATCTGAGCTGGGCCAGCTTGGGACTCCTCTGTGCGGAGCCCGTCTCCAGGTCGCCCCCTGCGTCTCCTCCCAGGCTCTCTGGGGGTCGGCTCTTTGGTGGGTGACCGTCCCTCGGGCCCACAGTGGGTTTTTTTCCCTCCAGACGGCACAGGGTTTCGCACGAGCAGGGATGAGAGGAGACACGTTGATGACCTACGGCCCCCCAGGAATTGTGCTGCACGATCTTGCACGTTTGTCTCATTGAAACGTAAAGATCTTATGAGCGAGCCCCAGTTGTCAGACGGGAAAACAGACTAAGGGAGAGCCAGGTGAGCAGGGCATGCATGGACGCCTAGGCCTGGCCCTGCCCAGGACTTCCCTGGGTTGCCTGAACAGTCACTTCTTCCCTGTGTTGCCTGAATAGTCACGGCCACCACGGACAGGCCAGAGAGAAAATGGATGCGCCCAGGCTGGCTCCCAGCCTCGCCACGTGACACGGCGGCTGTGTGATCGAGCAAGTAAAGGACCTTCTCCTTTCTTCAGTGTCATGGTCACAGCTGGGGGCCGCAACTGTACCCACTTCCCCTCTTTATTTTTTTAAAGATTTTATTTACTTATTTTTAGAAAGAGGGGAAGGGAAAGAAAAAGAGAAGGAGAGAAACACTGATGATGTGTGGAGACACATCAGTTGCTTCTTGCACACTCCCAGCTGGGGAACCAGCCCACAACCCAGGCATGTGCCCTGACTGGGAAACGAACCAGCGACCCTTTGGTTCATAGGCCTGCACTCAATCCGTTGAGCTACACCAGTCAGGGCTGCTTCCCTTCTTTTTTAAGGCCTTATGGGGCCTAGCTGAGACCACCAACAGGTAACTCCCCAGGGTCTCTGCCTTAGAGGTCAGAGAGTGAACCTAAACTTCTCCCTTCGTCCGGCAGAACAAGGCATCCCCCACTGTTCACGAGAGCAACACGGGGGAAAAAAGCAAAAGGGACAAATGAGACCCAGAGTCTCCATAACACACTACCAAAATGTGTAGGTTTCAACTGACAATCACATCATACCAGGAACCAGGCAATTCTTACCGAGATTGAGACTAGATCACCAGTAGGTACCACTACCACGATGACGGAGGTGTTAGCCTTATTTGGCAAAGGTTCTGGATCAGCGACCACAAAACTGCTTCAGTGAGTAATTATAAACATGCTGGAAAAAATACTAATAAAAAGAAAGCCTCGTCAGAGAAACAGAAAGTCTCAGCAAAGAAACAGAAGACAGAAGAACACAACAGAACTTGAGAACTGAAAAATACCATAAGTGAAATGAAAAGCCCAGCGGATGAGCTCAGCAGCAGAATTAAGGGGTAACCCTAAGTTTGGAAGGAGCCTTTACCTCCTGCAATGCACCAAGGGCTCCTGCAAACCTGGGGTCTACGGTGGCTGCCTCTGCACCCCAAGGGCTCGACCTTGGGCCGGGATCCGTGGAGAGGCGTGCTTACGTGTTGGTGGGGTTTGTTTTGGGATGTGAGCCCCTGATGGGTAGATGAAGCCCTCAGGAAATTGGAATCTCCCCCTGGCTTGAGTTGTCCCAAACTCAAGGGCAGCATGAACCCAGCTCCCTGGGCTAGAACCGCAGTTTCCAGTCCCATCAGGCTGGGCCAGGACGCCACTGGGAGGCCACCAGATCTTGTCCTCCCCACATTTTGGTGGCCTGTCTTCTGGGACACCCCAGCCTGCAGGGAACAACCCACAGGGCTGGGCTGGGGTTGGGGGGCACGGGAGAACATTAAAATGGGCCCCTTGATTTTCATCCAGGAAAACTGACTCACAAAAGGAAAAAGACTCAGCCAAGAACCACTCAAGTGAGTGATGGAGTCAGAGCAAAACCCGGACCTTCCAGTAAAACCTTCTCTACCCACTGGTGGGGGCTGGGGGCAGCGGGGGGGGTCTCGACATTTCCAATCAGGACTCCTAGCTCTGGAGGCCCAGCCTGAACTTGGTAGATAAGGCACAGCAGGGAAAAAAGCTGCTATGCTCCTCTTTGCTCATTCAACAAATATTTACTGAGCTCTATAACAAACCACTCCACATTTGGTGGCTGGAAACAGTCAGCATTTTTATTGTTGCGCACAGGCAGATGGGCAATGGTAACTCTCTGGTCAGGCCGTGGCTGCTCCCGGCTGGGCTTTCTGGTAGACCGGCTGCAGGCTGGCTGGCAGGTATAAAGGGGCCTCACTTGTCTATCTGGCAGTTGGCTTGCCGTGGGCTGTGTGCCCCGAGTGACCAGTCCCATGCCTCTCACCCTCCACTAGGCTGCCTCAGGCTCATTGCGTGGGCTTGTTGTGAAATATTTTGCTTCTGTTTCCTTCTGGGTCTTCTGAGCTGTGGGAGCAGCTCTGGCTGATGAAAGGAAGTGAATTATGTCACTTCTGGACAAAACTTGAAATTCCAGTGCAATTCTCCACATTCTTATGTAGAAGGCTAAAGGTCAAGACAGGGCCTCTTATTCGGGACCCTGAGTCCATGAGGGATTTAATGGTGCGGCCCCAGCCCCCAGTCCCCAGTCCCCCACAGTGTCCTCGTAGCATGAGTGGGAGAGAAACCTTCACGACTTTGAGTCACTGAGATCCGGAGACCTTTGTCCCTGCAGCATAACCCATCTTATCCTGGCCGACGTACGCCTCGGCTACGTACCAAAAACTAGCCCCTGTCTGTAAACTGGTTAACAAGGAAGACATACTCCTTAGCGTTGGCTGCGTACAGTCCTGGGCGGGCAAAATGCAATCCACAGGTGGACAAACCAACAAATGCACACTCGTTGTCATGCCGTCGTCCCACGTGCTGGGAAGGGGAAGTGAGTGCAGGACCGAGGACGGAGTGAGTAACGGGGGCGAGAAACCGACTTGGACAATGTGGTTAAAGAAAAGCGTCTCTGGAAAGGAAATGTTGAAGCCCAGGCTTGGCGAGGGTGGGGAGAGCCTGGGGAGGGGTGGCGACCCAGCACGTGAGCTGGTGGGGAGGAAAGGGCCTGAGCTACTCAGAGGCAGTGGATGGGGCCAGGAAGTGGATGAGGATGAGAAGGGGGGGTGGGCGGGGAGGCTAGACCCACAGGGCCTCAGCGCTGGTGGGGAGGGGCTGGGGTTTTATCTGGGTGCCTGGGAGCGCCCCCCAGTCCTGCTGCATCTGGGGAGATGGACCTGAGCCATTTGGAAGCTGGGAGTAGAGAGCCTGGTTTTGAGCCCTGGTAGTGAGGGCGTATGTTCTGGAATCCCTGAGCCCAGCCCAGCCTGGGCAGAAGGGAAATGTCACTTCCCATGAAGTATTTTTAACATGACACAGTGAACAGTCCTCTCTTCCTGTCCAGCTGGGGCTCTGGGCCAGGTCGGGGCTGCTCGGCAGAGACTGGGCTGGGGCGTGTCGCAGCCAGGATGCACACAGGTGCTCCCGTCGTGCCTGCCCCGCTGCTGGGCGGGACACGGATGTCCTCGAAGGGGACTCCAAGCCACGTCAGACCTCTGGGAGCCACAGTGCTGTCCTCCCCATGGGGCTGTGAGGGAGGGAGGGGGTGCTCACGGAGACAGGCCAGAGAGGTTCGGGGCCCACAACTGGGCTGCAGAGACTGAGTGTCCCTTCGCCCACCACAGGCTGTGCTTCTGCCCCGTGACAGCTGCTGATCTGAGCCAGCGCCGGGCCCTGGGGTTCAGGAGAGCGCTCTGTCCCCCAGGCGGTGGGGGGACAGGGCCAGCAAGAAGTCCAGAAGGACAGCAGTTGGGTTCTTCCGGTTCCACACAGGGATGTGACACACCTCACGCACACACCGCACACATCACACACACGAACACGCAGACCCTACTCACACGTCACACACAAGCACAGATACACACTCACACCACACACACTCCCTTCCTCTCTGACCTCAGGGCCCGAGCAGGGGAGGGGACTCGCCTGGGGCCTGCAGGGAGTGGGGGAAGTTTTCTGGCATTTGGTTTCTTTGATCACCTTAGGTATGTGACAGTCCATTTTTCTACTGCTTTGCTCTGATAAGAGGCCTGCATTCGTTTCCTGTGTCTGGGAAACAGATCACCCCAAATCCAGGGGCTTAAAAGTCCCAGCACAGAGTCCTGGCACCGCTCTGGGGCCGGAAGTGAACTCCAGGTGTGAGCGGGGTGGCTCCCTCTGGAGGCCTGGGGGGAGGGGACTCGGCCCAGCTGCCTGTGGCTGCCCCAACCCTGACATTCCTCGGGGGGCACGCCCATTGCTCCAGCCTCTGCCTCCTTCTTGGTGAGCTCTCCTCCATGCCTCCGATCCCCACTCCTTCTCTCACAAACACACCTGACCTTGGATCTGAGGCTCTGCCTAACTCAGCACAATCTCTAGATAGCCCTCATTACACCTGCAAAGAACTTTCCCAAACCAAGCAGCATTCACAGGTCCCTGGTGGTTATATATTTTGGGCTGGGGGACATTATTCAACTCCCTGCAGGGTCACTGGGCTTCCCCAGACTCCCGAAGGGCGTCTCCCCTGTGACTTTGGTTCTGTTCCCTGCTCTGCCCACCTTCCCTCTGATATGGGGGTGATGGTGGCTCTTTCTTGGGGCCCTGGGAGACCCAAGCAGAAGAGGCGGTGGCCCTTGGTGGGCTCAATGGGGTCATGGAGTTCTCTTTGGCCTCCTCCTCTTGGTAATGGAGGTCTTCCCACTTGAGAATGGAGGGGTCCTAGCCGCAGCAGCCTCAAGCTCCCCAGGGACAGGTGGACAGGTGAGGAAACCGAGGATGGCAAGCGATGAGCCCCGTCACTCACAGGGAGTCACTGACCCAGGGAGTCACTGAGAGCCCGAGTCTCTGTGCCACCTGGGGGAGGCCCTGGGGCGAGAAACCGGAAGGAGGTCAGGGTGGCCCAGGCAATGTGGGCGCTGAGTGAGGCCAACAGGCAGGCAGGGGGAGAGCCCCAACAGGATGCATGGCTGTGCCCATCAGATGTTGGAGGGCTGTCAAAGGAGGCCCTGCTCCAGGAGCCTCGGCTGCCTTCCCCGTGTCTGACCTGTCCTGAGAGGGGGAGCCCTGCCCACCTTCCTGGGTCAGAGCCTGCTTTCGAGAGAGGTGCCCCACCGTGGGCCACATCCCGGGGTCCTTGGGCCGATGCGCCAGCTGGGCCTCTCTGTGTGGCTTTGGAGCAACATGACAGGGCTGGGCAGGCTCTTGCTTGGCTCACCAGCTTCAACCACCTGGCCCCTGGGGCTGAGGGTTCTATGCAAGATGTTCCCGGTCAGAACTCCAGGCCCCACCGGCCATAGGAGAGAAGGTGACCCCCACTAGCCTCCGGAGAGAGGGACTTGGCTCAAGACCCTTGACTCCAAGGCTACTTCACCTTTAAGTTGCTTCCAGAGGATGGTCACAGGGGCCCTGTGACCTGGCAGAACCCACTTGTATCCTGGCACCAGCTCTTCCTGCTGTGCAGCCTGAGGCAGGTAGCTTGACCTCTCTCTGCTCTGTGCCCGCCGCCTGCCCGGCTCGGGGATGCCCAGGAGTGAGGTCTGCCCTGCCCTCGGTGAGCCCTGGTGCCTCCCTGCGCTCTGACCTCCCTTCGCCATGGGACAAACAGGAACTGAGCGGGCTGGAAGGGCTGTTTAAAGAACTTTCGGGCCAAGAGGGTGTGTCTGCACATTTTGGTTCTCTGCCCCCAGGGCTCTGGGAAAAGTTCCAGGCCTGAGAAAGTGTATCCGATTCCTTTCTTACCCACCCAGCCTTGGATTTCATGGAAAACAAAACAGAGAAGAGAAAAACAAAGCAGCCTAACACTTGATTTGGTCAGTTACTGGGTGGGTTTTAAAGCCTTTTAAAACTGGGCTTCTGCACTTGACCACCTTCAATGGGTGCCCTTGGGCAAGGCATTTCCCCCTCTCCGAGCCTCAGTTTCCTCCCTTCCTGCCGTTAAAATGGCCGCGTGTTCTAGGACAAGCCAGCAGTCCCGTCTCGTCCTGGGCATGGCGCCCGTGGCCGCAGCGTGACCTAGATGGCAGACGCGGTGAGGCGTGGCGAGGGGCAGCAGCTCTTCACACTCAGCCACACTGGGCCCTCTTGCAACAGTCCTGACCCTTGTCCTGTTTCTTCGGTAATCCAGAAATTTATGTTCCTTCTTCTCCCTGCGATCGCCCTGCCACCTCCTTGCTGGTGATTTTAGACAGAATGATATGAATTGTGCAGAGGGTGGTTTGTTTGGACTTGTCGCCAATCCTCAAAGGAAGAATATTGTGCTGGACGTGACAAAAGTGAGTGTTCAGGGCGCTCGAGGGGCCTTTCAGGGAAATATGCGAGGCAGACACAAGAGAACCATGAGCGGGTGATCCGGGTCTGGGGTCTCCCTGCAGCCTGAGAGGGTGGTTCCCACTGGAAGACTTCTGGTAGCTGGCGGGTCCCAGAGGCCACCTCGGTGGCAGTTTGGGGGTTTGAGGAGAGCAAAGCAGACCACCCCCTCTAACTCCGACCTCGTGACTGCTCCAGTTTCCACGAAGGTATTTCTGGTGCTCAGGGGCTGAGCCTCTCAGAGTCCCTAGGAGCGTGTCTAACTCTACATCTCTCTCACTGGTCTGCGAGCTCCTGAGCCAGGGCATACTGAACTTCCGCTACAGTCCCCAGCCCCTGGCGCAAGGCATAGACCAGGCACAAGGTGGGCTCCCTGGCTTCCTCTCCTGAACTAGACCATGGTGGTCCTCCACATCGACAGCGCTTTACTTTCGCCAAAAACTATCAGGGGGTCCAGAGGAAAGAACACTGTGTCTGAGTTCAAGTTCCTGTGCTCCCCATGTTTTGACCTTGGGCAAGCCACTCCCACTTTGACTTGCCCCCCCACCGTGGAGTGGGACTGGTGATGCCTTCACGGGGAGGTCATTTCCGTCTCCTCCAGGGCCTGCTCTCTGTGGAAGGACATCTCGGTGTCCGCTCTTGTCCTTGGCACCCAACACAGCCCCAGGCACAGCTGAGTCCTGAGTGTGTGCTGCTTGGACGAAGGAGGAATCTCTAGCTGTCATACTCCCTTCCTTTTCTCACCACTACCTCCATTTCTTACTTGCACCCAGTGTCCCCTCCCTGCTGAGGCAAGAGTAACCTGTCTGAAGGTTGACACTGGGCACTGACATCCTCACTCCAACCCCACCACCACCCCAGGGTGCGCCCTTGACTGCTCCCTGCTGACCTCAACCTAAAGGCCCAGCCCTCCAGCTCTGGACCTCCCTCGCCCTCCGTGGGCCCCTCGGCACCTCTTGCTCCTGCCACCTGGAGCACCTTTAGCTCCCCACCCACCTTGGGACGCTCAGGCGCCTGTGCCTTTCCTCTCCACCTCCTCTGATGGCACCCAGCAGGTGGTGGACGGCGGTGGGGCAGCTCTGACCGTAAGTCCGGTCCTCCCACCTTCTAGCAGCTCGCCCTTGGGCACAGGACGTATCCCCTGTAGGCCTCTGTCCGAATAGCAGGCCTCCTTCGGAAACACCTGGAATGATTTGATGCCATTTTGCAGGCAAAGCTCAGCACCGTGTCTCTAAGACTGGAGACCCATTGAGTATTTTAGTGTCAATTGTGAGGGAGAATCTAGAACAATCCCAATTCTTTCCCAATCTAGACCCCAGAGGCAGGGACCTCTTTTTTCTCCTCTCCTTCCTTCGCTTTTGATCTCTTTCTCCACTTGCCCCGGGGGCAGCCACAGTTCAGCATCACTGGGAGCCACGTGAGCTGAGAGGCAGGTCGGGGAGGCAGCCAGGCCTCACCCCCCGCCTCTGCCCCCCCGTCCTGCCTCCCACTGAGAAGGGGGCACGTTTGGGTGCCAAATCAGCCTCGGGCACTGGCCAGGTAAGCTGTGGCTTTTCCCAGAAGACTTCAGGCTGTGCCAACCCTCCTGGAATCCACACCTCCCCTGTGCCAGGGGAGAGCTGGCTCTGCTTCTGTGCCAGCCTCCATTACAGCAGCAGCACCAGGCGGAGAGCGGCCACGGGCCCAAGGACAGGGGAGGCCACCAGGGGCAGGGCCAGCGCCCCCTGCAGGGTCCGCCCTTGCAGAGCAGGGCAGGAGGAAATGTGGCTGACGCTCCCTGGCTCAGGCCCCCAAAGCAGCACATGTCGGTTATGTCAGGTCTGTGAAGGTAAAATGAAAATACACATTGTTCCGGAAGGTCCTGGAACCCATTTTTAGGAACGTTAGCCTCATGCATGGCTTGGAACCCTCTTTCCTCCTGACCCACGGACCCCGCTTCCAGGGACCCCGATCAAAAGGGAAAACAGGAACAGAACAGACACCTGGACAAGGGTTTGTATAGAACAAGTCACCGGCCCAGTGACATTTGTAAGAATAAAAAACATAAATGTCCAAAACTGGCAATCAATGAAATAAAATAAATTTTGGTACCTCCATAGGACAGCATGCTAAGCAGACTACGAAACAATTTTTATAGGACTCCACCAGCATGTGAAATTGTTCTGATAAAGGATTTGGTAGAAATAACAAAATAGCAAAATACGAATGTATAGGAACTATGTGATTTTGTAGGCATACACAGAAACACACCTGTTTTTTAAAAAAGACACCAGAATGATAAACATGTGTCTGGGTTTCTCTGTGGCTGGGTTGTAGTTTTTATTTTCTTTCTTACAATTATCTGTGTTTTCCAAGATAACATCATACTGACTATATGTCACTTTCAAAGCAGAATAAACATAGGTTACTCGTCGACCCCGCCCCAGAGACACAGGCCTCATTCGATCACACCACCTGCCAGGAGCCTAGTCGGGGGCAGAACCGATGGCGGCGTCGGGATTCAGGCAGCTGACCCAGGCCTGGTGGCAGCGCCTCCTTCGCGCTCTCAGCTTGATGGAGGAGCAGGGGGCCGGCCCGGTGACAGAGAAACTTTGTGAACCGCCTTTTCTACAAACACCGACGGTCTCTCTGCTGCTCGGCAAACAACTGCACACACTGAAGCCATCGGCCCCAAGGCGCATCAGCTGACTGCACCTCAAATCGGCTTTAAACACGCCTGGCTGAGAAGGACGCCAGGTCTCTCAGGTGGACACTTAGATCTTTGGAAACAAAACTGATCAACAACAGGCGAGAGCATTTCTGCCTCTGCTTCCCAGGGGCCTGGTCCTGACTTCCAGAAACCCAGATCTGCTCCCACAAACCCCTCCTCGCCTCACCGGGCCCCTCCTCTCCTCTTCCCTGCAGTGGAGAGACCCCAGGGGGCTGAGGCTGAATTCCAGCTTCACCCCTGCAAGCTCTCTGATCTTGAACAAGGACAAGACTCTCGGTTTCCTCAGCTGAAAAACGGACCTGGTGCATGCCTCTTTCACAGGGGTAGATCTGAGTGCTCATCGGTTTGAGTAAGTGCTTGTCCAGTTCTCATCGTGGGCGGGCCGGACACAGAGGGGAGATGGGGCGCCAGCGGTTCACACTCTGCTCCAGAAGAAACAAGCCCTGGCCCGTGGCCTCTGCTCATTTCTGTGGTGTAAATACTCCCACCACCGATTTCAAGCGACCAATCACTGACTCGGACAGCGGGATTCCTGAGTATTTAAGATATGGTTCGAGCATGTAACAATCTGCCCGCCGTTTGTCCCAAGGGACCAGACTACGTCCTTGTTTCCATGGGCTCAGGGCCTAATGAGAGGAGAGGGCAGTGAAAGCTTTTGCTTGCCACGTTCTCCTCAGTCCTGGCAGATAGGAGGGACCTGATAATATACGTCGAGCGAATAAAGAATTGCCTTTAATAAAAAACAAAATGATGAGCACTTGAGCGCCATGCTGAGCTGGAGAGTGATGGGGAATACCTCCTCTCCGAGCAGCACATATTCGAGAAAGAGGGACAACAATGTATTTAAAGGCTGCCTCACGACATCCACGCGATGGAAATCCCTTTCTTTGTATTTGTAGAGATACCTTGGTCCTTTGAGGACACGTCTCCTGAATCCCCCAGCTCCAATGCTGTGTCACTTCCTGTCCTTCGGCAGTGTCCTTCGACTTCCCGCTCTCCACCATTGCCCGCTGCGGAGCACCCTACCGTCAGCCGCGCTGCCCCAGCTTCCCGGAGGGGCCTGGGTCTTGCTCTCAGGCCTCTGCACACCCCCCACCTGTGCTCTGGAATGGCCTGGCGGTGGGTGCCCAGTGGAGAGCACTGGGTCTTCTTGCCATCCGGCCCTGGAGCCTGGGGACGTGGGGAGGGAACCCGAAAGGTTTGGACTGCCTCCTGTCAGGTCTCCGGTCTGTTCTGGCACAGACACGGTGTCCATGGTGACAAAGATCTGGGTGGATTCCTGGCTGTCACCTCAGGCAAGTCCCCCCCCCCGCAGGGCCTCAATTTCTTAAACTATGGAAGTAAGTGTATCCCTTGCAGAGGCTCGGAGAGGCTAGGTGGCCCACAGTGGGGTAAGAACTGGGTGCTGGACCGAAGACCAGCCCCCCCATCAGGGCCCAGCCCCCAGCCCCACAGGAGGCCACAAGTTCTCAACCACGTGGGATTTGCCCCCGGCCCAAAGTCCCCGGGGAGGTCAGCTGTGTTTATCACAGGCAGGTGTGGAGTCCTCAGGGCCCTGGTTACTCATTACACTTTATGAAACGCTGATATCCCAAACCCTCATAAGTAGGCCAAGGAGGTGCTAAGTCACCGAAAGGCCGAGCCAGACAAACAAGAGCCTACTGATTAACTGGCCCTGCTCTGCAGGCCAGCCAGCTGCCCGGCAGCCTTGGGGAGGCCAAAACCGCCGCCTCAGCCAAGGGGCCTAAGGGTCAAAGGCCGGGCTTGTTTTCTGGCCCAGCTGTCAGGGATCTTGAACGCTGGCGGTGGAAAGGGCCCTTGACTTTGGCACCAACTCCTGGAGCCTCTAAAAAGGCCCACGGCGGGTGTTTTCTCAGGAAAGGCTCCCCCTTGAGTCCTGCTGAAGCCCGACTCAGTGAGGAGAAGGTGCCCCTCCAGCCCGCCCCACCCAGCATGCGGGGAGCTTGCTGCTTCCTCTTCCCCTGGACCCAGGGCCTCGGCTGCCACCTCTACTCCAGCCCTGAAGCTGGCTCAAAGTCAGGGACACAGTCAACACCCTCTGACATCGCCAAGACGAGCCCACATGTCTTCTTGGCCTCAAAGCTTTCATGAATCATGTTTGTGGAGAAACAGGAAAGGACCAGCAAGAGAAGTAGCCAGCAGCTAAAAAGAAGTTCTGGAACCTTCCACGTCCCCACAGCACTGTCTTGGGGGACAGTCTATGAACTCCCTGTAGCTGCGGGAGCAAACAGCAGGGCTGTCAACAGCGTGGCTTTGGTGTCTGATGGTTCTGGGGGGAGGAGAGGCCAGAAGCCCAAAATGGGTCTCCCAGGGCTACAGTCCATGGTGTGAGCAGGACTTGGCTCCTTTTGGAGAGGCTGGGAGAGGCTCCGTTTCCTCGTTCTTTCCAGGATCTATAGCAGCCGCTGTTCCCAGGCACAAGGAGCACAACACCCTGTCCTCACGCCTCGTCACGAGGGTCCTACGACTACATGGGGCCCAACCCGTACCACAGCACGGCCTTCCCACCCAAAAACCCTTATCTTAATCACACAGCTGCCACCTCCCCCTTGCCACGTAAGGCAACTTACTCTGGGGGCACGTGGTTCAAGATGGGGACATCGTTGGAGAGGGACCATTATTCGGGGGGACACAGCAGGTGTGAGTTTTCCTCAGACCCCCATCCACTGGCATTCGGAGTTTTCCTTCCTGTGAAACACACACACACACACACACACACCCCAGCCCAAGTCCTCTGTGTGGCCCTGGAGACCCTTGACCAAAGTTTGGGGAAGGCACAGCAGGACATTTACGCTAGAGCGATGCGTGCAACTTCCAAGTGAAGTGAACCACCCATTTCTAAATTGGCAGAGCCACCCTCTGCCGGCGCATTTCTCGCTGCCAGTTGCCTCCACAGAGCACCCGGATTTCTTCTCTTTTTCTTCTCCGTCCTTCTCTCTCTCCTCTCTCAGGGTCTGGGGGCAGGGGGTGGGGCAGAGTGTGCTTTTTTCCAGAGAGGATTGGAAACACATCCCCCATCTCGAGTTCTCCTCCCTCGTGATTGCACCACCCTCTGGTCAAGAGGGGATGCTGCTCTCCTGCCCCCTAGAGGCCAGCCTGAGACTCCTCCCAAATGCACGTGGAGGAAGTAGCAGGCACCAGATTTCTGAGCCTGAGTCCCAAAAAGCAACGTGGCTTCTGCTTCCTGTGCTGGGGCGCTGGCTTTGGGAAGTCTGAGCTGCCATGTAGGACCTGCAGGTCCCCTGAGACCTCCATACTGTGGCGAAGCGCAGACCACCCGGAGAGGCCATGCAGATGCTCTGGCCAGCAGCCTGCACCCCCCAAACCCCCGCTGAGGCGTCACCCGCCACCACACTAGTGAATGCAGATGCCTTTATGGGGCCAGCCCCTGCGTTGAGACGTTGACAAAAGTCATTCTGCTGAGGCCGAGGCCTGGGCCTCCTGGGGCTCCCATGTAAGACGCCCTGCCGTGTTCTGTCCCAGTTCCCCACCCACGTGAGTTGTGAGCACAATAAACCTGTGGTTCCACGGCGCAGCGTTTGGGGACGCTCTGCTAGGCAGTGACAGAGCGACTGGACCCCCCCTTCCCTGCTCCCTCAGAGGCAGAAAAGACCCCCCTCACTCTCCTAAGCTGGGCAGGCTGGCCAATTCTTTCGTTGTCCTGGTCTCTGCCCTCGGGACCTCCAATGTCACCCCACGTGGCTGGTTAAGGTATTTTCCTGAACGAGACTTCTCTCAGAGGGGGGTTTCGATGCCAGCAATTAAGATAGCAAACTGTTTTGTCTCTGCCAAGTTTCTGAGCGCGGGGCACGTACAGAGGGCCAGTCAGTGTGAGTGCTGAATTCCACCTTTCTTTGAACTCCCGAGGCTCCGAGAGCTGACTAGAAGGCAGGGCACAGGGGTGTCTCCAGGGTTCCAGAAATATGCCGCTGGCTCACAGTGGACCCCGCACTGCATCAGGCAGGACCCAGAGACGAAAGGTCCCCGGCAGGAAGTTCAACAGAGGACATTTAATACAGAGAATTCGTACAATTGTGTCCGAAGGGTCGAGAAGCCTCACACGCAGGGTTGCCAAATAAAACACAGGACAGCCAGTGAAGTTTGCACTTCGGACAAACAACAAACATTTTTTCCATGTGTGTGCACCGTGCAATATTTGGGAATACTTACACTGAAAACTGATTTGCGCCCTGGCTGGTATTGCTCAGTTGGTTGGAGCATCGTCCCAGACACTGAAAGGCCACAGGTCCAGTCCCAGTCAGGGCAGCAATGACTTCCCAGGGGTCCGGCAAGCTGCTCTTGTCCCAGGCTGGACCGCTGGTGCAAAATGAGGCAGTGGGCAACTGACCACAGGCAGGGGCACAGCAGAGCTGGAGGTCGGGGGCAGGAGCTGGAAGCTGGGGGTGGGGTGGGTGCTGGGACTTGGTTTTCATGGGGTGGGAGCCCTGGGAAGAATCTGAGGCATCTGCTGAAACTCTGCTCCCTCTAACCCTCTGCCTCCCAGCCTGTGTGTGCCAGGCGGGGACGGGCTGCCCCTGCCTGCCCGACAATGACCCGGAGAGGTGGGCACTGTGAATTTTCCACCTTTACTCAGAAAGTTCAGCTGGTGAAAGCAAGCACATTTAATTCACCGGAAGTCTGATTTCCAGGACCTGACACGCAATCGCAGCTCAATTTCTGGAACAATTCTGTGGGCTCCGACTTCTTCAGAAAACTCGAGAGACGCCCCTGCCAGCCAGCGGGCAGAGGGCGGGTTCGGCTCCCCTCTCCCATTGTTCCTGGTCTTGATCCTCCCCCGTCCCTTGCTCTTTCCCTCCCTTCTGTCCAGAAGGGCTGGCTGCCAGGAGGGATGTGGAACCCGTCCAGGGGCCGGGAAGCATCCCCACCTGCTGGACTCAGCACTCAGCCCAGAGGGGGCTTGTGCCTCCCTCCCCGGCCCGGGCTCAGCGAGGGAGGAAGCCGGTCCGCTCTTCCTCCTGCCCCGAACTCACTGTGGGGCTCCTTTACTGACTCGGCCCGCGTTTCCACACCCCCCACACATTCGGCCCACCTCCTGGGGCTCGTTTCTTCACAAGAGAATATGTGTGAGAAACATGTTTTATTTATTACTACTTTAGAGTTATTTATTGTAAAACTTTTTCAAATTCGGGTAAAATCCACTAACATCTGACTCACCATTTTCAAGTGTAGGAGTCAGTGCCACCTAGCGCTTGCACGAGGCCGGGCAACCACCACCCACCCCAGGTCCAAAATGCTGGCAGCACCCCAGGATGCAACCCCGCACCTCTTATCCCCACGCCCCTCCCAGCCACCCCCAGTGCCGGACCACCCGTCTGCTTTCGCCTGTATGGATTCACCAATTATGGATGGCTCACATACACGGAATTGTACAATTGAGATCCTTCAGGTCTGGCTCCATTCACTCGGCAGGATGTTTCTGAGGTTCGTCCACCCACCTGCGGTGTGCCCCAGTCCTTCGTTCCTTTTGATGGCAGAGTAATATTCCACTGTACAGACACATCACCGCCTGTCTGTTCTTCTGCTGCTAGACACTCGGGTTGTTCCCGCCTTCGGCTGTCGTGAGCGGGGCCGCAATGAGCATGCGTGTCTTTGAGCCCCTGTTCCCATTCATTCGGGCAGGCATAGAGGAGCAGACTCCCTGAGACAGATGGCGGTCCTCCGTAGCCTTGGACGAACCTCCAGCCTGCCGTCCCCTGCGGCTGCACAATTCTCCCTCCCCACCAGCCCTGACGAGGGCGCCCGTGTCTCCGCATCCTCGCCGGTCTCCGTTTCCAGCTTTCTGCCTGCAGCTTCCTCCAGGGGGCAGCGTGCAAACTCACCACAGTTCCACGGGCCTCTCCCTGGTGACCAGCGCTGTTGGGCAGGTTTCCGTGTGTGTGTGTCGTCCGTGTGTCTGTCTTCTTTGGGGAAAGAGCTACTCAGACCCTTTGCCCATTTTTAAATTGGGTGGTTTGCCTTTTTGTGGAGGTGGACCAAGTCCTTTGTAGTCTGGAAACCAGACTTTCACCAGGGACGTAGTTCTGAAACATTTGTCCTGTTCCGTTTCTTAAAAAGATTTGTTTTTAATACCAATTATAGATATTTTAATGCTATATATTAGTAGCTTTAGCACTGCCTCACCTTCCTTCCCCTCCCTTCCTTCCTTCCCTCCTTCCTTCCTATCTCTTTCTTTCCCTCCCACCCCACCGGGCTTGCCTATTTAATTGTGGTGTTTGCCCAAACAAAGACTGGCAGCCCTACCCCTCCTGCCCGGCCCCTGAGGACATGGCTCTGCTTCCTGACGCCAGGCCCTGGGCACAGTGGGTGCTCACTGAGGCACGTGGTCTCCTGGAGAGAGGTTCTCGATGCTATGAAAACGGTGATTAGGAAACAACCTTTTTGATGTGGAAAACACTGGTTACAAAATAGCCAACCAATAAAATGTCAAAATAGGTCTCCCTGTATGGTGGCATCTCTTGAAATACACCTGTATAGACAAGGAGGGAAACAGAGGGCACCTCCGGGTTCTTCTTTCTTCCTCCCTCCTGCCTCCCCTCTTGCCCCTGCCCCTCATTTCTCACGGCCCCCCCCCTCATCACAGGGAAGGTGAAATGACCTTCTATTTCAGTAAGAGAGTCCAGCCCTAACTTCCAGAACATTTGGACCCCTCCAGGGTCTGCAGGAGAGCAGAGCAGACCCGACGAGCCCCTTGCCCCGAGAGAGAGGCCCCGCCTGCCCTGGAGCCCGGCTTGCCCACCGGGAATCCACCCCACTGTCTGATTCAGGTCCTCACATGTGCAGTACACCCCCAGGCAGGGCTCTCTGCTCGCTTCCAGGGACCACCAGCTCCGAGCCAGCGTCTGGGTCTGCGGCATCAGGAGAAGACCTGGGGAGAGATGGTCAGTGCCCCCGAGTCTCCCAGTGCCCAGCCCCCCTTGTAAGTTTGTTCTGACCACATGGGCCACTGTGGCCACGTGAGTGACCAGGATGTGGGGTGACTCCAAGTGGAGACAGCTCAGAACTAGCGAGCCGTCCCCACCCCCGTTCCCCTTGCATGGTGACCTTGAAGCCCACGTGTTCAAGTTGAAGTTGGCCTTCTTATGAGATGAAAGGAGCCAGGAAGCCCAAGTCACCCCACGGAGGGACCATGTTAGAGACCCCATGAGACTGACACAGCAGGAAATAAACCTGTGCCGCCCGTTCTGAGTCACGGAATGAGGGGCTCCTCTGTTACAAAGGCATGAGCCTGTCCCGTCTGGTGGGTGGGACCAGGTCCGGTCTTCCATCCCCCTGAGCCCTGTGGAGTATGCAGCCACGGACAAATCGCTTCCAGCGCCTGCGTCTGAGCCCTTCCTGGAGGAAGGACATGGTCTCATCCTTCCAGCTGCTGTGAGATGTGAGAAAATGCACGATAATGCCAGGCACGGACAGGACTCAGAAAAGGGCGCCTGCCCAGTCTGTCTCCAATATACTCTGTCATTTAATACCCATCTTACAGACTACGAAACCAAGGCTCCAAGGGGTCAGGTTTTCCCTTGAGGTTACAAAGTAAGCGAGTCACAGAGAAGCGGTGGGAGTGAGAAGTCCCAGGTCTGGGGGTCCGCCTGGCCCCGGGCCAGCCATGCTGGGCGACAAAGCCTTCCAGCTGGTCCACTCGCCCGGGGTTCTGACCTTTTCCCACTTGGTTGGGACTTTCCTCTTGACCCAGTTTTCTTAGCCCTCATCTCCTTATCCGGAGGGCGTTGGCCTTGATAATACCTAATGCCAAGGCTTTGTAAGTGCTGACCTTATACGCGGGTCTGCATGCTTGCTCTGGTGGTTCCTTCCCAACCAAACCCTGAGTGGCAAGAAATCCACAGGCCAACTGTGGGTCCACTGCGCCCTCTGGTGGCTATTGTCGGTAGGCAGCCTGGTTGCACTCTTGGCCAAGGTCAGAAGGAACATTTCCACAGCTCTGGGCATTCCCAGGGCAGGGCCGGCTCTAAGGGGGAGGAAACAGCCAGTGGGGGGTCCTCTCCAAAGTGCTTGGGCTTGGAGCAAAGCTGAGAACACAGTGTCCACCGCTCCGGAGGGAAGCGGAGGCTTCTCATCCTTACCCAGTGCTCCCGAACTCAGCACCCTGCTTTTCAAGTCCTGGCTACACCTTCTCCCTGGCAATTGTTTTGCCTCCTCAAGGCTCAGTTTCTTGGTCCTGCAGCAGGAATCACGCCTCTGGCCAGAATCGTTGCAGGAATGAGTGAGATTAACAGAGGCAAAGTGCTTAGTCCAAATTGATGGTGTACAAAAGGGAGCCACGGTCATCCACAATTGTTCCTGGGGGCGCCACCGGCTGCATGCCCCTCAACTAGTCTGTGGCCCTCTGGTGGCAGAGACCTTGGCTCCCCAATCTCCATACCCTCAGCCCCCAGTGGCCCTCCATACGTATTTGTCCAAGAAAATGAATGGGCACGTAAAATAGGTTAGTTTCCCCACAGTCCCAGGAGGCAGACGCACCAGGAATCATCACTTCCGCCTTCCAGAGAAGATCCGGATCTGGGTGTGTGGCTCCTGGGACCTGTGGGCGCCCTGATCCAGCCGAGCCCTCTCCTTGGGGAACTTAGAAAGGGCAGGAATCCTGCCACAGTCTGCAGATCCATAACAACACCACCTCCTGTTTTGGACAGTTTCCGGAAAGCCAGTCCAGCTGCTGTAAACCACAGGGGACTTGGGGGGAGTTCTCAGAATGTGGGGGGGGGCACAGAAAGCTGAACCTGGACATCTGTGGATCTGAAGGTGCCTCAGGGCATTCAACCTCAGTGGCCAACATTAGGCCTGAGCACTCCTGCCAGAAGGCTCCAGAAAGGAGGCCCAGAGCTGACTGATAGCAATCAAGACCCTTGGCTTAAGGTCTTCTGTGTGCCAGGACCTGTGCCAGGTGTGTGGTGTCCCAGGGGCTGTTGGCCCTGCAAAGAGGCAGGGTCCCTGCCCTGACTTCCGAGAGGTACTTGGGACAGATTCTGGTTCAGCTCCCAGCTGCGATGTCGGGGTGAGTGCCGTGGCTCTGTGGGCACCCACTGATGTTTCCGGACTCCCCCTGCCCCTAATTTTTCTTGGTTGAGTCTGCATGCACAGTACTTAGCCTTTTCCTACAAATGGCACTCAGCACCTCGCTGCCTACTTTCTCTACTTCCTGGCAGACTTTGTATATTAAATGTGTTTACAACCAGCTTGTGCCCCTATCCTGGTGACTGTAGTGTCCTTGTGCAGCTCACATACAGGACCTGCCCTCCTGGACCCCAGGGGTCTACTCCCCTTGCTCCCTCCCTCCACCTGCTCTCCATCACCTGAAACGACTCCATCTTGAAGGCCACTCATCCAGACAACCGTGCCCACAGCCTCCCAGCTCTCACAGCGGCTGCTGTGACTGTCCCGTGCCCTGACACCTGCAGGATTCCAGTCCCCTGCTCTGCGGCGTGCCTCCTCCACCAGCTCCTGCCTTCTCTCCTCCCCCCGCAGCTTCCGTCACCTCATGTTCCCCGACTGCAGCTGGTCCCATTCTATGCTCTTCATCTCCTGCCTCCTGCTTCCTCCTTCCAGACCTTACCTGTGTGGCGGCCGAGGGAGGCCACCTGGCTCCACAGCGGGGGCCCCACTAAGTTCACCAACTCCTCCCCTAGCCAGGCCCTCCACAGAGCAGCTGGCATGAATCGGCCCAGAAAGACGAATTTCTTCTTGCCCTCACCCCGCTTCAGACAGCTGCACCTGTGGCTCCCATTTCACAGAGCAGACAGGTGAGGCTCAGAGAGGCTTGCTGGCGCCCCGTGGTCACACAGCAGGGAGAGGCACAGGTCTCCCCGGGGCACTAACTAGGGGCGGACGCTAACCCAGGAAGCCCAGGAGGTGAAGCCTCCCATCCTCTCTGTATTGCAACCTTTCCTGCGTGAAAACCGTGAGGGGCGGCCCGAGGGCTCGGCTGTCCTAGAAAAACAACACAGACACCCATGCCATAAAATAGCTCTTTTTTTTAATTCACTTTGATTTAGATCATTGGAAATGAGTTCAACAATAAATAAAACAGCAGAGGCTGAGGAAGGCGACTCTCGCTAACCTCACTCGAAATGCATCCAGATTAATGCCTGGCTGCTGAACATGAGGGTGAGGCCGGGTTGGGGGGGGGGGAGGGAAAATCAAGGAACACCAACAACCAAGCAAATAAGATTGCCAAAAAGAGAAAGTGCTGGGAGACTTTGGCTTGGGCATGAATTCCGTGACATGCTAATGAGGTCGGGCCCCGGGCTCATCCTGCAGGGTGGGGGCTCCCAACACAGGCGGGGGCTCAAGCTGGCATCTGGCTCAGGGGCTGGGCCATGGACCATGGATGGCAGATCCACACTGTAGCCGACCCCAGATACCATGAGTCCCCAGGGACATCAGGAGGGAGGCCACCTGGAGGAAGCACGGTGCTCTCTGCCAAGAAAGTGCTAGTACCTGCTGCAGGCAAGGTGCACTCTGCCCGTCGCCACTGTTCCTCCTAAGCCCTCTTCTTTTCCTCATGCAGAGGTGTCTCAAAGCACCCCCGGGTCGGGAGCTGGTGTCCAGGACAAACGAGGAGAGCTGACCCTACCTCCCCACTGGCTAGCCAGGCCCCAGGGGAGGGTGACCAGCTAGCTGGTGGCCGGTGGCCCAGTGGCTGAAACCCGGATGTCCGAGGGAGAGGACAGTGCTGAGCCTGGATGGCACATGGCCAGCGTCCAGCCATCTCACACCGGACAGAGGCCCCTCGGGCCGTGGGGTTCCCAGACAAGCAAGCCAGGGACTGTGCAGGGCAGGTGAGGCAGGCACGGCTCGGAGACGTCAGGTGACTCTTTCCTGAGTTTTTTTCGTTTTCTCTGTGTTCAGCCTGCCTGGGAGAGCACAGGCAAAGCAAACCGCAGTTCCAATATTTTGAATTGATTGCCCTTCGACCCAGAGGCCCAGTACACGTCAGCCGGAGCAGAGACCAAGATGCAGTGCCCACTCCGCCGTGTCTGGCTCGCCTCCCGCATACCTTTCCTTTCAGCTGGTTTCTCCCGAGAGAAACCCGGCCCTCGTAGCTTGCTGGGCAACACCTGAGGGTTTCCACCGCATGGATGGAAGCACTTTCTGCTCCACCCCAGGTCACTCTGGGAGCCAGAGGGCATGACCCTGCCTCCTTTCTCCCTCAACAGGTGGGCGAGGGCAGGGCATCCAGGGGGAGGAGCATACAGGTGTCTCCTGCTCCTGGCCCTCTGGGGAAGGGGGAGAGGCGGGGAGTAGGGCTGAAGGCTGGGATGCTGCTGGGCTCCGTCCCACTCATCAGCCCCTGCCTTACGGCTTCAGGCTCGGGCATCTCTGCACCCTGCCTGGGCCCTCGGCTGGTCTCCAAGGAGCTCTCTGCCTGCAGGGTGAATGACAGAGGAGCCCTAGGCCCCAGGCAGCCCAACCATGGGGAAGGTGGGGAGGTGGTGGACCTGCCAGTCTCCCTGAGTGGCTGCGTCTTGTACTGCTGCCCACAGCACCAGTGAATGCCTTATGAGAAACACTCAGGTCCAACCTCAGCGGGTCTTACCAGCCATAGGGGTCCTGTTGCTTTAAGCCAATCGATGCATCTACTTGTAATCCCAGCCACAATGCATTTACTTTGTTTTGTCAGTCCGCTTTGCTAAGCGAGTAAGACACAAGGAGGTGTCATGGCTGGGGCTATGAGCACACAGCTGTCCCCTCCCTGGAGGGGATGGCGTTGAAGAGGCAGGAAGTACAGCTTGCCGGAGCCCCCGAGGCAGCCTGAGGAGGGGCCGGTGCCAGAGGCTGAGCAGCCAGCTAGCAGCCTCCCCACCCCCGCCAGCGACAGTGCCTCCGGACACAGGAGGAGCCTCGCCGGGGAAGCCCACCCCTGGACGTTTTCAACGTGGAGTCTGTCACGCCCTGTTTTTGCCCCAAATGCCTGAGTTGTGCTGTCAGTCACAATCAGCTCACTTCTGCAAGTCATGTCCCTCTCTGGGCCTTGCTGTTCTCATCTGTGAAATGGGGGAGCCAGATTCCAAGGGCTGGAAGAAACCCCACAGCTTGAGCAGCCTGGTGGGAAGGAGGGAAACAGGACAGGGAGCGGGCCGCAGACCAGAGCAGTGAGCAGCTCGGCTGGGGACACGTCCTCCCTTCGGGGCCTGCTCTCGCTGCAAAGCCCAAAGCAGCAGGCTCCTGGTCCCGAACATGACATGCTGAACAGACTCAGCCCGCAGGAGAAGGGGAGTGAGGCTCGGGGGCCAGTCTCACGGCTCCCTGTCCCAGCGACCGTCTTCCCTAAAGTCTGTCCCTGGGATGAATCGGCCACCTGCCACTCACGGAGTCCCTCCTGTCTCACCTCAGGTTCCGCCGTGGGCGTGCCTTGTGGTGGCCTGTCCTCACAGCGACCTACGAGCCTTTATCAGTCAAGAGAGTCGAGTTTTGGAGTATTTTACAGCTGGGACAGGTTTTTTTGTTCATCTGTTTGTTTTTAAAAAACACCTTCTGGATTCTGAATCTTTAAGAATCTAATAAAAGCTATAAAACTTTTCCCCAGGAAAATGCTCGCATGTACAGACTCAGAAGAAAATGTGGCATGCCATTTCTGGGGACTCTCTTGAATTGTCTGACACCAGCTATGGCCCCTGAGCTCCCACAGTTCCTCTCTCCCCATTTGCAGAAGGAGAAACTGAGGCCAGGAGAGCAGGGCTGGCCAGGGAGCGGAGGAGGCCTGCCCCTTGGCTCCGGGACTGGCTTCCTTCACACGCCACTACTCAGGGCCCTGTCACACCTCCTCAGAGTAGCGGTGGCCTTTGGGGAAATGCTCTCAACAGGGAAAAATGTTTTTTCTGATGAATGTCAGTATTTGGAACCAACCATCACTCCCCCCCATGCCTGAGACTCTACTTCTCACCAGTCCCAAGGGTCCTGGAGTGTCCTGGCCTGAGGCTGGACCCGAGATCCCAAAGAGAAACGAGAAGGCGGGGCAGGGAGAGAAGGAGGCACAGGGCATTCCACAAACCCACCAGCCTACCCCAAGAGTTACCCACCCTCGGTATCCCCAACCCCCAAGTCTGAGGATTCCAACGGAGCACACAGCTCCCCACTCCCCAGCTGCTTCGTAGAGCAGGAGAAAGCGACATTAAAACCCCAGGACCAGCAACAGAGCCGGAAAGTGCTCGTGATATCAGCTGAAGACAACAAAAAAAATCAATAAATAATCAGGAAGGTGGACAAGGAAGAGAGTGAGAATGAGGTATGACTCCCCTGCTCTGACGGGCGCGTTCCTAGGGGACCCCCACCCCCGGGGCACCATGCAGCTGGCCAGCAGGGACTGGGCCCAGAATGTGGGCCCGCGGGGGAAACACAGGTGGGGGAAGACCCTCTCCATGGGCTTCGGAGGTGACGGCACCACGTCCAACAGTGTGTGGAAAAAGGAGTCATGTTCCACGGCTTCTGAGCTTTGGGCTGATTCGGGGGCTGACTCAGGAAATGAGAAGAGGTCTCCAGCTGAGAGCAACGGGGGTGGTTGACAGGGATCCCCTTTTCCGAGTTGGGGTGTTTGCCTCACTTCAGCCAACGCATGCACTTCTCCCCAAATACAAAGGCACATGGAAGTAGCCAGATCTGCTCTCAGCCATAACTTTAACAACATTTGATCACTCGAGAGAACCTCAGCTTGGAAAGGAGACAGCCGCTGGAGTCAGAAACAACTCGCCAAGGACACAGACCTTCGGGGCGAGGGTTGTCACGCCAAGTGAGAGAGAGGCCAGACATCGTGCCAGCAAGGTGTCATCTTGCCCCCGGTGGTGACATGACCCATGAGGCCCTGTGCCGGAGGCCGTCCTCACTCAGAAACATCCCAGTGAGAACCGGAGTCTGGGAGTCAAGTCAGCCCAGGGCCCCTGGGCCGAGGAAGGCCTCTGCCCATCTTTCCTGGGGAACGGTCCTTCCTTTTAAAACACAGCCATCTTCAGAAGATGGACTCTCCCATCTTCCAAAACAGCAAGGGGGCTCCTCGCCCGGGCCGGCTGAGACGTGCTCTGCAGCCCCCGCGGTGCTTGGTGACCATACTGTGTAGATGCTGTCAGATGCTGGGGTACAGGAGGCTGTGAGGGGTATGTGGGCACACCCCTGAGGCTGGCCCTGGAAGCCCCCAGAGCGGAATGGAACGGCTCCAGCCGGAAGCTGAGGCTGGCGTGAGAGGCGTGCTCTGGTGTACCCGTCCGTACCCCTTCACCGCGTCATCTCCCCTTGAAGATCCGGATTTTGTCGATGGACGCCAAGGTGGCCATCACGACGGACTCGAAGTCTCCATCGTGCACCCCGGTCTTGCGGAAAGCCCCCGCCGACGGGTTGTTCTCCCAGTAGTGGTGCCAGTTGCCTTTGCTGTCTGCCCCGAAGCCATACAAGTCCACCTGTGGGGGGGGGGGCGTGACAAAGGTGAGGACCAGACGACAGTGGGGCACCGGACAGAGCCTCTAAGAAAGGACGCCTACAGGCCCTCCCGAATCTGCACACATCGTCCCCGAGGGCCACAGAAACCCTTCTCCAGGTTCCTAACACTCCCGTGGTTTGGTGCCACAAAAGCGAGTTAGGTAAAATCAAGATCAAGGTCAGAAAGTGCCCGCTGAGCAGCCCGTGAGGGACGGGACTCTGGTGGCACAGGGCAGGGAGCAGGTGACATTGGGGTTGGGTCATGGAAAGTGTGTCGCAGAGGCCAGGGAGGGACATAGGGAGGTCTCCCAGGGAGAGGAGCGCTTTCTGAGCAGCAGCAGGGGTGACAGATTTGAGGGGTAGGGACAGACGGGGCGGGCAAGGGATAGCTCTGTCGCAAGGGTAGCTCCTTTGGTCAGTGCCAGAGTGGACATGAGCCTGCCCCAGAGCAGGAGGGGAGAGAAGGGAGTAGCATTTCTGAGGCAGAGCCCCATGGGTCTGTGACCAGCTGGCTGGAGGCGGGGTGGGAGATGGGGACATACGGTTTCAGGAGGGACCCCCAGGCTGCTGGTTAGAGAGACCGGAATGGTGACAGACAGGTGAGGCAGGGACGGCGGACGTGCCTGGCAACCACCTGACCCCTCCCTGGAATTTCCAACCATGAGCCAGGCAGGCTGGGGTGGGGACAGGCTATATGTGACAAGAAGGGGCATCTCGGTGTCCTGACTGAGCCCAGAAGCAGGGAGAAAATGGGGACTACTGTGTCCCCGCCCTGCCGCTCTGCCCAGGGCGGCAATGAACAGCCCAGGTTGTCGACAGCAACCCAGCTCTGCCTGGCGAGTCCACGGTCGGGAACGCGCTCTTTCTAAGACCTCTCTGGCTGTCAGTCCTGGGGGACAGCAGAACCCCTGGGTGCCTGGTTCCCACTCTCGAAGTTCTGGTGAAAGTGGGCTTGGTGCACCCCGGGTACTGGCGTTCAGCTCTGAGGTCAGAGGAGCAGACTCCTGAGAACGTTCTCCATATAGCACCCCACAAGAGGCACTGGCAGGGCCCCTGGGGCCTGGGGCCTGGGGTCAGGGCCAAGGGCAGCCTGACCACAGATGCTCTCACTGCCTCCCTTGGGAATAGGCATGAGGAGCCCTGGCCCTCAGTGTGACCAGCGGGCCCAGGGGAGGGTGGCGTACCTCATCACAGATGTGCAGGGAGAAGATGACGGAGAGGATGCCGGTGGACGGGTACCGCCCGTGGCCCTGCAGCCAGCTGTCAAAGACGTACTTGATGAAGGCTGGGTGGTATATCAGGATCTGTGGGAGGGGAGCACACGGCCTTAGAGAGATGGCTGGGGAAGGACACCACCACCTATAGGTGGGACACACTCTCATAGCTGGGAGCGGGGGCAGGGGGACAGGAACTACTACTCCCCCCGTGTAGTTCCTACACGTGACAGGAACTACTGCCCCCGTGCTTGTGGGGTTTGCATTCTAGTGGGAAGACAGAGAAGATGGTAGAGCAGAAGGGTGGGTCAGGGGAGAGGAATAAAGTGGAGACGGTCGATGAAGCCCTGGGGGGGTGGAGGCTTGACCAGCCGGTGACATCTCACGTCAATCCAGTGAGGACAGAGACTGAGTGAGACAGTGGGGCCGCAGGAGGAGGGTCCAGGGAACAACAGGAGGTGGGAGGGACAAGGACACACCTGCCACGCTGCAGAAAAACTCACACACTGAGCTACCTAGGCTACCTGGCCTGGGCCTGAATGAACTCTGGTCCCTAAAATGACCCTATGTGCAAGCTTCCCCTCTTCTCCTGTTACCAAGGGGGACACTGAGGAGGCTCAGGAGGCTTCGCAAGGAGTTCAATGCCACACAGCCAGTGGCGGCTGAGCAGGGCATGTCCTGGCACCAGGTATGGCCTTGGTCCCACCACCCACAGCGGCCTTGAGGACGGCGAGACGACTTGTCCCGCCGCAGAGGGCAACACATGCCGGAGGCCTCATGCAGCCCGGGGAGGCCCGGGGCAGGCACTGTGCTCCAGCCCGGTGACCTCTCAGCCTGGCCTCTCTGGGGCCCCTGCCCCCCTGTGCCCCACAGATCCCCACGTGGTTTCTTCGCCTCAGCATGGCAGCCCCACACGACTGGCACGTGCGGGAGTCCGGGAGGACTGAGGCTCCAGGTCACCACAGCCCAGCCGAAGCTCCCGGGGAAGCTGCCTGGCCTCCCTGACCCCGACCCTCCCCAGATAAGAGTGCGTGGGCAAAGGACCGGTGTGGTGGCTGCTTCCCTGACTTCGGCGCTCTGCCCTCTGCCCGGCCTTGGCCAACCCCACCCTGGGAGAAGATGGGAACACAGGCGCAGTCTGCAGACACAGGGAAGGGCTGGCTTTGGGACGCCCACACCGTAGAGCGGTGGTTCTCAAACTGCAGCCTCCTTGGAACCCCCGGAGGCCTTCCAAAAATTCAGAGGGGCCTGGGGTCAGCCTCAGGGACAGACTCCCTGGTGATTCTGCCGGCCCTGGTCCCCCCACTTGGCATGTGGGCTGAGCTCAGGGCAGAAGGGCCTGAGCCCCACTCACCTGATCCTTCTTCACTTTGATCTTCGCAGGGACCGGCACGTAGGTGCTGCGGGAGGAGAGAGCAGACCGTCAATGTGGGGAGCAGCTGGGAGGGAGGCAGGGCCAGGCTGAGGGGGCGCTCTGATTCTCCCCTACTGCACCTCCCAGCAACAGCCCTGCAGTGGCCCATGACAGACACCAGAGGGCGATCTTGGCTCATCCGAGGACCTGCTGTTTTCTGGGCCTTCTCCCAGAAAGGATAAAAATGGGCACTTGCTCCAAGCCCCCTGTCAGCCTGAAGGAGCATATGGAGGCCAGAGCACCTACCGCCCTGTTGGGGTGCTGGTTGATGAGGCCTACGCCACCTCCCTCTCACCTGCAAAGGCCTGGGTGCCTCCAAGATGAAGGCCACCTGGCTTCACTCTAACTCAGCTGCAACATCGGCTCAGAGCCCCTGGGACCAGGGGGAAGGGCAAGGCCCTGCCCCAGGCCACCAGGCCTCTCCAGTCAGAACCCTTTTCCTGAAGGCACAGCCCCCTCCCGAGTCCTGCACCGCAGTCTTCACTGGGCCTCACACCAGGAGGCTCTGGCCACCTGGACCCTGAAGCCACGGCCCCGGGCACAGTACAGCCTTAGGGAGCAGACCAGGCAGGGGCTGCACAGAGTCTGGCCCTGGGCACCAGGCCCAGCCACGCCTCAAGGTCCTCAGGGCAGAAGGAGGTAGGGTAACGACTAGTGGGGCCATTCGGCCACACAGCACGCAGCCCACGCCTGGTGCCGAGTGGATGCCTGGAAGGTGTGAAGGCAGTTCCCCGGTCTCAGGGCAGCACATGATGGGTGACTCACACCAGCACCCACCCACTCAGTACCCCATCTCCCCACCTGCTCCCCACCCCATCCAGGGCCACTTTCAGCTCAAGAAGCAGGTAGCACTGCGGAGACAGGGGGCAGAAGTCAGGGGCACGGAGCCCCTTCCAGCAGGCCCTTCCCCAGGAGTGGCCAGGGTTCCTGGGAAGCACACCATGCTGGCCCACTTGCGGGTCATGAGGAGGGAGAAGGCCAAAATCCGGGGAGTCTTAAGGGTGATGGGAGGTGAGGGAGCAGGGAGCGTGGTGGGTTGGAGGTGGCCTGTGGGGCTGGTGCCTCCCAGGAGGAAGCGTGTGGAGAGAGGCATTCTGGGGACAGAAGCAGCGTGAGCCGGGCTGTGGGGCAGGGAGCAGCGTGGTGGAGGGGGGGTGGCTGGGGGCACCCACATGGTGAGGACAGTCAGTGAGGGGCCAGTCTATAGGCCCCCATCTAGACAGCCCGAGGAAGCTTACTGGGAGATGGTGCCCGTGGTGGTAGCGCTGACCACCCACTCCAGGTCGAGGATCTTGAAGGGGACCAGGACCATGCTGACATTCTCAGCCAGCTCTCTGAAGCTCTCGGGGTACATGAAGTGGTGGGTGGTCTTGCTCCCCACGTCGACCTCAAACCCCACAGTGGGGGCCTTGTTCATCCTGGGAGGAGAAGAGAGAGAAGACACGTGTTGTAGCACATGGTCACCGATCCCAGGGGCCAGCTGTGACTTCAGGCCAGTTCCACCAGTTCCACCCTCCTTCCACCAGTTCCTCATCTGTCCACTGGAGACAGTTACCACACGGCTCACAAGACCTGGTGGGGTTTTTTTCTTTTGTGATCTCAAGTGAGCTTAACCATCACTACCACTGACGACCTACTAAGCGCAAGCACTGCCGTGGCCAAGTGACACACCTCGTTAAATTGTAGGACGCCATGCCCGGCAGGGACTTCACTCTCAAGGAGACCTAAGCATACAGAGTCTATGCCAGGACACAGAGCTACCAAGTGGCAGTCTCGAATTCCAGACTGTCTGACCCTGAACCTGACTCTGTCTCCCTCGCCATGGATGTCCCCGTTGACCTCCAGGTGTACACTGAGGCTCCGAGAACAGCAATTATAAGAAACCCAGAAGAGATGGGGGGCTCCTTCCTGGAATATCTATTTTACTTGGTGGCAGGAAAATGCATTTTACACTGAAGGCGTGTAGTTACAGTGTGGCCTAGATTGCAAAATGGGGACAATTGTAAAGATCAAACGAGAATCTTCGAGTCAATCTTGCTGTCTCGCCAGAACTCTTGGGGCCAAGCTCCTGGCCCACTGGTCCTTCTGCCTCCGGAGAGTCCCCGTGAGTCCGACCCACCCTGTCGTGCCTGTATCAGGGCACTGAGGCCCAGCGGGGCCCGGGCGAGGGGCCAGGCGCTCACCTCAGCACGAAGTCGTGGCCGTCTATCTGGGGCCCGTACTCAGACCCCCGCAGGTTGCCCGAGTTGCCCACGACGGCGCAGCGCCGGCAGCCCTGCGACTTCTTCTCCAGCAGGGGGTCCACGTTCCCCGGCACCACTCGGAAAAGCAGCTTGATGGTGTCATTCAAGTCGCTGGGGCGCTTCTCCCGCTGGAGCCTCTGTGGGCAGGGGACCGAAGGGGACAGGTCAGCCTGGCTGTGCTGCCCCTGGCCAGGGGAGGGGGAGGGCAGGCAGGGGGCCCCACCCCATGTCCAGTGACAGATGAGTAGATCAAACAATGCGGAGTGCACATCCAGTGGAATATCACTCCGTCCTAAGAAAGGAAGGAAATTCTGACGCAAGCTACGGCACGAGTGGACCTTGGAGATGTGCTTAGTACAGTGAGCCAGACACAGAAGGACGGAGAGTGTGAGGCTCTACTCACATGAGGTTCCTAGAGTCAAGTTCATAGACAGAAAGTGGAATGGCAGCTGCCAGAGGCTCGGGGGAGGGGAGTTAGGGACAGGGCGTCGGGTGATGGTGCCAGTCTAGATAGTGGTGCTGCTCACGTGACCCTGTCAATGTCCTTAAACCCCTGACATGCACACTTACAAATGGTTAAGGTAATAAATATTATTTTATCACAATAGAGGAAAAGGGATAATCCAGGATTAAACTCGTGCTTCTGATAAGACCTCCTGGGGCAACTCCAAGCTCCTGAGTGGGTCACCTCCCAGGGTCGCCCCACCGTGCGGGTCCTGACCCAGCTGGGCTGGGCTGGGCCCCACATCCTGCCCACCCAACAGACTCCCAGGCCATGGGGCCACCACTGCTGGTGTGGGACCACACTCCGAAAACCCCTGGGGTAGCGGCCCCAGTGGAGGTCCCCACCAGTGCGGTGCCCCTGTGCACCCCAACACTGCGAAGTGCTCGGGCCAGAGTGTCCTCACAGCGCCTTCTGCTCTGGCTTACGCATAGAAGATCCTCAGTAAGTAGTTTTTGAATAAACACACGAGTGAAGGAATGACAAATACTGTGATTCTTGCAAAGAGCCCGGCAGGGCCCCAGGTGTGGGCCCAGGTGCCGGGGTCCCCGCTCGCCCCCGGCCCCCACTCTGCCCCAGCTCTCACCAGCCACCAGCTGTAGGTGTTGTCCTCCAAGAACGCGTTCTGTGCCGTCAGCAGCGGCTGCACGGACCAGTTGAAGCGCTCGTCGAACCAGGGCGAGACCCCGCGCTGGCTGAGGCAGCGGGTGCAGGTGCAAGGCCTGTGAGAGTAGGTCATCAGCCTCTTGAAGTTCTCCGAGAGCTCGATGATAATCTGCTTGGGGAACCAGGTGGTGGTCACCATGATGTGGGAGTAATTCAGGAGGAAGGAGGTGAGGAAGACGAAGAAGACGAGGAGGGTGAGTACTTTGAGGGTCCTTCTCCTTACGGTCGCCATGTCTGCCGTCCTGAGGAGGACTCCCAGGGATGGGTGGGAGGAAATCGTGCCTAACTGGGGAGGAGCCCGGAAGAAAAGCCCCAGAGATGGGGATCGATCCCAAGGCCAGGCAGGGACTCCCGGGGGCCTCGAGCCCCGCTATGGCCGCCTTCCCCTCGTCTTGCTGACGGACACCCAAAGGCCGCGTGGACCATTCAGGGTGGGATGACTCTTCTTGCACAAAATTTGTCTCTTCCAGAAATAATGCGGGCTGCTCCGTCAGCAAACCTCAGACCACGGGTACTGTCTCCTGATGAAACGTTCATCGGACATAATACCAGTGATTTCCTTTTCCGTCCAAAGGCGTTGAGGGGTAATTACTCTTGGTGACGGTGTCAGGTCCCTCGGGGGCGAGGACCTGGAAGGAAGGTTCACAGTGCAGGACAGAAGGAAGCTGTCTTTGTCACTGTCCCCTGGAAAGGATGGTGTGCGATGATCCTTAATTAGAGCTGCCTGACCACGCTGTCACCAGAGAGGTGGCGGTCAGGCGGTTGGCTTGACAAAGGCACGGAGGGTTGTCTGTCATCTGCACAGAGAAGGAAGAAGAAAACAAGACGAAATTCTATTACTGTGTTTAAAAAAAAACAAGTCTCTGTCGCCACCTCCTCCAGGATAAATTCTATTACCTGCCGTTTGGTCATTCAAGCCGACGTGGCGGGAGACTACAAATGGTTTTTTTATCTGCTGAGCCTTGGCCTGTGCACATATACGATGAGACATCAAGGCCTATTTCTGCGAGGCTGGTGAGGGACACCCGGGTGTCCCACCCATTTTTCCTAGAACAGTTAAGCATTCAACCCAATTTCGGGAACTGAGTCAATGACACAGTCGCAGCAACTGCTGAGGACACACTCCCCCCACCCCCTTCAGTCCACTTAGATCCCAACGCCAACAACGTAAAGGACGTGCTGAGGGGCTCGTCCCAGCTTCCGTGCACCCTGGCATTCAGGTTCCACCACTTATCCTCAGTCCCACACAGTGGGCATTAGGTGGCCCAAGTTCAAGTTCAAATGCTGGTTTGTCGGCCTTCCTGGCTCTCAGTTTCCTTTCAGTAAAATGGGGTAATGCCACATCCACTTACAGAATGAATGGTTAGGAAGATAAGATAAAATGATAGCTGCTGAGCTCTCGGTGTCTATCAGGCAATTGTTCAACCTTAATTTTCCTTTTTCAACAAACGAGTATTCTTGGACGACCCACTAAAAGCCAGACATGATGGCATATTCTTCACACAAATCTATTTACTCAGATAATCCTCAAAGTCTACCGCCAGCTTAGAAATAGGGGTTTCCCATGTTGTCTGGGAAAGGAAGAGCAGGTCTGAATCCAGACCCACAATCCTCTGATTCCGTGAACCTGGAGGGGCCAGGGCACCGGGCACAGGGACAGGGGCTCTGTGGGGAAGGTGGCCTCCTGTCTGGTCACCGGTCTTCAGAGGACAGAGTTGGAAGGACATAAAGGGGAGCACTGGTAACCAAAGGAAGCAACCACAGGTCCCCAGACTTCACTGATGTCGTCCAGGTTCTGCAGAGAAAGCTGTGGTCACACCTTTGCCCTTGACCAGGACTGAGCCCTTTTGGTCTTTGCTTGGACTGTGCCCCCATCTCTACTTGTCTGAACAAGTCTCCCCCATCCTCCACCTGTAGATCATCAACAAGCAGGGTACGTTTTCTTCCAGGACAGTGACGTTTGAAGGGAGAGCAATTACCTTTGGGTAGACAGAGAGGCTGCTCGGAAATGGTTACACGCCCACACCGGCCCCTTGCAGCTTCCTCAGCGCCTCAGCTCAGTCGGCAGGGTCACTCCGATCTGCCTACCGCTCCACTGTCTACTGTCTCTGGCTTGTATTTGGAACCTAAAGGGGACCACGGCCCTCCCTTTCCAGCCAAGCCCCAGCCCCTCCATTGAGAAGCAGGGCTGGAGCCAGACTAACCTTCTGAGGCCGGCTCCTTCCACTTTAACCGGCCAGCAGAAGGTTCCCACCCCTCTTACCCTGGAGGTTGGTCTAGGGATGAGAACGTGCCCTAATTCTATCCAATCAAAGTGAAACCCCCGACTTTTGTCCAAAGGGCAGAATCTTTCTTTTGCTCTGATCCGTCTGATGTTTGGATGTGGAAGTCAGAGTCATGCCGGTCATTCTGCCTGTTCATGGAAGAGGGGGTTGCTGGACGGGACCAGAGAAGTGCTGTTGAGTCCCTGATCTAGCCGCTCCTGCAGCCTGCCCTACCTTTTGACCTCTCAGGGACATGAGATAATAAATCCCCTTTATTGTGTAAAGCAGACTGCTTGCAACTTGAAGCAACACAACTGACTCACAGGTCACACTCGCTCTTGCCTCCGGGCTCCTGCCCAAGCTGACCCCGTTGTGCAGAAAAGCCGTCCCACCCTGCTGGGTGCTTACTCATCCTTCAGGGCTGAGCTGGCACTGACGCCTTGAGAAAGGCCTGCCCTCGCCTGGCACGAGGAAGGGCCTCCCTGGGTGTCCACAGCGCCCTGGCTCCCTTCTGCCTGCCCTGTTTACTTACCGGTCTCCTTCCTCCCTGGGCTGGGAGCTCCATGAGGATAGAAGCTCAGTCTCACTCACTGTGTCCCTGTCACCTGGCACACACATGGCATCAGGAATGCAGAAGTGAGTGGGGGGAAAGGCAAGGGCTGGCGCTGCAGACACCTGAGCGAGAGCACAGACTGAGGCAGAGGATGCTGCACCCCCCATTTGCTGTGTGACTGTGAACAAGATACCTAACCTCTCTGAACCATTCCTTGAACTGCAAAATGGGGCTGATAAAGAGATGTGCTCGCATCTCAGCGCTGTCAATCAAGCAAGATCTGCCCACCCATCCAATTCACTCACTGTGTGTTTTTGCTGGGCCCTGGGCTGAGCTGGCACTGAGTTAGGTGGTTGAGATGCATGATAAGTGATTCTAAGGTGGCAGAAAGGAGGCTGGCGTGCCTGATCAGCGTGGAGGAGAGGAGCAGGCACGTGGGGGGGGGGTGCCGGCNGATTCTAAGGTGGCAGAAAGGAGGCTGGCATGCCTGATCAGCGTGGAGGAGAGGAGCAGGCACGTGGGGGGGGGGGCGGGGGAGGGTGTGTGGCAGCTGTGGCAGCTGCCCCCAAGACTAGGTTTTCTCTGAGTGACGCAGAGCCCACTGGAGGGTCTGAGCTGAGGGGTGACAGGGTCTCACTGCATTTGTCTTTAGGACGAGTGGGGCCCTTGATGCTCTTCCTGACCTTGCATCCCATTGCCAAGCAAGGGCAGAGACAAATTCACGTCAATAAATGACATTGATCAAACAAGACTCTGGATAAGAGGCTAGGTTCCCCAGCACGTCCTGGCTCCGTGTGAGATACGAATGCGCCCAGCTCATGCCAGGGGTGGAATGAGACTGAGAGCGAGGCTGAGCTCAGAATCCAGGCAGAATCCGGGCAGGGGGCGGCAACACCCTCCTCCCCCCACATCTGGCTCAGCCTGGTAGCCGTATTTCCTAGGCCACGGCACTCACGGGGCTCCCATTTACCAGCAGAGGCTCCTGGGCTGGTAACGATTAGTGCTTTTGAAAACACTGGGAAAAAACCCCAGCAGAAAAGCAAGAAGGCCCCCCCCACCCCTCCCCGGGCCCCGGGGAAGAAAGGAGGTGTGCGTGACCTCCCTGCCCTCTGCTCGGGGAGGCAGCTCGAGACCCAGGCGCAACCCCAGCCCTGGCTCCCTGAGATGGAACCGGGACCAAGACGCCGCGGGCCAAGGATCTCCGCCTGCCAAGTGGGCCACACCTTCCTGAAACAAAGAGCGAGGGGAGAGGGAGGGGGAGGCCCTGGCTCCTTGTCCTCTCTGCAGGAGGGATGCAGAGAACATGGAACAGTCTAACAGGGTCACCACCGACAGCCACGCAAGGGCTCGGAAGGTAGGGACCTCCTTAAGGAGACGCATAAGGAAGGTCAACTTCCCTGGCAGCAGAGAGATGGCGGCGGGTCTGGCCACTGACAACTGCTTTAAATACCGGGAACACCGAATGAATGAACGGGGTGCGTTTCCGGCGTCTACCAAACACCTGCTGAACTGTGCGGCAGCTAGTGCAAGGCTGGGCACACCCCCGGCCTATGGGTGCTGGTGGGATGGTGGGCGAACACTGCGGAGTGGCAGGAAGATCAGCGTTTCTAATAAAGAGCTGCCCAGCCTCCCTCCCTGTGACCCTCACACACACCAACGGGGCAAAATGGGTGATCACGCATGTTTCCCTGAAAGGGGGAACTGAGGCCCAGAGAAGGCAAGTGACTTGTCCAAGGTCACACAGTGAAATGGAGGCAGGGCCAGCACTACGACCCAGGCTTCTGCGTCCTCCGAACGCCTCCACGTCACCACGGCTAATCCTTCCGTCCCACGGAGACCTGCTCTCCTTAGGATTTGCTTTCTTGGGATTTCTTCGGGTTTGAACTCTGCTGTCTGTCCAACTTCCTGAGGTGGACACCACCTCGTTCACCCTCTCGTCTGCTGTGCCCACCGTGTCTGAATCGTGCCCTGCGTCGATTTTACGCCTCGTACTTTTCAGGGCCGGCATTTCCATCCCCGCGATCTCTGTGAAAGCGGCAGTTTTCTGGTGGAGTCCTCCCTCTCGTCCTCTACTGCCCTGCAGTCAATTACCACAGTGAATCAAACGGCCCCGTCTCGGCCTGTGGCATTTGGATGGCACTTGGGTCTGTTTCACGTGCGTCTATTTCTGTTGCCTGTTTCCTCTCTTTGGCCATCGGGTGACCCTCCGTTGGCCTGGAGAACTGCTCATACTGTGCATGGCGAAAATGCAGAGGCGCCGGTTGGAGAGAAGGATGTTTCCTCCTCGGGCCCATTACCTTCTTCCGCACGGGGACTCGGACGATGGGGGCCACCCCTTAGTCCCCTGTGGTGGTGGGCATCTCTGGTGCACCCTCCCTGATAGGGCCCAGCCCTTCTCCAAGGACAGCTGGGATGCCTACCGAGGTGTGTCCTCCTTGCAGGTGTCACCTCTGATCCCTGTGTCCCTGCACGGGGAGATGGCCGAAGCTCAGTCTAGCCTTTGAGCCTCGTGGCCACTTGCTTTCTCCGGCTCTGGATCCAAGCACCTTCAGTCCCGGCAAAAGCTTTCACAGGAAAGGGCGGTGCAGAATAACTGCCATCTTCTCTGTACCTCCCTTTGGTCCAGATCCCCGGTTCCTCGGTTTTGGCTGACTCAGTAGCCCTGGACTCGACTTGCTTTGCTTTGTTTTACCACCCCGCCCCCCACCCCGCCCCCCACCCCGCCCCTGGCCTGACGCTTTGCCTCAGTTTCTTCATCTGTAGGCACAGCACCCACACCCCACGGGGCTGTGCCAAGAAGGACACGAGCCGTGCAGGTGAAGCCTCTGGGCACCTGGCGCATCTCGAGTGCTTCTGAACACGTTAGGTGTCGTTACTGAATTCCCTTCCAGTGCTTCCCCTCTTCCTGCAGGGGGTGCAACTAACACCCCACCCGCATCCTTCCACCCACTTTGACCGAGGTGGGGGCTGAGCTCAGAGAGGGGAAGAGACTTTTCCAGTCCCACACAGCAAAAGGGCGTCTGAGCAGAAAGGAGAACCATGCCGCAAATGCCAAGACCAACCCAGCTCCCCCTAGTGTGGTACCTCCCAGGGGAGGGGGCTCGAAAGGCATCAGGGACCGAGACCCAACCAAGGAAGAGTAGACAGCGCCACGGGTGCAGAGGGCTGGGAGCGGGCCCATCTGCGCGGCCGGGGAGGGGCCCTGCACGGGAAAATCTGCGAGGCACGGAGCCCTCGGCGGCTGGCCCCAGGGACACAACATGGCCTGAGCTCCAAGTCCCTCACTGCACAATGGAGGTGTTAAGCCATCCCTGCCTCTCAGGTGGCCACACACAGCACCGACTCGTCTATTAATCTAGAGGGATGGACACCCTGGGTGGAGGGCTTTCTCTTCACCATCCCTGCTCCAAGCACCACTGTGGGTCACACTGCCTGAGCCCGTGACAGCCGAAGCTCTGGTGCTGGGTTGTAGCTTCGCCTTTCAGAGGTGGCAGCAGAGGCCCAGGCCAGTCCAGCGACCTGCCAAGGAGCCGGCCTCCAGCCCAGGCAGAGCCCCGCGAGTGGGGTCCAGGCGGGGCTTGTCCCCTGAGCCCGCGTCTGAGCTGTCGAAGCAGGACAGGGACCATCCCTCCTCGGCAACACGGCATGAGCCAGCACAGGGTTTGTGGGTACCCAGCTCAGGGCCTGGCACACCAAATGACAGCCCCCTTTCCTCCTTCTGTCTGAGCTCCACCCACTGAGTCACCCAAAAGCTGGCCCAGACCTGGACTGCCTGGGCCAGACCCAGATCCTCTGGAAAACATTGCCCAAGAGAAACCCAGCCTCAGTGAGGGGGGACCAACAGGTGGGCATGGCCGTTCATGTAGGTGACTCTGGGCTCACCAGGGACCGGCACCTCCAAAGGAACTCCATGGCCCTGCAGAGGCCACAGTGGCCAATTGATGGCAACTGAAGGGATGGAGAAGCTCTGTGGAGGTGGCCACGGAAAGGAGGAGCCTCAAAGACAGGGGGCTTTGACAAGGAGGGAGGAGAGCAGAGAGAATGGGGTAACCAGGCAGCTCCCCAAAGCACATGGTGGTGGCGGTGGTGATGGGGGCACCCAGCACAGTGAAGAAGAGCTGGGTGCCCCTCAGAGTGGTCACGGTGGGTGGGTCCAGGTCGCAGACGTCTTCAGGGATGTGGATTTGGGATGAAGGCGACGGGGAGCCACTGATGGCCTGTGAGCAGCAATTAGTAGGTGGAGGCGGGGCGGGAGGGGTGTGCACCCCCCTCTCTTGGTGCCCAGGGCAGCCCATCTCCCGTGGGGCCTCAGTTTCCCCACTCTGTCCTGCACTGACTTGACCATTTGCCCATGTCCCCAAACCCACTGGCAGGCTGGGAGAGACCTTCTTGGGCTTGCAAACCCTTCTCTCCTGGTGCCTCTCCCATGCCCCTTGGTGGGAGCTGGAGGAGAAAACAAAGGGTTCCCAAAGCACGAATCCAGGCTCAGAAACACATCCACAATCGGGCGGTTTGGAGGGGCGGCCCTCAGAAACACAATGAGCCAGCGCCGGGGTCACAGGACACGGGGCTGGGTACGTTTTCACGCTGTGAGCCGCACAAAAGGAACTTAAATCTGCAAACCTTCTTACGTGTGTGGACTGAGGGGCGCTGAGTTCGGAGCCCGAAGACACCCACACGACATTCGAGGCGTGAAATGCGGTCAGGAATTTGGGGAGTCTCACAGACGGCAGGCACGCCCAGGCCGACAGCTGCTCCCGGAGGAAAAAAGGGATTTCCCCAATTTGGGGGTGTGGAAGTCGCGGCAAAAAAATAAGCTATTCAGAAGTGTGAGCCCCACTGCACCCCACCTCGGGGCCTGTCCCTGGTTCCAAGAGCTCCGGCCTGAGTGACAGGCTGGGGTCCTGGCTGGCCTGGAGTGGAGGTTCACAGAGTCAGCGTGGCCTTAAAGGAGAACTCCCTCCCAGCGCCTGGTTCCACCGGGAGGTTTTTAACTCTGACTGACAGGGGCATCTGGAAGGCTCCCAAAGAGGCGGAGGGGACATAACTGGTGATACCCAGTACGGGATTCAGGTTGCAGGATAAACCTGGAGGAGAATGGCAAGGGGCCCAGCACCCACCCACGTGTTCTGAGATGGGCCGCAGCCCAAGACAACAAGCATGCGTCTGGCACGAACCCTCCCCAGCACCCTGGGGCTGGAGGGGTGTCAGGGTGTCTAGTGGGGTCCCTGGGATAAAACCACCCTGGACCAGCCCCGCCAGAGCCCCCCTCAGAGGGGGGCTCAGCTCAGCAAGAGAACCGCCCACCTGGCTCCGCACACTCTGGCCCTGCCCCACCCTGAGCCCTATACTTGGGGAAGGAGGGAAACCTTGTCTTGCTGACAAGGGGTTGCAGGGCGGGCTGCTGGCAGGCCTGGGAACGCGGGGTCTGCAGTAGGTGGGCCGGGGTCCTACCCCAGGGTCCAGGGAGCATCCAGAAAAGCTGAGACCAGCCAGCCCTGGAGAGGCTCCAGCAGGAAATAGCAGAGAGCACGGGGCAGCCTGGGACAGCAGAGCCCAGAAAGCAGACAAGAACGCACAGGCCAGCAGCAATGACAAGGCACATGGTGTGAGGGTGTGGGAGGTGTCCCCACAGTCTGGAGGGGCAGGGGTCCTCGGAGCCACGCAGAGAGTGAGAGACTGGAGCTGATATCTCCCTGCGTGCAGGCATAGCTGGCGAGTCCCGACAAAACCCACACCAACACGCGCTGGGGAAGGAGGCTCGGGGACCTGTCCCTCATGGCTGCAGCTGTGCGCTAGGCACCAAGCTGGGCACTTCCCCCGGGGTGCTCACAGCGCCATCACAACAGCTCTGTGAGGCGGTGCCTCTTTCACAGCGAGGACCAAGGACACTTGTTCAGTGGCTGCTGTTGAGGTGGGGGGCTGACCTGAGATCCAACCATGGTCAAGGCTGCACTGGCCTGGCTGAGCCTGCATTGGTGGCCAGCCCTGCAGTGTGTATGTTTCAACCACATAGGGGGTCGGGGGGACTGGGGAACTCCCAGAAGGCTCTGTCTCCCCTCCCCTGGAGCTTGGCAGCCCCCTGGCCCTGCCTCCAACCTTCTATCATCGTCCAGCACTTACTGGATGGAGGGGCTCGGGCAGGTCCAAGGAACTGCTCAGGGTTGCTCCTGGGGCCAGCAGGGCGTAGAGGTGGACAACACTGGTCCAGGTGGAAAGGGGGACGTTGATGGCAGTTGCGTTTCCAAACCCTGATTGGCTGTGTGACCTTGGACAAGCCGCTTGACCACACCACACCACACCTGGGCCCTGGTGTACAAAACAGAAATGTAGCAACCCGTGCCGAGGAGTGCTGAATGATTGCAAGGTTGCGGCGAAGCGCCCTGGCCCTGGTGAGGGCTGCCAGCCCATCTGCTTGCTCTCCGTATTAACCCCACCAAGAGGGGCTGCTCCTGGCACTGACTGCTGAGGACAGCTCTCAGAGCTTTCGTCCTATGACCTTGCAGAATCGACTCATGTGCCCATTTTGCAGATGAGAAAATAGAGGCCCAGGTCGTACATTTTGTAAAGAGTGAAGCTTAAAGGGGACCCAAGCAGCCCAGCCGCAGAGCCGCAGGAGTCTTGGAGTCTCGGCCTGAGCTGGTCTCACAGCAGGAGCTCTGGCTGGCACCCGTCACCCGCCCACGCCAGCATGGGGACTGTACCCTCACTCTGCCTACCCCTACCTCCCCCCTCCACGAAAGGTGCACACAACTGCTACTCACCCTCTACCCAATGGGGGAGGCAAGTAGGGCAGGAGAGAGTCAGCAGTCCTGACCCCCAGGACAGGGGCTGCCTTTGTGGACAGGGGGACCCCAGGGAGGGGGCCGTTCTGTCACGGTTCCTGAGGGCTGGGGGCAGGAGGCTGCTCGGCGTGTCCCCTGCCGCCCGTCAAAGGGCCTCCCACTCAGGGAACACAGCACCCTCAGAACCTCTTGTTCTGTCCATTTTGCTTCCTTTCATCTCCTCCTAAAATGCAGTGTGAGAGGCGGGCTTTGAGCAGGCCGTCGCCCTGAGGTCTGGGAGACTGAAGCTGGATGGGGTGCCAAGTCCAGGGGTGTTTCTGGTGGTGGTGGGCCACACATGGCCCCGCAGGGCTCTCCCCTGAGGGTCCCAGCACTTAGGGTTCGCCAGCAGGGCGACCTCCCAAAATCTCCCTCCTCCATACGCGGGCCAATGCAGATCTCATCCGGGAGTGCCTGGGTTGCCGCAGGGCCCACACAAGGCTGTGGGGGGGGGGGTACCAGACCAGAAAAAGGGCTGGCCGGCCGTCCTGACTGGGGTCCTGGGCTGCCTCTGGGGTCCCAACCCTTCCCGCTCCCGGTGAATGACCAACACCTGTGTCAGGAAGATACAGGCAGGTGCAGGCAGGTGTCTGTGTGTGTGTTGTGGACTCAGCTGCCCATTGGACACTTTCATTCTCAGCAACGAAGGCGAATAATCCAAAACCCAGGGCCTAAAGGATCACCTCTTCCCTAAAATGTAAAGAGTGCACTCCGAGCTCAGGCTGCAGGCAAAAGGATCCTTCCAGCCGCCCCTCACCTCTGGCCCAGGGTCCATGAAGCACTGACAGTCTGGGTTCTTGGTAACACCAGGACAAAATCACTTCCCAGACCTCACGCCTTTCCACATCCTCTCCACATTGTCCTCTGCCCATGCCTCTAACCTGCTCAAGTCTCCAGTGGGTTCTCTCCACACCTAGAATGAAATCCAAGGTCTTAACCATAGTCTACAAGGGCCTGCAAGAGCTGGGCCTTGCCTGCTGTCTTGACTCCATTTTCTATGCTTTTCTCTGCTCAAGGTACATTGGCCTCAAGCACGACGACCACAGGACCTTTGCACAGGCTACAAGCTTTGCCAAGAATGCTCTGCCCACAGATATTAAGATATCCTTTACTTAACTCAGGATGCTGGGTCAAATGTCCACACCTTGGAGAGACTGTCCCTGAACCGTTTGTATTCCTGATTCATGATGGGTAACCCCCCTCCCTGTCTCTCCCGTCTTTGTCTTGCAACATAACATATTTACATATAGCAGAAAAGACCCTGCAAGTCAGCTCTCTGGCCTCGGAGACTCTCTTGTTCCCCACGGAGTTCCTAGAAGAGGGATCTTACATATTCTTTAATCGTCACCTGAAAGGTAGGTATCATCCCATTGTACAGACGAGACAACCAAGGCTAAAAGAAGCCCAGATATTGCAACCTGCCTAACCTCACAGGTAGTGGGTGCCAGGTCTAGGATTCAGGCCCAGACTCCTTCAGTGCCGGCTCAGTGTCAGAAGCCGCTCCTCCACGGGCCCCGTGTGCATCCGTGTTTTCAGGATAAGCCAAGAAGGAAATGCCCTGCGGGTTCTTTGTCTGGATCAGTTTTTAGGGTTGTGTTTGCAGCCATGAATCATGAAACGCGAAGGAATGGCTTGCTTTCTCTTTGCTACACACAGTGGCTTCCCCAAGCTCGGCGTTCTGGGTCTATTCGGAAACTCACCGCAGGTGCCCACATCGGCCCAGGCCCTGAGGCCCGCCCCCTGGGACGTAGGGGTGAAGCGGGAGCTGACACCAGCCTGGCACTCATGCTGCTGGCTGTACCGTGAGTACCAAAGTCACCGGTCTCTGACCCAGGAGTCTCATGTCTTCCGCCAACATCCACGAAACGCCGACAGGCTAACTGATGAGCTCATAAGGAAAATCAAATCCAATCCCAGATTTAACAGCAAGGCTGTTCTATTTTCCACCTATTAGAGCATTTTATTATCAATGACATGTCCTCGTTGATGGAGCGACTTTCCATCTCATGCCTCCTCCCAGCGGGTGAGTGTCAGGTCTCCAGCGCTGCCTGCCGGGGAGACCCCTGACCCCTCCCCACCGCCCCAGGGAGACCCCTGTGAGACTCAGATGTGTCCGGTGAAATGGACAAGAAGAAAATGGGATTCGGTTTTAAGAGAGACGTTAGCCTTAGTTCGTGAACACAGAGTACATTCAACCAATGAATGTGGGGGCAGACACTGGGTGAAACAGAGTATAGAGAAGGGGCAGTTTCTCAATGTTTGCATTTTCATGACTTGAGAGTGAGCTCAGCGAGAACTCTCTGGAATTCAACCGACTGGACCACGTGGCCAGGTTGAGCCTGATGGTCGAGGGCACAGACTGTGTGTCCTTTCGTTCTGCATCTCTGGGAGTGTACCCTCGGCCCTGGCCCACCATGAGGGGCCGTTTACTGGGCAAGTGGACAGATGGGTAACCCAGCGATGCTGACTGACGATGGGCCTGCTGGTCAACCTCCAGACGGCTGCCTGCTCTTTGGGAAGGAGGCAGGCAGGGCCAGGCTCCGAGTTTCACGGTGCAAAAGCTTTCTGATCATCCCTTATGGGAAACTTTAAAGGAGCTCACAGGCCAGTAACCAGGCAGAACCACTTTCTGATGATTATTTTTCCAGCTGAATGAGATTCAGTTAATGGAAGATTTAATAACTCCTTCTGGGCCCTGAGGAAAGACACACACTCCTCTGCTCACAGATGTGTTTCTGGCTTGGCAGCCGCAGGCCCCAGATCAGGGAGAAGCGAGAACTGCTCCAAACTTTTATCTGAATGCCCTCGGCAGGACCCCAAGATCGTGCCCCCTTCTTGGGGCCCCAGTTCTAAGAAATCAGAGGGAAGCTGCCAGGAGGCTCTATCCCCAGGCCTGGCCACGGCCCGCCTCAGAGCCAGGTCTCGGGGCGTTTCAGGGTCAGAGAAACTGAAGGAGGGCCTCACTTTTCTGCTTTCTTTGCCATTTATGAGGCCCAAGGCTCAGGCAGGAGATGGGACTTGCCCAAGGTGGCAAATGAGTCTTTGGTGGCACCAAGACTAGAACCTGGAGACCCTAGCTCTCCAAGCATGTCCCTTCCAGCATGCCCAGCCTGGAGGCCAGACAGGCCTCACTGCCAGCACAGATGGTAGGGAGAACTGACTGCCCCCAGATGGGACGGGCCTGCCCAGGACCACAGCCTGCTCCTGGCCACGGCTGGACCGAGGTCTGCCCCTGCCCCTGCCCCTGCCTGCACCCCGGGCTCTGCTCCTGAGGTCAGCTCAAGGTCGGCAGTGAGCTCCTACACAATTTCTTGCTCTATTTCCATAGTTTTGGAGTCCAAGTCCCTGCACTGTTTGGAAAGAAGGGCCTGAAACGGCGGGTTACAGTGTACTAAACACTCACAGCCCTGGTTTGGACATGTGCTTCCACCAAAAACACACAGGGACCATTGCAAACGCCACCCGAGTGGACTGTGCTGAGAGGCGGAAGGAAGGAGACGGGCCATTTCCTGTGGGAGATGTACCTCCTTTCTGCCCCATTCGATTCTTTTCGATTTTTCTTGCTACGCGACCGCTACCCCCACCAGACCCTTACAGACCCTTACAGAGGACAGATGGAGGGGACAACACAGAGTAGCAGCTGTCAGTGGGAGAATGGGGAGGCAGACACAGAGAGAATCGGAACCAAAGAGTGCAACAGTACAACAAGTAGAGTCCCTGCCCCAGGGCCTTTGCACATGCTATTCCTGCTGCCTAGGAGGTTCTCACTCTAAAATCCACACGGCTGCTTGCTCCCTTGCTGCGCTCCTGGGTCTGCCCAAAAGTCCTTCTCCGAGGGGCCTTCCCTGATCACTCTGAAACATCACCACCATCAGCATCATCACCTCGCTGGGCTGCATTTTCCCTCACAGCCCTCAGCACAAAATGACAGCCCTCTGCTGTCACAGCCCTCACAGCCCTCTGCTGTGTCTGGAATTCCTTGTTTGTTACCCCCCTCACCAGGAAGCAGGGACTTCCTCTGTGCGCCGCCCACTCCACTGAGAACAGTGGTAGACCCTCGGCCAGTACAGGCATGGGCAAACGCAGGTTTACAGTTGTGAGAGTGCGAGAGAGCGTTTATTCTTGTATTATTATTATTTGTTATTATGTTATTTTCCCCACAAACAACTGAAAACCTACTTTTGCCCAGCTGGTGCCTGTGCTCTGAGGGCAGAGTGAAAAGCACTCCAAACCCAGGGAGCAGAGGTTCATTCTGGTTTGTGTGTCATCAAATGTGAGGTGTCCTGGTCACGGCTGGGCCTCAGGGTCCCCTTTGTGGAAAATGGGGATGGTCACAACAGCAATCTCAAATCAGCCCTGCCCAGGAAGAGCCCGGGACAGTGTCCAGCTCAGTGTGGGTCGCCTCTGATCTTGGGACCTTGTGTCCCGAGGTTTCCTCTCCTAGCTGAGCTCTGCTTGTGCCCTGCTGAGCAGATCAGCCGTCCATCTGTAGGGCAGGGAGCGTGGGGCTCAGCATGCAGACTTCCTCTGGCCTTTGCAAAAACAACACACCAAAAATACTACAGACCACACTGTGCATCTGTGCAGCTGCCCTGAACCGCGGCAGGAAAGTGTGAGTCCCGTGTGACAGGCTCCTCTGTGCCTGGGCAGGATGTGGGGTACACAGCATCTGATGGGGCACCCAGCCCCACTGCAGGGCCCATGGGTCTGGCTCCCAGACAGCCCGCAGCCATGGCGAGGCCTCCTGGAAGGCTGGAGTGACCTCTGCCGGAGTGAACTCGGCCACAGTGGCTCATCCTTGAACCTGGGCGTGCGGAAGGCTCTGGGTTTGTCCTGACCGGGATACCCATGGAGGGTGGGAGTGCTTGTGTCCAATATCACACACTCCCTCCCCCTTCTCTGTTTCAACAGCTCTGCCTTGTCAACTAGAGAACCTGCATGAGGCCCTGGCCAGCGAGCGCAGTGGGTTGAAGCATCGTCCCCATGTGCCAAGGTTGTGGGTTTGATCCCCAGTTGGGGCACACACAAGAACACACAAGAAACAACGACCAACTGCATCAATTAGTGCAACAGCAAATTGATGTTTCTCTCGCTCCCTCTCTCTCTAAAAAAAAAGTCTGCATGCGCATCACCAAAGATTGCTCGTTGCTGCCCCAGCTGGTTAGGGGCTATGGAGCTGCAGATGGGCAACCTGAGGCCCCACGAAGGGAAGGGGTGGGCACGGTCCCCATGGTGCGGTCTGGCAGAGCCAGACCTAACCTGCTTTTTGGATTTCTGGGCAACAACACCACCATTAGGTAGTGGTTTTCAAATGTCCTTGAAACTGGACCTGCACTGAGGCGGAAAGTGGAGGCTGAAACGGAGCTCTCCCGGCCTCAGCGGGGCTGGGGGCCCAAGCCCGGCTGTGGGGCCTTTTCACCACCCCAGAGCTGGTTTGAAAACCAAAGCCCTTAACAGACCGCACCCACTGTCCGTGCTGGTGGCCCCAGAAGGATGCCAAGCCCTCTTCCTGCCTCTGTCCCACAGGGTGTCTCTGGAGACCTGAGGGGCCCAGTCAGGCAGCTCATTTGGAGCCACATCACTAAAGTGGGGCTGGCTCGTTCTCAGAGATTTCTCAGAAACAGCTTCTAAGAAACCTTCCAAAGAGTAGGTTTCGAAGATGGGGAGCAGCACTAGGGCACCCCTGGTGGCGGGAGGGAGGGGACACAAGAGGCAGGAGGACCCAAATACCGTCAGAGGCACGCAGCGGGGTACAGAAGGGAGGCTGACGGGGGAGTCAGCCCCTGGCGGGCGCCTAACCAATGAGGGGTGGGGGCCCCATGCTGGACCCCACCTGCACCACTTCCCTGCCCACCTTCCTACCACGAGGTCAAGGGCCCTACTTTCGAATCACCGAGAATCACACATCCTCTGAACTACCTGTAGATACATCCATGGAGTACGTCCTCTTTATAATCGGGGCAGAACGCAGTTCTCGTGTAGTGACTCGAGTCAGCAACTGGATGCATTTGAATACGGTAAAACCTCCATTACGGGGGCGGGGGGGGGGAGCCGCTGTAAACCAGAGCTTTCTGATGATTGGATGAACCTCCCTGACCTGAGCGCTGCCCGACCACGTGGGGTTACACTGGGTTTCCTTCTAAACCTGTTAGAAGTATGGGCTGCCTACCGTGTGTGACCTGGGTGCCCTAGGAGGCACGGGGAGACACACAATAGTCACCAAGTCACAGGCCCCCACATCAAGGTGGAGGGGGGACGATCATTTCAACACAGTTTAAGGCAGACAAAGCAAGGCAGTTAAGAGCACTGGTTCCAGAGCCAAAGAGAGCTGGGTTCAAATCCCAGCTCTGCCACTTACCCGCTGTGTGACCTCAGGGTGTGCCTTAACCTCTCTGAGCCTCCGTTTCTTCATCTGAAAAACAGAGAAAACAATGCTCATTCTTACCGCAGGGAGAGGGCGTGAAGGTCTAACCACGGTGTGCCTAGAGTGTGCTCTGCTCCGGCACACAGAGCCAATATTAAGGGCTCGTGTGGGGTGACAGAGCCGTGGAGCCGCTGGGCGAGGAGAGAACCCCTGCAGAGCACCGGGTGCGAGTTAGGGGACCTGAACGTCAGGCAGCTCCGAGCTGCCAACTGTTCAGGAAAGCCCTGCACTGCGTGACCTCTCGGACCACATCCTGCTCGAGACAAAAGATCAGAGGTCAGGACCGTGCACTCTAATTCTGAGATATTTCCTGCACCAGGCACGGAGTTAAGCCGTTAAACCTCACAGTAGGCCCCCAGGTAGCTCTGGCTTCCTGTGGGACAGAGGAAGAAACTGAGGTTCAGTGATGGGGGAGCCTAGCCGGGTCCCAGGGGTGCTGAGCGCCAGGGGGGCGGCTGGAAGCCTGCCAGTCAAAGCCCCTTCTGCAGCCCTGACAGAGGCCTGTGCAGGGGGCTGGTGGGAAGTCCAGAACCACAGGGGGTGGGGGCGGGGCCTGACTCTGGAATATTCTAATTGGCAGGAAACAGCAGCTGGGGATTAGGGAGGTGATATCCTTGGTTTAGCTTTCTTCCTGAATGCTGAGTGGGGGCCCACCTTAAGCCACAATGGCGGAAGACAATAATACCCTTGGTATTCACGGTACCCTGTGGACACACAACAGCTTCAGCCACACGCTGTCTAGGTCTTGTTACCTGTGAGGTGTGTAACTTGCCTTCCCCCAGGGGTGGGGCTGAAGAGAACTTCCTAAATGCTCAAGACGCCTGGGCTTCCCCCTCCCGCTCACCCAAGCCACTGCCCTCTGGGCGTCAATAATGGATGATGACCCGAGGCCCGAGGACGCTAACATTACACAGGGGCCAACGGGGCAGCCGAAGCCCAGGACGGGCCGGACCTGCCTCTGACTCTCTCGTGGAAATGACGTGTCAGGAGGGCTTAAAAAATCATAATACGGTTTAATTAAAAGTAATGCCTTTTCTCCAACAAGCAGCTTGTGTCATTTGCTCACTTTCTCCTGCCACCAACATCCGAAACACCTCACAGCAGGTGAGCCTCAGGGCCATGTACGCAGTGGCTAGGGGATGGCCAGCCTGTCACTCATGGCTAAGCGTCCCTCAGTGACTCACCCGCTGCAGCTGGGAGGGGCAGGGCTTGGTAACCAAGAGGTGCTGGGTGTGCCTTAGGTAGCAGGTTACCCCAGGGGTCGCCTCACCTGCAAAGGCAGGGTTCAGGTGTTCCTGTCCTCAGTCAGGCGGGGGCTCAGCGCAGTGGGGTCAGGCTACCTGGAAGGTGCCAGTCCCTATGGAGGGGACACTGTGGGATGGGCTTTTCTGGGCTAGGCCACCAATCCTCAGCCACTCTGGCTGTTTGCTGCTAGCAGCTCCTAGCTGGCCCCCGTCAGACAGGAGATGCCTCGCCTTGGAGGTGACCCCCTCCTTCGACCATGCCTACCCCAGGCAGCCCCCAGACGGTGACTGAGAGACCTGAGGCTGCACGAGGACTCTTTCCCTCAATGTGGAACCAGCCTTGTGGCAGATGTTCCAGGGTCCCCGTGGTCCAGCTGGGGGCGCGTCCTTGCGCCACACCTGCCCCGCCCCTGCCCTCCCCAGTCCCCTCCTCTGAGAGTCTCCCCAGGGCTCCACACCCCCAGATCCTGGCCTCTGGCTCTGCTGGGAGGAACGGAGAGCCCTGCTCGAGGCCAGCTGGAGCCGAGGCTCTCAGGAAGGGAAGTGCTCTCAAGCTCGGAGGGACTTCTCCAGAGCAGACAGGCTCCTCAAGCACCTGGCCCAGACTCTCAGCTTTAGAGCAAACAACCGGAAGAACAACCATTGGTCGGTCATCTAGCCAAGGCTCGCTGGGGCCCAGAACGTGTCAGGCCCTGATGGGGATGCTGGTGATACACGGTGACCACATCACACAAGCAGTAAACAACCTGCAGGACGGGGTGACAGTGAAGACAGCACTGGGGAGTGTCCAGCCAGGGCTGGGGGACCAAGTTCAGGGAGAGGGGTGAGTCAGCGTCACATCGCCAGGCAGCCCCGAGCTCGGACTCAGCCCGAAGGCCCGTGTGGGGGGAGCCTGCTGAGCCAACAGGACACTTTTACTGGATGAGGTCCGAGAGGAAAGCGGGGCCTCATCGTGTCACCCCAGGAGGACAGTGGCTTGTCGCCCAGCAAATTAGCAAGGGTGACAGATCCCTCACAATGTCCCTTTCTAGTGACTTCCTCTGGGCTAGGTCTGTCCTGGGGGAACCTGATGCATGCCTGTCCCCACTGGAGCTCCCAGGCCGAGACCCCCTTTCCCATTGGCTATTGCAGTGTCAGAGAGTAAACCCATCAGTGGCCTTTTGAACATCAGCCCACTTCCCCACTTCCCAGTGTGTTTCTCTGCACTCCCATGTGAAGGCTCCCCTATCAGGCGTGAGCCAGTGAAGACGCCACGGGCCCTCGTTGTTATCACACACCGAATGGCACGCAGGCTCCCAGAGGCGTGGGGAGTACCGGCCCAACATAACGACAGGTGAGTGGATGTAACGGCCACCCTCTGGTTCTTTCTTCCCACGTTCTCNCCATCAGTGGCCTTTTGAACATCAGCCCACTTCCCCACTTCCCAGTGTGTTTCTCTGCACTCCCATGTGAAGGCTCCCCTATCAGGCATGAGCCAGTGAAGACGCCATGGGCCCTCGTTGTTATCACACACCGAATGGCACGCAGGCTCCCAGAGGCGTGGGGAGTACCGGCCCAACATAACGACAGGTGAGTGGATGTAACGGCCACCCTCTGGTTCTTTCTTCCCACGTTCTCACACTGCGGGTTCATGTGAATAAAGAGCAACCTTTTTCAAAGAGATGAGAAGTGGCCGTGGCCACAGCAGACCGAGGGCGAAGAGAGAAAAACTTTAAACCTCCGGCATCGTCATCCAGCACCCGGACCCGGTCCCTTTGATTCACCGGCACATTCGGGCAGTAACATCCATCTCAGGGGTTTAAAAAGCTCAACATTTGGGAAATTCTCAGCAAGCCAAAGCTGACCCGGGGTGAAAACGAGAGGTTCCCTGGGTTTGGGGCTTTCCGTATAGGTACATGAGGAAGGAGGTGTGCATGCAGTGTGTGGTCCTTGTGAAAGCAGCAGAAGGGTGACTGTCCTCGCCAAACACCTACTGTGTGCCTGGCCCATTACACACAAGAGCTAACACTTACTAAGTACCTACAGAGGCCCTGTTTCAAACACTGTGTGGAGATTGAGCCAGTCGATCCTCCAAACAACCTTGTATTTGGTGCCCTTAGGGCCAGCCCCTGTGCAGGGGAGCCCAGAGAGGGGAAGTCACTTGTCCAAGGCTACACTGCAGGCAGAAGGCAGGGTCAGTACCTGAATCCAGGTTGCCAAGCAACCTTCAGGGCTGAAAGTGTTAGCTCAGCAAACGCAGGGACGGATCTCCCTGGGCAGCCGTCGCTTCCTGCCTACTGGTATGAGAGCCGTTTTCCGCAGATGGGCAGCGAGTCAGAATGCTGCCCTCGCCAAGCTCCCAGTCAGGCTTTTCAGTGGAGCCATTCCAGGGTCATTTCTGGCAGCATAGTGGCTACAGCGCCCCACAGTGGAGGGCCCAGAAGCCGCAGCCTGGCTGGACTCAGCCATTACAAGCCGTGTGACTCTGAGCAAGCCTCTTTCCTCCTCTGGGCTTCAGTTCCTCCTTGGGAAAAGGTGATGGTGAGGAGACCTTCAGGGCGGTGGGCAATACGCCCAGACTAAGCCACAAAGGGCCATGCTTCACATCCCCTGGGGTCACTACATCTCTGGCAATTTTTGACAAGTCCTCAAATCCTGAGCCTCAGTTTCCCAATCTGTCCAATGTTGCGCTAAATCAGAGGATATAAACACTGTAACCTCAGGAAACTCTTGCCTCATGGGATGTTTTGTCTCTGGTGTACTGCAATTGAAAAAAAATTAAATCAGCTATAACTTTTAAAAATCAGAAAACTTCACCAAAAATCTGCACTCCAGCTTCCCTTCATAAAGGAAGGAATGGTCCAGGGACCTTAGGCTCACATTCCCCAGGGACTGAGCAGTAGTCATCTCCTTTTGTCAGAACCTAGTGAGCTTTCCAGTTTGCCACAGGCCCCACTACTCCCTATTGCCTTACCCAAACCTCTTTATCCATTGATATTCCTCATGCAGCCCCTGTGGGCATAGGAAACTGTGACTCCTGGATTGGAAGTTCTTAAAGTCTCCTCTGCTCCTGTTCCCCATGACTTGCCAGATGTTACTCACATGCCACTAGACACTGACCTGCCATCCCCCAGGATAGATAGTAAAGGGCCGCCAACTTGAGGCTGGGTCCCCTGGAGCTGCTTCCCATTGCCCAGCTGAAGGGAGAGGCCCTGCCTCCACCAGAACTCCAACTGCCTGGACAGTGGAAAGATGATAGGCCCCAAAATGCAGCCAACAGCCATCAGGCCACACAGAGCTCTTGGCCACTGAAGCCTCCTATAATTACCTGCAGTGTGTAATCAAGTCCCATTGAGAAACCTTAGAAAGGACTCAGCAAGGGGAACTTTTTCCTGGGTAATTTCCTGATCATAGAATTTCAGGGTTGGAAGGCATCTAGGCCAACCCATCATTTGACACTTAACTCTCCTCCGGTGAGGCTAACACGATGTGTTCAAGGTCTGTTTGCCCAGCACTGCCGGGGGCTGAAAACAGAAGGAAGTGCGGTAGGCAGCCCCACCCTGGGGTCCTCCCACACTGTGGAGGCCAGCCAGGCAAGCAGATAATGACCAAGCAGGACTGCAAGGGCCCTACCTCCGGACGGCCACCACTGCTCAGCCTTACGACGTGCCAGCACTGCATAAATGATCTCACCTAATTCTCAAGTTTCCTCCCTGACTGGCAGGTGAGACTCTGAGGCCCAGAGGGTGAAGGCCCCCAGTAGAAGTGGCACCGCCTATGGGTGCTGGAGCAGGCTGGATCCCAGCGAGGTGAGATGTCACGGCCAGGTCTGCCATCGCGACCTTAGCCTGCTATTCTAGATGGGCGGCCGGGGGAGCAGAGAAAGGCAAGCAAAAGAGAGTGAACCGGGAAGTGGAGGCGGGACCAGACTGAGGCTGGTGGGGACACAGAGGACTGGGTCCTTATCAGAAATTGGGGAAATGAAAATAAAAACAGGATGAGACATCGCTTGACACCTATTAGCCTGGCATAAATGCACAGGCCCTGGGACGCTAGGTGTTGGGTGATTGCGCAGACACAGAAGCTCACACCCTGTTAACAGGACAGGGGACTAGTCAGCAGCTCTTGGGAACCACCTGGCAGTATTGGGACAAATTGCACAGAGGCACACTCCATGCCTGTAGAGGGCAGGACTAATAAAATGGCCTTGGTCCAGTCAAGACAGCACAAACCATATAAAACAAAGTGGAGTCGCTCGTGTCAACCAAGATGGCTGCCAGCGGCCATGACTCTGGCTCAAGAGGGAAACTACCTAAGTCAGAGCAGACACACCTCTGGCAGGAGACATGCCTAAGATACCTGCACACGTGATCAGGACAGGTCTGCAGAGCGGGACCACCACAGATAGGCCCCAGGGGAGAGTCCCCACTTGGCATCAGGGGGCCGAGACACTTACCAAGAGACCCAGAAGGGTGGAGTGCAGCACCGTCACGGGTGTAACTTAGGCAGCTCCAGACCACTGCTGAGACAGCCGAGCCCCACACCAGAGTGCTGCTCCACGCCACGCTGAGGTCCCCCGGCATCGGCTGCGGGAGGCTCTGCCCTGCTGGACTGAGGACTTCACCTGCTGTGCTGCCCACCTGACTCCAGAGATCCCTCTCTGCAAGAAACTGACGGCTCCCTTGCTCACCCCGCTGTCTCCCAGACCCACAGAGACTCTGGGACCAGGTTCGTCACCCGCCATTGATTGCTGTGTGCCTATGTTACCCTCATCTAAGACTGTCAGAGTGTGAGTAGGGTACTAATGTGTGTTGATGGTCTACTCTGAGTGAACCTGCATTCAGTAAAAGCTGAGTGCTCAGCACAGTTACTGTGTGTGACTTTGGTCTCTTCCTTGGTGCCGGGCTGCTCAGCAGGCAGCTCACCGAGCACTTGCCCCACTGACTTTATCATAAAGAGACGCCCGAGACAACGCCCCAGCAATTCCTCTCTCGGGCGATCGCTGCAGCCCTCCAAAGGGCCAAGGAGAGTGTCAAACACACTCCACGATGCTCTCTTACATGTTAAAGATAGAAATATTCTGGGTCACAGAGAGTTTTTTAAACAACACATGAGGAACCGTTGCGGTGACAGTGACAGGTAGTGAGGGTCAGGAAACATGTGGGACCTTAGGACAGTCCCCTTGTCCGTAGGGTAGCCTGGGGGGTGGCTGGGATCACGTGGCAGGCACACACCAAGAACCGAGCCAATCAGTGGGGTCCGGTGCTGGAACGTCTAACAGTCACACCTCTTTATGTTCCACCCACTCTCCAGTCACTCACTCAGCATATATTTGCTGGAAGCCTGCTATGGGCAGGGTCCTGCACCAGACGGCAGGGCTACAGCTGGGAGGGAAGTGGGGGAAGGCGGCTTAACCCCCAGGCTGCACAGAGGACGAGCACAGAAGTTCACGTACAACGGGCAGGACGTCCGCAGACAAAGCACAGGGACAGTGGAAGAGGGCAGCATGTGGCTGTGCCTTCTGCACGAGGAACCGCCGGAGGTGGCCACCCGTGCCAGCATTGCGACACCTCCACGCCTGGTCACATCTGTCCTCCCTGCCCCGCTAGTCTGGCCAGGTTCAAGTGAGGCCCCCATGCTAGATCATCGGGACTCTTCCAGCTCCTTCAAAGGCACCAAGAAAAGATGTTGAGAACAAAATAGAAACAGACTCCTAGACACTGAGGACAGACTGGCAGCTGTCAGAGGGGAGGGGGACGGTGGAGTTGAGTGAAAATATGAAGGGGTTAAGCAAAAACCAAAACCAAGTAACACCCCTCATCGACACAAAGTGTGGTGATTACCAGAGGGACGGGGGGGTGCGAGGGGGTGAAAGGCAGTAAAGGGGGATAAACGGTGATGGGGGAGGCTTGACTTGGGGTGATGAACACACTGCGATACACAGACGATGTGTTAAAGAAAGGGACACGTGAAACCTGTATAATTGTATTCCCCAATGTCACCCCAGTAAGTTCAATAAAAATGTTTAAGAAAAACAAAAGATGTTGAGTCTGAGCCACCTGGTCCCCTTCTTCTGAGTGCGAACCCCTTTGGGCAGAAACAGGGGCCTTCGGGAAAGGCAGCTTTGTTCCAGCCAGGCCCACCCCCACCCAGCCCCACCCCACCCCCCAGCCCGGCACCCCCTCCCGAGCTATTACCAAAGGCCAGTCCTGCGCCCAAAGCCCCCAGAAGGGCTCTGCCTCACCCAGTCACCCCCCTTCCGGGACTCCCTCCCAGAGCAGCTCAGCACACAGACAGACACACAGACACGCAGACAGGGTGCCGCCCAAGGAGGTTTATCAGGGTTTATAGCAAAACGCCAGAGGGCGCCCGCCCGCCCCGCCGTAAGGAAATCATTAAGCGCATTGTCGTGCGTTCAAATACCAGTTATGTGTCAGAAAAGTCTGCCTCGTTAGTAACGCTCGTGAAGAATAACACAGGAAGACGCCTGCTGTTCTGCTGACTCGCACCAAACAAGGCAATAACCCCACATCAGAAGCACAGTTCTAGCAAAATAGGAACGGAGCACAGAGGCAGGAAACACTCTAAAACGCTAAGATAAGGACTTCCTGGGAGGGGTGTTTATGTGGGACTCCACCTCCCACTCCCAACCCCCCGCCCCGCCCTGGCTCTTCACACTTTTCTTTTCAGTGGTCATGGCTACTTTTCTGATCAGAAAATAAAACTACCATTCAAAAAACCAAAAAAATAGTGGCGCCTCCAAAACCTCGTCCAGCCGTCTCCCAAGGGCTGTTTAGTGAGACAGCCTCTCGGGACTTGGGCTTCCAACTCCAGAGGCTTCGGCCCGGAGCAGAGAAGGAGCGGTGGAGAAGGAGCGGTGGAGAGCAACCCAGAACACCAGCGACGGGACCAAGGAAGAGGAAGTGTGAGGGTGCAGACGCAGCGAGTTTTAAAAACTTCAAAACAGAAACACGGCTTCCCAGGGACGAGGGCTTGGGAACACAGTCCCCGGATTCGGGGCCTCCCTGGGGCCCCACTCAGCCCTGCGTTTCCCTCTCCAACCCCCAACTGAAAAGCCAGCAGGGCAATGGTGCTCTCGGCCAGGAGCCCAGCTAGGTCCTTGCTTGACTTCCAAAGCACTGTCACCGGTTCATCGTGGCTGGAGCTCCTTGCACTGTCCCTGCAGGGACAGGCCACAGTGTCATATGCATTGTATGTCACAGCTGAGAGAGGTTAACCAACCTGCCTGGGGCTTGGAGCAGTTAACCAACTTGTGTGAGGCAAGGTCCGGGACAGAGCAGGAAACAGGACTCGGGCCTTCTGATCTGCACCACCCCCAACCTGGGAGGAGTTCACCCCCCACCACAGCTGGGCAACCAGCCCGGTGCCAGCATGCAGGAAACCTGGGTTCAAACCCCAGCAGAGGCACTCGGGGACTGTGGGGTCTTGGGAGTTGTTAACCCCAGCAGAGGCACTCGGGGACTGTGGGGTCTTGGGAGTTAACCCCAGCAACCCAGGTTTCATTGGTAAACTGGAGACAAACCTAACACTGACCTGCGTGGGGACACAGGGAGCTCTGGCACTTGGCTAGCGCATAACAAATACTATTACTGTTGGTGGCGGTCCCCTCCGTGCCCCCTGATGTGACCCCAAGGCACTGTCTCCCTCCTCCCACCCTCACAGGGCAAGGACAGGGTCTCCTTGTGTCTGTCCCCAGCCCGGGGGCGTGGAGAAGGTGCTGGGAGGAGAGAGTTGGAGGGAAGAGACCAGGATGGAATCTCAAGAGGACAGTCAACTGCGCGTAGACATTTGGTGGCGTGTTTCCAAACTCTGCTTTCTGGCTTAAAGGAGCTGCTTTCTGGCCAGCAGCGCTCAGTCAGGTCTAATTCCAAACAGATGGGTCTGTGCCCTGCCCCCACCTGGCTCCCTGCTCCCCCCCTGCTTCAGGGGCCCCAGAAAGCAGCAGGGGCCTCCCGGGCGCAGGGAGGGTGGGGGAAGGACCAAGCTGGAGGGAGGCTTCGAGGCCTCCCGGGGAGGGCGGGGCTCAGCACTTCCTGGTGCAGGGGCGGCTCGGTCCTCCCAACCCCACAGAGCCCAGATCGTGAGGTCTATTTGGTGTCCTCTGAGAAAAACAGGCAGACCCAGCCCTGCCCCGGTGCACGCCTCTGTCACAGTCCGTGGTCACATGGGAACAAACACACTGATGCCGCTGCTCCCGCCACCGACAGACAGTAAGCCCAGTGGTTAAGCATGGGGACTCAAAGCCAAACTGCCCAAGTCTGAATCCCGCTCTGCCTAATCTTTGCTGGGCACCCCTGGGCAAGTTTCTTAGCCTCTCTGAGCCATTTTCCCCTCCTCTGTTAAGTGGGGATGGGGACAGGGACGGGACAGCAGTGCTATAACTAGCACCACCCTCAAAGGGACATTTCGAGGGGGGTCAGAAGTTGATGTAAAGCACCGGAAGAGCCCTGTCACGGGTGGAGATCAGCGTGGCCGGCCACCTGCCCTGGCCTGGGCCCACTCTCACCGACTCCCAGGACCTCCTCACAGGCCTGCCACAGGGTGGGCCCTCTCCCCAGGCAAGAGGTCATGAGCACTGGAAATATATCTCTTTGTAATGGTGACTGAGTGAGTTAGTATCTTCCCAATGTGATATGGAAATCTGAAACACAGAGAGGTCAGCTTGTCCAAAGCCGCCCAGCTCGGCAGTGGCCGAGCCACCACACCCCCCACCCACAGCGAGTCGGAACGCTGGCCTGGGCTCCCTGCAGCCTGCATCTCGGCGGACGCCAGAGCCTAGGACCCGGGGAGTCCCCCACTTGGCAGACACGACGACTCCCCCAGCCCTGGAGTCTACTGGGCACTTACAACCCCCACCCCTCCGTTATTAGCCCCTGTCCCAAAACTCACTCCCCAGCCAGCACCCAAGATCTGGGCTCCTGCAGATGGTTCTAGATCAAGAGGCAGGAAGATGAAGAGCCGATGAAGACTTTCAAAGCTCTCCAACCACCCAGAGCCACCAACTCCAAGTGGAGGCCTCATTAAAGGGCTTGACTAATTGTATAGTTTGTTTCAAGCAGCTAATGTCTTCCTTTCCATCCAGACGTCTGTCTCCATACAAAACGCACCCATACAAAGAGGCCAGGGGCTAATTGATGTGGGCTCCTGAGATACAATTGCCTATCAGAGAGAAACAGAGAGAGTGCTGGGACTTTCAGGCAACAGAGAAACCGCTGTCTAACCCTGCAATTACAGGGCAAGGAGAAAAAAGCGAGTTGCCCCGGCGCCCGGGGTGGAAACAGCCAGGCCTGTTTTCCTGGACTCGCAATGCGGTGCAAGATGAGGTCAGAGTGGCCACTCACAAGAGGGACAGCTGGACGGAGTTCGCTGCAGACAGGAGTGGGTGGGGTCCACTCAGGCTCCCTGGAGCAGAGTGGGGAGGGGACCAGGGGGTGGGGACCAGTGGGGGGAGTGCCTGAGGAAGCGGGGACGGGAAGCCAGTTTGCGGACCACCACGAGCATGGGCCCACGGGTTCATCACTGCATAGCCCTCACAACGAACCAGGGAAAGCCATTCAGCTGAGTCAGGCCTTACAGCCCAGCTGCCAGAGGAGATACCAGAGGGTCAGGAGGTGGGACTCGCCCAAGCCCACCTGAGATCTGACCCTTGCACACAGATCTGGCCGACTGCAGGACCCGGTCAATCCCCCACGTTGTCACCTCCTGGAGAAGGGGCTGCTTCTTAACACGGGGTAAGGTGAAAGGCTGTGTTTTCTCTGGGTGGGAGGCGGGGCCTTGCCTGCAGGCTCCGAGCCAAAGGAGGGGTGTGGTCTGTGGGCGAAGCGCTGGGTGAGGAACAGAACCACCCAACTTCAAATCTTGCCTCTACTCCGAATGCTGCGTGATCTTGGGCAAGTCACTGCCCTTCTCTGTGCAACACCCTCAGCTGGAGGAAGGGGCAGGGTGGGGGAGCTTGATCCACCCCGGTCCCCTCGAGCTTCAAGTCCTGTTTGTTGCATGTTAGCTTGGCACAGGGCCATGAACGGCCCTGGGGTCGAACTGTAGGGTTCACATCCCGAATGCCCAGAAACGACAGCCCTGGAGGAGGAGACTGGGTTTACCACCCAGGGACCCCAGACGGTCCACCCAGCCCGCCTCCAGCACTGGGTGCTTGGAGGGGAAGGGCAGTGTCTTGCCCAGATCACTGGCTCAGAGGCTCACTAATTCACCCCGTGTCCTGGTGGCCTCCCCGGCGGTGTCGGGCACGGTGCTAGTCACTGAGTTTTACTGCCATGTGATCACACCCTGCCATTGAGGAATTTATGACCAGGAGCTACATTTGTGCACAATGGCAGGACTGAGCAGTCACCCCAGAGGGAGATGACGTGGGCCACAGACTGGGGAAGGCCGACAAGGTGGCCTTCACAGTAACAGCCCGCCGCCCTGCTCTAGGCTGCGAGGGCCCTGCGGGCAGGGCCACATGAAGCCCTCTGGTGCACCGGACCCTCCTGGACGATTGTGGTGAGAAGGGAACATGCCACCAAGAAAAGCGCCAGTGCTGAAGGACACAGGGCCCAGGGACAGTCTCCCCAGGAGGTGGCTCTGGAGTTGAGTTTGTAAGGGCCAGCAGACGACTTGCTGGATAAAGAAACAGGGGAAGGGCACTCTTGGCCTAGGGACAGCCTGTGCATGGACACAGGGCCCCTGCAAGTTCTGTGCAGGTGGCACAGGGCAGGTAGAGGGCACATGCACGTGCCACGGAGCTTTGAGGGGGCACTGCACAGTCTAGGCAGCAAAAGCTTCTGGGGCAAACTTCGTGGGGGCGGGGCTCCTCACCCTGACCAGGCCCAGCAGCGGGGGCACCACTGCTGCGGTACAGAAAGTGACACACATGGGATCCCGGCTGCCGTGGCCTAGGGGACCCTGCCCTTGCCCTTGCCCTTGCCACGCGGGATTCAGCATGTACCTCAGGAATCTGGCAGGTGAATGCCAGGCGATGTGCTGAATGCTAGGGAGGGGCAGCAAGCACAGAGCGGTCCGATACAGGAGAAAGGTCAGTCCCCAAGGAGACAGGACGAAAAGTGTCCTGTAGAAGAGCCCACGTGGTGCTCCTGCAAAGGGAAGGAGGCCGCAGGCTCAGGACCAGCCAGAGGCACCACTGGGCAGATGGGGGCAATGGGAGACCCAGGCAGGTCTCAGCCTGGCAGGTGAGCTAAGCTCCCCCTGGAGTTGGGAATGCGAGGCCAGAGGTCACTGGGGGACATCCGGGGCTCCCAGAGGAGAAGGTCCAGGCCCAGGGAGGGGAGTAAGGGTGCTTGCCCTGAGGGGCAAGGCTGCGGAATAGGAAGAACTCAGGGAGGCAGCCACAGGGGTCCTGGAGGCTGCAGTGTCTCCCAAGTGCCAAGGAGACCCTGCCGGAGGCCCCGCCCTCCTTGCCCACTGGCCCACCAGCCCATCACTCTCTCTGCAGGGCCTCTGAATGGTCTGCTGCTCCAACCCACCAGGTTTGCTGCTTCCACAGGAGGGCTTGGCCATGGCTGTCCCCACAGGCACCCATGAGGGTCATGCCCTCAAGTCCTCCAGGCCTCTGCATGCCTGTCTTCTCAGAGTGGCTGGCCCCAGTCACCCTTGTGGCACTCACAAACCCTGCCCCGCCTCCCCGGCCCCGTCTCTCAGCGCTTCTCTTCCTACACACAAGTCCCTGGATCTGCCCCTTACTCTGAAGATTATCAGAAACCACCCCCCACCACACTGTAGGGTTCACGAGGGGCTGCCCGTTGTTAGTTATGGAAGCTCCCCAGCTCTCTGAACCCCGCCTGGCACGGGGAGGCACCCCAATCTACATCTGAATCCACGAATAAGCCAAGTGGGGAGTGGCGCAGTGAATGGGGACCTTCTGTCTTCCAGGTGACTGTGTCCCATGCAGGACCTGCCACGCAGGAAGCAGGTGACAGAGGGGCCGGCCCTCCGGAAAGAGACCTCCTGGCCCCTTGGGCACCTCCGGTGCCTCGGTGACAGTCCAAGCCAACTCTGATCTTCTGTTCTTGAGCCTCTCTGTATTTTCAAAGGCTGAGGGGAAGCAAATGCCTTCGTGCAGCTCCACTGAGAGCTTCCTGACAAAAAGCATTTCAGGAAACGCCACTGCAGCGTGAGGTGGGCCCTGCCCGGCACCCAGGCCTGCCTCCTGGAACAGCCTGGGGTGGCGGCACCCCGCACCCTGGGCTCCTTCTCTGATTTCCTCCCGGAGGCCAGATGTGCGGAGTCCGGGGGTTAAAAGAGGGCAGTCGCCTCAGCAGCAGAGAGAGCAAGAGAAAATGAGGTTCGCAGTCAGGAGGTGGCATCAAGCCCTTGGTGGGGCTCCAGGGAAGCAAGAAGGGGCACAGAGGGTGGCGAGCCCCGAGGCCTCCACAGCCCTCTCCTCTGGGCGCAGGTGTTTAATGGGGTCATGCTCCGTGAGGCGATCGGCCAGCCCCACCCGCTGCATGAGGAGGGGGGGCTCCTGGAATCTCAAGATCCTCGTTTGTGCTGGAGGAATAGATGTTCCCCCAGAGTATCGGTTCTTACAGTGTCACGAGGAAAAGAATTTCCAGAGACCTGCACGGGAGGTTGGGGTCTGGCGGTGACCTTAGCTGACGATATAAAACTAGGGGGTCCCCTCCTGCCTCTCCCGTATCCCACCTCCATCCACGCTGCCACGGAAAATCCACGCTCCTGACCGACACCAGGGCCCCTGCCCAGCTCGGCTGGGCTCCTGGTGAAGCGCAGCCAGGCCAGCATGCAGCGAGCCGTGCGTGTTTCCCTCTGCAGCCCACGGCCGAGCCGCGGTATTCAGGCTCCCTCCTGGAGCCTGCATGGGGGGGTCCCCATGGCCGTGGGCCACGTGGCTGCTAGGGTCACAGGCCTATGGAGAGGGGACGCAGATGAGAGAGAGAGAGAAGGAGAGCGAGAGCACTTCTTTGTTCCCCTCGGATTGTATTAGCTGGGAAAAGACTAGAAGCTTTTTCAAAATGACCAATCAGCTTTCCGAGTCTTCGTGGGCTTTGGATGGGTTCACGCCCCCTGGTTACACTGACAGCCCTCCGTGGCCCAGCCCCTCCTCCCGCGCCCCCACCAATCCGGTACTGGGGAGGAAGGGCTGAGTGTTCATCCCCCTGGCTGAGTGATGCGATGCTGTGGTCCCCGGCATGTACAGCTGCAGCTCCCTGGCTAGACGATCAGGCTTGTGCCCCCCAGCGTATCAACTCGACGTCGAATTCCCTTTGCTCCTCGTTCTGTTATGACCAATTAGCTAAACGCGGACAGGAACAGACTTGAGGGGAGCCTCTGGCTCTGGTGCCTCCTAGACATGGCTGCAAGGGGCCCTTCCTGCACCGCGAGACAAGCCGTCCCCAAATCCACCCCTCCTGCCCCCAGCGCCTGCCCTCTTCCTCTTTCACTGAGGGCCNTCACACCCCCTGGTTACACTGACAGCCCTCCGTGGCCCAGCCCCTCCTCCCGCGCCCCCACCAATCCGGTACTGGGGAGGAAGGGCCGAGTGTTCATCCCCCTGGCTGAGTGATGCGATGCTGTGGTCCCCGGCATGCACAGCTGCAGCTCCCTGGCTAGATGATCAGGCTTGTGCCCCCCAGTGTATCAACTCGACGTCGAATTCCCTTTGCTCCTCGTTCTGTTATGACCAATTAGCTAAACGCGGACAGGAACAGACTTGAGGGGAGCCTCTGGCTCTGGTGCCTCCTAGACATGGCTGCAAGGGGCCCTTCCTGCACCGCGAGACAAGCCGTCCCCAAATCCACCCCTCCTGCCCCCAGCGCCTGCCCTCTTCCTCTTTCACTGAGGGCCGATCCCCCAGCCCAGAGGGAATTTTTACTGCCTGTGAGCAAGTGTTTGCGTGCAGAACATTGAGCAACACGGTGACGTTGCTCGGGACATTGCACACAGGACCTCGTCTGCCAAATGGACGTCCAATCAGATGGCTTTGGTTCGCCCGTGCCCCTCCTCCTCCTCCCCACAGTCCAGACCAGAACGGACAGTTGGCTCTTCCGCAGGGCCTGCTCTCGTAGCTTAGCCTGAGGCACGCAGACCTATGAACAGTCGGTGCCCCCGCAGCTCCCAGGCTGAGCTGTGAGCCATGCCAAGGTGGCCTCAGGCAGGGAAACCCCCCCCCGTTTTCAGTTCCCCAAAAGCTGGCGACAGCTCACAGGAAGGATGGAAGCCTGGCTGAGGCATGAGGGGGCTGAAAAAGAGAGAAATGATCCCCAAGGGGGCCAGGCGTGTGTCCACCCAGCAGAGTGGTCAGCCAGCTGCCCGCCATGTTTATCAACCCAGCCACCGGGGCTGGCTAAGATGAGTGGACAGTGCCCACCTTCCTACACCCGCCCTTGGTTCTGGAGGTGCAACGGTGCACCTGGCACAGGTGGGTTTTCACTAAGCCCATGAAGAAGGAAGGCATCACACGCCCCTGTTCGCCAAGGGGCTCCCAGTCTGACAGGGGACACAGACCCCACACAGGCCTCCGGGGCCAGCGGTGTGGCCGAGACACACGCCGGGTGTGTGGGGGAGGCTGCTGGAGGGCGGGGCGCCATGTGGGCAAGGAATTCCGGAAGAGGTGACCCCTGAGTGCAGTTCTGAAGGATGGTTCACGCCGGAAGGTAAGGAGGAGGGCGTCACTCGATTGAAAGTGCACGTTTGTGTTTGCAGGGACACGGGAGACAGCTGCACCACAGTCACGGCCACCCCTCTACGTCCGCGCATTTGCAGCGTCAGCCCCTGCCAACGAGCTCTTTGGGTTACGATGGAAGGGCCCGAGTTAGGCTTTTATCGCCAAGGCGCCCACTGCAAAGACTCCCATCTGGAGGAAACACAGCGGCAGCTACAAAGCGGGACGGGCCACCGGGCCGCCCCACCCAGGAAGTCCCCTGCAGAAAGCCTTGGTTTGGTGACCCTGAGAATGACTCCCCTTCTCCCCTCCCATGCCCTCCTTCCCCTCTTCTGCTTCACATTCGCCAAAAGTGAAACCATAGGGACCCCACTTTCCCTCTCTCTATTTGTGACCTCACTTGGGTAATAAATCTCAGGGGGCTCTTTCTTCCAAAGTCCCTGATGGTTATTTCTGAGGTTCAGCTTACAATCATACTAAGAGCCACAAGGGCTGGCCCGGCCGCAGCACTGACTCTGGCTGCGGAACGTCCGTGGGGTCACTCGTGGTCCCGGCCCCCGTGGGGCCCTGGCAGCCCCAGCAGCGAGCTGCATGGACCGCACTAGCCATCAGGGACTAAGCATCTCTGCATCTATGAACGGACTGAACCCTCACAATAGCCCTGCGGTTGGGGCATTGCCATCTCTTCTGTCCGTCTGGCAGGGGAAGAGGGCTGAAGTGGCTTGTCCAGGATGGCACAGAGAGTGACTTGAACTCAGATCAACTGTCTTCAGAGCCCGTGCCCTTAACGTTACTCGCAGAGGGACCCTGGGGATTTACAGCAGGCAGGCTGGGGCCAGGAGAGCGGCAGCAAGGCCCCGGTCACATCGAGCTTTGTCCGTCCGACTGTGGAATTTGGACTCTGTCCCAGAGCCATGAGTGACATAACCCTGGGAGGTGGACAAATGCAACTGGGCAGGTCACAAATAGAGGTGGGGGGAGAAGTGGGGTCCCTACACAATGAAGGTTATTAGTAAAAGCCCACATGTTTATCAGCCAGGTGTGAGCAAAACTTGGTGTTTTGAGGCTGACTCAATCTGTGGGTTTGGCTTCTAGAAGCACAAGGGAAATTTCCACACCCCCGGGGCGCCCCCGTATCTGTGACGCTAGTCTTGCCGAGGCCCCGAGGCCCAGCCGCTGCAGCTTCCCCAGAGTCTCCATCCTTCGTGGAAGCAACATCTCTGCGGTAGGCAGACCTGCTCTCTGACCTAGCGGCAGCAGCGGGCAGGGGGCCCACCACAGAGTGGCTCGGCCACAAATGACACACCTGGTGTCACATCTTCAATTTCGTCAGCATTCACTGTGGACCTGGCACAGCGCCCCAGTCTTTGAGGAGTTGTTCATTGAATCCGGAGGAGCTCCGCAGGTGGCCACGAGGACTGTCTCCTTTCTTACAGATGGGAACTGACTCAACCTGAGAGCTGGAGAGAAGCAGTTGGGGTGCGTGCCCACATGGTCACACCAGGGCCCATCCTCTTGAACCCCCTACAGGTGTGGGGTCCATCTCCCCTGGCCGGTGGGACTGGCCCCACTGTATCAATGGGGTGAAGGACACACCACGGGCAAGCGGAGAGCCACCCAGAAGCCCGTTCTGAAGAATCCAGGGCCCTGGCTCCTTCCCCCGCAGCAGCCCAGCTGTAAAGCAGGGCTGGATCTCGGAGCATCCCAGAGGGCTGAGCCTTCAGGCGCCGGACCCTTGCAGAAGGTGGTAACGAGGCAGGTGCACCTGCAGAGCCTACTGCCGACAGCTACGAAGAGCCTGCACCCAGGGTCTGTGGGGGCCCTTGTCCGCTTTGCAAATGAAGCCACGGGTATAGGGAGGGACAGGGTCTAAGGGTACCGTCCCGCGCTGGGACCAAGCAGGGCTGCTGAAAGACCTGTCGGAGCGACGCAGAGGGAGGGGGCTGGACTGTGATCTGCAGGAAGACAGGGACCGCGTGCCGTTTGCAGCCGTTGCCCCAGGATCAGGCATGTAACCAGCACTCAGTAAAAACCGGCCGCACGGATGCGGGCACCGACGAGCCCCCCTAACTCTCCGGGAGAGGGCACAGAGGTGAGAGGGAGTTCAAGTGCTGTTGACACACTGGGACAGTTAACACTTGGTCTTATTTTCCATCGATTCCACCTTTGCACCTAATAACCAAAGCATTTCAAAGTGCTGGTAAAAACTCTTGGTTACCCAAGGTGTTTCCAATATGTTGCTATTTAAAAAAAAAGGTAGACAACACGCCATGTTCTGCTTCTCCACTTACTATTATTAGCTGTGCATTGCAGGTAAGTTACTTAACCACTCTGTGCTTCAGCTCCATCATCACCAGTGAAACAGGGAGAGTGACAGCACAGTGTGCCCCCAGGGGGGCTGTGGGGGCTAAACCGGCCCACGTTTGGGGGCCGTTAGTGTCCAACACAGAGTCAGCCCTCACAAGAGCTGGCAGGCACTTCACCAGCACCTACTCTCCCAACATTCAGGCGCGTCTGTCCAAAGCAGCCCCAGAAGTGGACATGTAAGGTCAGCCACCAATCCTATTGGATTAGGGCTATGTTAATTAATAAACAAACAAACAAATGCTAAGAAGAAAAAGGTCTAGTCCTGATTCATCAGCCCAGGAACAAGGGCTCAGAGGACGCAGAGGGTAAATCCCCCACTAAGGACTAACAAGAAGTCCCATTGCCAGGCTTTCTGCGACAGGTCTGTCTAGTAACCAACCCCCAGTTCCAGCAACCGGAGCTCTTTCTCAAAGGCTCTCAGCGTCGGAAATTCCACCACCTCTCTCTGGGGCCAGTTTTCACTCCAAATTGCCAGGAAGTCCTCTTATCTCATCGGAATGCCTTGGCCCCCCGCTGCTTCTGGGCCAGCTGATAGCGTGTATTTGGGGGAGGAAATGCCTGAGTTTTAAGGGAAAGGGTCCGTGGCTGTGACTCTCCCAGCCTGGGAGGAGCACAGGGACAAAACCAGCCTGCCCCTCCCCCCTGTCCTTTGCGAGGCAAACCCCACTCCCCGCCCTGTTCCCCTTCACCCCTCACTGGGTCGCTCTTCTCAGCACGGTGACTGGGCTCCACGAACGTGCCCTGGGCCACGGCACCTAAACCGTGTTCCCCAGCCCTTGCCTGGCCCCGACCCTGCCCGATGCCCATAGACGTCTGCTTTTCAGCTTCCCCTCAATCTGTTCCCCTCCCTGACTCCTTGCTGGAGTGGGAACTCCAGGGGTCTTTGCCTGGAACACAGCTGGGCACTGGGAAAGAACTCAGAAGTATGGGTTGGTGCGTGAAAGAAACCAGCAGGCATCAGCACACTCTGCGTCTGTCCCGCTGGGGACCGGGGACGCATGGGAGTTCCAGTGGAGGCCTGGGCCGCGTGGGGCCGGCTGAGCTCGCCCCTTCTGAGAGGGGACAAGGCCGGGTCCTCGAGGCTTTGTTCCAGGGGTTCGTTGAAAGGAAGGGAGTGAATCCTTCCCATTTCTACCACCTCGATTCCCCCCATTCCACCTCCTTCCAAGAACGCCACCCTTAGCTCATTTTCTTCCCCTCCTGTTTATCTCCCCAGCCATATGCCTCTGGCTGCCTGCGACTGGGGAGGGCTTAAGCTCGTATCTACCCATTTGTATACATAAAACCAAGAAATCCCAAGGCCCAAGTGCCTTCGTTTCTACATGGACTCACATGTGGAGACCATAGGTCGGCTGCCCAAAGACGTTTTAAAAGTAATTGCATTTTTACAGGGAGGTAGGTAGATAGAGGTCTTCGCCAATAATCACGTACAATAGAAACCCCTCCCCCCCACCCCACAACCCTCCTTCTCCCACAGTGGATGCAGTTATGCCCAAGCCGAGTTAGGCACCCCAGCAACTCCGCCGCCGGCCCTGCCGTGGTCGCCACGGGCCACCTGTGGCTACTCGCACTTGAAAACTGGGAAGTGCGACTGGGAACTCAGTTTTTAATTTTACTCCACTTTCATGAATCAAAATAGAAACAGCCACACGTGAGTTGCTGCCACAGGTGGGCAGCTCGGCTCTGGGCCAGGGGCTGGCCCACATCTCTGTCAGGGACAGACTGTGAATATTTCAGGCTCTGCGTGCACACGGTGTCTGTCACGACCGCCGTAGTGTGCGGCTGTGCGGCAGGCAGGCCTGAACGGCGAGCTTGGCTGGGCGCCGCGAGAACTTTATTGACAAAAAATGTCCAGGCCACATTCGTCCTGTGGGCCACAGCTGTTGGCTGACTCTCACTCCAGGACACCCCGGGCCCCTTGGGGAGGCCCGGCAGGCACTTGTCAGGGAAGGATGATCCCTGTGCAGGATTTTCCTGACCGGTTTTCACGAGAGTCCCAGTTTCCTTTTCAGAAAAAGAGAGAGAGGTGGCCTGACCCTCGGAGAGGCCTGTGCTCCGCCCGGAGGGAGAATGCATTCCCTCTTCGTGGACTATCCCGGGAGAACAGGCCACGCTACAGAGAGACTGAGAGGGAGGGGTACACAACCCTTCTTCCCACCCAGCATAATCCAAGGAAGGAACCAGAAAAGGTAACACCTGTCACTCCTGCAGAGAGGGTTAGCGCATCGTTTACCTCAGTAGGTCGAGGGACGGTCCATCTCTGGTCCCGAGTGGAACAGTCCTGGCCACAAAGCTCAGGGCCACTGCCCACCACAGCCCCCGACGATTCGCATGACGCCTGCTGGCAGCTCCGGGTCAGAAAGGCTGCGGCGGAAGACAGTGCCAGCTGAAAGGGGACAGGAGGAGTGTCGTGAGCGTGGACGTGTGCTCCTTCCCTGCCTTCTGAAGATGACTCAGGGTCCTCAGCCAGGCGTTCAACCCTCTCTCCACTTACGCAACAAGTTCACAGCAAATATTTTTTCAGTAAATACCTACTTTGTTCCACACACAGAGCCAGTGCCAGAGTCAGAAAGGTGAGTAAATCACAATCCCTGCCCTCCAGGAGCTCAGCCCGCTGGAGGACACAGACCAGTAGCCACACCAGTGGGGGCACGTGGGCCACGGGCCTGGGAGCGCTATTCAGGAGAACCGAGGGGAAAATGACCCACTTGGGGAAAGAAGAACTTGAAAAGGAATGGATGTTTTTAGCTGCTTCTCCGTGGACGTACCAGCGCGATGCTGGTTTGCAAACAAAACACAGCAAAACAAAAAAACCCTTGAGGAAAATGTCTCCAGGAACAAGGGCGAAGATGTGGAAGTAAACGTGCGGGACCAGCCCTGGGACAAAGGGGCCCTGGGACAAAGGGGCCCAGGCCCAGCAGGACGTGGCTTCGGAGACCTCATCTGGGAATACAAACAGGCTCCCAGCCGAGCTCCTACTGGGTCCCGAACACCGAGAAGTGTACAGGCCACACATTTTCTCCTGTGACCCTCTCACAAAACCCCCAAGGGGCCAAGCTGACTGTTCCCGCATTACGAATGGGCAGCTGAGGCTCTGACGGTGAGTCAACTTGCCCAGGGTGCTGAAGGCAGCAAGTGGTAGCGAACAGACCAAAACAGGACATCCCTGTTCTGTTGGTTCCAAGTCTTCCTCTTAGCCACTGGGACAGAAGATGGCAGCAAGGCCCCCCAGTTCCCTCACTCCACCTTCTATGCACGCCCCTTTAGAGGGGAGTTGATTTCTCCCCACCTTGACTCTGAACTTGGTCGTGTCACTTGCTGTGGCCAAGGGGCCAATAACACGGGACGGAATAAAGGCCTACAAAGGCCAAAGCATAATGCTCCGAACGTCCTCTACCTTGCTGCTTGGAATGAATCGTGCTGCTGGCACATTAACACGCCTGAGCCAGCCCCTCCCCGCACGGGATGAGGTATTCCAAGGAGGGAAGCCCAAGGCTCAGCCCCCAAGCTGGTCTGGAAAGCCCCCGCCAAGCTGCCCACACTCAAAAAAATGCCCCGTCAATCCCTGGACTCAAGAGAAACAACAAATGTTCGTTGTTTGAGGCACTGGGGTTTGGGGCTTTTTGTTACCTAGAGGAAGCTAACTGATACAACCACCAAGTTATCTTTACACCCCTGGCAACAATATCACCACACCATGAACACGAACGTCAGAAAACAAGGGTGGCCCACACCAGGGGCAGGCCAAGAGTGGGTGAGGACCAGACAGGGCTGTGAGCAAACGAGGAGGGAGAGATCCAAAACCATTTCAGAAGTAAAATCAGCAGGTGTCAGCCACAGCCTGACCCCAGATCCGCCTGAAGACTCTGGTGTTGACTATAAACAGATTCTATTTGGAGCTCGCTGGCGGGGGCGGGGTGTTTGCACAGAAGACTGGGCCGGGGGAGGGCTGCTGGGGCTGAGTGTCCAGGGAAGGAGGGCTGTGGGAACGACACTTCCTTTGGCCTGCTGTTGTCTGAGAGAAGAATGAAGGCGGGGGCGTCCTGTCCCAGCCCCCTGACCTGGCCGGCCGTGCTGCCTCCTCAATGTCAGCCCCTGCCCTTGGCAGGGGCCCAAGGAGTCCTTGTAAACAGTCACCCAGACCCCCCCATCCCCAGCTCACACCATCCCCTGCCTCCCGTGCGTTCGACTCAGCCTTTGGTTTTTGGTGTCAGTGGCCCTTCCCAGGGACAGCTCTGCTCACCACCCAGACAAGGCTAGGCACGGCCCCTGCACACTCACAGAAAGTTCTCTGTCCCCACAAAGTGCCTGTCACCAGCCTGACAGCTCCGTGAAGGCAAGCGTGTTTCTGTCCTACTCACCACTCCCCCCTCACCATCCAGCACTCGGCTGGCCAAGAGGGAGAGAGCCAATCACCGTTTCCCAAGAGAGAATGAACCCAAGAATTCCTGTGTCGCCCTCCTTTTAGGGGCCTCACCAGCCTGGGTACAGGCAGCTTCTTTATTCACGTGCTTGTCTTCATCCCTTTGCCTATTCCTTCATGCTTGCATTTACCAGAAAACATAGTATGTGCCAGAGAGCACCTCAATCCTACGACTTGTTACTCTGACTAGACTGAGTGCCTTAGGGGTCGGGGGAGAGGGCAGTATTTTACTTACCTCTAGATTCCCCACCCCAACCTGCACTGCACAGCCTATGGGTACAGGAAACACTCAGTAATGGCCAATGAATGAATGAATGGATAATGAAGGAAGGAAGGAAGGAAGCCGATGAATCTCTGAGCACCATTAGGAAGTGCCTGATTTACCACGAGCAGGAACCTCCAGTTGAGTGTTACGTACTCTGTATCTTACGAAATAATGGATGCTCACCATAACACGGAAGCCTGCAGGCACATACAGGGAGGGCCATGATCACTGGTCGGTGCCATCAGAGGTAAGGGGCAAGTCTGCCAATGAAATGACATGCGGAGCCCTGCTCCCACCTGAGCCCCAGTGTCTGACTCCACGGCCAGGTGCCTGTGACCTTCAGCTAGAGCCTAAGACTCCCCTTGGAGCAGAACATCAACCAGAGGCAATTCTGTCATTTGTCTTCTTGGCCTTTAAAAATATATCTGGTGATTTGCGTTACCCCAACTGGTGAGCTTGTAACCATGGGGCTTTTAAAGACTAGGCTGTACCCAGGAGCAGGGCCTGAGGCGCCAAACACACACAGGTCGATACCCAACTTGCCTTACCTGCTGGTCCCAGGAGCACGTCATCAGCTACTTAGACTCTCCTTGCCCTTTGCTTTGTGACCTGGGCCCTGAAAATTTTTCTAAAATGCCACGTGTTGACTCTGCGTGCCACCCTCTGCCCTCCTCGTTTTCTTCTATTCCTCCCATTTCTCCAGCCCTCCCACGATTACTTCCTATTCAGACCGACAACTCAACTCTTAAAAACGATGCAAGGCATTTATACACATGGGCCATCCAAGGAACGCCAGTCGGACATAATCCCCATGTTCAGGGAGGCCCAGAAAAGGTCCTGTGACTCGCCCAAGGTCACAGAGGAGGACACGGAGACCCAGAGAGGCAGGCTCACAGGCCACACGGCTGGAGGGCAGGGCCAGGACTCGGGTCCCCGCTGGGCACTCACCAGCACACTCACTGCCTCTCATCCCCGCCCCAGCCCCTCCAGCCTCTCATATGCACCCACCAAACTGGCCACCACCAGGCAGCGACTCAGACCCTCCTCAGCAAGTTGGGCTCAAACCAGGAGACTCGGAGGCCAGGAGAACGTCCAGTGACTCTCGCTGGTGCGCAGATGCAAAATCCCAGGAAAAGTGGCAGTTCCGTTTCCCTCCTGCTATTCTGGGTCTATAATTACCCCCCTTTCCCCTATCAGTGCCTCCACCGCTCAGAGCCCACTCACACACCCTGATGTCCGTCTCTCCTGCACAACGTAACACAGCGAGTCACACAGGAGATGCTGTTCCCCAATTTTGTTTCTTCCCGGCCCAGAGCAGAGGACTGGAAATAAAACCGTGGTGCAGTCCTGGACGGGAGCAGCCAGTCTGCCTAATAAATCATCGCTTCCCCCTCCAAGCGCAGGGATCAGCTGAGTACTTGCTCACCCTGGGCCTGGCTGAATGTCGCTGCTGCGCTTTTAAGTCACTCATATGTTTGATCAGAGCCTGTGGTCATGCCGTGTTCCGAAGTGTGCGGCCTGTGGCTCGGTGTGCTGAGCCGGGAGGCTGGTCAGGTCCAGCTGCCTGACTGTAGACAAACAGCCTTTTGCTGAGTGTGAGTTTGCTCCCTGGTAAAGTGGAAACTCTAGCAGCTTCAATACTTTGCAGGGCAGTCCTCAACACCAAGGGACTAGAAAAACTTTAATAAAACAATAATCAGGGGAAACTAGTGGCGATAAGCAGTAGCAGATACCATGTCTAAGTGCTCACTCGCACTCTGCCAAACTAAGGTGTTTGTGCTCACAACCCCAGTCTGTCCTCACAATGGTCTGTGATGTGTGTGTACCATTATTTGCATCCTTTTGCAGGTGTGTAAACGGAGGCCTGAAGAGACTGACTTGCTCAAGGTCACGGTAAAGAGTGGAGCCTGAACGACAACCTAATTCCTCACTGGGCTTTCTGGTCAGGCCAGGACTCACCGATTCCCAGCAGCGTTTACTGAGCCCTTCCTAGGCTGGGATGGTGCTCTGCCCTGGTGGGGACAGCAGTACACTCCTGGGCTTGCCCGAGAGGAGCCCGCTGCATGGGGAGGGGGCACGGGCACACAGGCGAGGAACAAGGCCTCTCTGTGCCCAGTGGGAGGTGGTGAGTGAACAAGTGGGTGGTCTCGAGTCTGCATTCCTGTCTAGAACACAGTGACCACGGAGAGTGAGATCAAGACGGACACTGTCTAGCCAGACCAGGCTGCAAAGGGGACAGGTGACCCAGAATGGGAAGGCTCGAGGGCAGATCAGAAGCTGATGGAAAAATCTCCTGTGTGCTGGGGCGTCAGGCGCGTGATGAGAGCAGGGTGCAGGGGCAGAGACGCCGGGTGTAGGAATCAGGACAACAGGGCTGCTGCTGAGGGGCGGCGGAAAGCAGAGCAGGGCGGCTGGGTGGTCCCCACAGCCAGGGGTTGGGGGGGGCTGAGTGGCCCGGGACTGAGGAGGCCAGACGGGCGAGTCTGAAAATGAACCAGACTTGCATGCCTGTTGGGCCGCAAAAGCCGTTCTCTGGCCTGTGCCGTCCCTCCCTGAAAAGGGTGAGCACGCTGGAGTCCTCAGAACCNAGGGGCGGCGGAAAGCAGAGCAGGGCGGCTGGGTGGTCCCCACAGCCAGGGGTTGGGGGGGGGGGCTGAGTGGCCCAGGACTGAGGAGGCCAGACGGGTGAGTCTGAAAATGAACCAGACTTGCATGCCTGTTGGGCCGCAAAAGCCGTTCTCTGGCCTGTGCCGTCCCTCCCTGAAAAGGGTGAGCACGCTGGAGTCCTCAGAACCCATGGGTCTCCGAGTCCGGAGGCTAAGTGCTTTGCCAGGGGAAACGCGATTATTAATAATAGATACCACAGAATAATTACAGGCAATAAGGCCAGCACCAAGCTAAGCATTTCCGGTGCCCGATTCATTCCATCTTCACGGTAGTCCTCAGAGGGGGGCAGTCCTCCCCCCATTTCACAGATGTGGAGACTGAGGCTTTAACGAGTAATGGCATCTGCCCAAGGCCACGGAGTCGGAACTGTCAAAGCCAGGGCCATCCTGCGCGCCAGGTTTCCCTTCACCACCCAGACCAGCTGGGCTCGAGGAGGTGGTCTTCTCCCCCTCGAGTCCCATAGGTTCATGATGGAGGGACAGCATGCACCTCCGTGACTGGGCTGCCTGTGGTCACCAAGGGCTCCCCAGTTCCCTCAGTGACCAGGATGGACATTTCTGTTTCAAGGTCCTCAGCCCCCAAATACATAACCAACGTTCCACAACCCCAGAGAGACAAAGTCACCAGTTTCTCACACTGGAGCAAATATGGCAGACACAACTCCCAGTAAGGCCCACGTGGACTACCTACAGAATGGCGGCCGGTCAGTTTTCCTAAAATGTGGGTCTCACTCAATCCCTTCCTGCTTATAGGAAAACACCCCGGACCCCGCTTGATTACTGAAAGAACGCAGGTCATGTACGACACACATCACTCTAGTCACAAGACTGGGTCTCCGGGTTCCTCTCTGGGGTCCATCCCTGGGCACCGGCTCTACCCACACTCAGCTGCTGCCAGCGGGGAGACCGGCTGTGCCCCTGGAGGTTCCTCTACCTCTCCTGTGTCGTTATTTATCCCCACTCCCGTCTGGTAAGCCGGGCAGGGTAAGGCCCAGAACCTGCAAGGCACTCGCCCCTGACCCCACAGCTAATCAGCGGTGAGCCCCTGCTCTCACCCAGGCCCTCCTGTCCCCGCAGCCCCCAAGCACCCCCACCCAGAACAGGAGGTGCCCCCGAGGCGGCTGTCCTGTTGGGTAAACTGGGCTTGCTCCAGAGGAGGGCTGTGCGGGCAGACGGGGCGGTCCCCTCTGCCTGACGAGCCCTCCCAGTGTCTGCCGGAACGGGGCTCCTTTCTCGGACCTGGGAGGAAGGGGGACAGGGGTCTGTTTTCCAGGCAACCGCAGCCTCACTCGGAGGCCTCGCTGTGTGCTTCTGAGCAACAGTTTGTGGACCAGAGGAAGGAAAAAAGGAAGAAAGGAAGGAGCGAGGAAGGAAGGGGAAAAGGGAAGAAAGAAGGAAGGAAAACTTCTATGTTTCCCACATGGAAACCCTGGGCCAAAGGCCATGGCTGGCATCCCACGAGTTTGTCAGTGGCGCATGTGACCACCGTTAACGGTCCTATTTATAACCCTTTGAACTATGGTTCAGTGAAGGGGAGAATTTGTTCTCTCGGCCTCTTGTCTGGCCCTCAGAACAAAGTGGAGAGGGTGTGGGGGGTGTGGGTGCAGTTGGGTGAATGCAGGGGGCACAGAGCTCACTCAGCCACTCCCCACTGGGGGCCCTGACGTCAGGTGGCCAACTTCAATAAGACTCAATAATCTCACTGTCAGATTCCCTGGGACAATAACGACCATCAGGCCTCTCTAGAAGGTTAAATGAGCCTGGAATGACCACTGCATGGTGTTTCCTGGGCAGAAACTCAAGAAAGGTGAAAGGACAGACGGATGCCAGCATTTGCGAAAACCAACAGACAGGCTCAGAGGAAATGGAGGCACAGAGAGGTTAAGCCTTTCACTCAAGGCTGCACAGCAAGGAAGCAGCGGAGCCAGTGCTGTCACTGAGTGACTCCGGAGAGGAACTGAAGTCTTGGAGCAGGCGAAGGTTGAACGAGGGCAGGGCTCGGCCTCCTCGCGGACGCACCTCCCTCCTGCCCCCTCCAGGGATGGTCATGGCTTGTGACCACACAGCTCACGCTCGGAAAAAGAGAGAAGAACTCCTTCACTCCAACCCCAGGGGCAGTTTCCGACCATGCAGACGTATTCCCATAGTCGAAACTGTCCCCAGGGCCAGGACACCTTGTCAGGAAACTTGTCGTTACACAGGCGCCAGTTTAAGGGACACAGCCCTGTAGCGCCCAGACCCTGCTGCCTTAGCCCAGCCTGGCCCCCGCCAGAGGCCAAGACAGAAAAGGAAGAGCTGTCTTTGTGTTGGGGCCCATGCCTCACACCCGTATGAAAGGCGCGGTTTCCATTTGAAATTCCTGTTAGGTGGTAGCGGACTGTCTCACTGTCTTCTGATCCGCTCCTTTGGTTTTGGTTTTTGCCCAAAGACTAAAGCTTGATATTAAGATTATGCTTTAGACACAACCAGGAATATTCCCCACAAAGACCTTCTTGTTTGTGGTAGCTCATGTGGTTCCCAAGCAATGGTCTTTATTCATTAAACTCTCCACCAGGTGGTAGGATTAACAGCGTTTGCAAGAAGCAAGAACAAATCTTTCTCTCCATTGTGAAGACGTTGGTTATTAAATGGGAATTTTCCAATGTTGCAATAGCAACTTCCTTGTCATTTTCCTGGGTGCGGGTGCCCAAGGGGCACCTGTTTAGGGAGCTGGGTGCATTTTCACGTCTGATGACAGCCTTTGTGCTCAGGGTCCTGTCTCCAACCCCCTGGCAGCCCCACAATCCTTCTGATTCCCGGGGCACCATGTGACTGTCCCAATTCCATCTGTGGCCAAGAGCCAAGGGTACGTGTTTGCTGTCAGCCGTGCAAGGCACGAGTTGGGGATCTAAAAATCCAGCCAGATCATCAAGGGCTAAAGAAACCAGTCCCGCTCACCCCAGATGGCAAACTGGGGGAGAAGCTCGGATCCCCAGCCTTCGCGATGAGGCTGCTGAAACAGCACTGGGGAAACGCACAGGCAGACGGCTCAGGACCTCCTTCCAAAGAGGCTGGGCCCACCTGCTACACACATAGGGTGGGATAGTGCACATCCCGAGCTCGGTTTGGGGGCAACCAGTGTGACGTGTTTCGCCAGCCTCTAGGGGGGCTACCCCCCCACCAACTCTTCTAGGCTCCCTGGGTCAGGAGACACAGGATGATACGGGGCCTGCACAGCACGGGACCTGAGAGCTGCAGCTTTGGGCAGAAAAGGGGAAGTTACGAGCTGTGGCTCTGCCACTTTCCAGCTTGTGTGACCTTGGGCAAGTGGCCTCTCTGAGCCTCAGTTTCCACGTCTGTAAAATGGGTTTAAAAAGTACAGGTCCTTCATAGGGCTGTTGCAAAGACGAGGGATTTGGTATTAAGGCCATGGGCAACTCTGAGGAAGCAGGCACCCTGGCCTGGCCATGGTGGTGGCACTGATGGGACATGGGGAACTGGAGGCAGCTCATCACGTAGCCTCCACAGATCAGCTCTTGTGGTTTTTTAGAAAATTCATCAACTAAAATTACTTTCCTTGAAGCCCCACTCAAGGAAAGAACGCATGCAGCAACCTCTTTCTTTGCTGGCTGACAGTTCATCCATTCACCCTCCCCAAAACGTGGAAGCCAGATTCCCAGTGCCCAGGCCGCCTGCAGGTCCCATCTCCCCTCTGTCTTATGACTCCTGCCCGTGCCTGGGCTCCTTGCCTTTATTCCGTGTAGTCGCTGACTCCCTCCGCTATGGAAAAAACTGTTTGCATGCAAAATAATGAGCAGGAAACCACCTCAGTAAATGTCTGAGTTATTCCTGGAAGCTCCTTTCTGGCGGTGCCACTGGCGTCTGCCCACCTGGGTCTCGGCAGCAGAACCTGGGGGCCTGAGGTAGACGCAGGTTTGGCCAAGTCTGCTCCGGTTCCGCTTCATCAGTAGCTACTTGACATGGGCCGTACAAGGTAGCTGTGGTTGTTGACTCCTATGACACGACGTTATCTTGCGCTGAGTTCTCTGACGCTGCCTCGTGTGGTTATGTGGTGTTGGGGTGTATTGTGTTATGTCCCCTTGTTACGACGACAAAGTTTCAGCTCCTTAGTGGACTCCAGGATCTAATCAGGATGGTGAGAGGTGGACGCGTGTCTCTTTGTCACTGTTTCAGACTCAGCCAAGTAGATGGTGGGGGGGCGACGCGGGGAGGCACAGACAAGGAGAGCCAGGTGAAGGGGGCGGCTCCCGGGTCAGAGGCCTGAACCTGCCCTTTCCTCACCTCATGGAGCTTCAGCTCCCTCGCCTGCACCATTCAAGGTGGGCAGGGTGGGTGAGGGGGTTGGAGAGGTGAGCCGAGGGAGACCTGTGAGGGGCGGCCAGACTGGTGACCTCGTGGGCTCATTCCTGCCCTGGGGTGACCTTCACAAGAAGGCCATTTCTGGCATGCGGAAGATCTGGGTGGAAAGAGAGGTGGTGTGACCTTGGGGAAGTCACTTCACATGCACTACGAGCAGGGCCCTCACCCCAGAGTTGCCCTGAGGGCCACGGAGGGTCGGGGCTGCAAATGCCAATGGCTGCAGAGGCAGAGGTCAGGGCTCAGGGGCTGCGGGGCTCTCAGACCCCTGGGGGTGCCGAGGTGTTTGGCAACAGCCCATGAAACCAGAGGAGAGAGAAGGCAGGTATTTGCAGGCCTCAGGGGTTTATTTTGGGCTCCGGTCAAGTCTTCCAGGAAAAGAGGTTTTTTTTTTTGTGTGTGTGTGTGTGTGTGTGTGTGTGTGTGTTTTCTTTTCTTGCCATGGAACCTTTTATTTCCGAAAAGGTAAATGCCCAATTAGATAGATTTTTCGTCCTTCATGTGGAGTTGTTTTAGGCTTTCTGAGCATGAAACAATTTTGGAGTCATCCCACCCTCTCAGTTGGAGAAGTAGCCAGGTCTGCTCTGGTTGGGTTTTCTGGTTGGGTTTTCCTCCAAAGCCCTCCACTAAGTAAATATGCATGAGGGGAATTTTTAGCCTGTTCCGGCTGTTAGTTCAATGTGAATTCAAATGGTTTTTTTAATGTAGCAAAATCTATTACAATGATATCTACTTGGGTTTGATTTTTTTTTAAGTAAAAAAAATTTCTGGTGAAATGCAGAAAGAGTATTTTCTTGGACACCCAAAAAGTGAGCCTTCCAAAAGTCTTCCTTGGGTTCTGCCAAACAACCTGGTGCTCACAGTCTTCTCCCGTCCACGTTTCAGAATTACTGCAAGTAATCCTCGACTTTGTTACATTCCCTTCAGGGCCCCAGAATCAGACATTTTTGGAAGGAAAAAACTTTTCATGTAAAAATATGTCTCACACATTTGAATAGTGAACAGGCCCCACGGACAACCCATCCACAAGCCATCTCAGGAATAAGAGCTAAGATTTGCAGGGTAACTCTGGTTTATTTTCACATCACATCCTCTCCATGGCCAATGAGATGGAAACACAGAAAAGGTGAATAATTTGATCACAGAGTTGTAAGTGATAAGTCTTGGGCTGTAATCGTAATACCGAGGCTAGACTGTTCTGCTTTTCATGAAGACGCTATTGAAAAAACCTAAAGGTCGGATGATATGATCGTGTGCTCACTAGGGGCCACGGAGAGCACTGGGGGGAAACTCGAGCCTCCCCTGCTGGGTGGCCTTGGGCGAGCTCCTCTCCTGCCTCTGGTTTCTCCTCTGTCCTTTGGGGTTCCCACTGCTACCCACCTCCCAGAGTGGGCTCACGTCTTGGTGGCACAGCGGCTGCGGGGCAGGCAGGACAGAGCAAGGCGGCAGAGTTTAGCCTCCTGCTCCTCCCTGCCAGGTTGAGGAGGGAGGCTGTGATTCTCTCCCAGTGGCTTCTGTCGGCTCCTCCAGATGGGCCCTTCCTCCGCTGGTGACCCTCGCCTTGCCCTCCCTTCACCTCTTTTTGGGAGATGTCACTGGCCTGGGTGCTGCCACACCCCTTGTTGATTTGGGGGTGCATGTTTCCAACTGGAACCCAGGAGGATCTAATGTTTAAAATACTTGCCACCCTCCTGGGCACATAGGAACGCTCAATAAAAGGTAGAGAAGCATATTATCTCCAGGGCAAGGAGCCTGTGGGCTCCTCCCTGTTCTCCAGGGATCACCCAGAGTGGGAACTCATACTGCCACCTACTAGTTAGGAAATGCAGATTCAAGGAGGTTCAGTGACACACCCAAGGTCCCCAGAAAGAAGCAAGTGGAAAGGGACCGGGACCAGGACCTAGAGGTTCTGAGTCCCAGGCCAGTGGGTCTCCTGCTCAGGTCCCCAACTCTGTAGGAAATACCCCTTGTCTCGCCCTCATCCCAGGGTTAACCACAACAGACTGAGTCCCCTGCAGGTAGGTGCCTTCACCTCGGGCACATGTCACACCTGTTGCTGAGTGGCCAGGCAGCAGGACGGCTCAGGGTCCATCTCCCCAGTGCACTCCATCTCCCCCGCCCCACCGCCCAGGTGTAAGTGTCTGTGTCTCCAGGGAAAGAAATGGACAAGGTGTCTACAACCCTGGGGATGGGGATGAGAAAAGCATGCTGGTACTACAGCCCAGTCAACAGGCCTCGCTCCTTGGGGGATGGGTGGTATTAACAAACCATTAAGCTGAAAACCAGCCTGCACTTCAGGTGTTCTTCCAGGAGCTTTCCAGAACTTTCCACCTTCAGTCAATTCTTGCACAGAGACTATTCGCTGGGATATCAGAAGGCTCCGGGAGCTGGGCCTCGGGTGTGATGTTCTCCCACACATGATCTTGTTTAATCCTCACGGTACCCCGAATCCCACGGGATAACTGCCCACATGCACCCTCAACTCCAGCCTGCAGAGGAGCAGGGCTTGCCCAGCTCACACAGTGGGGCGTGGTGGTGTGCTCTCGAAACCTGGGTGCCCTCCCCCCACGCTGCCTGCCATCCCCTTTAACCCACTCTCCCAAGTCAGCTGTTTAAATCTGAGCTCAAACATAAGGACTAGGTTTTTAAAGCAAAGCAACCACTCTCGCTCACACATGCCGCACTCTGAAGCCGTCGGAGGGGCACATCGTTCAGAGACCTGTGCTCTGGCTGAGCAGCAAGGATGGATCCCACGGAAGCAAAAATCTGAGATCAGCACGTACTTCAGGAGACGAGCCAAAGCACCAAACCTCGAAAACCCCTCCCCAGGTCCCTCCCCTCCGCAGAACCATGTGGAACACACCCATGGCCAAGCTACTATTTTACCTTATTTTTCTTGCGCAAGCAGGGGGACCAGCACTGTGACTTCAGGGTCAAGGGACAAGGGCCGACCGACTGCGCACTTTTCCATCTGTCTATCTCCAGCACCTGTGTGGTGCCTGGAACCTACATGCCTGTGAAACAAACGCTGGCTCGGCGGAAATCAAAACAATCTAACCAACAACGAAACCCGAAGAAACAACAACACTGCAGGCCTCCCACGGATCCGCTGGTTTCCGACAAGGAAAGAGTGTGGCTTCGGGGATGGGGACGCAGCGAGGGCCTCGGAGCTCGGGAGGCCAGCCAGTGTTCCCGATGAGCTCCGTGACTTCCCCTCCGGGCCTCGGCACTTTGACATGACCACGAAAAGAGTTGAACAAAGTGATTCAGAAGAAAATTTTCAGCTCTTAGAGTGGAGCCAAGACAGGCCCTGGTGAAGTCACTGTGGTTCCTCTTGCCACAGGTATCATATGGGAGTCCCCCAAAATGTCAGCTCAGCTGTCAGGCTTCAGGCCCCACAGCTGGGAACTGCCGGAGACTGACTTAGAATGCAAGGTGAGTGTAAGGTGCCGGGGCACAGGGTGGCCCAGGGCTGCCTCTGCTGCCCGTGACGCCTGAAGGGTTCTGAGGATGAGCTGGAGGCAAAAGCAAATGAGGCGGGGGCTGTCTGCACAAAGAAAGGCTTTCATGCCCCCCAAGTGACTGGAGCACAACTCCAAGCCTCTCATTCTGCAGAGAGTGAAACTGAGACCTAGAGCTTGGAACAGTCTGGCTGCCAAGTTTCGAATAACTGGCCCTGGGGACAGAACCGAGGCGCTTGCTGGGTTCCCGTGCTCCAATCAGAGCAGGAGAGTCTCAGAGCCTCAGATTTGGCGGGTGCTGAAGGTCCCACGTGGACTCAGCAACTGAACAAAGTGTACATAAGTCTTATTCCAGGATTTTCTGTGCCCAAGCCAGCTCTTCCGGTGTGCACGCGTGCGCGCATGTGCGCGCGCGCGTGCACACATACACACAGCTCACTGGGAAGCAGTGTAAGGCCGAGATGACTGTGGATTTCATTTTCCAATTTCTTGGTTGCTTTTTATAGTGTGGGAGGGGCCTGGGGAGAGGGTTAAGGTTTTGATCTCATAAGGCAAAATCCTGTCCAAATATAACTCCTTTGAGTCAGCAGCTGTTACCCGGCAAAGGACTCAGGCAAGGTTAACTGACCAGGAGAGTCAAAGAGGCCCCTTCCAGGGGAGCTGCCCACAGCTTGCCTCCAAGTGATGCCCTGGTCTGCAGGGTGGGGGGGTGCACTGTTTGGTGGAGGGGAGAGGCAGAGACCTACCTGGCACAATGTCCCACAAAAACATGAGGCTCAGGGAGTCCTTACCACCACCACCCCCATTCCTAGAGGACCAAAGGTGTCCACCAGCCAACTCCGTGGAGCTCCCCGACTTCAGGAGGGGTGCTGAGCAGTCTAGCCAGAGAAATACCTGGCCTGTGTCTCCCAGAGAAAACACAGCCCTGAGGTCAGCAAGGAGGTGGCTAGAAGTTAGCTCTCACCTGCTGGTGCAGAGCGTCTAGAAGCAAAACCCACACCCACTAAAGAAACCCTCCACCATCACCGGGAACCCTTCCTGTTTTCCTCTTAGCCCCACACTGGTGGCGGGTGCGGAGGCCTCCCAGTCAGTGATCTCAGGGGAAGGCGCCGCTCTGCCCAGGCCCTGGCCTTGCCCCCAGGGGCAAAACCTGGACAGCCAAGGCAGGTCTGGAGAATGCAAGCTCAGCTGTTTCCAGGCACGTGAGATTGTTCCCAGGCCAGGGAAGAAGACCCCTACTCCTTCTGTCACTTACTTACTCAACCAAAAGCTCTATGCTAGCCTTCCTTCCCCCACACACATATGTTTACACACACATTCACAGTTACATGCAACGTTTATTCTACACAACGTATCTGCAAGGTAGTGGTGATGATCCCGTTGTACAGATATCGAAACTGAGAACCTGAGACCCTGAGACACTAAATCTCATGCCCAAAGTCAGGGAGAGGGGGGGGAAACTAGATGAGCCCCACCCCCCTCACTTTACTCCCAGATCTGGGCAGAGGCAGGGGACATGCAATGGTCAACTCAGGTCCCTGTTTTCAGCCAACCACGGATTCCAAAAATAGCCATGGTGCCCTGTGTCTGGGGGCAGGAAGAGAAGGTGAAAGGAGGCACCATGAATGGAAAGACCCCAGGCATCCTGCTGTGGGCGCCCCTTCCCCACCGGGGAATCAAGAGCCAGTTTCCCCAGCAACCGGCAGGGGGCAGTGCACCTTGTCTTTTCCTAAACTCCCAGGCGCTCTCCCAACAGCTCCCAGAAAAGAAAACCAGGATGCTCTCCCAGCAGCTTCTAGGAATGGACCGGCTTTACACCCAGCGTGTAGTAAGGTGCTCAAGGCACGTCCAGAAGCTCAGTGCTTGACTAGGTAGATTAATGTCTATTCTATTAATGTCTAAATGGGGCAGAGAAAGAGAGGAGGAGATGTACAGGCCCCTGCCGGCGCCTTCCATCTTAGCATTTGCACCTACTACGTTCCAGGCGCAGTGGTGACGACCGGACAAGCAGGATCCCTGCTTATCTCCTTTCCCCCTCTCGAGAGAGCCCCCCTCGCCATCAGCTGCACAAACGCACACAGCCGCAATGCAAGGGTAGGCCCTCGCTGTCTCCCTGGGGAAACTATCTCAACACAAATCCGTTGGGCGTGGGGACCCACAAGGAGGATGAGCCAGAAGAGGCAAGGGGTCCCCGGGGGTGGCCATGTGAAAGCCAGGAGAATGCCTGATGGGGCGACCCGGTGAGGAGGTCACTGCCCTCAAGGCCAAGGCAGTCTCCCTCTGGGGAGACAAGGAAAGCCCTGGAGACGAGACGCATTGACTCGCCCAGCCCCCATCCACTCTCACTTCTGGGTGCGCACATGTGCACTCGCGGTGCGCCCCCACCAAGCCTGGCCCGTGGTAGGCGCTAGGAGAGACCCTCGGGTAGGAGGAAGAAGAGACTCGGGGCTCCAGACCAAAAAAGAGTCGGAAGGATCCTCACTCTCTTCCGGGAGACCAGGCCACGGGTGTTGGAAGAAGGAGCGCTCGGGAATATCTGTGCTAAGCCGGGGCACAACCTCTACACCCACCTCAAGTTCAGCGGCGCTTTCTCCCTCAAGGTCATGCTCAAACACACTCACGCTTAGTTAAAAAGAGCTGAAAGTTGCGCCACCGTCCCAGTTCGGAATGTAGCTCTATCCCCTTCCGGGGGCGCTCTGTCCCGGGGTCAGGGTTTCCCGCCCCCTTGCGTTCTGCGAAGGAGCGGTCCCTGCCCCGGGCAGGTCACACGTCCGGGAGATGCAAACAAGTTGTTAACTTTTGTCAAAATTATTTCGCTGCAGCTGCGGCGCCTAATGGGGTTAGGGAGGACTCAGAGTTTCGAGTTGCCACCAGCGCCACCCCCGCCACTGGCTCCGCTTCGCCCACCCCAGCCCCTACTGCCTAGCACGCCACGTCCAGCTGCTTCTTCCCCGGCGCCAACTCCCCACGGTATCCAGTGAAACGTGGGCCGTTGGAGTCCCCGGGGAACAACGGCCACCTCCCGAACCTACGCCTGCTCCCAGCAGATTTGGAGGCTGGATCCGGATACTGTCCCGCGAACGCTGTACCGGATCACCCCGAGCCCCGCTGCCGGTGCGGTGTCTTCCCACCCCCGGCCCCGATCCGGGATATTCCAGCCCGGCTCCGAGTGTGCAGTGTCACTAGGAGCACCCCAGAAACCGCTGCCCAGGATCTGGCGCTGAGCTTCCCAGCATCTCTCGCAGTAAAAACTGAAGCCTCCTGAGCCCCAGCCTTCTCCCAGAGATCCTGGTGATGCCGGGGCGAGGGCAGGGTCACCCTACGTATGTCTCTCCCCTGGCGCCTGGGGTCTTCGTTCTCACTTCCACTGTCACACCCTCCTGCGCCCCTCCCCACCACTCTGTTCCCGGGTCCCAGCTACCACCCTTCCACTGGAACACACGCGAAACTGCCCGAGCCCCAACTCCACGGACGCAGTCCCTGCGCACCCCGGCATCGGCCGGCTCCGCGCGCTCACTCACCGCGGCGGGGGACACGCTGGAATTTCCGGGGCTTTAGGGAAGAGGGGCTTCGGAGAGTGTCCCAAACACTCGCCCCCTTCCCAGTTCACATCTCCCCTTCCTTCTCTCTCTCCTCCTCTTCCTCCTCTTCCTCCTCCCTCTGGTCTTTGTCTTTGCAAAGTGTCGAAACTGTCTGGCATAGTGGAGCTCCGCCGGCAGGGGCTGGAGCTGAGGAGGCGGAGAGAGGCTGGGAGCGGTCTCGGGAACACCTTCCCCCGGGTGTAACGGGCGGGGCAGGCCCGGCGGCCGGGACCCGGAGCTGGGGCGCCAGAGCAGGGCGGGCGCCTGGGCCCATCGGCCCTCCCCTTCCTCCGCCCAGCGCCCGCCCCTCGGCCCCGCGCTGCCCCTCCCCCGCAGCCGTCTCCCACCAGTGCTCTGCTCGGTTTTCCCCAGGCTCGGGGCTCCCCGCCAGCCGAATATAGAGCTCCAGAGCCACGTGGACCCAAGCGGGCTCGGCCGAGGCCCGGCCGGGGAAACGCTGGAGGCGGCACGGACCGAGTCGCCTCCCCGAGGGGGGCGCTGCGGGGACAGCTCCGCTCCACCTCGCGCCGCGGCCTCCGCCCGCAAACTGGCAAGGCTAGGGAAGGGCGTCCAGTTTGCGCAGGGCCTCGTGGGGTCAGCCCAGGGAGGAGGTGGCAGTGCCCTGAGGAGCCCCGGTCGGGTGCGAGGTGGCTAGAAGGGGGCGATCCCCCTGCTGGCGACGGTGCAGAGGCACCACATGCTCGAGGACGCCGGATCTGAGGTGGAATTTAAGGAGGGAGGATCGCGGCGGAGCTGGGCCAACTGGGCCCAGTTCGGAGCCACTGAGTGGCCACCGCGGCAGGTCCCCTCCCCGCTTGACCGCCTACCTTTTTTACTTGCTCCCGGATTCTGAAGCTGCAACGTGGTGTAGAGAAGGGGGACCCCAGGTAGGGGCTGGCCCCAAGGTGGCCTGGGGCTGGGGCTTCTAGAACCAGGCCCTCTTAGGGGTAAGTTTGAGGATTTTTTTTTTTTTTTTGCCCTCCATCCTTTCCAGGGAAGTGGGGAAATGGGAGACATCTTGCCAGATGGCAGAGTGCCAGGCTAAGAGGCCAAACGCTGGACACCAGAGTTAACAAGCACTAAAAAAATCTAGTTGTACAGGTCTAGTCCTCTTTACTGGACTTCACATCTTTCGCAACTTTTCTGAGGAATGCTGAGGAAAGAGGCAAAGCTTGGCCTCCGGGTCCTTTAATGCTTCCAGCCTCACCAGCCCAGGGGAGACCAGTCTTTTGCAGTGGACACGGAGAGGGGTCTCTAGGCCCCCCTTCACCAGAGAGGCTGTAGCCCCAGGCTTCAGGCCAGGGCAGCCGATCAGAGGCCTGGGTTCAAATGCTGCCCTGCCACTCACCTCACCCAGTGTGAGCTCTGAGGCTAGTTACAGAATCCCTACGCTTACTCTGCTCTGTGCTTGAGTTTCCACATGTGGGAAAATGTCCATTCCATGGGGCTGTTGTGTGGTTAAGGGAATTCATATGTGTCAGACCCTTCAAACTGTACCAGGATATAGTAGGCACTCAGTAAAAAAGCTGTGTTCATAATGGGCTTCTCCGTGCCAGGTCCCTGCCCACAGTGTGTAAACAGCGCCCTGGAGATGGGGTGGGGGCATTGGGGAGCCCCTAGGGCCTTTGGGGGAGAAAAGGAAAGATACTGAGAGAGGGGGAAGGGAGATGGATTTTAGAGGGGGTGGGGAGGACAAAAGTGGGCAGGGAGACAAAACAATAAAAAAGCATGTGAATCTAAAAATTCCTCAAGGACTGCTGCCAAGTGCTGAGGGGGCCCGGGAGCTTGCCAGGTCTCTGCCCTCCGTGAGTTTGAGAGGAAAGTTTGGCTTGTTTCATGAGTCCCTTTGTTTTCATTTCAATTCTGGATGAGGGAGGGTGCCCTTTGGCCTCCCTAGAAACATCTGGACTTTGCTCTCACCGAGATGTGTGGCAGGTATTCTGCACTCTTGGTGTTTCTCCAAAATGCTTTCCTGTGGGGGAGGAGGGAAGCCAGGGAGTATCCTAGGAGCCATCAACTACTGTTCGCTCCCAGGCTGCCTCTTCCCACCTTTTCTAACGGAGTCCCAGGCTCAGCACCTGGACGTGTGGCTCCGGGCATCTTCCAGCTCCCAAAATACAAGAGTGGTCTTCCTGCTGCCCTCAAGGACAAGGGCCTGAAGCGCCCTGTGGCTTTGCATGATGAGATAACCGGTGCCTTTGCCTTCTGTTTGATTCAGCTTGCTGCAGGGACAATGTTGCGTCTCTCTCCCCGCTGACAGCAGCACCCGTCACACACTTGTCACATGGCCCATGCTCAGTAAACGGCTCCTGGATGGATTAATAAAGCAGTGTTGTTTATTGCAAGATCAAATTATATAATGTGCAGGAAAGCACTTTGAAAAGTACTGTAGAAAACGCTGTAGTAGTCTAAGACTGGACTCCTATCCTGGTAGCATCTGGAGAGGACCAGGCCGGGCAAGTCAGTGGCCCCAGGTCATCCAGCTGGTCTGCCTTGCAGCCAAGGACCAGTCAGCCTCTTGCTTCAGCCCGTAGGTCTTGGCAGTTCCCCTCGGTGACTCCGCAGCAAGAGGGAAACCTCACTGAGTGACTCTGGGATGAGACACGCATAAATCATCACCGTGTCTATATAAAGATACGCACATCAGACACATCTTTTCCCAGATGGCTGATGGGCTTTTTCCCCACCCTCTTCCTTCCCATTGCAGTGCGTGTCTCAGGAGGTAGGAGAGAGGGCCTGTCCTCTTCTTTTTTTTTTGGAGTTGTGACACTCCAGGAAAGCAGTACTTCTGCCACCCCAGGACCCTTTGCAGGAGCCCAGAGCTGGGGGCTAAGTGTCAGGAATGTGTGCACACTCGAGCATCCCTCCTCGTCCCCCTGAATACGTCCCCACACACACCCAGCCGGAGAACAACTGGTATTAGTCATTACTGGGGGTGTCTGCACACTGAGTTCCCTCGGGGAGCCCCGACTTTGACGTAAGGTTCACGGCCCCCCCCCATGCTTGTGGAGCAGCAGCAGAGCTCAGGAACAATGGTTAAGGAAATTGATCTCACCCCGCCCCACCCCTGCCCCTGGCACATCCTGGTGGAAAGGTCCTAATGGGTTCTGGTGCCGTCTGGGTGATCGTGCAGAAAAGCAAAGCGCTGCTTTGCTTGTCAAAGGTGAGTTCGGAGCTGCTGGCGGGTGGTGCTCTGTGTTTGGGACAGTGTGTTAAATAGGGCTCTCAGGGCTGTGAGGAACCGGCCCAGCTTCCCTTATATAAAAAGAGGTACTGTGGGAATGTGCAGACTCAAGCTGAAAGTGGGGAGCTGGAAGGAGAGAGACCCCCTGGTTCTCTGGCTCCCTGCTCCCCTTCCCCCAGCAGCTCAGTTCCCTCCCAGCCCAGCAGCTTTCTCTGTTAAGTCCTGGGGTCAGCCCTAAAAGTTGTTGGTGTGTCTGCAGCCCCAGCCCCTCCACACCCGGGCTATCCTTTCAGCGTCATCACCCACTGTGGGTTTCAGTTTTTCTGGAAGAGGAACCCCACTGGCAGGCCTCCCCAGTCATGGACCAGCAAGCCCAGTGGAGACGTGAAGGAGAGCCGTGCAGGAGATTTCCCCTTACAGAGAACGTAAGGAGGGCATAACCCAAAGCCCCCTTCCAACCCGGAGAATCTTGGGGGGGTGGAGTCGGCAGAACCGCAAGGCTGCACTACTCACGTGCATTAGACCCCACAGCCTGCCAAGCCGGCTGGTCAGCAACTGGTCAGTCCCGACCACCTCGCTCTCTTTGCCAGAATTTGGCTCAGGAATGAGTAGCTGTCATCTCCCTTGGGACCGACAAGACAAAGAGAAATATACTCGGGTTTTCTAGGAAAGGGTTTCTTAAGAGTAAGCCCTGAGGAGCTGCTTCTTTCTGCTGCACATGAGGCAGAAGGTTCGTTTCTTTTAACTCCTCGCCCTCCTGCTCCTTGTTCTCCCTGTCTGCTTCCGTTTCGTTTTGCTGATTCCTGTGTGGCTGTTTTCTAAGATTGCAGGTATGAGTGAGACCAACGGTATTGGTCTTTCTCTGTCTGACCTCACTGAGCACAGTACCCTCTAGGTTCATCTCTGTTGTTGCAAGTGGCAAGATTTCCTTCTGTTTTATGGCCTCGTGATATTCCATTGTGTATACGTACCACATCTGCTTTGTCCACTCATCTATGGATGGACACCAAAGTTGCTTCCGTGTCTTGGCTGTCGTAGTTAACGCTGCAGTGAGCCTAGGGGTTCCTCTGTCTTTTTGAACTAGCAATTTTGTTATCTTCAGGCAAATTGGCAGAAGTGGGGTTGACTCGGCCCAGATGCTCTGGTTAAATTACACGTTGTTATGTCCCTGAAATTGTCATACAGAGCCTGCCGCTGTTGGAGGCGGCCAGACCCCTAAAGGACCACAGCTTCCCAACATCCCTGCCACAGGGTCCACCTTCCCAGAGGTGCCAGCTTACTAGGGCTGCGGTAGCAAATCGCCACAAAGCGGTGGCCAAAAACAGAGAATGTGAGGAACCTGGGAACTCACAGGGGCCAAAACCACAAACTCACATGTAAGTAGAGTGTCCTGCCTCGCCTGACATACCTGTGTTCCACACACAGCTCCGATTCTTCTGGGAAGCACACACACCAGGCGCACCTGAGAGGCGGCAGCCATCTCTGATGGCAGGAGCAGGCTGAGCGTGCTCCTTTGATTCTTGAAGCCGGACCTGAGATGTGGAGTCAGTGCCGGCGGCATCTTACCTGGATCCCTTGTTCTGTGAGGGAAAATGTTCAGCAACACTCAACCCTATTCGTTACATTCAGCCCAGCACAGTCCCAACCAGCACAGAGCGGAGGCCGACGCCCAGGAAGGAAAAGGATATGATGGCCGTGTCCGCTTGTCCCATACCAGGTTTTTGTGGGCTTTCCATTGCAGCTGGTCCTGGTTACCAATCCTGCATACTACACCACACCCCAAAATTACTGGTAGAAAACGGCAGATACGGCCTTGTCACCCTGGATCTGAGAGTCAGGAATGTGGATGGAAGCCCGTAGGGAGGGCTTGTCTCTGCCTCACCACATCAAGCAGGACCTAAAGCTGAGGGTCACTTGAGTGGCCGGGGGTGTATCAGGCCTCCTCACTTCTGTGTCTGGGATGGCCGAGGGGTTGGCTTATAGGCTGGACTCAGCGAGTTCTCTCCTTGAAAGTGCAGTTCAGGAGGACCAGATGGGAGTGCTTGCCTTTGATCACTGGGCTTCCGAAATTCACTGTGCTCTATTCTAGCAGTCACAAAGCCTGTCCGGGTACTTAGAGAAGGGATATAGATCCCCCCTCTTGAAGGGAGGAGTGACAAAGAGTTTGCAGCCCTGCTTGCAAAGTCACACAGCTACGGGTAGTTGCATTTTTCAGGACAGGTAGACTCGGGAGAGCCACAGGTAGCAGGTGGTGGTGGAGACCAGGTGTGCATGAGATCACCGGGGGATGCTGTAGAAAACAAAAGAGGGACAAGGATGGAGCCCTAGGGACAGAGTGACTGTCAGTAGTAAATGCTTATGGAGTCAATAATTCATGCAAGAACATGACTCTCTGTAGATAAAGTCTCAGGTCAGCAATTCTTGAACCGGGCCCCAAACAGAAGAATGATCACCATGGACAGAGCCTCGGGTTACTCCTGGAGCCAGATAAGGGAGCATCGGAGTCCAAGCTCAAGGTCAGTGGGCACGAGGATGACAGCAGGAGACGTAAGCTCAACAGGGCTCCTGCATGCCACTCCCAGAGATTGGGATGCAGGGGACCTGCAGTGGGGCCCAGGAATCTGCCTTTTACAACAACCCCCTTCTGTCCTATAGCTACAGGGGTTGAGGGGACAGCCCAGCACTCGGCCCCTCAGCCCTAAATCTCCATGGAGCCACGGACAGCATTGTCGATTGGATGTCCTGGCTCTGTGACTGTAGCCACCTGACCTCTGACCGTTTTCTCACTCCGACATCCATCTTCTTGTGGACAACGAGGGGGTTGAGTTAGGGCAGTGTGTTTGAAGTGTGCGTGAGGGGACCCACGGGGCGCCCCATCGGGGACCTGTGTTAGTCCACTCAGCAGATGGTCACTGGCTGTGTGCTCCATGCGGGGCCTGGCCCAGACACTGAAGACATCATAAAGGCGATGATTAATCGCCCTTAGGAAAAGTAGTTTAAGAGAGAAACACAAGAAGGGACAAGAGGGGGGACCTGCAAAGGTGGCTTGATGTTTTGAGTTGCTGTGTGGGGCCGCCACTGGGGCCCACTGTTCCGGGGTTGACACCACTGCCTTGGGTGGTCCCTAAGGGTCCTTGCAACTGGACACCTTCTGTTCCACGATGTCTGTCCACTCCTCCTGGGTAGGTCAAACAAGCAGAAGGCATTTGCTGGATTCGACATCTGCCCAAAGCCCCCAGGTTCGTGCCTTCATTCTCGAAAAGGCATTGCCCTTCAGAGATAGAAAAGGTTCTGTGTTGTGGCTTCATGACATTTAAAAACCAGCACCTCATCCTGGGAAACGGAGAGAATGAACGGAGGAGGCTGAACCTCGGTCCTGCTCCTCATCCAACCAGACAGCCATGAGCAGGGGCACAATAAATAGAGCATGCACATAGAAAGTGTGCGGTACGTCAGCTCTTGCTGTTTCTATATGTGCTGATTTACTCAATGTTTTGATGTTGACATATATTTTGAACTGCAAACTCATAAAATATAAATTAATGTTGGCCCCTTGCATTGAACGGTCTGTGCTTCGCCATTCTGGAGGCAGCCAAATCCACCTTGAGGTCGCGCTGGAAGCTATGGCCTCAGTTTTAAAAGATGTGACATCTACTACTAATTCGAAGTGTTGATTTGGTAAAATCATTGAAGTCATCTGGATGCCCAAGGCCTGTGGTCCCCAGACAGACACGGGAGAAGGCAGAGTTTCACAGGCAATATGAGAGCTGACGCGGAAGGAGTCAGAAGTTCCTCTCTGCAAATCAGGTCACAACATCCGTAGCCCTTAGGATTAGAATTGGCTGCTGAAAACAGCAGTAATCAGGTAGGAGTTAATTTCTCCCTTGTACGAATCCTGGTGGCGTGGCTGGTGTGGGATTCCATGGTGTCAGGGACCCAGGCTGTCCACGGCAGTGCACTCCATCCATTCCTCAGTTTACTTCCTTGTCTAACTTGGCTGCTCCTGCTCCAGCCATCAGATCTTTATTCCAGACATTCAGAAGGAGGTGGGGCATGCCTGCAACCTTTGAGAACACATCCTACAGTTGGCCCACAGCACTCCTGCTTCCCTGTCATTCCCCAGGCCACTCCCAGCTACTCCAAGGGAAGGGACCCTGGTCAATGTAGTCTTTGTCCTGGGCACATAAGGGAAAGGGGCATTTGGGGACAGTTAGCACTCTGTGCAGCAGGGTTAAAAGGGGTTAGGTCACTCAACTTAGATCAGGGCGAGAGTGCAGAAACTAATCCCAGGTGCAAAAAATGTATAGACTTAGAGATGCTTGTTGCCATAGTAACTAGGAAAAATAAAAGACAGAACATGCCAACTGTCACAAAGGAAAGAAAATTGCCCTTGCACCTCAGACCCTGTGTCCTGGCCAGAAACCCTTGGTCGACGAGCTCAGACGTTGACGATGATGCAGGCTTGGCATGGGAAGGAAAACTTGGCCATTTCCCTAGCGCTGAACCCCGTTCCACGCAGGGGAGGCAGTGGTGGGAAAGTGGGGTCACTTGTGGGGGACTTGGCACGAGTCCGGCATTTGACCGATGCAGCCTAACAATAGAAAGGAAGTTTTGACTGGTTGGAGGCAGCGTGAAAACACCGATTTAGCAATGCGACTGAGCAGTAGTTCACTTAGGCTTGTAAGTTTCCACTGAGAAGCTTAAACAAAATGCCAGGAAGTTTATCAGATGCGAATGTTTAGAGGAATCTGAGGGTCTCTGCACCTAGTTCCAAGTTTAAGTACGGTTTCACTGCGTGCCTCGAATACTGGGGGAGGCATTTGCCTGTTGCGTCAGGAGGGGCTTGAATAAATTCTTGTCTGGGCCGGTTGTTTCAGGCTACTGGTGTCTTGTTCAACGTTGAAGAAGGGACTCCTTCGAAGTAATTGTTAAAATATAGTCTATGTTTAAAGAGATCTGAAAGTTCACTTCAAAGACCTAAAGAAGAATGGATTTTAAATGATTTTTATATTAATACATTTTTTAAAAAAACACTTTAACTCATTTGCTCTATGTAAAAGCTGCCTAATAATAATAAAAACTCACACGGACAATTACAACTTTTTTCTCTTTTTATTTATTGATATTAAAATAAGGGGGTAATGGGGATAATTCCTTTTTGCCTTCAGTAGTGGACCTCTTTGTTCTGTTTGGTTTGGTTTGGTTTGTTTGTTGTTCCAAGTTAAATCTCAGAGGGAACTCAGTGTTGGCCTTTGTTTTGAGAAATGACTCTCCCTCCTTTCAAGTAGTTGGAGGAGGGGGAGCCCACTAGTCACCCCTCCTCTCCCTCGGTCACAAAGTGGCAGGTGTCCCAAGCTAGGCCCATCACACACACCAATTCCCTGAAAAGTCGGGGCTTCATTTCCTTCTACCTGAAGCACAGGATTGGGCACTCCTGCTTCCTGTTTCTTAGCATCGCTGGAGAAGGAGCTGATTCAGAGACTGGGATTTTGCGTCCACAGCACAGCCAGGACGCTGCCCTGCTGTGTGACCCTGGGATCCTTTCTTAATCTCTCTGAGCCTCTGCTTCCTAATCCATAAAATCAACCTCATACTAGTGTCCTCTTTTGTATTTTGTAAACATTAGGTAAACACGTATTGGGAACAAAAAAGGAGCCACCTTCTAAACCTGACCAGCTCAGGGGAGGCCGCCTGGTGGCCTTACAAACTCAGAGACAGAAAGTAACCACAGACGGTGGTCTGAAATTAAAACTTTCTAACTAAAAGCCAGTCACGGGGCAGGGGCAGTTACATCCGAGCTTCCCATAAGGCCAATCTATTATCTTTCTACATCAAGATAACCTACCTTCGGGGATGTCAGGGTAATTTCCTTCTTTTCCCAGACCCCCTCAGGGCACACCCACCACAAACCCCCTTCTTGTCCATCATTCCCCTGTAAAGTGTCGCCTGTTAACTCCTGTGCCCACCAGCATCTAAGAAGTGGTGTCTATTTCTTTCACTTTGTATCCACTCCCAGAGACCCCCCTCCTGTGCTTTCTCCTAGCGTCTTACTCTGTCACCCATGAACTTCCTGTAACCCCTCGAGTCCCGCCCCTTGACTCTGGTGTGTAAAGTAAGTGGTGAAACAGCCGTTTTCTGGAGCATTTCCCCATCTGTTGGGATTTTGCTTCCTGGCAATTTGTCATCAGTTTGGCTTGAACGAACTCATCCCCATCCTCTACAGATTTGAATGTTTCTTATATAACGGTGACGCTATAACCCTCTTACATCGAGACCGACACATCGTAAGCAGGCGCTGGCTGTGTGATGGTGATTGTTATTACTTAGTTGATGAGTTTTCCTTTCAGTTACGTGAATCTACGTTTTCCCATTAATTCCTCTCATCCTCCTTACTTTCTAAGTAAGGACTAGTTTGGTTCTGTTTCCTGGCTGAAGCAATCTGGAATTTTAATTTTAAAAAAGATATCCTCAGTGCAGGGAGAAAGGGCCCCTTGGACCCCCTTCACCTGCTGTGGCAGCTTCAGGTGACCTCCGGGGGTCAGGGGCCACCGCCAGGTGCAGGTTTGTTCCAGGCTTTTGCTAGTGTGTGCTCTGAGTTCCTTCTTCAGTGATAACCATGGTCCCAGCTGTCAGGGTCATGGGCAAGTATCCAGGGAGGGTCCATGATATTCACGAGTCTCCTCTTGTTAAGACAGAGACATAAACTCATATGTTTACAATGTTTTTACTAAGAGTTCATTTAAGGAGGAGAAGGGCAGGACGGGGAGACCGGCATCGTCATCTCGGGACCTGAGATAACCAACCCGCCAGCGCCCCTGCTGTGATGCCCTGCCATCCACCGACGGAAGGTGGCCCCCCCACCCCTGCCCTGGGTGCGGCGCGCCGACCTTCCAAGGCTGCCCTCAGCTGGCTCTCCACCCGGGGTCCTGCTCCCTCTCCTCTCCTCACTGTGCAGTGGTTCATGTTTCCCAGGCACCAGCCTCTGCTCCACCCCGTTCATTCCCTGCTCTCCTTGTCTCTGTGTGTTTGTGCATGTCCTCCTCTTCCCGCCATCTTGTCCCCACACTCACTGTGCACCTTCCAGCCTCAGCCCGCACCCTGCCCTCCCTGACACAGGCCCTGACTTCCCCACGCGTGCTGCCGCATGGCTTCCCGGACCGCCGGTGGCCTCTACCCATAGGCCCATTTCGGCACTTAATGGAAGTGACCTCCTCGTGGGCAAGGTGTGTGTCTGCGTCACACGTGCCTGCTACCACCGGCCTGACCCAGAGCTGACCCTGAGCGCCTACTGAGCACCGTCTTCCCCAGAACGAGCTCTCCTCTCTGCCACGCTGTCCCTTCCTGTGCCTGGCTGTCAGCACACTGTCCCCACTGGAAACAGGTCGCTGGGGCAACAGTGGTCCGGTTGCGGCAGCCCCCTTCCACAGTGCTCTGTGAGGGCGGAGACTGTCTTCCTTGTTCCCTGCGGGGTCTGCTGTGTGTAACGCGAGAAGCTTAAGAAGGTAATCAAATAACTCTGCGTTAAACAGAACAATAAACGCCTCCACTTCTCTGTCCCTGTAGCCCTCTGAGTTCAAGCCCACCGTGCCCTAAATACAGTGATCTCCCCAGACAGGTGGGCTGTCACAGTCTGTTCGCCCCAATACCAGGGGCCGCCTGAGCTTCCCCGGGAAGCAGAAGCACGTTACTTGGAATCTGTATATGTCAGGGTTTGGTGTCAAGATGAAGTGATTGTGATACCCAGGAGCAATGCATCTGGCCCTGTGATACCACAGGGAAAAGAAAGCCTGTCAATACCACTCCCTGGGGACAGTGTGACAATGTCAAAATAAACACAGCAAATGTTGCTAACTTGGACTGCAGGGAAATGGCTGGGCTTCTGCAGACAGACAGGAGACCCAAGGCGGGGAGATGACATTTTGTGGGTGACGGCTGTCTTCCTCCCTCCCCCGACTCCACAACCCCCACGCTCTCTCAAGCTTGTCCCCTTTCAAACCTAGCAAGGAAGCCAAAGGCTCTGAATTTCCCCCAATGCCCTTCTCCGATGAAAGTGAGAAAAGAAACCATATCTTGATGATTTTATGCAACAGATTCCTTAATAAAATATGATGTGTTTTATGGTAACACACACAACTGCTTGTAAAAAAAAATTATTTAAACCCAGACCAAACATTTGTCTGTCAAAAATCGTTGGGGAAGCTGAAGTAGCCACATAGAAACTTGAACTGGGCATCTACCCTGTGCCAGATTCAACACAGGGAGTTCCAACCCAGGTGGCAATTGCCCTCTAGAGCAGGGCCTTCTTCCTCACCCAGACCCTCCTATCACATTGCCTGAGGGGGACACATTTCAATCCATCCCCCCTAACACTTATACCTGAGACCACTGGACAGTCGCCACACTCTCTGTTATGACCCATCAAGCATGCAGGACATCCGCTCAACAATCTACAAGTTGTCAGGAGGGTGACCAGCCCACTACCCACACCCTGAGCACCAAAGTTTAGATCTCTCAGTCACACTCTGTCCGCAGGTCCTGGAGAAGGCTGTGTGGCGCAGTGGGGCTTGCAAGTCAGCCAGTTCCACGCGGGCATCCCGCCCCACCCCCCCCTGCCGCAGCTTGCTGTGCAACTATGCATGAGTTCCTTACCCTCTCTGAGCTTTCTCTGTCTCCTTTTTAAATATAGGGAATTCACTGCAACCTCAGAGAGCTCTTGGAAAGATTCATTATAGCATAATTTATATAAATCTTAACACCATTTTTATAGGACCTTAATACCCCCCATGACCCACAACAGCGATGAATTCATGTTGGTGCCCGGGTTCTCATTAGAATATCAGGATCAGAACGGATCAGACACTTGACCATTCATTCAAACCTTTCCCTTTGCTGCTAAAGAAACTGTGGCCCAGAGTAACTCCCCGAATTCCTCAGAGTCCAGCCCACAAACTCAAGGGGGAGGTGTTTGTGGATTTGTATATTCATAAGCTCATAAATAATGTCGATAATGTGCAGACACTGTACTAGCTGTTGGACACGTATCAGCCCAATTAACATTTGCAGAAAGCCTGCGATGTAGGATTCATCATCGTCGGAGGTTTACGGATGAGAAAACCGAGGTTCGGTGCAGCGCGAGACTGCAGGCTTGTACTGAATGAGAGAGGCTGCGGCCCCAGGCAGCCGGTGGAGAAACCCGTGCACACAGCCAGCCACTGCCCTGGTTTCCAGTCCGGTGACTCTCACCGTTCTGCTTTCTCACCCACCTCTGCAGCCAGTGTGTCTCTCCCGCTCTTCCCCTCCCCCTTCTTCCCTCCCTCTTGCCCTTTGGCTACCCTAATTAATGATAATGAGAGTGAGATCGCTGAGCAAAGGGAAAGCTGGTGTGTGACTAGTGTGTCAGAGAGAAGAATTTCAAAGACGATGGGGAGAGAGAAAAGGAGAGACAGGAAGGGGGCGGGGACATATAGAGGGTGTGTTCCTGAGCTGCTTACCATGGCTATTGTTTTGTTTTATTGCAGGGGACTGTCGCCAGAGCTATTACGCCAGGGGACAGAGGGTTTGTCGGGGGAGGAGGGAAAATGAAGAGCCTGTTCAGTGACTCCCACTCCCAGAGGTCAAAGGCTGATTGAGGTCAGCCTTTTCTGACCTCTGCCAGGTCACTCCCGGCAGAGGTCAGATTCCCCAATCCCTTATTTGGCCCCTGGGGGTAAAGTGTGAACTCTGCTACCTGGCTGAGCCACCTTCACCTCTCTGAGCCTCTGTGTCCGGACCTGCAAAACGAGGGGTCCTTTACAATGGTCTTGTGACCATCAGCTCTTGTACGGAAAACGCAGAGTGTGGCAGAAGTAGGTCCACAGTTGCGCACCTGGAAAATAATATAATAATAAATAAGGACACAAGAAGAAACTCTGTGTTTCTCGTACTCACAACTATAAGCCTCCCCTTGCCCACCCTGCCCACCAATGCTGGGAACGTGGGAAAATAGTCCACCCCTGTTTTCCTCCCCTTCCTCTGGACTCGTGAACTTCAGTGAAGATTATTTTGCAACTAATCTGGACATCCCCCAAACGACAGGCCAAAACGCCCTTCCCACACTCTATACGAGCCTTGGGAGTGAGCACACTGTTGTGTTTATCACAACATCTGTCTGTTGCTTCCTGAGTCGTTGGAGCATGAGGATTCTGGTTTGCCACTTTGTAGCTGCCCCGGAGCCTAGCCCGGTTGCTGGCAAACAGAGGGTTCTAGATAAACGTTCAGTGAGTAACAAGGAAACAGCTAACTGAACACAGTGTTTTCCGGTCTGTAATCAGAGCTCAGTTATGGCTCGGTAACTCGGGGTTTGACTAGCTGAGCTCTGCGTGTGCCTGGGTTGATCTCCGAGGGAGCTCGGTTGAGAAGGATTATTTATGTTTTAGCTTTTCCGTACTCCGTTTAATTCAACCATTTCACTCACATCCACAATGAGCCTCGACGGGGGGAAGGCCGGCCAGGTCTGGTGCTCACAGAATTCGCAGCCCTGCCCTTGTTCCTGGAAGCAGCATGCCGGTTCTTCCAAACCCCTGCACAAAGAAGCCACTGGAGAAGCATTGGCTTTAAAGATTTCATTTATTTATTTTAGAGAGGGGAAGGGAGGGAGGGAGAGAAACATCAATGTGTGGTTGCCTCTCGCATGCCCCCTACTGCGGGGCTTGGTCCGCAACCCAGGCATGTGCCCTGACTGGGACTCAAACCGGTGACCCTCTTATTCACAGTCTGGTGCTCAATGTGCTGAGTCAGAGTTTAGGAAGCATTTTTAATGAATACCTGTTAATTTGTGTCCTCTGCTCAGACGAATATCTTAGCAGAAAAAGGAAGCAAATGGGCTCCAAGGGAAAAGATATCTGGGGTGTTTGCCTTCCTGTGCACACATACGTGCTATATTTTCCAGGTTTAAGAGGAAGCAACCTCACTCCAAATAGCATGGAGATAAATCATGGGTCTGCCCTTCCTTCCACTGGAGTTTTTAAACCTTGTTATGACTGCTTAATCTAGGTTTACAGTGGGTCATGCTCACAACCTGGAAGGGTGTGCCCTGCACACCCTCCTACGTGGCCAAGGGCAGTCTAGACCATGCCAACCCTCCCACTCCAACCGCCAGCCTGGTGTTCAGTTCACCAGCAGTCAGTGGCCTCTGCCTCACACAGTGATGCCGTCAGAGCAGGGCTGGGAGTCAGGCAGGACACTGATGTGCCCACCTCTGTGGCAATCAGCGGGGTCCAGACCATCCCATGTACTAAAATCTGACATGAACCTCTTTCGAGGGAAGAAGTGGTGTGTCCTGGGGACTGTCTGAGCTTGTAATGACAAGTGGCAGAAATGAGCTGCCTCCTCTGCACACCCACGTGTCACTCCATAACGGAGTACAGTGAGGGTGGTCAGACGAGCCATGTGAACAACCTAGGGTGGGAAGACCCATGGAAGAGACATTGGCTCCTGGCGTGTGGCACCACTCAGACGGAGTGCTCAAATCTCCAGTGTGAGACCCGGTGAATTTCTACGTGCCGACGCATCCGTGCCCAAAGTGTCCCCTCCATCGGACCACACGACGTTCCCCCTCCCCCCTCCCCCCAGCACACTCCATTCCAGGGAGTCACCCTGTAAATCTCTCTCTCTGCATTCCCCTAAACCCAACACACATTACCCCAGCTCCTGTGTATAGGAATAACAAAGACTTGGGAGAGTGAGCACTGTATTGGAAATGGGAAGTTGACCGGAAAATCACCCCAACGTACCGCTACTCCAGCTGTTGGTGCCCTCCTCTGCTCCGGGCTGGGCAAGTGTGGAATGTAGTCATGGGTAAGGTGGTGGCCATTTGTGAAGACTCCTAGACACTCCCCGCCCCCGGGAACTGAGTTTCCGAGAAATTGCAAAGACATGGGGCCACCCTGCAGCCTGGGACCCAGCTCACTTGTCCCTACCCCTGCACTTCGAAAGACACCCTCGGAGGCTGCAGGTGTCAGAGGGAAGAATGTGAAGGTCAGTTCTGTTCCAAACTGTTCCACTAACAAGTCACAAGGCCCCAGACACGTGGGTCCACCTGCTGGAGCCCCTGCACCTGTGAAACCTCGGGAGGGATATTGGCTTCATCTTTCTCCGGGCTTTAAAGGTGAAAATGCATCAGTCCCCAGGACTGCTGGGCCTGGCTCCCTCCAATTCCTCAGGCAGAGTCAGGGCATTGCTAGTTTATCCAGAGTCTCTGCAGTTTCAAAAAGTGGCGCCTGCTGGGTGGCTGTACCCACAACTCAGGGAGTGGGTGGGCCTTTTGAGAAAAGAAATGCCCCCCTTGCTTTGGAGAGGTGTACTCCCGCACCGGAGCACACAGTTGGGCCAGAAGCAGGTGGGCTGGATTCCAGCCCTCATCCCCCTTTGCACCGCGCGCACCTGGAGAGCTGTCTGCAGCGGCCAGCACAGGGTCTGCAGCTTCCTCACCCCCTTGTGTTTTTCAGCCCTTGCTCTGACTGTGTTATTATAAAATACAGACCAGGTGGAACCTACTTGGTCACAACCTTTCCACTGTGCCTCACAAGCTCAGTTAGAGACCTTGCCATCAGTGGGCTCCTTCAACCCACCCAGTGCCATCATGCACCTCCACTACCCTTATCTGGAGCCTGCTCCGGGCCTTCTTTCCAGGAAGGGAGGGAGGGAGGGTAGAAGGAAGGAAGGAAGTAGAGAAGGAAGGAAGGAAGTAGAGAAGGAAGGAAGTAGAGAAGGAAGGAAGAAAGGAAGGAAGGAAGGAAGGAAGGAAGGAAGGAAGGAAGGAAGGAAGGAAGGAAGGAAAGGCCAGTGAGCCAGTCTATGGGTCTCTCTCCATCCGCTTAGCAGGGCTTCACCTCGCTCCTTCCAGTGTGCCCGATCTCATTAAGCACACCCCTCATCTCTTTGGTCTCTTCTCCTCCGCTCACGAGGGTGACTTTCAGGGCCATCATTCTCCCCATGTTATACATGAGGCTAGGGCAGCTCAGAGTGGGTAAGTCACTCAGTGTCATCCAGCAAATAAGAGGCAGAGCAAGGTCTGGCCCCAGTCCTGTCTGACCTGAGAGACCTGGGTTTTCGAAGCTGTTTTCCCCCAATCTCTACCTGCCCTGGCTGATCCCTTGGGTTCCCTCCTGGACCCTGACCCCCGCCTCTCCCCATCTCAGACAGCGGAGAAAAATTCTGCTTGGTATTATCCACACTATTCTGAGCCCAGTACCTCCTCTGTCCTGGCAGTTTCTAAGCCCAAGGAGCTGAGACAGAAGACCCGACGAACGCAGGAGTCAGCCAGTGCAGGAGCCCCGTGTTGCGGGGAGACACGCTCAGAGTGGGGACACCGTTCTCTTATCTGTGGATGAGGGCAGGAGCCAAGGCCAGCACAGGGCTACAGGGGACTTTGTAGGAAAAACCTTCGAGCTGTTGCGTGAGCTTTAGTGTGTTCTAGGGTCAAGGTAAGTCAGCAATGTAAATAAGTGATAACAGAAAGGACAGTTTTGCTTTGTTGTAGGTTATAAATGATAACTGGGTAAATATACCACCACATATAATATCTATGTCATTGGGAAGGCAAAGCATCATATCTAGCCAAAAGTTTTTAGGTCAGCCATTGGCTGGTAGGCAGAGCAATTTATAGCTCTTTCGCGGCCAGATATTTTGAAAAGTTTGCAGCGCTCTGGTTAACACTGTGCTTAGTAATGATGGTTATTTCTATTATAATCTTTGTTCCCAACGGTAAAACTTCTCCTGCTGAGTCTGAAATGACACCCCACTGGCAGATGTTTCCCACAGTGTTACCAGGGCACAGATCCCCCAGTGGTCTTGTTAAATCACGGACAGTGAATCGGCAGGTCCAGGCGGAGACCCGAGATCCTGCCCCGGGAACCAGCAGGCAGGGATGTGCGCTGAGGACCACACCGTGAGGAGCGAGGCTCTTGGCACCGTGTGCTACGGCCCTGCCTTGAAACGACCTCTGGGATGAGCACACCTTCACTCTGTGGTCACCTGTAGGTGCAGTACAGCAAGAAAGAGCCCAAGGTTAGGCATCAGGACCCAAGAGCCTGAACTGCGTGGGCTGTCCCTGGTCTGTCATGGGGCGTCTGGTGAATTATTGTGGCTCTCGGCGGCTCGGTCCTCCCAGTGGCTGAGAAAACTACATGCTCGTCCCACTGAGGGCTCGGTGCGTCATGGGTGCACACGTGCCTGAGTCTGAGGTTGTTCTCAAAGTGCAGTCCTCACTCCTAGTCCCCTCTGCAGCCCAAGACGGCCCCACGTTGCCTTGGTTCTTCCAGGTGGGGTGCTGACTCAGTGCTTGAGAGTTTGGAAAAGTCGTCTCTCTTCCTTCACCTGTCTCATCCCTTCCTCAGCCGGGATTCTCCCGGCTCCTTCTTCCTCTCGTTGTCCCTTCCCTCCTCTCCCATGTGGTCACTGATTCCTCATATCATGGTACCCAGTTCCCTGTCCCTGAGGTTCCATTCAGAGGCTTGCAGCCCTGATAGCACAGGGCCCTACCACGGCCCTCCTGCAGCTCGGCCCCTCCAGCACCCGTTCTATTCCCTGTCTCATATGCAGTCACCGAACCCACCGGCCCTGACATATGTCCTTGAAGTGGCCATTCCAGCTCTGTGTTAGCTCTTTATCAGAACCCACACGAAAAGAGAGATCATATCCACACCCACCTCCAAGCTCCAAGCTTCTCAGAGGCTGGCCTCGAGATGTCAACTGAGGCCCCCCCATCCCTTGGTTAGGAGGGCAGCCCTGCTGTGGTCTCTGGCTCCCAGATCCCCACCCCAGCTCAGATATGATCGGCAGAAGACGTCTAGGGACGGTGAGCTGGATACGAGCTTATCCTGCTTCTGTTACGCCGTAGCCACATTGTCTTAGGCAACATGTTTGCCTCTTGGAGGCTCAGTTTCCTCATCTGTAAAAGGGGAGCATGTGAGAAGACTCCATGAAACCACGTGTCCAGCTCAGAGGCCAGGGCCACCACAGAGTGGGGCTTTGACGAGATGCGTCATTGGCAGACGCTTGTTTCTTCCTTCCTCATTGCAGCAATCATTTTATGAGAGGCATTTTCCACTTGACCTTGTGGTTTCAGACCTGTCAAATGATAACTAGTCACAGGCACCTCTGTGGCCCCAGAGGGGCATTCTCCTTTCCCAAATCATCGACTCTTTAAAGAGAGTCCCCCTTTAAATGGACCCGAATGGCCCTGGGGCTGCTGCCCTTCCCCCTGGCCTCCTGGTTTTATAAGGGGAGTGTTGGCAGGCACTCAGGACAACCTGGCATGGCCAGAATCTGGAGAAGCAGCCGCAGCAAACAACGGAAAGTTGCACAACGAACCCCACTGCCCGGTAGCGGGGCCTGGGGCCTGGGGCCAAACAGGGCCTGCAGAACAACGCACAGGTTTTTGTCGCTGCATTTTGACGGTGAAGAAGTCGACACAGTAAGAATGGATAGTTTTAGGGGCTTGAGACTCTGAATGAACTATTTAGTGTTTTATATTCATGAGCCATCCCTGAGAACCTCCTCTGAGCCAAACCCTGGTCTAAACTTGGGGAGTCAGTGCTAGATTCAAAGAACGTTTTCCAAAGAAATCAGGGATGACCTGCTAAAAATGCAGATTCTGGGGCCTCATCTAGAGGCCTTCATGGCGAGGCCGGGGGACTTCTAGAAAAGCAGTGCGGAGTCTGAAGTCACCCCTGGCGGGCGAGACAGGCAAGGGCAGAACTGTCACTATAGGGTAGGTGACCTGTCTGCAGCCACGATGGGTCCCTGCCAGTCCACAGGACAGGTGCCTCCCATCAGGGCTCTGGGGAGTCCCCTGGGGGGGGGGGGTGATGCTAAGCTAAGTCTTAAAGGCCAGCGTGGAGCTGGCACGTGATGACGTGTGAGCGTGTGACATGACAAGTGTGGACACAGTGTTCTTCCCAATGGGAAGAGGAGGAAGAGAGATGGAGACAGGAAGCCCTGAGGCCGGCAGAGATGGTCAGCTGAGCATTGCCCTGTGTGGAGCTGGGTGGGAACGTGGGGCTGGATGTGGAGAGAGTGGCCAGAGCGTGGTGGGTGCTGGCAGCTGTGTGGAGGGCTGACCCTTTACTCTGCAGTGTTTGGGAGGTACTGGCGGGTGTTAGCAGGGGTGTGAGGGTATCCGACACAGGTTTGGAACCAACCCCGTGGGGATACTGGACACCTTGTCTACAGTGCACGCAGACCAGGAGCGGGACAGTGGTAGGGGTGCGGGGGGGAGCCCATGAGGGTGCTGAGAGGGAGCCAGTCCTCCCAGGGCGCTGGGAACAGGCTGTGGGGCTGGGCAACAACAGGGGGCTCCTTGGATTTGGGTGGCAGGAGGGAGACACTGGACAGACCCTCAGGTAGCTGGGGGGAGCATGGGGCCGTCCTCAGGGAGATAGGAGGAAGGAACAGGCTGCGTTCTGCCTGGTCTCCCGAGCCCCTCTCACTCGGATACAAACACAGAAGTTAAATTTCCAGAAGTTTGGCTCGACACTTGCTGTCTTTGGGAGGCAAGATAAATTACATTCGATGTGGCAGGAACTGTGATTGAAACTTTGCTTGGACATCAGCTCCGAATGTGTCAAAGTTGACCTTCAGAACCGTCCTGATGAACGACCCAAGAAGAGGGCATTCGGGTGGTGAGACCTTGACCCTGTTGGACTGGGTCCAGGGCTGCCTCTGCCGCTTCATTCCCACGACGGTGGGCTTGCTGTTTACTCCCCCCTCCTGTCTCATCCTCTGTACCACGGGGGAGTCTCCCAGGCTCCAGCGGGGCCAGACACATTGGACCACAGCAATGAATTATTGTGGTGGATCAAATTTCTAACCCACCCTTCTCCCCTCTGTGGAAACCCAGTGGGAAAACTACGGCTCCTCAGAGACCAACAGCCACTTTGTGGAAGAGCGAAGTCTGAGTCTCAGGTGGTCCCGCCCCAGTCCTGGGCCCCTGCCCCTTACCAGCTGGTGGCCTCTGTCTCAGCCCTGGCTCTCTTCCTCCAGGTCTCAATGATTCGAAGGGCTCCAAAGACTTTTGCTGAGAAGTGGGACATTCCCAAGTGATTTCCAGGGTTTCTGCAGTTGGGTTTCTTCATGGGATTTCAGGGCGGTAGGTACGAGCCTGCAACATACACCCCTGGCTTGACTGAGAGGCTGGTGGAGCCAGTGTGCGGTTTGGTTGGATGAGGCCCCTGGACAAACAGGGCCAGTTGAAAAGAGCATGGCTGGGCACTCAGTTGGTTAGTGCATCGTCCTGCTATGCAAGGTTGCGGGTTTGATCCCCGGTCAGAGAACATACAAGGTCAACCAATAAATACATAAATAAGTGGAACAACAAATTGATGTGTCTCTCTCTTGCTCTAAAATCAACACATAATTTTTTTTAAATGTGTAACTGCTTGTCAGTACAGTGATAATGGCAACGTCACTACGTGCTCCCTCGTTAGCTGACAAACCTCAGGGTTTCATTGGATTCAGCCAGTGTGCTCCACTAGGGTTCCTTGAGCAGCTTCTGTGGGTAGATGGCGCCCCAGGTACCTTCTCATAGTTGTCCTCTCCAAGGCTTCCCCACCTGCGGACAGGTTGGGTGATGGCCATTACAGAGTGGAGGACGCAGTGTCAGAGCCCAGCAAACAGGTGGCATGACCAGGATGGGGAGCCAGGGACGTTCGTTCTGCACCTGGTGTTTTTTCTGCCCTGGTACACTTCCTTGTCACCAGAACGGGTTGGTGTCCAAGCCGTGTTGATTTTCCTCTGACTCAGTAGCCCCTGAAGTCATTTTCTTGATTGACACTGTACTCATTTAATTGAATGTGGTCAGACTGGTTATTCCTGTGTGGACCTGGACAGGCTGCTGGCCTCATTTCTCCCAAGAGCTTTCAGCTTCCAGAGTGGTGATTTGAATTGGGGGCTGAAACCCTCACCTACCAAAGGAAACTTCAGGGCTCTCCTGGAGGGGAGAGAAGTCAAGATGAATCTGGATACTTTATGATGAGATCTTAGCGGCTGCCACATCCTGGGGTGGGGGCACAAGGGTTTGGAGCATGCCATGGGGCCGAGCTGGGTCAGGACATGCTGAGGGAGCGACCTGCTGATGTCCGAATGGGCCTCGTATCTCCAGGCCGACATTGCCAATGCCGGGAATGGGGCTACTGACCAGAGCTCTCAGGAGTCCCAGTGAGGACTGAGGGTAATGTCTCTACTGGAAGCTACGCTCACACTCAGACACCAGGGACTGACTGGAGGCACCTCAGGCACCGAGCCCTGTGGTTGAAAACATGGCCTCCTGATCCGGCCGCCTGGGGCCAAGTCCCGGAGGTGTGACCTTGAAGCACCCCAGGTTATCTGTCTCGATGTCGTAATCTAAAGACAGGAGTTGTAACAGCACTTCAAGGGTTATTCTGAGAATTTAATCTACTCAAAACACCGCTCTTAGCTGGAGGGTGGAGGCCGAGAGAACTGGCGGAAAGAGGTGCGGGTGCTGGGCGGTCTGGCATTTCAGGACAAGAACCAAGACCTGGTCACCAAAACACCGGCGTGATGCAGGTCTGGCTCGACCCCCTGGCCCAGGGTCGCCGTGAGGGGGGAGGACTAGTGCAGGAGAAAGCCCCTCGACCAGCGAGTGCAAACGGCTCTACAGAGATAAAGGTGAGGTCAGGGCTCACGGGTGTTGCCACTGCAGGGTCGTCCTATCCTGGAGGGCCGGGTCCATGTCTTCTGGCTTCTAAGACGACCCTGGCACATTCGAGAAGCCATGGCGCCCCCAGAGCTTGGCTCAGTATGTGGCACGTTGAGGGGTTCCCGCAGTGTTCTCTGAGTCACATGTCTGCCAGGTGGGACTGAGACCCTGGGACTCTGTCCCCTGCTCACTCTGCGTGGAGGGAAACTCGATAGCATGGGGCTGCTGCTGTCGGTGCTGACGGCACGCACTGGTGGACAGTGCTCTGCCCACTTCCGTGCCTCACCCGCCAAGGGCCTCCCGAATGCCGTCTCTTCTAATCTGCGAAGGAAAAGAAATGGTTCTCTACTTGCAATACTCTTCAGCCAGCATTTTTAATATGCAGCTTGCCATGTTTGTACAAGGAAATGGAAATGAATCATCTCCAGGAAATTTCCCCCGTTTCTCTCACTTTTTGTACTTAGGCAATGCCCTTCAATTACACCTGAAATCAAATCCTGTTCCCCTTGAGTGGTCATTTTAATATTAGCGAGTTTCCTGGGAAGGAGGATTAGAGAGGCAATTGCTTCTGGGAGACTCCTCCTGCCTCCGCAGGGACGCTCTTAAACCGTGAGCGTCTGGTTGCAGGCCTGGAGCACGGCGTGCGCCCGCCCCTCGGCCCCTCTACTGTGCCCTCCTTGTGGCAGCTCCTCCCCAGACACAGTCTCTTTCTCTACTGTTCTAGCCTGTGCGGCTGCTGCGTACATCCAGGCTGGTCCCGGGCCCCACCCCCTGTGCGGGGGACAGTCTCTCCCACTCACCCATTCACACTCCATCCCAGACTCTCAGAGAGACGTCTAACGTCTTCTGTCCCAGGACCCACCTGTGGTTCTCTGATCTGAGCATCTCGATTCTCCTTGGGGCCATACCTGGCCCTGGAGGTCAGTCCCTGCAGCCCCCCCGCTGCCCTCGGCAGGAATGCTGCCCCCCTCACTGTGCTTTCTCGGGTGTGCCTGCTCCGCTCGCCTCACCTCCTCTGACACGCTCTCCTCCTAGTCCCTCAGTAGGGTCAAGCTAGGGGATGTGTGCTGCCTCAGGGCCCTGGGCGGGGGGTGGCCCTTCCCCTGCTGGGGTCCCTCGTGGCCCAGAGACTCACTATACTCAGGCTGCTGCACCTTCAGCTTCTGCACAACGCTGTCTCCTTTTCCCGGGAAACTCGCCCGACAACTCTTTAATGGGGCGACCACTGCCCCTTCGCTGCCTCCCCCCAATTCCTTGGCTCGCTTTGCCCCCTAGCATCTGCACTTCCTGCATGCATGTGCCCTACCATGTGGCCCTCACGTGCAAGCCCGCCAGGGCAGGGCCTCTGTCCTTTCTGTCTTGCTGCAGCACCCTCCCTCAGAGCAGTGCCGGGCTCCCAAGGGTCCCAAGGGAGTGTTCTGGGTGTCTGCCCTCCGGGAAGGGCTGATGTGTCCCGTTTCTCCCTGCTCCGACTGCAGGGATGGCCTCGCGTCTCGGGCCAGCCCAGGCAGCCTCTTCTACCCCACTGGGAGCAGGGGTTGGCCCAGGGAGGCCCAAGACCCAGGTCACGCTAGTGGCAGCCCAGGAGCCGCTGCAAAAGAAGCTTGGATCTTCTGTGGATTCATCGCCTGCCTGAGATGCGGGCCCCCAGCTGCACGAGGCCACTTCACTCTGATTTAGGGAAATGTGCCCCAGGGGAAACTGGAGAGAAGAAAGCAAAGCCCAGAGACACCGAGAAACCTGCTTCAGAACATTTAAACTGGCGTTTGTGTCACTAGCTCTCCCAGATCCATCAGAGCCTGCGTCGCTACCTCTGTGCTTACCTGAGCCAATGACACTGCTCTTGTGGGTAAGCCCAGGGGCTGGGATTGAGCCCCTTGTAACAGAAGGAGCCATCACTCATTGCTGCTACAATGCTGTCTCCCGAAGGGATCTGTCCTGCTCTTCCTGGAAGACCAGGTGTCAGTCCCTTCTCTGTCCTTGACCTGCGTGTCGCATATTTCTCTCCTTGGTGGCCACGGTGTGTCTGCTTCCCCACCAGTCTGGGCATTCCTGGGGGGCGGAGTCACAGACGAGTTATTTCTAGGCATTCCATCCCGAACTAAAGTGAGGTACCTAGATAAATATTTGTTAAAGGAACAGCAGAGTGAATGAAAGCCGCTGGTTCCGTTCCCCGGCGTCTGTTTCAGGTGGGCGTTCATCTACTTCAGGCACACTCGACCCGAGCCCCTTTCTTGGCGGGCCTTCTGAGGGACTCTGACGACGTCCCCAGTACTGAGATCTGTCCAAGTGAGAGTGGTTCTGAAGAGCGGACCTAGGGCAGGCTGAGAGGGACGCTTTATTCTCCACCAGACTCCAGCCCCCGTCATTCGGGGAAGTGGCATTTCAAAAAGATTAAGTTCAGCACACTGAGTGAGCCCTGCAGTGAATTAGAAATTCCTTTTGATTTAAAAAAATCCCTTTGGCAAAGGGCTGGAAGGAGCTGGTGACGGTGAGCCAGGCTCCTTGGACTTCCTGGCAAATATTTAGCAGGCAAGGAGGGGGAAGTGGGGGGAGAGTCAAGAGAGGCACGAGGTGGGGGTCAAGCTCATTCTCACCTTTCTTAAGGACACGTATTCCAGAAACCACTCATGCGCATAGAGTCAAATCGTTCCTATCCACACACTCTGAATATGCACATAGAAGTAATGCATATACGCATGTTTCTATATCGTATTTCTAACCACTAGACATTGAGAGTACTTCCATCTACTGAAAATATATAAATTATCTGTTTCCTCAAAGTAGAGATGGCGTGTTTATGACACACACATGTAAATTGCGAGTGCGTGTTATATTATAAACAGATGGTCCTGTCCACTCGCGTTCACCAGCTGTGTGCTGTGTGCCCAGTTCTGCCCTCAGCGCTTTATATTCATTGTTTCACGGAATTTTCAGAGCTGACCCGCGCAGCAGATACGCAATGATTTCCAATTGGTCTTTTTAAAACAGAACCTTTTATTTAAAAAGTTAAACATTCTGTGGGGACTCCAATATCTAGAACAAATCAAAGCCTGGCTCTGGGGTCGCAGCAGACCTGGCGACCTGCTCGGCCTCCCTCCCTCCCTCCCACAGCACCACCCCCCCTCGTGGGAGAGGCAGACATGAGGGTCCTGGACCCGCCATTTGACAGATGTGTGACTTGGCGCATGTGGCTTGTATCGCTTGGCCCCAGCGTTCTTACCTCTGACACTCCCCCCCCAAAAAAAGTTAATTGTGAGAATTAAATGAGATAATGTGCTTTTTAAAAATAAAACTACCTAATTCAGTGCCTGGGAACAGAGTAAGTGCTAAATATTGTACTTATGATCTGCATTTGATTCTGTGTTCGGTTAGGTTTGCCAGAAGCAGACCCTGGAATAATTCACGTGACAGTGTTTGCCTAATAGCCTTGGTGTGGGTGTGGAGGAGGCCAGCAAGTCTGTGACGTCAAGTGGGACCCCCTCAGAGGGGCCCTGCAGCTCAGCCCAGCAGGGAAGCTTGTGGGGCTGAGCTGGTCTGGCTTCAGAGCTGCCCTGCCCTCTGGCAATGGAGCAGGAGTGTTGACCCTCCTGCTCGCTCGCTCAAGGCCGTTTCTAGGCTCTGCCGTCTGGTCGAACAGCCCAGTGGGCCCCTGCTGCCTCTCGGCAGCCCTCCAAGGAGTGACGGGGCCGGAACTGTTGGGAGTGAAAGCTAGGAGCTAGGTGTCTTGAACTGGTGACGCTTCCCTGGGGCGGGGGCTGTGGGTGGAGCCCAACTGGGGCCACTATAGGATCCTGAGAGGTGACCATCTGTAAAAGATCCCGGGGGAGCGCAAAAACGGGCTTCACACGCCAGCTGTGCCCCTGCTGGATTAAATCAATGGGCAGGGGACCATCCGTGCTGCATCCCTGGGTGTGTGGTCTTTCCTTCCGGTGGGGGCTTGCCCAGCACTGAGGGGGAATACCTTGTTTTCCCAAAGCCTAGAACCCCAGCCCCAAGGCACTGGAGACACACATACCTGTGCCCTCGGCTGTGGAGAGTGTGGGGTCAGGATTGGGGGGACCTGTGTCCAAAGCAGGTGTGCCCACGGGGGAGGGCACCGCACCGGAGAGCTCTGCTCACAGGGACGAGCCTTCGGGGGCCCGGCACGCTAGGTCCTTAGCTGACACTCAGTCCGCTGACTCTCACTCGAAGTCTGCGCCGCGCCTCGGTTGTCTTGTTCCCACTTCCACACGGGAGCCCTGGCGCTTGGACAGATCGAATGGCAGGCATCCCCAAGGTCTCAGACCCCATCAAGGCCAGGAGAGAAACCCTGGGACTGAACTTGCAGAATTCACCCCACCGCCTTGCCCTTCAAGAACTGGGGGCCTCAAGGGCGTCTCCGGCCTTCCAATCGGAAAGAGGCAGCTGGCCGGTTCCCAGTCTGGGGGTCTCCAGGTGCTGCCCCGGACCTTGCCCAGCTGCCCAGCCCTGGAAGCAAATGAGACTTCAAGGAGGCGCAGTCTCTTTCGTCCACAGAATCGACCTGTGCCAACTCATTTCCCATTCCATGCCAAGCTGAGATCTAGAAGGTCTAATTAACACTCATCAATAAGGATGTGTCCAATGGGAACTTTCCAAGAACGTGTGCATATAAACTTGTCCTCCAAACCCACCGCTAATGCTAATTAGCCCCAGAAGTTCTCCAAGGGGCTTGTCTGCCAGCTGAGAACCGGTGAGGAGCTCCAGCTGCCCCTGGCCTTGGAGATCAAGGGCAAGCGTCCACCCCACCATCTCCCTCATTAATGTCACGGCCAATGCCTGGAGAGGGGTGCCGAACCATCCGTGGCTCCCCGTTGCCTGACTGATCCCCAACTCTGGCAGGTTTACTCCCTCCCCCACAACCAACTGTGACCTCATGGGATTGGTATTGGAGCCACAGAGACCCCACATGACACTGCCACCATCTGGGAAGACCCATGACCTCCTATGTCCTGACCGGGAGGTCCAACCTGCATCCCGGGGGCCACATGCAGCCCAGAATGGCTACGAGTGCAGCCCAACACAAAATTGTACATTTATTTAAAACATGATGAGATATTTTTGTGGTGATGAGTCGCCATGTATGTAACGTGTGGCCCAGAACAGCTAGCTCTTCTTCTTCCACTGTGGCCCAGAGATGCCACAAAGGTTGGCCACCCCTGCATAAGACACGAAAAAGAGTCTGGCATCTGGTCAGCATGAAGAGAAAGACCCTGTTAGCCCTCGGTGGTATGATTCCTCTCCCCGACCCACGCTGTGACTTCATCTCCCCCGGAGCTTCCAGCATCCACACACCAGGGAGCATTAGAAGGCAAAGCTCCCAGACCATGGCGGCAACCTTCTCGGTCCCCTCCCATGTCATCCTCGCCTCTTCCAGGGTCCATTCACTTCAGCCACTGCCATGTGTCTAAGAGACAAATCAAATGATGTCGCGTACACTACTTGGAATCTCCCCCCAGGTCCCTGTCTGCGGATGAGAGCTGCCCAGACTAACTGCCGCCCTCTCGCGCCTCCTGACCGAGCTGCCCTTGTGCATGTTCTGCAGGGACCTGTGGCTCCAGCTGGTCCTCGAGCACAGGAGGGCCCCACTGCCTCGGGGCCCCTGTGCCCGCCTCCCCCGCCTCTGGAAGCTTCTCTTCTCGGTTCTTTCCACCGTCAGTTGAAAGATTTCTTCAAAAGAGAGGCCCGCTGAAGGGTTCAAAGGGTTCAGAACAGGGGGCAGCACCCAGAGATTCATAACCATGCTTGAAAATAACAACTGAAGAGCAGAGGTAGCTTAACCCAGGGGACAGGCAGCTGGGGACGGGGAGGGATGATTGCCCTTGGGATCCTGAAGCTTCAGGGCTGTCATGCAAAGAGATTTGCTTTGTGAGGCCACCTGGGAAACCAGCATGAAGGCCTGGCCACCGCAGGTAGACACAGCTTCCAGCGCTGCTTTGGGAAGAGCAGTCCCTGAGTTGGTTGGTCCCGTACATGGCGTGCAAAGAGGGACAGAGAAAAGGGGGGGCACTCTGGCTTGGCAGGTGTCAGTGAGGGTAAGCAAGTGAGCCTTCTTACCGGCTTGAGTTAGGCATCTGCAAGATGGATCCCTGACTGCCGACCAGAATCTGTAGAGTGTAGGCCTCCCTGGAGTTCGGTCCTATACACTGTCCATATGGACTCAACAGCCCTGACCTTCTCCAGACCGTGTCCTTAGAACAGCTCCCTCTGCTGGACCCCGGGGGTCAGGGGCAGAGGGCACATCCCAAGGGCAGGGCAAAGGTGAGGAGCCTTGGGTGGCCTGGGTCCAGCTCACTGGTCAACGGGCAGTCACGTCCTCTGGAGGACTTCCTCCAACCCCCCATCAGAACTGTCCAGAGCTGGTCCAGCAGCCTCAGGATTTTTGTAAGTAGGGATTGAAAGAGCACCAAGCAAGTGAATCCAGCCATTTCACCTGGGAGGCAGTGGCGCTGGTGAATTTGGAAAACTTCCCAACCAGGGCTTCTGGGTTTCCTGCCTTGGCTCCTGGACCTTGTGTTTCTAGACATCCCTGGTGACAATATCAACAGCCCTGGGAGGGAGTGAATTCATTGGCCCACAACCGGACATTTACCTTCAAGGGCCACTAAGGCTTGAGGGGTGAGGGAACACAGACACCTTTGTTCTTGAAGGCACACAGTGTTTCTACACCCTGGAAACTGAACGAGAAATATTTGGCTTCAGGGTTTTGTTGGAACACTCAGTGAGACAGAGAATCTCAGCTGTGAGGAGCCAGAGGGCCCAGCCCCTTCTGCCACGGGCCCCCACAGCACTTACGCGCAGGTCCATCCAGGCTGCCAGATTCCTCCAAAACGCTGAGCTGCTCGTGTGTCGAGCTGAGGCCTCATTCACTCCTCACCCCTAGAGGAGCCCCGTGTGCATGTGTCCGCGCATGTCTGCCCTTCGAATAAGCGAACCTTGCGAATGAAGAGCGAGGTGCGAAGTTCGGATGTCGGGTAGCTGAGCGCACTTTCTCCTGACCCTGGGTGCACACTCACTCTTCTGGGCTCATCATTTTTCCACTCACAGAAAATAACAGACCCACATCACTTTAAGTCTTGGTTTAAAAATCCCATGTCACCCCAGGCCCGTGTAATTATTAAAACTCTCACCTGCCGTGGGGCCGAATCGCCTCCCTTCTCAGACCTCGGTGAGCTTCGGGAGGAAGCCTGCCGTGGCCAGGGGGAACGCGGGTGGCTTCTATGCTGTCTGTCTCTCTGGCCTCTCTCTGCCCTCTCTGTCCATGGCCAGGGGCCCCAGAGACACCGGCTTCAGGAAGGAGAAGCTAGGATGCTGCCGTAGCCGCATTTGGAGTGAGTACAGCACACGAGAGGGCTTCGGGCCGGGGTCTGTTGGCGAGATGCTCCGTGTCCCGTTGTGTCTGAAAGGCCCAGCGAGGAGGGGCATGCCTGCCACGCGGGTTCTCTCCTTCTTCAACGACTGGCAGATCGCCCCTTCCCCCTTCTCCTCTCCCCAAAATGTCTTGGAGACCCGATGCTGCTCCGCTGTCCTTGGGGTTTTCGTGCGCCCATCACGTGTGTGTGAATGCCCCACGAGCCTGCACGCACTCAACTTTGATTTTCTCCTGGGCTGCTCTCCCATGAGGCCACTCCTGACATGACTGTGTTTCAGAGCAGTGGGGAGTGACGGTTTTTATTCTTTGGCAAAAAAAGGTGGGCACCAGGTGGAAGCTTCAGGCTGTCCTGAGCCCCACCTGGCTTCCCAGAGTCCTTCCTGCCCCTGCCCCTGCCCACCGCGGAGGGCACACACGCCTCAGCGCCCGGCCAAACCTGGGTGCAGCTCCCAGCTTTGTTGTTGTTACAAGTCAGTCAGTCTCTCTACATCTTACTCTTCATCATCAAAATAAAAATATAATGATAATAAAGAAATCTGTTAATACCCTTGCAGGGCGGCTGGGAGGGCCAGGTGGGAGAAGATGCTCAAAGCAGAGGTCTCGGGGGCTCAGTGGAGCAAGGGCTCAGGCAACGGCTGTTCCTGCCTCTTTCTCGAGTCCCAAGGCTGAGAAACGGGCCCCTCATGCTTTTCCACCTACACAAGAGATGCCGGTTCAGCTCTCCCGGAGAAACCTTCCTGAGCCCCTCCCGTCCCTTTGTGAGGCCTTCCCACCTGCCCAGCTCCAACAGAACCCCGGCTGTCATGCTGTGGCCATCGGTCCATTTGTCCCTCCCACAGGGAACGTTTCCCTGGAATGCCCGGGACCTAACATCTTCCATACCACTGGAATTTCCCGAGCATAGGTGTTTTTTTAACTGCAACACAACCCGGTGGTACCAAAAGTTCCTTTAGCACAGTAAATAGATACTTGCATGCCTAGATGTGTGCAAACATCAACATTTTCAGCCATTATGGTGACGGCGAGTCACCACTCTGCTGATGCGGGACCACTATCAGCGTCTCTGATAGGGAGTGTGCCCGCCCTTCTGTCTGCAGGAGTCACCGGGCTGCTGTGCCATCGTGGACCACCCTGTAGCTCAGCCCGGCACACCGTCCTATGCCACTCCTCGAAGCAGATTTCCCATCTATCTCTTCCCTGATATCATGGAAATGCGATCGATAGCAACAAAAGAAGTTTTTCCTGGTGTTTCAGAATTTGGATGACACCCAGAGCTGAAGACGAAGGATAATTGGGACCCTCCCCTTTCAGAGAAGAAGTGTGAACCCCACCCAGGGAGGCAGAAGGACCAGCCCTGTGACCCAGAGGTTCTAGGGGGAGGGCCAATGGTGGGAGGGGCTTGGAGATGAAAGACGGATCTAGAGAGTGGGGTCCAGGAGAGCTGTCCATGGATGGAGGAGGCAGAAAGTTGGGAGAGAGGCTGCTCGCTGTCTCGTCGGCTCTCAGAGCTGGAGCACCAGAGAACCTGGGCCCCGGGCGTTGGGGTAAACTGAGGCAAGGCAGACACAGCCTCTCACGTGTAGGTGTGTGGAAGCCCGGAGAAGGAGGTTGCAGGGGACCCTCCAGGGCAAGAGCCTAAGGTGGGCCAGGTCATGGTTGGGCGTGGGGTGCTCAGCGGGGTCTGAGGAAGCCGAGTCCACTTTTGAGGCCTGGGGAACTGAGACACAGGCAGCACCGGCCAGACGGGAAGACAGGGCCTCTCGATCTGTCATCCCCCCTCCTGTCAGCTGCTGGCCCTGCAGGGTCCAGCGCAGCAAGAGAGTGGGGGGTATGGCTTGGAGCAGGTGATGGAACTCACTAGGTCCACGTTCTCACCGCTGGTTCCCAAGTCAGAGGGTGGACAGACTGACTGGGGCCAGATGGAAGTTTTGATACTATTCTGGGACTCCAGTCATTTCTGAACTGACCTGAGCTGTCATTCAGGAGTGGGAGAGAGAGAAGACAGATTGTGTCTGAGCCAGGCCATGTTGTAATTGGACCCCACCAAATTTAGACGCTCAATAAATAATTACCTCCCCCAAACTGAAGACTGTAAAAGCATCCGCCCAGAGGGATTCTACTGTTTGTCTGCTTCCAGTTCCCGACTCCAGGATAGCTGAGCTCCCGGCGTGCGTCTGTTACGGCATACATCAGTTGGCTAAGTACAAATTTTTCACTCCTTGCTGAATTGTGACTTCAGCTCTCACTGTTACCATCAGCCACGTCAGGCACCGGGGAGGCGGAGATGAGAGGGACACGCTTGTCCCAGTGAGCTCGGCCAGCATGGGAGACCACCCTACAGTGGCAGGAGCACAGAACACCTGTCAGGGCACAGAGCGTCAGAGTCATGGAAGACAGGTGCTGGATCAGACCTGGAGAGGGAGGGGAGGCACCTTGAGAGAGCAGATTTCTGTGCAGCTCCTTCCTCCACTAGTATGAATTAGGGAAGAGAGCAGAGCACATGCGTAGACCCAGAGGTTTGGGACAACTGTGCCATATGACTAGACAGGAAGTCTCCGGGAAAAGAAATAAGAAGACGCAGGAATGATGAGCAATGTGTAGGCACATGTCTTCACTGAGGTCTTGTTCAAGTTTCCATTCTTGTGGAGGGCGGTTAGTCCCTTGTATTATAGACACAAATAGGAGGTGCTTGGCATGGTCAGACGGCATCGCTGAAACACCACTGTAGCAACAGCCTGGAGCATGGATGGTGCGGGCTGGAGGCTGGGTAGGCGTGGGTAGGCGGGAGCCGTGATGCTAAGTCCCGAGGCTGGGAAACAAGACCGGCTGCAGCTGCCCTCACCTGGGAGGGAGAATGGGCCCGAGCCAAGGTGGCGGTGATGGGCAGGAGACAGATGAGGTCCAGAAGCAGGCACGTCTTACCCCATTTATTGAGGAGAAAGTGGTTTTCAGAGAAAGTAGGAAACGCACTTGTGGTCCCCAAACTAAATTAGGTCGTTTCAGTCTTGTTCCTGTGGTTTCGGGAAAGGTTCCTGAGGAGTTGGAGAAAAGGGACCCAAGAGGCACGAAAGAACAGAACGACAAGGAAAAGGAAATACAATCTTATCAGCACAAGCCTGGGTTTGTGAGTGATAATAAAACCGAGCGGGCCCAGGCCCTTCAGCCAGGCCCTGTCTAGGGCTATTCCACTCGGTGACTCAGCATCCTCAGTTCTCCCAGTGACTGTTGGTTCCCTGTTATCGGCTTTGTATTTTAACAAGAGTGGTGACGTGGCATGTGCAGCTTCGTGTGAACGTCTTCTCCCGCCGGCACAGACCCCCTCCTTCCCCTGATGGCCTTCGCACAGCCCTGCGAGGTAAGATCTTAATGAGAGTCCCTTGGCCCCAGAAACGTGGGGTTGTGTTTTTTGTTTTGTTTTGTTTTTGTCATGCTTTCTTCCCCTCTTGAGAGTTAGATATTTGGAAATAAGCTCCAGGAGCAGCAAGCTGGGTGTCAAGAGGGGAACTTCACTGTTGGCTTTGCCACTCACCCCTCTTTAATCCCAGTGTACTGGCACTTCTAATTGGCATTATGGGATGTCTCTAGAGACAGAGGGGCCCAGATACTGAATAGCTATAACAGTCTTGGATATAAATAATTCTTGAGTTTTTAAAAAAAGATTTTCCCTAAATGGTGAAATCTACTAGAAATATGTGGAAAAGAGCTCACGTTTAATCCATACCTTTGACGGGCCAGATGCATTGCATCTATCACGCTCAAAATAATTTCAAAACAGGAATCTAAGGCAGATAATATCGCTCCCATTTGGAACAGGGAGAGGCTGAAACTCGAGATTTTTAGTGACGTGCCCAGGGTCATGCAGTTGTAAAGCAGGACTGTCTAACTCCATAGCAAACACTCTTCCCATAGCATTGGACTTGTTCCAGACCCAGGCCATTGGCACATGGCTGGGTGTCAGTTTAGGGGTTTAGCTGCAGTGGAGAAACTTAGGCTGGATGTGCGGAAGAACGTCCTGATCCTTACATGGTGGAATGGATGGACAGATTATAGATGGCCCTTACTTATTGTTTTGATTGTGCTGATGGGGCTTTGCCCGAGCCTTGCCAAGTGGTTTGCACCGTCGTGCTGTGGGGCCGAAATAGCTCTATCATTATAATAATTACTAATTATGTACTAGGCATTGTTGTGTTATTTGCAAAAGTGATTGCTTTCGATGCGCACAAACTCTATGGTGCAAATGTTCGAGTTTCTATTTACATAACACGGAGCCTAAGTCTCTGAGACACCCCCGGACTTGCTGAGGGTCTCACCCTGTGACGAGAACCTGTTTGCCCTGAGAACTTGGGTCCCTTGCAACGTCAGGAAGGTCTGCTTGTGCACTTTTCTCCCTCAGGGACAGGAGGGTGGATGGAATGGTCCTCTGTGTCCACCCGCCTTGGTTTTCTAAAAGCAAGATGGTGGAAGTTGGTGGACAGTTTCCAAATAGTAAAAGAATGTCTGAAGGTTGCGTGTTGACCCACTTGCCAGGCAGAACCTGGGTAATGTTCTGGGGCTGTCAGGGAGGGTTCAAGGAGGCAACTGCTTCTAGCAGCTTCTGGCTTTCCCACATCCAAGGGTGACACCTGCAGCCTTCCCGGGGGGCGTCCTGTCCTTCTGCAGGTAGATGGGCCTCCATGTCCATCAGTGCTGGCCCAAAGGGGGCGATTGACGGGAGCCTTCCTCTCAACCCCTTATCGCCAGTCCTGTCAAGGCCAAGTTCATGTGACAGCCCTTCTCTGCCCCTACCACCACTGCCCCAGTTTAGCCTCACCCTAGTCCTCCCTCGCTCCTCTGTGTCCGGCGTCTCTCCCCTGGAATCCATCTTCCACTTCACTGCCAGATGCACCTTCTAATTTTTTTAAATATGTCTTTTTAGTTTCTTATTCAATAAATACATACTCATTAAAAAAAAAAGGCTGAAAGATTACCCCCAAAAAAAGATCACAGAGAAAGCCAACGTCAGATTCCGGATTATTTTCTTCCAGTTTTTCTGATGTGACGTCGGTACTGTAGGTGGAAGTAAATATGGTTGTTATGAGGGTGAGAGGCTCCCCGGAGCCCAGAGAGACACCACGGCAGAGGAGAGACTGCATCGTCCTCCCGCCTCCCCTACCCAGACGGAATCAGGCCTGCGACACTGAAGTTCAGCATTTCCCTGTGTGCCCAGCCAGAGAGTCCCTGCGACCAGTAGGGAACCTTCCAGGGAAAGACTAGCATTTGGCCCAAGTATTTTCTTGCATTCATCTATGCAAGGAAAGTGTATTTCCCATTGACAGGAGGCTTGGCCACGCGGTGTGCTTTGGCCAATGAAATGGGAGAGGAAGTGGGATGCACCAACTCTGTGGGGCGTTTTAACGTTTCCCTCTCCTTCTGTTATGAGCATGTTTGTGCTGGACGGGGTTGCTCCTCAGGCCCAGAACAAAGGGTGTGGAGCAGGGATGCACCCTGCTTGCAGCTTGAGATGAACACGATAGTGGGCAAGAAAGAAACCCTAGTTGTAATCTGCCGAGATATTTTGGGGGGGAGGGATGTGGACTCATGCAAGACAGGCACATGTGCCCTGGGAAGACCTGAAAGCTGAAGGCCAGGAGAATCTTAATGAAGTGTTTGGATCATGCAGCTCAAGGACGTGTGCTCAGGGATCTAAGAGCAGAAGATGCTAAGAGGAGGCATGATCTTCTTCAAGTGGACGTTACTCTGAGGGAGAAGCGGAGAAGATGAGGCGAACATGTGAGCTGTGGTTTACCTAGAGCTTCTTTTGAGGTCATAGCAACATGTCCCCGGATTCCCGCCCCCACTCCCCTGACCCCCAGGTTCTAGAAGGCAGATGCCCTCTGTCAGCAACGTCTCAAAGGTCAGGACACTGAGGGTCGGGATATTAGTGACTTACACACTTGCACAGCCCGCACACAGTAGAGGTGTATCTTGGACACAGCTCTGAGCTGGAAATTGCTCGCTCCAGCCTCTGCCTGCTCTAACTCCTAAGGGTAGGCTCCTGGCCAGGATACCGGCAGGGCTGGCCCTCAAAGGGGATCTGGCCTTTGAGCTGGCCCTCAAAGGCATGGAGGGGCAGGTGACAGAGGCAAGACTCACCAGAGCGAGTCACTCTTCTGGCAGCCCCAGGAAGCACTCACTCAAAGCAACACCTGGTGGCACTGGCACGGTCGCGAGTGTCTAGATCTGAAATGAGAGGCCGAGGGAGGAAGAGCGTACAGAAATGTAAAGAACATACACTCCTGTTCTCAAGATTTTCTTCTGACTGAAAAGTAAAGCAAACCTGTTAACTATAATGAGTTGGGGTACTCATGGAAGGAACCCACGGGGACCAGCTGATGCCAGAAGGGGGACCCCTGGGGAGAGATGGGGGTCCTTCCCAGAACCAGGAGGCAGGAACTCGCTGGGGCCTCAAGAGTGCTGGAACCCGGAGCCTGAAATAGAGCAGGCCTCTCCCGCCGCTGCTGGCTCTGCACCTCGTTAAAAAACGCTGCTTTCTTCTCTCTCTCAGCCTCGTCCAGCTGCCATCCGCTCTCAAGCTCCCACACCTCCTGTTCCAGCCACCTGGAGGGAGACAGCTGAGTTTCATCTCCAGGATCCTGGGGAAAGGTTTTGATTTGGCGCCTCGTAAAATGTCCACATCCAAGCCACCAGCTGGAGCCTGGGGGTGCCGTCACGTGGCACACACCCGGCAGCATCTCTCGTGTCATTGGGTCGATGAGGCTCAAGGTTCTAAGAAAAGGGTGGGGGGCAGGTCAACGACACCATCAAGGCAAACAGGCATGTGCACTAGAGGACATGTGGACAAAACACAAATTGATAAAAGCAAAATTGAAGAATACAAAGGACCCCGCCTCCCAGAGGCCACCACTGGAAAATCCTAGTCAACTTTTATCACTTTTTCCGAGGCATGGTGCACTACGAGGCTGAAACTGTCTCGCACACACTAAGTTCAACCACAGTTAACCGAGACCAGTTCCAGGCCTTAGCTGGAAGACTGTTTGAAGAGGGGTTCACTGCCACACCCTGAAAACCAAACCTAAAGCATGATACGAACTTCAGGACATTGATGGTGACTTGAAAATTTATAGCACATGTCCTGATGTGAGGGACACACCCCACTTAGCGTGGGACACCCCCGGTTGAGCCCGAGTCACCTCTCGAATGAAACCCAAACCCTCTGACTCAGTGAGTGCGGCTTCTGTCGACTGGCCCTTGACCTTCAGTCCTGCTTTCCACTGCAACGCTCCACAGATGCTCCCGATGGAAGTTTGCTTAGTGATTCATTATTTACCGACTCCACCTTTACACACTGACTGAGGTGGGCCCAGGAGACCCAGGCGGGAGTGGGAGCTTCTTTTTGTTCCAGGGGCTTCACAGACTGTCAGGGCTGGGAACCAGCAGCCAGGAGATACCCACGGGTGCTAAATATCACATTAGAGGGGAGCCTGCTGACGCACCAAACCTGGAAGAGCTGGTGGAGTGTGAACAGGGTGGAAGCAGGGAGGGCCCGTTGTCACTCGATCTGGTTCGCAGAGTTCCAGTACCTTTCAGGCTATTTCTGTCCCAATTTTTCCAGCATGTCACCCCACCTCCAACTTTGTGCCATCCCCCCGTGGCTCTCTCTTCCCCTTCACCAGCCCCTTCTGTAGCTTCCTCCAGTCCCCAGGAGAGGAAATGTCATGGAAGGGGTTAGTGCCTCTGCCTCCTGGCCGTCCCAGCCCTGCCCTCCGGACCCAGCCGGTGCTGCCGCGGGACAGCCTGCTCTTCGTCCCCTCTGGCTCATCCACCCCGTTTTCCCACCATCAGCGCTCAATGTAACGGGTGGAGCCTGCCTGCCATGCTCTGGGCCACTGTGGCAGCGTCAAAATTGACATCTCACTTTTCCTCTTGTTGACTTGACTCCTGAGTGGGTAACCACCAAAAGGATCTCTTTTCTTTTCAGTCCACTGCTCATCTGATAATGCAGCCGCAATAGCCAAATGTAAGATTAATTACAGGGAACACTTAATGCCTCTGCTGACAGGTCTGCCCCCAGGTGGTTCTGGCTGCAGAGAGAAAAGAGGCTGCTCCTGCTCCTGGGGTCGGGGGTGATGAGGCGCTGGAGGTGGTGATCAGCCTGGAGCCAGGCAGGCCCCCGCATGCCTTCGTCCCCTGCACGTCCCCACGGGTGTGTACGCGGCTATGTTTGCATCGATGGTAGTGGGCCCGAGGCATGTCTGCAGCCTGAAGGTGGCCGTGCATCACCCGTGTTTTAGGAAGGTAAGAATTCATCCATGCACACAGTATTCACCAACAGCGAGGTACACTGGAACTCCGTGCCGGGTTCTGAGCTGGGGATGTAAAAACAAGTGAGTTGCAATTCCCACCCTCAAGCAATACATGCGCTCCGGAGCAGGGTTTCTCAGCCTTCCCACGACCGACACGACTGACGTCGGGGGCCAGCGAGGCCCTGGGGGTGGGGCAGGGCCGTCTGGGACACGGGTGGACCCGCAGCAGCATTCCTGGCCTCCGCCCTCCAGACCAGCGATCTCCAGCCCCTTTCACCTCCTGGCACATGTAGACTAATTACCGAGATTCTGTAACACACGGAAAAATGTATTTTTTGCCCATCTGACAGAAGATAGGTATAATTTTGATTCACTCGCACAGACTGGCTATTGTTGTGTTGGCTGTTGTCATTTTCTTTTCACTCGACCCTCTAAGGGAAGAGAGGTCAGTGCCCCTGCCCGAACAGTCAGGTGCAGCGTGTTTCAACGTTCTTGGGGCACACTGACCTTGCTTCTCTAGATGGGAGTAGAAACGCCCACTCCAGTGACAATCAAAAGTGTCCTCCAAAAAATCCAAAGGTCAAGAATGGGAGCTAAAAAGAGAGGGTAGGCACTCTATCTGGTGAGGGGGGTCCGCAAGGGTGCAGGTTTGGCAGGAAAGGAGGTATCTGATCGGGGGACCTTTTTAACCCACTGGCAAGCCAAGTTCGGAGCGCGGGCTCCTCCCTGTAAGAGAGTGCTGGGCAGGTCAGTGCAGGGGGCCTGGGTGCTGGAGCAGAGAGGGATTTGCCACCCCAGAATATGCCTTATTCGGATATCGGTTATTTGAGGCTGGTTATTTTAAAGAGACCATGGACAGGAGAGAAGTTCCAAAAACTGAGTAAAAGGTATCCTTTGTAAGAGGACATTTACAATTTGTAAAGGAACTCTCCCCTGGGAACCAAGTCTTGCTGCCCCCAAAACTGAGCCTTTTGGGGTATTGATTTTAAGCTGGTTATTAAGAAACAAAAGACTCAGAAAGAACCTTGCCCTTTCCTGCCTAAGAGGTGCAGATGGAGAGGCCTGCCTGCAGGAGGGGAATCTCTGCACCCCCTTGGCGTTAGGTAGGTTGGCTGCAGGCAGGGGCTGGGGAGCCCGGTGCCCACCCCCACGCCCCACTGTTTCTGGGTCACCTGGCAGGAATGTGCCTGCCCCCTGAGCTCTGTTCTTCCCCAGCTTCCTGTGAATTCCCTATTTCTTTCAACATCTCAGGCTCCCGCTCCCTTTTAACTTTGTCAGTAATGGCGTGTAAACCTCAACTGCCTGATGTGTTTGGGCCGGTGAGAAGAAAAACAGATCTTTAGCGCCCACACCCCGCTGGGTGAGGGGGTTTCCCTCACTGTGCCTACCCGGGCCTCTGCATTCGCTATCCTCGTTATTGGTTAGCCTATCGGAGCGGCTCCAGGGAATCAGGGGCTGGGGCCCGAGGCACCCCCACCCCCGCCCCGAGGGCAGCAGGTACTCAGGGACCGTAAGGTATGTTAGTTCTCAGGGGCTGCTGTCACAAAGTACCACAGACTCAGTGGCTTAAATGAACAAATTTATCCCCGTATAATTCTGGAGGTAGAGACGCTAAAATCAAGGCATTGATAGGCCTGTGTCCCTCCCTGAGGCTCCAGGGGAGAATCTGCCTCCTCCCCTTTCCCAGCTCCTAAGGCCGCCTGCCTTCATTGGCTCAGGGCCACGTCACTCATTTGCCTTGTCCAATCCCCTTCGCTGACTCTGACCTTCCCGCCTCCCTCCTATAAGGACAGTTGTAACTACGAGGGACCCACCTGGCTAATCTAGGATAATCTCCCCATCTCCAGACCCTTAGTCGCTTTTATCACGTACAGTCACAGGGTCTGAGGATTCGAATGTAAACATCTCAGGGGAGCCAGCCTACCTGGGAGTCCCTTATCTGAAGAGGCGGGGCGTTCTCTCGCTTTTAGAGCTCTTCCTTACTGCTGGAGGCTGGGACAGCGAGCTCCACATCTGCCATCTGTCCCAGCCTCAAGGCTCTGGGGCTAGGTCTCAGGAACCAGGCTTCCCTGACCCCACCCACGTGGGTGGGGCTCATGCCCAGCCCATGGGATGAACCCTCTGAAAACTCTAATTTGGAGCCTTGAGATCGGCTGCTCTCCTTCTCAACCCCCACGTGGCCCCGGCAGTTCCCCACTTATTTGTTTATTCACACATTTATTCAATGACTATGTTACTAGGTGTACCTGTCTACGGCACTGTTCCAGTGGCTGGGGACACGCCAGTAGGCAAACAGGTAAATAATAAACATCTGTGCTAGGAGCGCACACATGGGCGGTGGGCCACAATTAGAGAGTGCACATGTTATCGCTCATCTGCTCCTCTTAAATAGGGCCACTGACCTTTCCCTGTGCAAACCCAGCCCGTTTGTCCATCTGCCCTCCACAGATCCAGCACAAGTTTCCGTCTAGCCCACAGACCCAGCCCTGCCAGGCTCACTCCCCGGGTTCAAATGCCCCTGCATGGAGGATGATATACAGCCTGCATGCCTGGGCATGCATTCAAGGTCAACCACAACTTGATCTCTGCCTCCCTCTGGGCAGTCTCCGCAGTCCTGGCCCCTTCCTTCTTGTTCGGGGGCACCTCTTCTGTCTCTCCGTTACCAGGTCCCTCGTCCTGCAGACTAAAATCCCCAACCACTGATCTGTAAAGAGGACTCCAGCCCTGACGCTGGCATCTCTGCTGACTTCTGGTGGTAACTTTCTACTGCCAAGCAGCTGGGCTGTGGGGGGGTGGGGCTGGCCCAGGTGTTGGGGTTGTGGTATGACATCATGGGCTTGAATGGGCTGATGAGAAGTAACCAGTGGGGTTTGGAGGCAGCAAGAGCCAATGTGTAGGGCAGATCAATCATTAGCTAACTCTGGTATGACCATAAACAAGCCACTGCAACATCATCACATGGGAAAGGAGCTAATGAGTCCTACCTGGAATGAACTTCCGGCATGCTGGGTCCAACGACCTTTCCAGCTGTTGGGAAAAGGGCTCAGTTTCCTCCTCTCTGCAATGGAGGGCATGACAGGGTTCCCGGCATGAACGGAGTTACAGTGTTCATGCCACCAGCCCATGGGGGGGCTCTCTAGATAGGAACTATTCCCACTGCAGAACTGTGTGCATTCTGCCACCTTTCTAAGCCTCTACAACCCCCGGGACCCTTTAAGCCAGTCCTTCCCACTTCTGTGGGGGTCTCCCAAGGCTCCCCACAGCCCTGGCAAGAACTACTCAGGTGGTGCCTGAAGTAGCAAGACCAGTCCGCCTGGGTCTGAGCTAGGGCCAGTCAGAGGCATATTTGCGTGCCTTCTGCAAACTCTGAGTGAAGGGGTGGATTTCTCTCCCTGGCTGCAGCTAAGCCGCCACTGGGTGCCCAGAATTTGCCCTATCATGCTCATTAAGCAAACATGTGATTCTCAAGTTCCGTTTGGGTTTGAATGCTATTGACATTGGCAGGCCCCTCCTGGGGTCCAGGCTCTCCGGTGAACTTCATATGCCTCTAGGGTCTACTGGTGAGAACCACCTTCAGGTCAGATGTGGCTGGAGGAGGGGGCGGAGACCAGGAGATCCGCTCCTTTGCCTCTCCCAGGCTGCGCTCCCCGGTGGGCAAGCAAGCACAGCTCATGGGGAGAGCACAGCCGCAGCTGGGAGGCAGCCGTGCCCCTGGCCCCCGCCTACACCCAGAAGGCTGGACCAGGAGCCAACGGGCGTGTTCTCTGGGAGGGGAGCATTTGGGTCTCCTCTTTTCAGTAACTGAGAAAAGATGCCCTTGTTTTCTCACCCGGGTGAACACGGTTTTCATTTCTTTGAAAATGCTTCTGGAGCAATAGCCATTTGAGGAGACTCATGGCTAAAATGAAACTTCAGGAAGGTGAAATTGGAACCTGTCTACAGGGGAGAATACAGGTCTCCGACTCAGAGCAGGCCTGCTGCTCGGGGATGCAGGGGTTGAATGGGTGCAGATGGGGGCCAGAGCAGGGGGAGACCCCCACTCCAACCACCACACTTGCCAGCAGGGTCCTTCTCCCCTCTGGGCCTCTGACCAACACCCCCTCCCGCCCCCAGCACATACCTGCGAAGAAGGTTCCATGCCTTCCTACCCCTGTCCTCAGGCTACCGTTCTGAGGGTTAACGCAAGACCACAGCTGCGCAAAGAGAGCAGCGGCCCTGACAAGGACACACTGGATAATCAATCCCGAGCAGAGAAATGGCGGTGGGCCCTTAGGAGAAAGGAAGAGGCATGGAGCTTCTGGAAGGTGGGTGGGCACTTGCCTTGCTATGCCTCGGTTGACTCACCTGTAAAATGGGAAACTGAAAACAGCACCAATTCACCAAGTTGTTATGAGGTTGTTTGGAAGATGTGACCTGTTAGAACAATGCCTGGCATAGAGTGAGTATTAGAAAGCTGTTAGCTATTGTTATAAGTGAATTAAAATATGGAAGTAGGGTTGGCCAGAGTTAAGAACCCTTAAGCCCAGAATGGTTGGTCATTGGCATCTGGTCACAGTCTATTTAAAGAATATTGACTACGTGTCTTAAATGCTGGGGGATCACAGGAGGATGTTTGAAATAAGAGATCCATTACATACCCTAGAAAGATATAGTGTTATATTTCTTTAAAATACCCTGAACTGACATAAAATGCCAAATCATGGCATTTAGTAGAAGGATGTCATTTAAATAGAGCCAGGGAGAACTTTGCTAGCTTTTAACCTGTCCTCTCCCTTGTTTTCCATTTCACAGCTGAAGAAATAGCCTCAGAGATGCCAAGAGACCATGCCACACAAGGTGGGCAGACAGTCAAGGCCCTGGGCATCTGCCCTCCGGCAACACAGGGCATTTGGAAAGGGGGTAACCATTTCCCCCAATTACGAATATCAGGGGAATGGACGTGTAGCACCAACTACGCCATCAAGGAACCTGTTCTCCAGATGTCGCCTGCCCCTGGATTTTTGCCAACATGCAAAAGAAAGAGAAAGACAGGCACAAGCATATTCTCCTCTTTGATGAAGGCCTTTTCTGCTCCACCCTGAACATGGTCCTGAATCACCAGCAGGCAGATTCTGAGAGTGGGCATTTAAGTGGTCAAGTTGGAGAAAGAAGGACAAAGGGGGTGGGAGGATGATTCTGAGTGGCCCCGGCAAGGGGGCACATGTCTGGGGTGGATTTCAGGGAGGCATCCTGGGCCTGAGCCCCTCCCCCCAGGCAGCACCCTCTGGCTTACCTGCCGAATGAAGTTTATTCATTCAGTTGGATTCTGCCCCCACCCCCACCCTCACCCCCACAACCAGCACCATGGCCTTCAGGGCCCTGGCACCAGTGGGAGCAGAAGGCCACCCACCTGAGCCTCAGTGCCATGTTCCTAGGTGACCGCTCAAAGAATTGGGGGCTTCCCAGGACAGCCCAGCGTCTCCCACAGGCTGCCTCGCTTTTCCATTTCCCCTCAGGCAGCGTGAGGCACGTGGGAAGCATCTCGAACCACCCTGTTCCACCACCTGGTCAAGATGCCGACCTTCCTGGCTGTTTACCTTTTGAGCTCCCCCGTCCCCCCTGCAGTCTTCGTTCTGCCCTCGCGAAGTGATGCCCCACAATGAGGCCTCTGTTCCAGGCCCCAGAAGAGGGACACTGGGGAGTAAGTGAACAGCAACTGTAGAAATGATTTTTTTTACTATTTTCTGTGAAATCCAATTCCACAGTCCTGCCTGGGGAAGAGGAGGGTCTCAGCCCCCCAACGCCTCCCTGCCCACACCCCAGACACTTGTCCCCGAGAATTTCCGTGATGGAAAATATGGTGGTCTTTTCCAAACATGGGAAAATGGGCCATCAATTTACTCATGAGAGGCAAATGTGTGATTGTAGAACGAAGGGCTTTATAGGAAAAAACCGAACAACTAAACTAAGGTCTTGGAGTTGAAAGATGACAGGGCGGGGAGAAGAGCACTTTTCCCTCCAGGTTCCTGGCTGAACTGTTGATCAAATTGACGAGAGACAGATTAACAGGGGGATGATCCCTCGATCACATGTGTACCTGCGGGGATTCCATAGGAATTTGAGGCTCAAGACACATGGGCAGCGGAGGCCTTCATGCTGTTCTGGACTAAGGAGGGGGAGGCAGGGGCCTGGCACTTGAACGTGAAGGTGGGCAATTCACAGGTAGCTGAGTCAGAGCAAACCCGTGGTAGACCCACGCTCACCAGCCACCCAGAACCAAGGGTACGCAGAGGAGGGTCCGACAGACTTTGCTCGGTTTCTCCCTGTCTGCCACACTCGCTTCACACTCAGCTGAGATGACAGCCCTCTCGAAGCGAGTTTTTCTGTCTAAATTCCAGCAGGTGGCCCTGACTGGTGTGACTCAGTGGGTTGGGCGTCATCCCGCAGACCAAAAGGTCGCCAGTTCATATTCCTAGTCTGGGCAAGTGCCTGGGTTTCTGGCCACGTCCCCGCGTGGGGCGTGCAACGAGCAGCCAATCAATATTTTCCCCACACATTGATGTTTCTCTTTCTGTCTCCCTCCCTTCCCATCTCTCTGAAAATAACTAAATACAATCTTAAAAATAAATGAATAAATTCCATTAGGCAGGGAAGTGGGAGGGTCATAGGTTCTCTCTTGGTCTTTTGCTTTTTAATAATAACCAGCTTCAAATAATCAATATCCCCAAAAGGCATGTTTTGGTGCAGCAAAATTTGCTTCTCCTTAACATCTAAATTAAATTAATAAAATAAAAATAAAATTTAAATATTTATATACATGCATATCTATAACTAAAATATTACTAAATATTTAACACATGCATATCCATATTAAAATATTAACAAGATAATAAAGTCCAGGCCACAAGTCACCAAAATATCAATAATACTTATTAAAACCTGAGAATGGCAAAAAATGAACCATACAATCCTTGTTCATTTAGCACCCTGAGGAAAGAGTAGGGAATGTATGAAATGGAGTCATTTGAAGCTGCTGCTGGGATTATTAACATTGGGAAGGCTGAGACATGAGGAAAGACTCTATTCTCGTTCCGGTCCCTGGGAACTTGAACTTGGAACTTTCCATCCACAACAACGCCTGGATACCCGTCAGACCTCAGATACCCGTCTGCTTCCCGGGAAAGGACCCCTGACCCAGTTCACCTGACCTCTGACACCACCTGACACCCACTAGCTAGGACCCAGGGCTACGGACGCAGGGCTGCCCCTTCTCAGGAACGCACTTTCTACTCCACAGACTCTTTGCCTTTTCTTTCTTCTTCAGAACACTTCTGAGTTTTCCCTCGCTGAATTCAAAGATCCCTGAATAAAGCTTCATCACACTCACTTCTAGCAAGGCCTCTAGACTCTTCGTGAGTTCATCCAACAACCCCCGTGCCCTGGAAACTTTTCCAAAGCGTCTTCCTCTCAGGCCTGGGAGAGGGGTTTGCCAATGCATTCTGTAGTAATTAGCATGCTTTGCAAATTATGTTTGGCTCCCTGCCCTCTGGTGAGATTGCACTCCTAACTTCCACAGGTGTCCACGCGACTGGCTTTGGCCAATGGCGTGGACAAAAGTGGCAATGCTATACCTGGGTGGGAGGGAGCTTTTCGGCCCCGCGTGCAACCCCCCGTTTCCTCCAATTGCTGGTCATGGGTCCTGAATCAGACGGATTCCGCCCACCTCCCCCAGAGCAGAGACGGGGTGAAGCAGAGTTCACGGCCAGTCCCTCAGGGACACTCAGTAAAAGAGAGGCAAAGCTCAGTATGCATTGCAACTGGCGTGACTCGTCTGTTCTAACACAGCTCCACTTGCACACAGGCCAGGAGAGTGTCGCTGCGGGAGCAGGGCACCTACAAAGTGGGGACACAGAGCTAGCTGGAAGCCAGATGCCCCTCCCCAACCCCCGCCCAAAAGGGCCACCCCAGCTGCGGCTGAGACCTATGGCGTGGCTGAGAACAGAGTCAGAGTGACAGTTGTTACAAAAAGATGGTTAGCTGTGCGCCCACTTGCAGTAAAAATATATGCGTCCAGTATGTTTGTACAGCTGTCTTCCTGGAAAGGCTAGGTGATTGGCAGCCCTCTCTCTGATGTGGGCGCATGTGGGCGAGGCGGGGGAGGGCAGCCCCACCTCTCACTGGCTTCCACGGGGAACTCATCAGGTCCCGACTGTTTTCCACATGTGGGGAAACTGAGAACGCAGTTTTCAGGCACCGGTTTTCTGGCATTTTGCTAACCTTCATTCCAGCCCCATCGGGCCATCGCCTACTCCTGATGTCACCTGGGTTCGGACCTCCTTGCTCCTCGGTGGCTCCCACGACCTGAGTTCTCACTCGGCACATTCTGTTCGTGCGACCCAGGGAGGAGGCGTGCCAGGCGGTGCTGGCGCTGCTCTGCAGCAGAAGCCATCCGGCCCTGAAACGTGTGTGTGCTCCTGCCTAACGTGTTGCAGCACACGGAAGCCAGTCGTCTGAATTGCCGCTGGCGGGGGGCCTGCTGTGCTCTTGTTTCTTTTGCATTATGCCATCTGCAGGACAGAAATGGACTTCTAAACAGGCTTTGTGTGTACGCTGCCACGATTAGGCTCCGCAAACGCTTTTCCTCCCCCCAAGAGAAGTCAGAACTGGGGACTCTGCCTCTGAGATGCAGGGGCCCGTGACTGGGGGGCCTCCTGCTGGATGGGGCCGAAGGCCTGCTAAGCTGCTCTGGAACCTTCTCACCTCCTCCGCCTCAGGGCGGGCATGGCCCCGGGGGACTGACTGTCTTCTCCGAAGCATTAATGGGGCTTTCCAGGCAGGGGGAGAGCTGGGGATGGTGCTCTGCTCTTGGACCGAGACAGACATGACATGAGACATACATATTGAAATGGGCACTTGTGGCCGGAACAGCACTGGGACCAGGCCCGTCGGGGGCTTGGTTGTGCAGAGCCACACATGGGGGGCTGTTGATACGATGCAGCTGCTCACTGAGGTGAGGGACAGAATTCTAGGGTGGCCCCTGTGGAGGAAAAGGGCTCCGTAATGACTCTGACATGTCCTGTGACCAAGAGTAACCTCACAGGGTGATCTGGTCAGAAATTCCTCAGCGGGCAGGTCGATGAGTCATCACGCCCCAGGCCTATGGCTTGTTCAGTGAAAGGTTCATCTCTGTGTCCTGTCCATTGTTTCTGTGGGTCTGGGTTAATCCTCTTGCTCGGACACTTGGAGGTGTAACCACCCTCTTGGAAACCACCCTGTAACCACCCTGCCGTCCCCTCCCCCTTCTTATCTCCTGTTTGCTTTGCTCTTCAGGACATTGTGGATCCTGCAACTCTGACTGCTAAAGGCTTAAGACATCTCCCGCACCCATCTGGGAGCAGATATTTTAGGGAGTGCAACTGGGTTTCTGTCCGGTCATCTTGCGTCTCTATAATGAAACCAGAAAAGCCAGGGTTCGCGCTTCCTGTCACCTACCAGAACCAATAAGCAGAGACAGGGATTGAATCTTTATGGGTGCTTTGTCCAGCTGGCTGGTGATCTGAGAAGGTGATGGGTTTGAAACCGTCTTAAATTCCATTGTCAGCTGACTCTTTTTATAAGGAGAAGAAAAGTATAGGTAAGGGGATTGGAATTCAAGGGAAAAAATAATCAGATAAAAAGCGTCAGCATTCTTTCATCTGTGTCCTGGGCTGTGGTCTTTCATCTGTGTCCTGGGCCGCCCTGAAGCACAGCAGCTCGGACACCACCTTGATGGCTCACAGTCCTGGGGCTGGAAGGTGGAACTGTTTACCGTCTCCTTGAGTCAGGGTGGGTCCCACCTCTAGCTCCTGAAACAATAGCTTTTCACATGCATTGATTACTAAGCTTCTTAGCTATCACTTGAAACTAACAGTTTTTCAACACTTGAGTCCCCCATCAACAAGGCATCTCTACTCCTTTTGGACTGAAAGGATGTATAGAAACTAATGATCACTGGCCTAGCAGAAGGGCCCTGGGGCAGTGCAAAGGCTGGGCTGGACATCAGAGGTCCGTGCCTGCCACACGTTGGGGGAAAACTGGACAAGTCCTTCACAGCTCTGGGCCCTGTGTACAGATGGTGCCCAAAACTTGTCCCCAGCAGGTTTATTGGGGGGAGGACTGAAGACATGGTGAAGTGCCCAGCGGGGTCAGGAATATGGTCAGTTTTCCCTTTCCGTTCACTTTGTTACCAGTTTTCAGTGAGCCTTCTCCCTCTGGAAAACCTCCGTGAATCGAGGCAAAAGTTATATTACTGAAACCACGATCACATGTGACGTTTCCCCCCTTCCCAGGCAACGCCGTGTTCAGGGCACCCCGACTCTGAACTGTGCCGGAGGGACGAAAACGCAGCCCCGGCCCCTGCCCCTGCCCTGCCCAGTGGATTCCTTTTTGACACCAGACAGACAGACTAAATGAGCAATTAGCACTGGACACCTCCGCACTCGTGATGATGGCTTTCAATTAGCAGGCAGCTGCTGACTCCCATTAGTTAATGTCACCTCCCTGCGTTTCTTCTGAGGGATAATTACAGTATGTACCAACGCATATTTTTAAATGCTCCCTCCCTTCCTTTTTTTAAATGGAAAGAATGTCATTCTCTTTCTACAGAAATTCAGCTGCAACCTTGTGGCCCCTGTAAAGGGGGAAAAAAAACAAAGATGAAAACCTGGGACAATTGCCCCTAACAATAGGCCACATGAAACCCCCAGGCTGCTGTCCGCCTGGAGAGAGGGGGTTGTGTGTGTGGAACTAGTCTCAGCAGCTTGTATTGTGTGTGTGAGTGTGTGTGTGTGTGTGTGTGAGAGAGAGAGAGAGAGAGAGAGAGAGAGAGAGAGAGAGCTCAGGGCAGGGGAGGGGGTGGAGCACAGACTTCCAGGAATAACAGTCACAAGTTGTTTAGAATAGAGTGCTCCCCAAGTGTTCTTCCAGAACCCTCTTTTCGGGACAATTGTAAGTTATAAGGGGATTCCCATGAGAAGGGCAGCTTGGATTAAGGAAAACTGTTTACTTTTCTGTTTCAAACGTTATGTTGGAATACTTTCAGGTTTACAGAACAGTTGCAAAGATGCCACGGTGTGTTCCCTAGTGCTCTCGCCCAGCTCTCCCTGAGGTCTGTGTGACGAAGGCTCTATAACTACAGTGCCACGGCCACTGCTCAGACGTTGGCATTGGCCTGGCCCCCCAGCTGACAGACTTCATCTGGGGACTGCAGTTAGATGATGGACATTTGATGAGAAAGACACTTAGCTTCCAGCTCCCCACATGCTGCCAACATGGCCTTAGATACATTTTTCCCCCTTCCCCAAGGACGTGCTCACTGATTTTAGAGAGAGGGGAAGGGAGGGAGAGAAACACTGACTGGTTGCCTCTCGTAGGCACCCTGATTAGGGACCAAACCCATGACCTAGGAATAGGCCCTGACTGGGAGTTGAAATGGTGGCCCTTTGGTTCATGAGGTGACAGTCCAACCAACTGAGCCAGGCTGACCAGGGCCTCAGATAAGTTTCTTAAACCCCATAACCCTCAGCTGCCTTGTCTATACAGGGGGGCAGTAGTGAAACTGAGGAAGGCCCTGCAGGCATTCATAATGGAGCTTGTGCGTAGGGACACACGGCGAGTTTTAGCTGTTACTCTGACCACGCGGAGGCTGGCGGCTCAGCAATGAGCCAGCCAAAGTCACTGTTTGATGGCATCAAAAGAGTTCAGAGCCTGATCTCCCTGCCCACGTGTTTGCAAAATAGCTCTGATCCTTTCCCACCTTTGTGGAAACATGAGACCTACGGGAGCAGCAGGAGGACGTGGCACCTGCCCCGCCTGGCAGGGCACTGGGCATGGTTACGGTTTTGGTGAAGAGAACAGAGCACACGTGGAATGTTGGGGAAAAGCAGCTCTGGACAGCCCCCCCCCCTGAGTAAAAGGCAGTCTGCCTGTGGGTGCCTCAGTTTCCCTATCTTAAACAAGCATGGTCGTCACAGCTGCTAACGCAGTGGCCTCCGCAGGGCAAACATTCAGTTTCTGAGTTGTGGAGCGGCTAGCCCACCCGAGACTGCTCATTGCAAAAGAATAGATGAGCGCTGGGCCATCATCTACTAAGAGGCATAAAGAAAGTACCACAGCATCGGAAGTCGGTAGCCAAGATCCCGGCAGAGTCTTGGTTGCAGATAAGAGAGTTGGTGTCTTATCCTGTTTAGAAACCGATGATGAAGGCATTGGAGGGTGATTAGCATCTGCCAATAAAAATTAAATACACATACCAACGTGAAGACCATTGGCTAAAGTGCCTGAGGTACAGAATATAAAGTACTTGGCGCCAGTGCCGTGGTAGTAAGAACAGTTGCCGTGTTGTAAATGGCTAAACTCTTTTTTTTTTTTAAGTGCACCTCATGTAGATAGCAAGTCAGAAGGCTATTCATGTCCTTTGGTCCCAGGAACAATCCATGGGGCTCAAACATAAAGAAATAGCTTAATTAAAGAAGACAGCAAAATGCATGCAGCTATTTCTTGTTACCTTATATATAATTATGGTGGGGGGTGGGGAAGGGGTGAAAAATCGAATGGGAGTGGTTAAGAACCTCCATTTCATAAATTATTTCATAACAACACGCTAATTCCAAGAAGTGAACCAACAGATAAAGAACTTAAGATAGATCGTTTAGTGCAAAGCACACCCCGGGTGGAACTGCAGAAAGGCACGAGCGTGCGGACAGATTCTAGAAGGGAGCTGCAGACGTGTAAACACGCCCTGTACGAGAAAAATAAAGTAATTATGTAGAAGTTAAGCAAACACAGTTTCATTGTAAGCGTCCAAACACATCTTTCAAGTTTAGAAAAACAGACACACATGTTGTTCCAATTGCCTGATGCTTTGGACCCGGACACAAGGCCCCCCCCCCCCCGCCCCAGGAGCAGCTTCTGCTGTCTGTAAATATTTCCCCAGCCTCCTGCTTCCCTTCTGCGCCCCTCAAGTCTCTGAAATAAAATGAGAACTGCCAACCCACCGTTCTGAAAGGACGAAGGGAAACAATGGCAGGACTCTCTGCAAAGAGAGCAAGAAAGAGCTTTCCTTCTTTCCATTTTTCTGCAGCTTGTTAGAGTCTGAAGGAGCCCGCGTTACTGAAACCCGAGGGCGACAAGCATTAAGGTGAATCTACTGCCGGGCCTGGGTGCTCTAATGAGCGCGTTGAGCAGAAAGAAACGGAGGAAAGCACAGTCCGGTGACACCCGAATGAATGTAAATGTCGCCCTGACTGAAGACCGTGCATGGTTGGCCTGTTTCCTGCGGGCGGGGTTAGCAAGGAGAGAGAAAAGCAATTTCCATCTTCTGTCTCTATTTTCTTCACGCTGTCGGCAGTTTCGAAGGAGGAGAAGTTATGACTATTTCACCTCTAAAAGCAATGGGAACTTGTCAAAGGTGCCTTCTCTGGAAATGACAATCAAGAATGAGTCTACTCAGGTCTGATTTTGAATCTGAAATCAATCCATTTGCCTGCAGGAGGAAGGACTTTTATACAAACCGTTAGTGTTGTCCAGAAATCGAACAGGCTGTCTCCACAGGTAGTGAGCGCCCCGTCATCAGAAGAGTGTAAGTAGAAGCAGGTTCAGTCGGCAAGGTGTTTCTGAGGGGCTCGGGCATGGAAAAAGAGAGGCAAAGGGCTTGATTCAGATTCTAACGTAGACGGATGGGGACCGCTACGTTTGGGAAACAGACAGACGGAGCTTTGGATTCTGGTTTCACTACTTAGGTGACATCGGCCAACGTCCTGCCCTGATCTGTATGCACCTCAGTCTCTCATTGAATCAAATGGAAAGTAGAACAGCACCCAACTCATTGATTTGCCATGAGCATTTCAGTCGGCGCATGTTCGGGGCGCAGTGCTCATCACAGTGGCCAGCGTGCTACGATCTTAATAAATCGTGATTTTCATTCTTCGGTGACTTTTCCTGAAATCCAACTGCCATTCGTTGACCCCTTCTTAGGAGCTTGGCATTTTCATCCACGTGCTCACTCTCACTTCTGGCATGGGCTGAATGGCGTCCCCCTGAAAGTGGTCTGTTGGGTCCTAAGATCCAGGATCTCAGAACGTGATGGTCGGTAGGGCTTATAAAGAGGTAATTAAGGTAAAGTGAGGTCATATGGGTGAGACCTGATCCAATAGGCTGGGCTGGTGTCCTTATAAGAAGAGGAGATCAGGACACAGACACCCACAGAGGGGCGACACAGGGAGAAGATGGCTGTCTACGAGCCAAGGACAGAGGCCTCGGGAGGAACCACCCTGCCGACTCCTAGGTCTCAGACTTCTAACCTCTAGACTCGGGACAAAGTCATTTCCTGTTGTCTCAGCACCCAGTGCATGGTCCTTTGTTACGGCAGCCCTAGCGACCTAAAGCACTCCTCAGCCGCCTTGGCAGGTATGGGTGAGTGTCCTTTATTTTCCAGAAGAGGACACTGAGGTTCTGAGAGGACCAATGACACCTTCAAGGCCACACGGCTCTCTCAAAGAAGTGTTTATACTGAGTATCACACTTCAAGCGCCTGCTATGGTGTTTGTCACATAGTAGAAACTCAATAAAAGCAAGAGCTTGCCTGCTGATAGTGCTGGGACCCAAACCCAGCCTCCATGACTCCTCCCCTTTCCACCACCTGCCCTCCTCCACGCTGCTCCAAGGCGCTATTTCTTGCCCATCAGCTTCTCCAACATGATGAGGCTACCGACTATTTTTCTTTCTTTCCTTTCCTCTGCCTGGAGAGTTCGGCACATTCGCACGTTCCGATTGCTGCAGCTTCTTCAGAAGTATTTTTGACACAAACGCCCGGGTTTTGCCTTTTCAGGAAGCGTGGGCACCATCCCGGCAGACGTTTTGATCACTGCCATAAAGCCATCCCCTCTGTGCGCTCGGCTCTGACAGGCCTCACTGTGCCGTGAAATCTAACACTATTTTTATGCCCTTTAATCCAGCTTTGAACAACCTCCTTGTTTAGAACTCCAGGCCCTGGGTTTGCAGACAGCACGTTTTTGAGAGCAGCGGGGACAAGCCTGGCCCGTCTTAATCAAAGGTGTGGGGAGCCCCAGGCTGGGGCCCCCACTTCTCTAGTGTTGTCTCTGCCGCACGCATCCTGGTAGCAGGGCCTCTGTGGGGACTCCTTGGCCGCCTAACAGGGCCACTCGCTGGCTCCGTCCATCTCAATCACTGCCAAGCTCTCCAGAGCAGGATTCGGTGAAACTGTTTCTAAAGAGCCCGCATTGCTCAACCGAGTCACTGTTATTGGAAGGCAATTACGAAAATGACATTTCAGCACGGACTTCAGGAAGGGGTCAGGCACTTCCTTGAGAGTGTTGCCCAGAGAGCCCGCGGGCTTCTCCCCGGGTTCCTTGAGGGCTTGGCACATTTGCTGGCGCTTGGGACCCCTTTGATGTCAGGAGCACTCACAAGAAACAGGCCACTGTCTTCAGGTCAATGTCTTTCTCTTGGTCTGTGTGGTGCATTCCTTTGTCTGATTTAGGAGTTCAAGGTGGGGACGCAGGCTCACTTCTGCCCCCTGCAGATGGAGACCTAGAGAAATGGCACCACGAGGACGGCCGAGTGGGAGGCAGCTCTGTTTCATTCAGAGACTAGTGTGCGGACAACTCACATCCTTTACCACTGGGTTCTGCGAGAAGGAAGGGAAGGCTTGGGTACCCTGTGGGTGCTCCGACTTCCCCCAATTTCCTAACCTGGGATATGCTTTGGCTGGGCCCTGGGATGGGCCCTGAGACCATGAATGTCACCAGCAGAATAGATGAGGTCAGACAAGACACCATGGACCAGCCCTGCCCCAGTGGCTTCCTTCTTGAGGGAAGAGGGTGAAAGAGGCCACCAGTACTGGGTCTGGGGCCTGATGGAATTAAGGTCATGGCCTGTGGCCTAAGCATTAACTCCTTTGTGTGACTTGGCAGCGTGCTGGGAAAGTCCCTTTCCCAGCAAAGGGACACGTCCTAGAGAACGGAGATGGGCTCGCACCCCTCACACGTATTCCAGCCTCCGAGATCACCCTGGCTAAGTCACCATTGCTCAGGTGAGACACAAGAGTGAGGGGACGTGCACAGGCCACGTGGTCCCTCATGGGCAGAGGAGCGCTCTGAGTGCGAGGGTCCTGGCCCCCTCTGTCCCCTCCGTCCTGGAAGCCCACAGATGTGGGGGCTCTGGGGTCCAGCCACTGTGACCCCAGAAGCTTGTCCTGCAGGAAGGAAGGAGCTGTGGTCTCCCGTACTGCCTCTCTCTCCCTAGACTTAAACATTAAAAGGTGTCCTTGGGACAGCGGGGGTCTCCGAGGGCCATGGGGGAGCCTGCCTTCTTCACAAGCCTGCCCTCCTTGGCCACGGGGCTGATAAATTTGCTTTCTTGCTATGAGACATCCAAGCATTGGATTTCCCTTCTCTCCACTGGTGCTACCTTACAGTCCAGAGGTGGAGCCAAGAAACGCAGTGAACATCATCTTTTAGCCAAGGGAACAGGGGCAGCAGGAGGTGTTGGGAACAGGATTCAGCAGCTGGGGGAGCTGAGACATGGCGGGGCGGGGCCTGGCTTAAAAAGAGAACCAGGCATGACACGTCCGGGCTGCCTGGGGGTACCACACTTAGGGCAGGGCTGTAACTCCAGATCCCCCCACGTGGAGACCAAGTTCTCCATCCGCAAAGGGGCGAGGCCAGAACGGGGCCACGCATGGCCCCTTACATTTCCCAGGGTCCCTGTCAGCTACTCGTCTGACCAACAAACCCCAGTCTTTGGCAGTATGCTTGCTTAGAAACTGTTCCTTCTGCCCACAGTGGGGGTATAGGCAAAGCTTTGAAGAAGTGGCAAGTGAGCTGGTTCTTGAAGGAGGAAGTTCAAGTTCACTGGTGCAGAGGAAAGTCCCTTCAGAGCGGAGGGAGTTGCACAGACAAAGTGCAAAGTTACAAACTGTCCTGGCAAATTTGAGACAAAATTTAAATGGCTGTGCGTGGCTGCCGCCCATGGTAAGGGGGAGCGGGGTGGGCCGAGGAGTCTGGGAGGGCCATCAGAAACCAGACCACCCAGTTCTCATACGTCACTCCATGTTTCTGGAGCTTTATTTCTGAAGGCATTTGGAAGCTATGGAACGTTTCAAGCAAGGGAAAGAATTTTCACTTGTGGCCATGAGGGAGAGACCAGACTCATCCTCCCACTTAAAAAAATTAAAAGACTGGACAAAATATATGAAGTAACAGTTTTCAGGCACTGGAAAACAGGCTGCGCAGGACAGCCCTCCCTGGGAGCAGGAAAACAAATGAGCTAATACGAATACTCCTGCATCTCGCCTTGGAAAGCGTCCAGACTGGGGCGCTGGGAGAAGGAATCCAAACCCTGTCCGGTGACCCCCCGAAGTTTGGAGGTAGCACCGAGGGTTTGTGGGGCCAAGGTGGCTAAAGTTCCCGAGGCAGCGACCCAGAGAGGGGAATGCTCCAGGAGGACACTTCTGGAACTCTGCGGAAGGTTCCTCGCACCTGTGAGGCTGGGCAGGGATGGGGGCAGGTGGGGCCCTGGGAGGGTGGGTGCTCGACTCTCTGCGTACAGACGTCCAGCCGGTCCCGGCCCGGCCCCACTCTTCCCTCATCAGCACCGGGTGGTCTGCTCCCGGCTTCCCGAGGTTTCGCCAGCCGATTTGACTCAGCCCAGAGTGTTGGCTCCCCTGTGGGCCTAAGGGTCTCCTTTCTGCTTTATAACCCAAACTTAGCAACCATCTCAGGAATCTTAAAAGGATTTAATGAGGTTGAACTGGTAAGGAACCTGGCACAGTGCTTGGCACACGGGTCATGGATGATAAATGGTGTCTGTTTTCATTCCCTTCAACCTTCCCACCCTCTTCTTCCCCCTCCCCTCCCTCCCACCTTCCTTCCTTCCCTCCTTTTCCCCTTTCCTCCTCCCATGCATTAATGCATCTATCCATTTCAGTCACCTCAGGCTGCTGCTTTCAGGACAGCGGTTTGTAATGGCTTCAGCATGGTTTATAATGTCTGTGGCAAATTTATTTCCTCCCAGACTTCCCGTAAATGTGGCTGATGTGGAATGAACGCCTCACCTCGCTCAGAAGCAAGCAAATGAGGCGGAGCACTCACAGGTAACGAGGCTGGACGAGGAGGCACACGTCATTCTTAAAAACAGTTCCCTTCTTCGTCTCAGTCGGTGTGGCCAAGTCAGAGGGTTGCCCTGGAGGCCTGTTCCCTTGGGGACAGGCCCAGCCCTGTGCTACAGGGAAGATGGGGGGCACAGAGCCTGGCTTTAAACGGCTTCCGTTCACAGAGCGAGTCAGGAACGGGAGGGACCTTAGCGTGGTTCCCTCTCTCCAGGCTGAAGCAGTGGGGCGGGGGGGGGGGGGGAGGGGGGGCTGGCCTCGAACCTGGGTCTCACCTATGCAGGTTTCTTCCCAGCCCACCAGGTCCCCTCCTTGTTTCTCCAGTCTATGGCCATTCCTAGCACCCAGGTTTGGATTCTGTTTTTATTTTTAATTAATTAATTCAGCAAATATTTTGGGGGACATCATGGTGCCAGGCATCCTTCCGGGTGCTGGAGACACCAATGAATGAGTCTCTGTCTATCTCCTCAAGGTGCTCCCAGGTGGTCGGGAAGACAGACACTGAATAGGCTCTTTCAATCCTGTGGGCTGGTGGCAGAACACAGGGTAGTTTGGGGGTGAGAGGAAAAATAACCCGTAAGCCTGCCTGGGGGCCTCCATGAGTTCCTGGGTAAACAGAATTTTAAAAAGAGAAGAAAGCTGAGCTCCTTGAAGAATTAGGATGAGGAGGCAGAAGTCAGGGCCCAGGTGGGAGAGGAACCTGAGTGTGAGGGTGGAGGCGGGGTTTGAACTCAGGTCTGGCTGATCCAAAGGTCAGCTTCTCCCTGCTCCGCCTCCAGGGGGAGGGGCCATACTGGTGAGGGGCGTGCTCTGCTCCGTGCAAGGTACAGCTAGGAAGCCGCACACTCCACGTCCGAAACCCCTTCTTTCCCCAAACTAGAATCCAGGCAACATCATCCCAACAGCCTTGTGGGTCAGTCACGGAGCAGCTCGCCCGGAGCGCAGGCTTCTCACCTTTATCCTGCTCAGTTTCCACAGGGACGCCCTCCTTGGCGACGGCGGCGATCGGAAGCACAGGGCTCCAGATGAGACAGTTTTTTCCCACACCCGAAATCCTGGCCAGGCATGTGCCCAGAGCCAGGTAATGTGGAAAGTCCTTTGCACGCTCTGTTTTCGTTTACTGAACCCTCGGAGCATTCATGAAACAAGTGGATTTTTACCATCCCCCGTTTGGGATTGAGGGAACTGAGGCTCAGAGTGTATAAGAAACCTCCCCAAGGTCACACAGCTAGTGAGCTGAAGCCCAGAGGCACACCCAAGCCTGTCTGACAAAGGTGGGGGGCACACAAAGGAGATGATGGGAAGCAGCCTTCTCTTTTCAGATCTCAAATCCTTTCTCCAGCATCAATACGCAGTCCCCAAGAAAAAGAAAACAAACAGACTTCATGAATAAAAATCTCCCTGGGATTTCACAGGGATCATTGTAAAACCCTAGACTCACGTTTGAAAAATTCATCGCCTTTGTAATAGATGGGAGAGGGACCTGGCTTAGGGACCCATCGTGCTCCAAGGCTTCATTTGCCTAGGACAGTGTGACCCAGCTCCTTGAAGTCGTGCTTAGAGCTGCCGGTGACTGAGTGGCCACGGAAGACAGGAATTTCACCGCAAAGAGCCCTGCTCAGTCCCTGCCTCTCGTGGGGGCTGCAGCTTTAGGGAGTGCTGGTGGTGCCACCGGCTGCCTGTGAGTGAGTCCCCTGTTCCTGGGAGTGTGCAAGCATGGAGGCTGAGCAGAAAAGGCTTTTGTTGGGGGGACTGCAGAAGGGAACCCGGGATAGTTAGTAGCTGGGCAGGTAAAGCAAAACCAGGAGAACGAGGGGCTGTCTGGAGGCCCTGCAGTGTTTTGAGGTCAGGGCCGGGGTCAAGTCTCTATCTGCAGTCTTAATGGCATAAAGAATGTGGGGGAAAGGTGGCATGCAGGACCCTGAGGGCCTGAAGGGCACAAGGCAGAGCCACTACTGGATTGAGAAGGGGGATATAGTTAGGGAGTAGGGTACCCTTCCCCGTGCTGGTGTGTCCACAGAAGCCCTAGGTATCCCGGGACCATGAGCCCTGAGCTTAGAAACACAGGCCACCAGGCCACAGGCTACCAGGCCACAGCGCCCTTCCACCCACCTCTCCTTGACCTTTGCTGAAGACCCTGGCTGCTGTCAGCCTTGATTGATGGGTGGGGCTGCTGTAGGAGGCACATTCCTGGGATGAAGAAATCTGCTTGGCTTTGCAGGGAGGGTGGGGAGAATGTTGCTTGAAGGGGCTCGGATAGGAAACAGATCCCTGTGCAGAGGAAGACTCAGCAGGTTGTGAATGAAGACGCCTCTGTGTCCAGGTGGGGAGGGAGGCAAAGACTAGCTCCACCTAATTCCAGGTGAGGGCAGTTTGGAAGGGTCGGGAGTTAGAACCAGACACTTGGCTTTATAGTGTTGGGCTGGTCAAAAAGTCCGGTATGTTTTTTTTTTTCCTGTGCAATAGCTCCAGGAGCGCTTAGTTGTCTCTAACTTCATTTGAACTTCATTTTGTTAGATTGTACTCTGACAGCTGTCATATCAGCCTGCATTAAAGAACTGGTCAAAATTAGCGATTTTTGTGCACCTATTTTTTTAGTATTGAAGATGGAAGAAATATACAACATTTTCTTTGTATTATGCTTTATTTCAAGAAAGGTAAAAACACACTGAGATTCAGAAGAGGATGCAGTGTATGGAGAAAATGCTGTGACTGATCGAATGCATCAAAAGTGGTTTGTGAAGCTTCTTGGTCCTGCTGACATTTTGGCCAAACAATTCTTTGCTGTGGGGCTGTCGTATGCACTGGAAGGTGTTTAGCAGCACCCTGGCCTCTACGCACTAGAAGCCAATAGTGGGAGAGAGCTGACATCCTCAAAATACCCAAATCAATGAAGTTATTGGTGAAAATGAAAAAATGAGTCTTTTATTTTACAGAAAAAAATGTGACAGACTTTTTGGCCAACTCAATAGTTTTGCTTGGATTGCCACTTTAGCTAACAGCAAACTTAATTCTTTTTCAGGAAACACTCCCCCATCTGGGGGACTGTACCGAAAGTGGCTGCCCTCCCCCTGCAAAGGGTGGGCTCACACCTGGGTAATCTCTTGGGCTTTGCGTCCTGAAGAGTGAGACAAGAGCAAAGCCAGCAGCAGCAGACAGCACCTGTCGGCCTCACTGTGTTTTAGACGCAGTCCCTGCACCGGGGAGCCCCTGGGCTCCAAAGCCCAGAAAATGCAGCTCTTGCCTGGGCTGAGGAAGAAGACGTGTACTGGGGTTGGAGCCAGATGAAGAGTACGGAATTTTCATCTCTTACACCAGTAACCAGTACATTTCACTCACGAGTGGTCAGTCACTGTCCCCTCCCCACCAGGGCTCCTGGCCCACACACACCAGCCACAGGACCTGCGGTTTCCAGGGCTCCTGCCCTGGGACCGGACCCAAGGCAGCCTGAGTTTGCCAGGCTCAGATGAAGCGGGGTGCCGCTGCTGGAATTCCACGCCGGGGCCCATCTCCTTGGGAATTTCCGGCAGAATCCAGGAGTGGTGCGGATGTGGTCGATGCTGTGGGAACAGACCCCGGTCTGGGTGAAGCCCTGGCATCCCAGGACGGTCTGCAGCTGTGAGCTTCTTCCTGGGGGTGGCCAGGAGCTTTTCACAGACACCGGCTCGGAAGACCACCCAGGGACAGGCAGCTCTGCTGAAATTCTCCCTTAGGAAGTATCTAGCAAGGCAGACGGGAGCTTCCTGCCATTCACTCAGTAAATACTCACCAAGTGCCAAGCATGTTCTAGTTGCTGTTCTGGGCCCTGGAGACCGACGGTGGACAAAGCAAACAGAATCACTGCCCACAGTGGCATGTTTTCTAGTGTCCTTCTGTCCTTGGTAATTTTCTGCTCACCTTTCAAGACACACCTTGGAAACTACAACAACATTTGCACATGTAGGGCGTCCACATTCGTACCATTCCTGGCCATGTCTCAGACGTGTATCCTGTGAGACACTGAGCACCGAAGAGGCGCAGGGAAAGGGCCTGAGTGCCCAGAGGTCACGATGTGGAATAGGAGAGGTGGCATGTAGACAGCTGTGGTCGCAGTGCTGTGGGGACAATGGGACAAGCAGGACAGCTACAGGGGCGCAGACTGAGGGTGAGGGCGTCCTCAGGGGGGGTCTTTCAGGGAAGAGGCTGGTGAGAAAGGGACCCAGGCTTGGGGTGGGTTTTTCCTTGCCCTGAACACCCAGCACTGGGGTCTGAAAACAGTGGTGGGCTTTGGAGCTACCCCACACTGCAGGTGCACCCCCAAAACTGGCCTCAGTTCGGCTCAGCTACGGGAAAGGTCTGAGGCCCTGACAGGTGCCCCTGTCTCTGTGGGATTCCATCTCTTCCTCTCTAAGTTCCGAAGAAAAGGATGTGACTTAGAGCACGTTTTAGGTCTTTAAACAGATGATGCTTCAAAGCATGAAGGGGGGACTTGTCCACGATGAGCCCAGCAGCTGCCTCCTCTGTCCCCCTACGGTGGCAATGCTGGCGTGGCTTTAAGCACCTGGAGAGAGCACTGTGAGCATGGTCAGCCATTCTCTTGTAACAATGGTGACAATGATAAAGAAACCACTGTCTCTTATCCAGGGCTCTTCTGCTTTCAAGATTTGCCCTTGTAACTCGTTCAATGCTGGCTCAGCCCCTGGCAGGGAGCCTGGGGCGTGGGGGCCTTGGAGACTTTCAGGACAGCTGAGTGGGCCTGAGATGTCCCAGAGCCTTTGTGGGGGTTGGACTTGGCCCAGGCACGGCTCTGAGTCCTCCCCTTGACCTCCGACCTCGGCTGGGTCGGGGCTGCTTCCCCATCTCTGTTGGCGCATTCCTTGCTCTGGCTTGGGAAGTGCAGTTCCGATAAGTGCAATGGACGCTCAGCGTCCTCGGGAGGGCAAGGGACTTGGGGCTCAGTGTCCTCTGCTCGGTGATGGAAGCCAGATGTTGCAGAGGAGCTGAAGCCAAAGAGAAAATGAAAAGTTCAGTGGGAGGCCAGGAGCCTGGATCCCGCTCGCTGCTGAGCCAGAGGCAGAGGGCACAGCTCTGCTGGGACCCGCTGCGTCTCCCCCACTGACTTCCAGTCCCCATTCTGAGGGGCACCCACAGCTGGGGCTGCGCACCTGCTGCGTGCAACCCAGCTGCGTCCTGGGAGGGGCCCTGGAGGGGCGGGCAGAGGCCCCGCCCTCAGAGAGAGGAGTAGTTGCTGTAGGTCTTGCAGAAGCCCCTGGTCTTACTGTAAGTGGTCCCAGAGTCTGTGGATTGGTGACAGTCGGAGGGCCACCGAGGAGCGCTCCTCTCAGCCACTACGGCCCCGACCAACCAAACAACGACACAATGGAGCAAAAGTGTACAGCCGCTATCCAGTACTAGGCTTCTGTTTGTGCCAGATACTGACCTGGTGTTGTACACATGTGGTCTCATTTAATCCCTAAATCAAGGTAATCTTATCCCCTCCCCTTTCTTTTCACAGGTGAGGAAACTGAGGCTCTGGGTGGCAGGCGACTTGCTAGCTAGTCACACAGCAGGCCAGTGGTGGGACCAGAGTTGGCACCTGCTTCTCCTTCTGATCCTTGGTCGGCTCATCGTCCACAGTAGCTATTAACTGTCCCATGGCAAGAGGGCCAGGTGGCCTGCGAGGAGTAGGGCCAAAAGTTAGCTTGGTAGCTCAGTCTGGACAGGCTGAGGTCAAGTCCAAGAGGGTTAACCAGGTGGAGGGAGCGGGAAGCAGCAGCTGGAGTCATTGGAACAGAGGACCCTGTGCCAGGCCTGTGAGGTCTGTCCCAGCCCTCTCCCCGTCTCAGGGTCCAGGCAGGGCCCGGAGCTTGGGGCTGGATTCTGCCTCCGCTGCTTGACCTCAGGCAAGTCCTCTCACTCCTCGTGCTCCATTCTTCCTCCAGACCCTGGAGGGTCCAGTGAGAATGAGTGAAAGTCCCCACCCCACACGCTCACTGAGCACAGGGACAGCTCGCCAGGGCTCCCTGCATGTCGCCGGTGCTATGACAGTCAACTCTGACTCTGCGTAAGACAGGGAGCATGGCAGCCACCTCAGCTCCGAAGATCAAATGCTCGTCCACGGGAGTGGTGGGTGATGCGTGTTTCACACAAACGTGCGTCTTCCGTCCGAGAGCGAATCAGTTCAAACACCACATCCTGTTCAGACACGCCTCCTGAAACCGTGTCTGAAACGCGCCAGGAAGCATCAGAGGAGAATGGAGCCCTCTACCTTTGTCCTGTCTTTGGTCCGGAGGGTGTGCACTGTGGCTGGCTCCTCGTTCACAGCTGCGAGGGGGTGTAAAGTAGGACACTGACCCCAGAGCGGAGAGAAGGCCCCGGGAGAGAGAAGTACGCTCTAGAAAGGACTGATGCTCATGCAATGGCCGGCTGCTGTTCTTGTTCTTCTCTTAGCGAGTTCTGGTTGGTGTGCGGCGAGGGCTTGCAGAGCGCGCGCCACCTGACTTCGCAGTCAGGGGCATGGACCTCTCTCCCTGAGGTGGTCCAGTGAAGTCTGACGACAACTGGCCAACCATAGCCATCTGGTGTGAATGAGTCACAATCACACCTATTTTTTTTTGTCAGATTGGCAAAAAATATATTCTTTGGCATGCCTCAGCATTTTAGTGATGAGTTGACGTGTGCCAGGAGGTGAAACACGTTGACAGTCACGGTTCTGTGCGGATGGCGCCCTGGGCTTCTGCATCACAGTGACATTCCTCACCTTGTTCCTCTCAGTCGGTCTCATGGGGACAGCTCCCAGAGTGACACGGCCGAGCCGGCTCACCAAGGGACCCACCTGGCTGTGTCTGCGGCAACCATGGTTAGGAAAATGGATCAAAGGCACCTCCCTCTTTCTCCGCCAGACGACTCATTTCTAAATCAAAGTCGCACACGGGGGACTCAGCTGATTGGCAGATCTTAAACCACAGGGTTGTGCCCAGCTAGGTAGGAGGGACTTGGTAGCAGGGGGAGCTTCGCTTTTCAGCCATAGTTACGCCCCTGATTTATTGGCAAGGGCTCAGGCATATGCCGCACACATAAAAAGCAATATGCTCCCAGGAAGCGCCACACACCACAGTCTGGATTTATAAGGCTCAAATGAGTGATTTTTATTCCATTGTTAAGTGCTTTTTTCCTTCTTCTTACTCTATCAAACTAGTCCTCACAGCGTTTCTTAAAAGACCAATCTCAGTGTCCCTTGATGCTTTTAAATTGCAATTTACGACACACATTTTATTAGCAGTCCACTGCTTCGTAATGCAGCCCACGTTCTAAACGGCACTCAAAGGCCGGGCCAGCTGGAGACGTCATTGGTTGGGCATTTTCAGTCGTCTTCTTGGATGTTTCGGGTGGGGACACGGTGAGTCAGTCCACTCAACTGTGGGTTTTAAAATGGCCTAATTTCCCCAAATCGAACTCAAGGTAAAACTACAGCGGAGAGAGAGCAGCTGGGACCCCTCACTTCTAGTACTTTCCTTGGCCTCCAACAACTGAAACCCGGGCCAGCAGCTCCCTCTGTGTCTCCCTTTCCTCTTCTGTGAGGCCAGGAGGGTGAGTGCGGGCTGTGGCCTGACACTTAAGTACATATTCCTTTAATTATGGGTTTGTTGAATTTTTTAGCTGCTGAATCCTCTCCTCCCCGAACAAGACATTATGCAGAAGCCCAAAATATAAATAAAAGCAATCAGCTCTCGGAGTTCTACCCTGTCTTGTTCCCACGGAAGACCTGGGGGGACCAGGCTGCGGAGGGCTGCTCAGGCCCCTTCTGCTTTGTGGGGTGCCTGGAAGGTTTGCGTTTCCTGCCTCCTTCAGCTGCTGTGGAGCGCTGGGAGCTCAGGCAGGTCACGCAGCTGCTTTGGGTCTGTTTTCTCATCTGAGGACAGGGGCACCCGTGTTGAACTTGAAAGGCTCTGATACAGAAAACTCCAGCGCATCATTCAGACACAGGTGGGGACAGAAAGCCTGTCTATAGCGCCAGCCGCTGCCCAACGCGTATTCCTTTGTGCGGCTTTTTTACCAGCAGACTTCACAGGAAGTTTACCAGGTGGGATGCTAACACCCGCTGAGGTTTCAAAGCCGGTCAGCACCCAGCTCGGAAGTGCTAGCGTGGGGGCTGTGCCGCACCCAGTCGCCCCGGGCAGGAAGAGTTCCTTTTGTTCTGCGTTTTAATCAATCTGAGATGCTGGGGATTTCAAGACTCATCTTATTATTGGTGACAATAAAATGTTAAAAAAAAAACCCGTCTTGGATGGGATGAAATAGAGTAAGACTGACACGTTCAATGATTTGCGGGAGCCCCTTGTAAAGATGGGACAAGTGACCCTTGGAGAGTTGAAGGGCCTCTTGTTCAGGGTCACACTGTGAGCTGTCGAAGCGCTGGCTCTGAGGCCCCTCTCCTCCGTGGGCTTCACACCTGACCCCAGAGGCGTGACTTCCACCGCCCTGCTTCCCACTGTCACCAAATCCCTTCCTGTTGGGGCCCTCAGAGACCCTTCTCTGAGCGGGGCAGGACTGGACGCGGGGCAAGATGGAACAAACGTTGGTGCTCACCTTCATTTTGACAATCCTGGAGCTTCATAAGCAAGGTGCGGTGCAGAAACACAAACATTGCTCTGTCTGGGCTCTTTTGTTTTTCACTCTTTCTTAATTCCATCGTCTTCCTTCCCTTTGGGGACTTGTGTGTCAGCCAGGGGAGGGACAGCTGCAGAGGAAGGGGCAGCAAGACCTCCTCAACCCCTGCGGGCCCAGGCCCTGCACGGTGGCCATGGAGAATGTGCGGTGGCTTTGCTCTCGGGCGCTCTGGGTGGCCCACCCTAGAAGGAACCTGAGAAGTATACGAAGAGAACGGCACATGCGACTTCAGGAGCCACAGTTTCACAAGCCAGCAAAAGGCACATCAGTCGTGCCGATATTTGGGGACGAACCCGTCCTGTCTTCAGAAGAGGGAGAAGTCACAGATCTTAGACGTTGAGTGAAGTTTATTCTAAACTGTCCAAACGTGATCCCCGCCCTCATGCTGGAGCGGGCAGAGAAAGGAATAAATGCCCATCCCCAGGACATCAGCACAAGGCGCAGTGAACGGGCGTGTCTCCACGCGGAATGTTCTGGCTGAGATGGTGTGGAGGACCGACCGTGCAGAGTCAGGCAGAGCTCAGTCTGAATCATCGGCCATCTCAGGAACCTTGATGGAACCTTCCGGCTCCCTGAGCCTCAGTTTCCTCCCCTATACAATGAGGATACTAACCTTAGCCTACAAACCACTGGAAATTTGTGAGCCGGCAGGGAATTTGTTCTTGATACATTGTAGGTACTCGGTACATCGGTTTCCTCCCTCATAAAACGGGGAGAGACTTTAAAACCAAAGACGGGGCCCTGGGCAGAGTTGAGACCCTCGGAAGCCACAGATGCAGGCCTAGGACTCACCTCAATAATTTGTCAGGTCGAAGGGGAAGTTTTCCAGCTTCTTTGGCCATAGAACTCCTCTCCTTCACATAACACATATTCAACCCTGAGAAACCAGATTGTAGCCTAGATTATGGGCCTATCCCTGGGTCCGCTGAAATCCTGGTTTAAAAGCATCCTTTCCTCAGGGGGACAAGCAGCCCTCTGCCACCAGCACGAAGGCCCCCGAGCAGGGCCAGACCTTCTAACGTTTTCCTGGGAGCTTGCAGTCTGTCGGGGTCTGATGTGGCTCCTTGGCTGCTGGCTGGCCTTGGAGAAGCCGCTTCGGCTCTCCGAGCTCTGGTTCTCCTGCCGGATATGCTGCGCCATGCTGGCCCTGGTCTGGAGAATGTCGAGAGCACGCGGTGTGACGTCTGCCAGGAGCAGGCCCAGAGGGTGGGCCCTGTGATGGCGGGGGCCACTCTGTGCTCCCGGGTTGGGCTGGCCCCACCGAGGACCTGTGGCCCCTTCCCCAGCCTGCAGGTGGGAGCCCATGGGCACCCTCCTACTGTGCTTCCTCCTCGGGGGCTGGGCTTATGGGTTCATGCCCTCGGAACAGCGTCTCACAGACTCTTCCTGGCAGAGTGGTGGCCTCAGTGCCCAGACGGAAGCTGGTACCAGCGGTGCGGGGCAGGCTGGGGCTGGTGACTCCCCTGCCCCGCCAGGCCCGGCCCTGGTGTATTTCCTAGTGAAGTAGGAAGTGGTTCTTTCAAAGACCTACTGGAAAACAAGCCCGTTCATGTGCAGAAGGAAGGATACCGTGACTAATAACAACACCATAGTAATGAACTTCATCTCTCTCTCCCCCCACCCTGCGTAATAAGCTTCCTGAAGGTTAGGGATGTGAGGGCTGAATGCAATTACTCAGAGACTCATTCATTCATCTGAGACATGTTACTGTATATTCAGTTGAACTATAATTTTAAAAAGAGACAGAGAGCCACCATGTCTTGCTGGTCAATGATCCTGGGTAGCTCACCCTGAAGGGTGTGTCCCATGCAGGCCGATGAGAGAATGGAGCACAACCGCAAACCGAGAATGAGACACAGAAGTTCACAGACCTCCTGTTCCCACCGTGTGGGAGCTTTTTCACGCTCCCTGCATGTCCTGAGGCCCCGGCCTCCCCCACGGACCGGGGGCTTCTCTCCTCCCCTTCCCTCCCCACTTCCGCTCCCGTCGGCCGCATCTCACCCCTTCACTCTCACACAGACGACAATGAGAGGAGGATAAACCGAGTGTAACCCCCACGAAACACCGCGTGCATATCCACTCGTTTTACACTTGTTTGCTCATTTAAGGTCAACATCATCCTGCGAGGCAGTGCCGTGATCACCCCGCCTTGCCGTGGGGGAACTGGGTGGTGCTTGAGGTTTTAAATGTAGGTATTAGGTTTGTTATCCTTCAGGTAGGGTGAGGCCAGCAGGTCAGGAGAGGACTGCCATTGACTGGTGGGTTGATGTTCTCGGTTCCCAAGATGAGGGGCCACTGGGGACGCACCGGGTCACTCAGGGGCAGCAGAAGTGGAGAAAGGGGACAAGGCCTCTACCATGGTCCTCATGGAAGGAAATGGGTGAGACAGGGTGGGCGGGCTGGGGATTGGCTGGTATGAAGCATGTCAGTGGATTCGGGGGCCTAGGGAGGGTCTCTGGTTGTCTGGCACTTGGCCCTGGGGCGACAGAGGCAGGGTTTCTGCTGTGCAGCCGCTGGCTGGGGGATGCTCGGGTGAGGCAGGTGAGGGAGAGAGAAAGCAGGTGAGGGGGAAGCGAGAGAAGGCGCTGGGCCTCCCTCGGGGTGGGGAGCTGCGTGGGGGGTCACTGCTTTTGCCCAGAGGGCCAGTCTTCTGGAGAAAAGCCAGGTTTGGGGGGAGCTGAGACGTCACAGGACCTGGCAGAGGAGGCAAATAGGGCTGGCAGGGCTGGCTGAGAATCAAGTCTAGAATTTTCCATTCCTGGTTCTGCAGTCACAAAACAGATGTGAGCTTCTGGCTGTACAGAGGGGCTTGGATCCAGAAACACAGGAGGGGGATGTGGTCTGTAAGCCAGTGGTTTGGAATGTGGATTTGGTTGTGGCCCCTTTCCTCCTCGTCCCAGGCTGCACTGGAAAGCCGGCTGCCAGGTGCGCTCTCCAGCCCTCCTGGCAGGTCTGCAAGGTGCCTGCTGCCTCCCAGGGACCCTCGGAGAGAGACTTCTCTGCAGGAAGCTGGGAGATCACCCCCAGCTCTTTTTACATTTTCTTCCACAACAGTTGTGCACGTGTTGTGGTTACTGGCCCATAACTACTCTGTGCTACGCCCCACCCACTCGGGGGGACCCTTTCCTCCAAGTGGCTGCCCTGAGGGTTAGCTGTCATCTTCTCTGCCACCCAAAACCTTTGGGGCTGAGTCTGTTGGTCCAGGCAGATTCAGCCCCTCTTATCAGCGACAGGCGCCTTCTCTCCTCTCCACCTTCGGTGTTGTCAGCCCAGCTGGCTCAGCACCAGGCCACCCTCTGAGGTCAGGTCCGGAGCCCACCCCACTCTCCCTGCTCCCGGGACGAGGGCCCCAGGGACTCAACTAGGGTAAAATGCAAGGTGGCCCCACAGACTCAGTCATCAAAATCAGTATTTGACTGCTGGATTAAAAAAATAATCAAAATAACTGTAAAACCATCCCTGAGAAACAAAATATCAAAAGATCCTTCATTCAGGATCTTTGTTCAGATCCTGGACAAAGCCAGGATCTGACTCCACATGGGCACGTGGTCTGCTCCCTCTCTGCGCCCCACCTCCGACCCACCAGGTCCTGATCTTCAGTTAAGAAAAGTATCAGTTTCTCGTTCCACTTATTGATTCATTCCTTGGTTGATTCTAGTATGTGCCCTGACCAGGGATTGAACCTGCAGCCTCGGCGTGTGAGGACAATGCCGTACCCAACTGAGCTCCCCAGCTGGGGAGCGAGAATTCTCAGGGCCTGAGAATGATTGATCTTGATGGCTGACTTTCTCACAGCCCCGTTAAATTTCACGTGGGAGGCAAGTGCCCCTCTTGCCTGACCTAAGTCCTCGTCCCGCCCAGGATTCAGTGGAGGAAGGCCACAGTTCCGGGTGCTGGACAAGTGTCTGGCCATGCTCCCTTGAGGTGTGCTGCCCCCTAGTTTCAGAGGAAAGGACGTTGGGTTTTGGGGGGGTGGGGGAATGTCACGGGAAGCCTCACTGTGGTTGTGACTTGCGACGGAGCTTTCCAGTTCGGTACCAGCAGCTCGCACGCTGGCTGGTAGTTTGTTCCACCAAACACCTGGCAGCTGCTTGCTTTGGGAACCTCCTTGGTGCGCCAGCCAGGCTGACTTGATGCCTGAGGCAATGGAGGGATGTATCCTTAGCTGCATTTCGGGTTCCCTGCAGGAATCTCCCTGTAGGACCCGCAAGAGTCTTCTCACACTCACTGTGTCCAGGGGCCACCCTACCATCCTGTCCCTTCAACTGCAGGTGTCGGAAGAGAATGTTCTTCCCCGGACTATAACATTGCACAGGTCAGTGCAATGGCCAGTTAGGAACAGTAGTAGCAACCAGACGTATAGCAGCAGCTCGATAATAATGGAGATGCTGCACTTAAAATTTAAACTCAGCAGTTCTGAACAAATGGAACCAGCCTCCTTTGTAGTATACATTGGGTTGGCCAAAAAGTCCGTTACATTTTTTCCCATACAACGGATCTAGTAGTGCTTGGTTGTCTTCACTTCATGAGAAACAGTTTTGTTAGATTGTACTGGGAGAGCTATCATATCACGTACATTTAAAAAAAATCAAAAGTGGTGAATGTTTGTGTAGGCATTTTAATGTTGAAGATGGAAGAAAACACGTAACATTTTCAGTGTATTAAGTTTTATTATTTCAAAAAGGATAAAAACACAATTGAAATGCAAAAAGTGCATGTGCAGTGTATGGAGAAGGTGCTGTGACTGATCGAATGTGTCAAAAGTGGTTTGCAAATTTTCCTGTACTATTGACATTTTGGCCAAATAATTCTCTGCTGTGGGGCTGGCTTATGCACTGGAAGATGTTTAACAGCACCTCTGGCCTCTACCCACTAGAAGCCAATAGCAGGAGACAGCTGACATACTCAAAATATCCAAATCAATAACGTTATTGGTGAAAATGAAAAATGTGCCTTTTATTTTATGGAAAAAACATAACAGACTTTTTGGCCCACCAATATTTCACTCCTCTTACAAAGAAATCAGCTATCCCTCAGCAGATCAGTGGCAGGTATGAAAAAAACAAACAAACTTAGAATCAGAGAGATAAAAGAGAAGAGGAAGCCAGAGAAAAGAAAGATTGAGCTATTTCTACATCACACCTGACTGAGGTGTCTCTAATGAGAACAGATTTGAATTAAGACAAATAAAACTGCAAAATGGATAAATGCTGAATGTATTATTGGATTCCAGTTAACTTGGCATAGTTCGCTTCTTGGTGTGGTTACTTCATTCTCAACTAAACTTCTGATGTTTTCATGCAGCCCTAAGGAAAAGGGCCCCCTAGGTCATGGGCAATCTGAAGTGATTAGCCTGACACTGAAAGATGCCTTAAAAATTCTAGTGCCCGGGCTGGGAGAGCCAGGGAATAAAGTCAGGCTACGGACCTGCGTCCGAGAAAGCCTGTGCGGGGACTCACACCCTGCCCGCTGCTGGGGCCTCTGCTGGTTCTGAGCTCCTGTTGTGAGCCGAGCCACACGCAGGGCAGAGGATGAGAAGGGGGATAACCCTCCATCCTCGCCATGGTGAGCTCGCAGCCTGCGGGGTGAGGCAGGCGTGCCTACCAGCTTGGCCCAGGAACGGCAAGGTCATGCAGGCTTTGTGCCAAGGACAGAGAGACCACCGTGGAGACCTGACAGAGTCTACTTTGGGTGGGTAGTCGGGAGTAGTGGTGGTGCCGCAAAGCTCTGTAGAATTGAGCCATCTGAACGGAGTCTGGAAGGCACTGTAGAGGGGGCAGCAGGGACCACTGTGTAGCCTTTGAAGGGGAGTGACCCTCTCATGCCAGTTGAGTTCTCCGGGCTGGACAGTGCACAGGGACACCCCAGGCGGAGAAGACCCCCAGGGGAGGGGCTCCTGCCTTCAGAGAGCTGTGAGCTCTCGGTGTGTATGACTGAATGCTAAGGGGATGGCGGGGGCCGGGCTGCTTCACAAAGGCTTGTGAACCTTGCTGAGGAGGCTTCTTGCTTCCAAAAGCTCTTGGCCGTGAGGGCAACATGGAGAGACCTGTGTCGGGACCACCAGGCGGTGGACCTCATACAGGAGGGAGTGGAGCGAGGAGACCAGGAGGCTGTGGCTCTCTGATCACCTCGAGGTCAAAGAGCTTGCTGTCTCCTGACTTGGGCCTCTGAGTCTCTAGGGTTATCCATTTGCAGGAGGGTCGACAAGACCCTCCTCTGCTCTGGCCTGTCGGGAGAGGCTAGGCCAGCTGTCCAGCTGATCATTCTCCAGCCACTGCTACAGTGTGAGCCCAGCTCTGTGCAAGGAGCATTGATGTGGACTCTCCCCCGCCACTCCCACCACAGCCGGAGAACGGGGCACCGTGGGCCAATGGAAGGGAGAGGGGACCGAGGCTTGGGGGTCAGTCACCTTCAGGAAATGAACGGCCATGGCATAAATCAGGTCTTCTGACTGAGCCACCTCCTGAGTCCCCAAGGGTCATCCACTACCCAGTGAGACTCCCCTAACTGGAGTCGAGTTCAGCGAACGCTGCTGGAGCAGCTTCCTTGTGGCTGACATCACATGAGCCCTGGGGTCCCGTGATGACTAAGATAGGGTTCCTGCTCTGAAGACCTGTGTCTAATGCAAGGAACAGATGTGCGAACCAGAAATTACAGAAGGCTGAGGTAAGTGTCCGGACCGGCTGTGCACATACCGCTCAGGACTCCCCCACACTGCACCAGAGATGACTTATTCCCACGCTTATTTCCAGCTCCGACGCCCCTGTGCACCATGCGCCCAGCAGGCCAAGTCGGGACGCGCCGTGCTGGGTCTGCTGGCCGGCGTGGATGCCCGGATCCATCACTCAAGGTCGGCTTGTCGGAGCTTCTAATTAAATAAGGGGTGGGGGGGAACTGTGAAAAGTTTACATTGTAAGTCTTAATGCCCTATGAAATAACACTCAACCTTGCACAGAAGAGCGCCTTGGAAATTCTGGAGTTTTACATGCAAACGTGTCACAAGATGCTTCCCGGATATGCTTAGTGTCCTACTAGACTGAACAATGACACATTTCAAGAGAGCTGGAAAATGTTTATATGAGGCAGTGAAGGTTTGATTCACTCATGAAAGAATTTAGGGGAGAGAAAATTAAAAAGCATTGGGATAGCATAGGAAAAAATAAGATAAACATTAAGGAGATTAAATAAAATGTCACAGTGGTTGTCTCCGGGAGGCAGGCTTCTACAAGATATTTATTTCCCTTTCCAAATTTTTACGGATTTTTTAAAAATTCTGCAATGAGCATGTCTTGCTTACGGTTTTAGAAAATAAAGCTTCCTTTAAAAAAAAACTCTTGGTGGCTTGAAGATTGAATTCTATCCATGGGTGTCCACGTGTCTAGACCTTTGCTGAAAGGAGCGCATAATTGCTTAGTGTGAAGCTCTTTGGCTTCTGAAGTGACAATTAAATAGGCAGAGATGCCTTCACCCAGGCACCCAGCAAGGTGAGCTGAGGGTCTGGGATGCCAGCTGTCTGTATGAGAACCGCCTCCCCCAACCACGGCACCTCAAAGTCCACGGGCAACTATGAGACTTCACAGAAACGCCACACAGCCTAACCCGGTGGGTCAGAAGCAAGAGGCAGCTGTTACCCCAGATGAGGATAGTGAACCTGATGTGTGTTCTTACCTGATGCTGTTCCACACCGAGTTCTGTTCCAAGTTCCTCCTGTGTTAGTTAATTTTGGTGAAGACTAGCTGAACCCAGAGACAGGATTCAGAAACCTCTGGGCCTAGTCACTTCAATTCTCCGGGCTCAGGTGTCTCAGCTGTGAAAGGCACATAATGTCATCCTCTGTCTTGAGTTCACGCAGGGCGGATGCAGAGGGCGAAGTGGGATGTAGGTGAACCCAACTCCCTCAGAGACTCATTCATTCGTCCGAGACACGTCCCTGTATATTCAGTTGAACTGGAATCTTAGAAAGAGACGGAGAGCCGCAGTGTCTTACTGGTCAATGATCCTGCGTAGCTCACCCTGAAGGGTGTGTCCCATGCAGGCCCGTGAGAGACTTGTGCGAAGACCCTTCCGCAGAGCTCTCTTCATCTGGGGTCGCAGACACACGGACAGGGTACACCTTGGTACGCACACGTCTGAGAAGGAGGCCAGACAGTGCTTGGCGATGCTGACAGAAAAAATGGAGGCAGGGCCCCAACACTGGGGAACCAGGTGGGCTTGGGGCAACCTCCACCCCTGGAACCCCCAGACACACCAGCTTCTGACCACTGGAAACAGTCTGTTTTATCAGGAAAAAAAACGGTGGGTAGAAAGACACTAACATATCAGCACTGAAGACAAAGTGATTGTCGTTTCTGCATTTGTTTCCTTCCAGTATTTTAAAAAATGTTTCACGAAGGCTATTTTCTACTTCTAACAAGACATAAACGGAACTGCTCTCAAGGCTGCATGGTGGTCCCTGCCTTGGGATCCCCTCCTGTCTCAGGCTTGGTCACCTGGGTCTGGGCTGCCTTGGGCTGGAGGGGGTTGGCAGGGAGCTCACACTGCCGCCAGCCCTGTTCAGAGAGCTGAGCTCTGCCACGGTCCTGCCCCAGCCCCTGCTTGCCACTCTTCTGTGCCCATGTCTGCTCTGCCCTTCCCATTTCTAGCTGTCCCGTGGTGTCTTGTATCTGGGCTCTTTGTACCTCTCCCCCCTGGGAGCTCCCGGGGATCTGTCAGCCCCGTCTGTGGAATGCATGCCTGGCGGGCGCTGCAGACAGGCTCACACACGCCAGCACCCCAACCACCTTCTCACCTGCCTTCTCTTGTAGAGGCTGGAAGTTAGCCGTTTTACTTCCCAGCTTCCCGAGAAGGTAGGAGTGTCTAAGTCACATGGCTGTAACCAACCGGATGTTGGCAAGGGAACCAGGAGGGGCCTCGTTCCCGGGTAGAGGAGCAAAACCTTCTTGATCAGGTGACTTTGCTCTGTCCTCCTCTTCCTACACTTGTCACTGAGGTTCTGCCTCAGTGACATCTTGTGTCCACAAGGTACCGGGCACAGGGAGACACCCCCACGCACCGGACCCATGGAGTGTCCAGAGGGAGGGCCTGCGCCGTGCCTTTGTTCCGCGTCGTGGAAGAAAGCTGCCCCTTCCCTTCATCCTGGACCCAGCCTCGGGGCCCGCGAACTCCTGGAGGCGTTTGGGGACTGATGGGCAAAGGAGCTTCTGTGAGAAACACTCGAAGCAGAGGCCCCTTGTCATGGCCGGACGTCACGCACGCTCAGCTCTGTCTCTGAGTCTTTTATCTGTTTGGCTTGGGTCTCTCTGCCCGTCTATCTGCGTATCTATAGCCCACCCGCCCATCTTACCTATCTGCTCTCTACTCACCTTCTCTGCCTCCGCCCGTCCATCTACTCATCCACATACCCAAACTTCCATCTTTCTTGGACCTTGATTTCTGGAATGAGAAGCCAAATCGTTCTTGTGCATTAATACATCCATGGGGACTTTAAACCACACTCAGACTTCCCCGTCAGACAGTAAGTTGGATCTGGCTGAAGGGTTTGAAAGTGGGATGCGTTTTGCTAATTAGGCTACCTGGCAGCTCTTTTCCATTCATTACCTGAGTCGCATCGGAACCTCTGAGGCTGCGACAAAGTAGATTGAAAGGACGCGTCCAACACTCCAGAAATGCAGTCTGATGTGGCAGCCACACGGGGCAGCTGACGCCTGAGCCACGGCCAGTCCCGGCTGAGAGGCGCTAAGTGTAAAACACACACGTGGTGAGGTCTCAGGTGGACGGGAACTTTGAGGGGGCATTGTTCAACTCACCACACCTGTCTTTTTTCTTCCTTGCATTTTATGGCTATTCTGTTTGTTTTCTGGCCCCATGGCAAGAATATAGGCCCCAGAGGGCAGAGATTTGAGCCTGTCTATCCCTGATGTTGCTCCCCAGTGGGTCCTGGCAGGGAACCGAGGCGTCCTGATCGCGTGTGGGCTGGGGGATGGTGTGCTGATGGCCCCGAGGGGCCCCTCGCTATGTCAGCTGGCTCCCAGTAAGCAGAGGATTTCCTCGTCCCTGTGGGCACTGTCCCTGGAGAACCAGTGACAGAATCCCCCCGGGGTGGGGCCGGTGCCCGCGCCAGCCCAGCCCAGCCCAGCAGGCCGAGCTGCAGGCATTCCTGCATCGCAGGGAAGGGCCTCCCTGCTTGTTAGCGCCCATAGAAAAGGGGAGGCAGGGAGTGCAGCCGAGCAGGTGGGTGGGCGATTGTTCACAGTTGTTGCTGCATCAGAGGCCTTGTTACTCGCTCCCACATTACTTTTGGAGTCTAAATGAGCCACCAAATCACATCAAAAGGCCCTGCATTCTCACTGAGCTGAGAAAGAAGACAAAAATCGAACAATAAGATATAAAGACGGGAAAGGAGATCATCGGGGAGCCCGTGGCCCGCAGGCAAGCCTCGGGGGCTTATTCTCAATCGGTTTTCTACGTCACATGAGTCCTGGTCGAGATCCAATACTATATGCAATTTTAAATCATGCTCGTGTTCCCTTAAAATGAGGCCAGAGCCCTTCCACCTCATCAGAGACTAACAATAGTCACCACCTGTGGGTGCTTCCACCGTGGCAGGGGCCTGGCTGGGGGCTGTACTCTCTTTGATTTCCACCGCCGACGCATGCAGTACTGACAAAAGGCAATGGCTGAAGGGACACGCTGCCGAGCAGGATGACCTGGTATCAATCCTGGCTTTGTGGCCCCCCGAGGTGTGTGACTCTGGGCAATGTGGGTGCATCACTGTCCCGAGGCTGCCATAAGAAAGTGCTACACATTTGGTGGCTTAAACAACAGAAACATACAGTCTTGCACCTCTGCCAGAGGTCTGAAACCAAGGCGTCCCTGAGGCTCTAGGAAGGTTCCTTCCCGCCTCGCCCACCTTCCCACTGGATGCCGACCACCGTGGCATTCTGCAGCTTAGAGAGGCACCCACCCCCGATGTCTGGGTGCACCGCACACCGACCTCCTCCCTGTTTGTGTCTCTGTGTCTTCACATGGCCTTCTGAAGGACACCAGCCATCGGACCTAGCGCTTGCCCCTAATCCAGGACGACCCCATCTTAACCGATGATGTCGACAAACATCCTATTTCCAAATAAAGTCACGTTCTGACATTCTGGCTGGGCAGGAATTTGGGAGGACCCCGTTCAGCCCAGGATAGTGGGTGACTCCTCCGTGGCTCACCTTTCTCATTTGCCAGGTGCAGGGACGCGTGCCTGTGCTATAAGGGTGGCGCCACCCTGGGATGCGAGAGTATCCGCGCACAGGCAGCTCAGACCCAGGCTGCCGGAGGGCAGCCTCCAGGGCTGCATTTGCTGTAAGGAGGAGGCGGTTGCTGGGTCATCCCCCCAGTCTAACCACAAGGTTAAGGGATGCTCTTGAACTTTCAGCCAGCATGACAAAGTTGGAATTACATGTGTGCCCCCAAATTGCTGGGGTGAAACTAGTTCCCCGATGTGATAGGACCAGGAGGCGGCAGCCTTTGGGACGTGGTTAGGTTAGAGGGCGGAGCTCTCCTGAATGGGGTTAGTGCCCTTAGAAGAGAGACCCTAGAGAGCCCCTTTGCCCCTTCTACTGTGTGAGGATGAAGTCAGAAAAAGGCTGTCAGCCAGGCAGCAGGTCCTCCCCCACGAGACACCCAACCTACCAGCGTCGTAACTGTGGCCTCTTGCCTTCAGAACCGTGAGAAACGCAGTTCCACTGTTGACCAGCTGCATGGGCTCTGGTGGTGGTCACAGCAGCCCAATCGGCAAATGGACTACGACAGAAGCATCACCTTTTCACCAGGCAGTAGCAGGAAGCCGTTGAGAGAAGAGGCATTATCAGTCAGGGCTGATGGGACTCCCCACATTAGCCACCTGCTGTGTGTGGCCTTGGGCCGGCCGCTTTAGCTCCGTTGGGCTCTGTCTGCGAGCTCTGACCCCCGGCCCAGCCATGCCCTTCTCGTGAGGCAGTTGTGAGCTGAAGCAAAGCCGCTGGGAGCTCCTCGCCCACTGGAAAGCATGTAGAAATCACTCCTTAGTGTCGGCTCTTACTATTTCAAATTGAATTGAGCCTGCTGATTTGACATGTCCATTTGTTTGTTTTAAATAATGCCCTTCATTGTTTTTCTCACTACGGGAGTCATTTGTGTTCATTACAGGACACTTAGAGCAATAGGTAAGCAAGGGGAGGCATCAATCGCCTGTAACGTCAGCATCCAGAAGTAAAATCCACCTACCTGTAGGAATGCACCCGTGCAGGTACGGACAGGAATGTGCACCTGTGTAAAAGGCACATTTCTTTTTTTTTTTTTTTAATTTATTTATTTATCTTTAGAGGGGAAGGAGAGCGGGAGAGAAACATCAATGTATGGTTGCCTTTAGTGCATCCCCTGCTGGGAGCTGGCCTGCAGGGAACTGGCCCGCAACCCAGGCATGTGCCCTGACTGGGAATCGAACCGTGATCGTGTGGTTCGCAGGCCCGTGCTCAATCCACTGAGCTACACCAGCCAGGGTAAAAGGCACATTTCGGTGGGAGGCTGCCCTCTTTCCTTAGCTCTGCGGGCACCTCTTCACATCGGTGCGTGCTTTTCGTGGCATCGCGTGGCTGTGTGGCAGGGCGCGAACCACGTCCTCATAGAGACTTCGAGTGGTTTCCTAGCTCGTCTTCGGTTCATCTCTATAGCGCATCAGTGTCCACATTGGTGCTGGTGGGTCTGTGGCCGAGTGAGGGGTCTCTTCTGCATCCAGCCTTGTGGCCACACAGGAGGGTGGGAGTGTCGCCAAGGACTCATCGTACAGCTTGTCATGGTTCCTGGAGCATCCCCATGACCTCTCATCTTCGTAAGTCCCTGCTGTGTGTGGCAGAGGCCCTGCCCTGCCGCACACAGGGATGGCACCGACAGACGGGGTGTCGTGGGTCAAACTCTGTTTGCCATGGCTGCTGCTCTCGCCTCCACCCACCAAGGGGCATAAACGAATCACTCGGTCTGTGCTTTGGGGGGCGGGTCTCCTAACACTAGGGGAACTTGAGTGTTTGGAGGGATAGCTAGAGAAGACACATCTTAACCTTCCTTTCACCACTCTGGCTTTCACCGTTTGCTTGCTTCAATAGCCTCTAAGCCTTTCCTGGTGGGTCTTCTGTCTTCTTCAGCCTGGCCTCCGTGCCTGACACAGCGGGAGCGCAGGAGCACTGACGGCGGGTCCGGGGAATGGAGCGAGGTTCGAGGTGGGGTCCCGGGTAGAGCTGCCTGCCTGGCTGGAGCCTTTTGGCTGCCGTATAGCAAAGACCCCTTATGCCCACCTGACATTATACAGGTTACAAAGGGCCAGCTTACACCTGCACCTTGCAGGGTGGACTGAGTTTAAATGTTAAGGATGTGGTTTCACAGTGAGAATGATTTTCTACATCCTGGGTGGATTTTCTCATTCTGAGCCTGACCTGGGGTGCTCATTTGTGCATGTTGAATGAACGGATGTGTTGGCCCAGATGTCCAACCTGGCAGAGTGCCAGCCCCACGAGAGCAAGAGGCAAGAGTCCCCCCGGCCTCGTTCACTGCTCTGTCCCTGCCTCGCGGGAAGAGTTAGATCCTGAGTATTCAGTTCCACTTAACTGGCAGCCTTGGCCTCATGCAGAGGCAGAATATGGGTTCTCTTAAAGGACCAGCTATGAAAAATGTATCCTAGCAGGATCTTGCCCCTAGAAACTTCTTGAATACTGTGGGACTCCACATTATAGTATTATTTCCACATTTTGCTCACGCCTTACCTGCAGTGTGCCCTCCTAACACGCTGCATACCCCCAGCCTAGTTCTCAGTAGAGTGTGTCTTTTAATTGCCAGTCTTCACCTGGCTCATCCAGCACCTGCAGCAGGTCCCCTGCGTCCCCCTCTCCCTGCCTCATGGGGCCAGAACCTGGATCCCAGCGAGAGTCTGAGTCACCCACGGACATCCATGAATGAAGAGGCCACGGCCGCCTGAGGCTTAGCTCTGCAGCCCGGTGCCCTGCTCACCTACTGGGCTCCCAGCAGCATTGTCTGAGGAGCTGAGCCCTAAGGCCAGGGCCCCCACACTGCACAGCTCCAGGCGTCTCTGGGGACGGTCCCCACTGGGCTCTGGCTGCTGTGTGGACACTCTCCCTGGAAGAGCCTTGGGCCGGCCCTGCAGGGCGGGCTCAGTGCACAGGTGCTGGACCCTGGGAACACTGGGCGTGGGGTACAGGGCCTGGCAGTGGTACGAGCGCCTTCCCATTCTTGGTGTGGTATGAGGAATTCCGGGGAAGCCGTGCCAACTCTGCAAACTGAGTCTGCATGAAGATAAAATAGTCTAGGAAGGAAACTCTCATTTATGAAACTGCATCTGGGGAGAGGCTGGTGTTGGGGCAGATAAGAGGCAATTCTGGAGGAGTATCTGGAATTCTAATTAGCTCTGGGCTTCTCCCAGGCTGGACCTCTGCGGCTCAGGGCTCACCCCGCCTTGAGATATTTGGCCAAAGGGGAGCTGACAGGAAGCTGATTGCACACAGTTTTCCTGTGGGAGCCAGCGGCTCAAAGATGGGTCTTTAAGGGGCTTATTGCTACCCTCTCATTGGATCTGTGTTGGGAAACGATGGGGCCTCTTCTGGGGAAAGCCTGTGAAATATACTCAGGAGCGTCTGCGATGGGGGTGGGGCCGAGTATTTGGAAGTTATTTGGATGGTATGTAACATAAACAGACACAATTTCCGTCCACTGGGAGAACTCTGGCTGGCACAAGGACACAGGAGCTGAACCTCAGAGACACTTGGCCGGACGGGAGGCAGCGGTTTGGGGAACCTGAGCAGCAGGTGTTCTGGGCTCTCCCAGAGTGGGGTGGGCAGACTTTCTCTGTGAAGTGCCCCAGAGAAAATGCCTCCTGCTCTGGGTCCCTGCTCAATGCTGACCTTGGGGGCAAACGTGGCTGCAAACACACATGCAGGGGCACGGCTGAGTCCCAGGGCAGCGTGTTCCACAAAAGCCGGCGGGGGACTGGCCTGGTCCCCAGGCAGCCTGTGGCGGCCCCTGCGCCTGCTGAGGCTGGAGAGGCAGGGGTGCCAGCCATCACCTCCAGGAGGGCTCCTGGGAATAAGTAATCCGTGCGAGCCTTACGGAGGCTCACGTGAAACCAGATGCCCTCTGTGCCTCAGTTCTGTCAGCGCAGTGACTGAGGGTAGGGTTCCAAGTGACAATGGCCAGGGACAGAGCAAGTGGCATCCATGGAACCCAGGAGCCTGACTGAGAGTCCTGGGGGACAGGGGTGGTCTTAGAGCTCCAGGTGCAGAGGGCGACTGGGGGCCCCACTCTCAGGCGCCTCCAGGGGGAAGGGTGGAGAGCACGGCTTTGGGAGTCCTTGCCGCCCCCTGCGTGCCTTCCTTCAGTGTCTGTTTAGTGTGCACAGTGCTGGGCAAGGCCCTGGGGACACAGAGGGGAGCCGGGCACTGCCTCTGCCCACAGACGTCTCAGTTCAGAGCCGCCTTGTTTGAGCTCTCTCTGGGCACCGTGAGGAGAATGGTCCCGTCCCACACCAACAAGCTGTGAGACGGACACCCACGCGTGGCAGTGGAGACCCAATAAGTAAGGTGCACTCGCTGTCCAGGCACTGCGCCCTGCTCTGGGGACACAGGTGACTGCAGCAGAAGAACCTGCCATGCAGTGCGGACCCAAAGCAGGCCAGAGAGGAGGTGGTGTCTGACAGCCTCCGCCGTGAGCTCAGCCGGGGCCAGGCCTCGCAGGGACACACGCAGTGAGCACATCGTCACTGTCCTGTTGGTGTGCCCCCATGCCTTCCGGCCGCACGAGGGCATCGTCTGATATTTAAATAACCATCCCACCTGTGGAGGGAAGCCCGGCCTCCTCCATCACACTGAAAACTCCAGGGACCCTCAAGCCTTCGCCTTTTCCTCGGTTTCTCTTCCTCTTGAAGTTAGCTTTGACACGTGAAATTGGTCACCCCTGACACGTCCTCCTGCTCTGCCTTAGTCTGCGTCCCCCAGGACCTGAGCCAGTGACCCAGTTGCCAGTCTTTGGCTGGGGAAGACATCCAGGAGAAAGCTGGTCCCAGAGCCGGGAGCTGGGTGGGGAGAAGACGGGCCAGTTAGGACCTGGGGCTCCACCCATCCGGGGACACTTCGAGGCCGCATGGAACCTTCCGGAGGCCAGGAAGCAGAGAGGGGCACCCACCACTTCTCCGTCTGCCGATAGCCTCCTGGTGTAGGCCTAAGGCAGAGGCGCCTGGGTGGACCCTGGAAATGTCGCCCACACTCACACCTCCTCTGGCTGGTCTCTTCTGACCTCAGCTGGACCCACTTTCTCTCCATTTGGTCAACAAACCGACAGGCTTGGGGTGGTGGGGGCTGTCCGTGAGGATCCGGAATCTTCTGCCTCCACGGGCTCCCTCCCCCTGCAGAGCCCCTCCTCCCCTTCTGTGCTCTCCCCAGACCTGGGAGTGGGAAGCAGCACCAACACTGGGCTTTAAAGGCAGTAGATGCCCAGTGAATTCTTACAGGACAAACAGGAACACACACAGGCACAGATGTTCAAAGGGCGTTTGCAACATGGACGCATAGTTTCCATCTGGTTAGAAATAGCCAGAGGTGAGGAGCATTGTGGCTGAGATAAGCCCCTTCCTGTCTGTGTCATTTCCCCATTGAAAAGGGTGTCCACTGAGGCGATCTGGAAGATTCCAATCTGCCAGGCATTTCCTGTGCTATGAAACATTGATAAGACCTAGAAAGTGGAGAACTGCTCTGGGGAGGTGACCCCCTGGGTGGTCTAAAGTGGCGCCCGAACCTGAACTCAACCGGGGTCCATTGGGGGCCACCAGAGGCTCTGAGATAAGCAGAGAGGGCCCAGAGGACGGTGTGACTGGCAGGAGAGAGGTACGGGGGTGAGTTTCTGGACTGCGTGGGATCACGCAGCATCGGAGCTAGAAAGACAATTCGGCGCCCAGTGAAGGGCCTCTCCGGGGCACAGCGGGTGGATCTCTGCCCTGGCTGAGGGTCGGCCAGGGCGTCTCCCTCCGGGCAGCTGTTCGGCAGTCAGCCCGGCTAAAACAGTCGGTGGGGCAGCCCTGGACCCGCCGATCTCAGTGAGCCAGACAGCCCTTCTCCCGTCAGAACCTTGACTTCTCAGTGTAGATGTTCCACCAGTGTTTCACGCTGCGCCAGGCTAGTCCTCGTTGCCACGGCATTTGGCGAGTTCCCTCAGGAGCTGTTTGTTACATTCCTCACTTGCCCACCCTCGGGGCTATTTTCCACCTTTGAGGGAGAACCCCTGAGCCCCCCTGCCCCCGTCAATAGTCTCTGAAGACGGGCACATCGGGGGCCGGTCTACTAGAATGTTAGTGCTGGGCAGCGGTGTGGGGGCCGCTGGCCGTGCCCTGAGCTCTCCAACAGACCGTCAGTCTGGAGCTCCTGACACCGAGGTCTCTGTGCGAGCCCTTTGCCGGCCGATTGACTTCTCTCTGTGAGGACCAGCCTGTGGAAGGCTGCCGAGTCATCCTCGTGGTTTCTGCAGGTTTCTTCCGGAGTTTCTGGGTTTCCACACGTGCCAGCGCTAAATTCGACCGGGTTCATTTAGTTCTTATGTGTCAGCTGGCTGCGACTCCTCATCAGCCCAAGATCTTAGTAACCTCACTTTGCCATCCATTATCTGATCCGGGCCGGAGGGGACCGGACTGAGAGAGGTTAGGTCATTTGCCCCAGGTCACACAGCTGTGGCAGACCCGGGATTAGAACAGAAAGTCGGCTGGATGACAAGCCTCTTATTCTTTTCATAATAAACAAGTAGACAAAATAGAAGCAAACTCATACAGAGGACATTTTTACAGTTGCCCAAGGGGAGGGAGTAGGGGGGGGGGTTGGGCTGGGTGAAAAAAGCAGAAGGGATAGAGAAATACAAATTGGCAGGTACAGAACAGTCACAGGAATGTCAAGTACAGAGCAGAGAACAGAGTCGATCATATGGTGAGAACTGTGCCTGGTGCCAGGTGGCTACTACATGTACCGGGGGATCACTTCGAAAATTGCATAAATGTCTAATCACTACGCTATGCACATGGAACTAACATACCATTGTATGTCTACTGCAACTGAAAAATAAAAAATTAAAATGAAAAATATTTTGCAAGAGGCATGGGGTTTGAGAGGCAAGATGCCACCACCAGCCACGGGGAGGGGCTGGGGCAGCTGCTGCAGCCGGCCCTCCTGGGAAGGGCCCTGGCACCAAAGATGGCACCAGGGCTCCCCATCCTCCCCTTCGCAGATGGAAGCCTTCTCCCCACAGCCCTTGAGAGTGACGCAGGGGCCTTCCTGAGTGCTCCCTAGTGCCGCCGGGAGCCCCCAGCTGGGAGAGCCAGGGAGGCACAGAGGGAAACCCAGCACAGAGGCCAACATCAGAAACACAGATCATCAATACGGAAGTTCCCAGCACTCCACAAAGTGCACTTTTTTGCAGAATCCTGGTGGTGGGGAAACAGTAATTTCCATTTTTATTTTTATGCCCCCTTTCTCCCAAAGGGAAGAGGGACCCAGGAGATTGCTGGGTTCCACACCAAAGGGTGGGAATGGGAATTTCACTGTGAAAAATGTCTGTGTGTGCACACTTACAAGCAAGTGTGAGTTCGCATGCCAGTGTGTTCCGCATCTCTGTGTAAATGTGTGGGTTTGATTTTACCTAAAACATACACATGTCAGAACATGTGTTTGTGTGTGCATGGATCTGCCAGTGGGAGTCTTCTTCGCACACGTGGAGACCTGTGCATGTGTGAGTAGGCAATGAGCATGCACGCCAGTGTATGCCTGCATGGGGGTGTCACGGGCCGTGAGTGCTGGTCCGTCTGTGCGTGGCCTGCGCTGTGGCCCTCCCCCGTCCTCCCTACCCCTGGGAGCCCCCGTGCACACTGGGCTCCGGAGCCGCTGTGCCCCACCGTGGGCCAGAGAGGGAAGCCCCCTCTCTCTGTGCGGAAGCCACCTGGACCGCCTCAACCCCAGGGTCCTGCGGGGGCCACTGAACTTCACTACTGACTTGGTCCTCAAGGAAAAGAGGAAGAACAAAAGCCTAACCTCAAAGCAAATACACAACAAGGTATGTGGACTGGGTCCCGACTGGACACACGTCAACGAGCAGCAAGACGCTGGCTGGTGCGGACTCAGGAGTTCCCGTCTGCACGGGACACACAGCTCTTGGACCCTCGCTGGGTCAGTGTCTGCAGCGGGAATGTCCCCACACCTGCCTGCGTCTGCCCCAGCCCGGTTGCTTTCAACTTGTCTCATTCCCAAGTCTCAGCCCCTCTTGACCGACCTAATCCACTGCTGTTTGGGTCAGTGCCCTGCATGTCAAGGCAAGTCAATACAATCATACAACCAAAATGGAATCATCCTTAAACCCCAACAGGTGTTGGGGACGTGGAGGTCTGTGGCTGGAGACCGAGGCACGGCTGCCGCAGGGGTTTTGTCGGGGGGCGCTTTCTGGAACACCGCCTGCCAGGGATCCTGCGAGGGAGGCAGGTCTGGGCACAGGAGGGAGACCTGCTAGGAGGAGCTGGTGTCGGAGGCCTCAGTCCCAGACAGCTCTGAAGGGGGCATGGCCTTCCGAGTGGTGCCCCCGCACCCCCGGAGGAAAGGGGTCTTGGGAAGCCCGAGTCTGCACCTCAATGGGTGAGGGTTGTTCTACGGTGAGGGCACACCTGGGCAACGGCGCCCCCACCAAAGGCAAGTTTGGGGGGTGTTTGGCAGCCGATTGACGGGCTGGGTGGCTGGCACCTGAGTGCTGGGGGCTCTGAGGGGGCGCGTCGCAGCACCCACTGCGGGAATTGGGTGAGGCCCTCCAGACACAGAGACCAAAGCTCCCCCACCCCTAATCTCTGAGGGCTTCTCGACTGCAGGGACAGTCAGAGGACACAGATACGGGGGCGCAGGCCTGCCCCCGGGACTGTACACACAGCGGGTGAATGGTGCCGCGTGCTGGGTCTTGAGAGTGAGGATCGGTGAACGTGTCATAGAAGCAAATACACCTGCACTGTTTAAAAATGGCTTTAAAATGTGATAAGATACATGCGACATAAAATTTGCCACCTGCGCCATCTGTAAGTGTGTGATTCGGCAGTAACAGACACACCTACACTGCCACGTAGCCACCACCACCAACATCTCAGAAGTCTTCGGATCTCGAGAAACTGAGACCCCACCCCCATGAAACCAGTCACCCTCCCCTCGGGCCCTGGCGACCACCACCCTACTCGGGGTTTCTATCAACATGATTACTCGGAGGGCCCCGTATAGATGGAACCGCACAGTGTGCTGGGGCCTAGTGTGCTGGGTTTCAGACGCTGGGTCCGGGGCCAGCGTACAGGGTGACTAGAGGCCGCCGTCCGCCCTGCAGAGACTCGCAGTCTGGCCACACAAACACACCTCCGTGAACACAGAGTCACTCCCCAGGCAGTGAGTAGTGTGGGGAGGCGGAGTCGGAGATCCTCTCTCCACAGTCTGGGGACGGGGGCATGGGGGGCAGTGGAGGATGAACAGGTGGAGCTTGGTGAGGAGCGGGAAGCAGAAGCATCATGTCGTTTATAGACCAGGGAGGGTGTGGGCCGTGTTTTGGGGCTCAGAAACGCCACCATTGCCGATGCCGTTGACGAGGGTGCTGCTAGGCCCCCCAGTCCAGAGTCCCTGCCGGAGAGCCCCGTGGTGAATGTCGAAAAGAGGGATGGAGCCCCCTGGACACCCCTCCTTATGAGCTAACCCTGTGGCTTGGCGTGGACTCACACTGCGTGGGGGCTCCGTTGGAAGGCCTCCTGCTGTCTGCAGATGGGCTCCTCCTCCTGTGGGTCTGCATACTGGGGTCGGGATGAATCCTGGTTGAGTTCCGTGGTTTGTTCCACCCACCTGCTTTATCTCCTGTCCAGGAGGAAACATGGTAGGGGGCTGGGGCAGGGCCTGGGGGAGAGAGAGCCGCAGCAGCCGTCTCAGGACAGCTGACCCGAGAGCATGCTAAGAGAGGGGGCACTCAGAGCAGGTTCTATGGCTGGAACTCTTGCTAACCCTCACTGGAGGTGAGCTGGGTGGTTACTGGGGGAAGGAGGGTTAGCTGTGGCAATGGAGCAGACATTCTATGAATATGGGTGAGGAGGAGAGACAAGGACAGCGGATGGGAGTGGCTACTGCTAAGCTCAAGTCGCTATTGACAAGTAGGAGCTGCGTGTGAAGGCCACGGACCTCCTAGCTAACACACAGAGAGTTCTCAAATCCAGCTGGGGGGGGGGGGAGTTGGGGACTTCACTGTCTGAATACTTGAGCTCCAAAGAGAAGAAACTCCCCCCTTGGGCAGGTCTGCTATGCAAGGTCAAGGCCTGGCTGGGAAGCACCTTGGTTGATCTGTCCTCAAACCTTGACCTTCCAGATTCCCTTGAACCTCCAGGTCACTCCTCCCTTTTAAGGGCCAGCCTAGACACTTTGCTTGAAGATGACATGGAGGCCTGGCCCCTGCAAGGGCGCACCAGCCACCCTCAGGTCCTGCCTCCACCCAGGCCCTCTCCCACATCGCTCCTGCTAGGCTGAAAGGGAGGGGGGCCTGAAGGAGCTCAGAATCCCTGCCTGAGTCAGCAGGAGCCGCAAGAATATACAGGGGCTGCCATCAGGGTGGAAAGAATGCAAACTTGCACAAGACACTGTTTACTGATTTGGGAGTCCATTCCTAAGACACCCTGCAAAGAGATCCCAGAGACGCTGAGGCAACACTGGCTCTGAGGAGCAACGGGAAACAGTGGTCCACACCCCGAAGCTGAGACGATTCCAAGGTCCCTCCCAGCTCCGGAGGACTCTGTGGGTTCATCCTGAGGCCCTGCCAAAGCCTGCTCTCGTTCCCTCCATTTCACGGAGGCCAATTCCAAACATTACCAACAAACTATGCAACCTAACTTTGATGTCAAAGTCTGTTACCAGGGGAACCCCACTGGCCACCGACACCACCCCTCGGCAGACCCAAGACCCCGTGTACAGCTGTGCACACCTGCTCCCTGGGTCTCCGCACACTCAGGGGCGAGGGACAGGTGACTGGCCCAAAGCAGACTGCTGATGCTGCCCAGTCTCAGTGCCTCATATGCCCGTCTTCAAAGCTATTGTTCTGCTCTTTGTGTCCTGCTGTGTTTTCCTGTTTCATCCATATTTTTATTACCACTCTGTTGGCAAAGTGTCTAGATTTGCAGGCAGAGGAAAACCAAGCGTGTTGGAAACGGCAGGAACACTCTGCATGCGATGATGAGCCAAGTGCCTGGGACTCGTTCGTTCAGTCTTTGATTTACTCGCTGAGCAAACTTTGGCGAAGCCCTTACTCTATGCCAGGCCCTGGGCTCAGTGCTGGGTGTACAGCAAGGAGCAGAGCTTAGACCTTGAGTCCAAAACGTGTGGTCCGGAGGGAAAAAATGACACGCAAAGAAGTGAGTGTCATTAATCATGTAAAGGCAGAGACATGGTGGTTAAAGCTTCCACTTCCAACCCACGAGAACAACTGAGCAGCTTTTTTGAAGCAGAGCCCCCCTGGGGTGCTGTGCTCCCCCCCACTCCCTCCCGGAGTTAGTAAAATGCTGGCATCGCCGGGCACCGAGCTGGCCCTAAAACTGACAACCTGTCTCTCCCTTGTCCAACTGATCCCGCTGAGAGCTCGAGCATGGGGTGCAGCTCTGTGTCCCGTATTACAGAAGTGACACCCAGGGCCTCTGGGGGCCAGCGCAGGCAGGTGCCGTGTACTGGCAGCTTTGAGCCGCACAGATCCTGTTGGCAACATTTCCACGTTTGTTTCTTTACTCGGTGGTCATTCTCACGGCCGAGCAGAATGAGATGCAGGCCCCTCCGCACCAGGAGGGAAAGGGCACTGTCCTGTTGGCTGCTAAGAAAACATGGACAGGTGACCTGGGCCTCCTTTTCCCTTTGTCCGGCACTGGTTCCCGTAGTGCCCATCCTGTTCAGGGGGCACACGCTGGAACTTCCAACGGGGGGAAAGGGGCTCACAGAAGGAGGGCAGAGACAGTGGGTTCAGAGTTCAGCGTGGTGGGGAAGAAGCATAAGTAGGAGCGAGACAACTGATAATTAACCAACACATGAGTACTGCTGCTTCCCATCAAAAATAGAAACGACAGCATGTGACTCAAAGGCTTCCTGGTGAGCGGACAGAAGGATGTGGATAGACAGCTGGCAGGAGGGGTTATTGTCCAAAGCTGCAACATCAAGAAGGTGGGCCATTCTGGGAGTTGGTATCTAGATGTGATTCCTTGCTATACCCCTAGCACCTAGCCCTGTGCTTGGCACATAGTAGGAGCTTCATACCCATTCATTATATGAACTATGTGGACTGAGTGAATCCCTTTATTTACAAAGGTCTGTCCAGGAAAAGTCCAGCCATTGTTAATACAATGAGAACAGTGTGCACGACATCGATGTATCCTGGCAGCCAAGGAGAGTGGACCAGAATGCACATGTGTGAACAATGATGACCTCACTGTAGTAATGAGTGGGGGTGGTAGATGCCGTTGAGTGAGCACGTGTACTGTGTGGCCATTGCATTGCATATGTCAAGTAGAGCAATGAATCTGTATCAAATTTTGCATTAAGCTTGAACATCCCTCCACAGAAATGATTCGGATGATTCGGAAGGCCGCAGCTATGGGCAAGTGGTGATTGGCAGCTTCATCATGACATGCCTGCTCATGCACCACATCTTGTACAGTTTTTTGGCAAAACTTCAAATCACCCAGGTGACTCAACGCCCCCCTACAGCCCAGATTTGGCGCCCTGCGACTTCTGGATTTTTCCCAAACTAGAATCACCTCTGAAAGGGAAGAGATTTTAGACCATTGATGAGATTCAGGAAAATACGGCGGGGCAGCAAATGGTGACTGGGAGAACTGTGTGAGGTCCCAAGGTGCCTACTTTGAAGGGGACTGAGGCGTCATTGTCCTATGTGCCATATTTCTTGTATCTCGTATCTTCTGCAAGAAATGTCTGTTTCTCATAGTACCTGGCTGGATACTTTCGGGACAGCCCTCGTATGGTGTTCCAGTTGTTTCTGGCGACATGTTTAACATCCGTAATGTCTTCCTACGATTGCTGTCTATCACCCTGACTTTTCCCTGCTTGACGATTTAGACACCTTACCAACATACGGTAAAAACACGTGTTAAATGGGAAGGCACAGCCGGACGCCAAAGGAGGCCCCGCGTCCTTCGTCCTTGAACGAAGACACAGGCCTGGGTCTCAAAACGGCCGTAGTGCCCGACACCGGGGCAGCGGGGCGGGTAACTCGGTCTTCCCACCAAACCGGGAAGCGCCACCTCCTGGGGCGGACGCTGGGGCTGCTTCACACGAGGAGGATGCGGAGTTTCACCTCGCCGCTGAGAACCACAGTGGGGGCGCGGGCTGGTTTGTGTGTTTTTATACAGACACACGACGAAGTAAGAGGTCGTTCGGACTGTGGCTCTGAACGGCGTCAGGGTAGATGCGGTGCCACCTGCAAGGCGGACCCTTGATGGGTTGTGCCCTCAAGTGAATGGCACCTGGGGGCAGGGAAAACGATCACAGCCCCTTTGGAGACCCTTTGCTTCTATGCGGATCATTTGTCACCGGGAAAGGCACATTGTCCCTCGAGCTAATCACCCTCACTGTCCTGTGGAAGTGTGATGACATTTAGTCCCATTTCACAGATGAGAAAAAGGAGATGCTGATAAACTCCAGTGTCACTACAGACAGGACCCTGGGTGTGGGGAGTGGCCAGGATGGCAGGCCGGGCAGCGGGGTCCCTGCCTGCGAGGCCAGAGTCCTGAGGCGGCACAACCCGTCCGCAGTGCCTGAGCGCCGGCCCGCGGCAGGGGGTCCTCCCCGTTCCCTCACCACCCTCGTCCCGTTCAGTGGTGACCATTCCCAACATTTTGTTGTGACAGTTACAGCTCAGCTGTCAGGCTCAGCGCAGGAGCACAGCACTGGTGGAAAAATGTGGGTACAGGCCACCACGAGGACAAGGGCCGGGACTCTGCGTCACATTCTGTGGCTGTGATTATCGTTGCTGGTTCTGCCTTGAAACCCTGTTTTAAGCACTTTTCACGTGTATTTAAGCCTCCCTGCAGACCGGAGGGTACGGGCTGTTGTTGCTCCCCTTTCGCACCGAACGGTGAGAAAGGAAGCGAGGGAGTCAGAGAGGTTACTCAGTTCAGCCTTCACAGTCCCTCAACCGAGGAAGCAGGAGCCGAGCAGGTCTTCCAGGCCGCGAGATCTGGAGGCAAAGAGGTGGAGCTCACTTCGGCTCCACCTGTTCGGAGGCTGTGTCCTCCCACCGGGTCTGCCACGGGCACTGCCCCACTGATCAGGACCAGGGCGCAGCAGGGAGACCCTGGCTTCTGTTGAGTGTCCTGCCACTGTGGTCCCCGGGCCACTCCTGGAGGTGGGCTGGCTGCGCAGCTGCTGCTGGCCTCTCGCCGCGTCTGCCTGTCCCCTCTCCCTCACGCAGCGGCTGCTTGCCCACCGTACGTTTTTCCAGTTCACAAAAGGTCCCATAGAGATATTCTGCGTTCAGATTCCAGGGAAACCTGTATGGTTCAAACGCACAGCCATGCACATGCCCCAGAGCCCATTGTTCTACATGCGCATTTTTAAAAAGGTCCTGATGGGCCTGGAGCAACACTCACATCTGGCCATTGGATTGACAACATGGAAGCCACCAATGACCTTGGAAAGAGTTGTTTCGGTGCATGGTGAAGACAGAAGCTTGCTTGCAGTAGATTGTAGAGAAAAATAGTGACAAATCATCCCAGGAAATTTCTTTTAAAAGGGAGAAGAGAAATAAGATAGTAACCCAAGGAGGTGGTGCAGGGTAGATGATAGAAGATAAGTAGATAGGCAGATAATAGGTAGATAAATGATACGTAGGTATGGAGGTGGGTAAGGGACAGACAGGTTAGTAGGAAGAAAGATAGAAGACACAGAGAAATGACAGAAAGACAGATGGGTAGATAAATAACACAATATTAGTGGGTGCTAGGAACGACCCAAGAGAGAACAGCGGGGGGTGGAAGAAGAAGTAAGGGTGGGTGCCCATGGCTCTGAGCAGTCCAGACAGCACTCAGGCCAGTCCACACATGGCTGGGTTGGCCTGAGATGGGGCCACTTGGAGTGAGCCAGTGTCAGGGGCCAAGACCCAGCGTGTGGCCCTGAGGCAGGCGGACGTGCGGTGCAGGGTGCACCCTCTGTGCTGGCCACTCTGCCTGAAGACCCCTTTGCGAACAGAATTGCTTGCTGTTCATTCATCAGCAAAGTCTTTTCTCTGGCCCATGTCAGTTCACAGTACATATCTTAGCTTGTTCAGGCTCCACCCCACCAGACCTGGCTGCCCTTTAAGTTCCGAATAAACCTAACTCATCACATTCCTCATCAGCTCGAGCACTACTCACAAGACTCCTCTCGTCCGAAGTGCTTCCTGCCTCCCTCGCCAAGGCCACCTCTCTGTGTGGCTTCCTCTGCTCTCCTGGGCAGTGGAGCCCTCGGTGCGGAGGGTCCTGGGATGCTTTGCTGAAGTGACCCAGGCACCGAGGTGGACGGAGCCTCCCTCAAGGCTGATGAAGCTGCTCTCCGCCCAGGAGGGGCCTGTCCCTCCCCTGACCGTTGGGAATGAATGACTGTTGGGAGGAAGGAATGAGCGAGAGGTCTGCTGTCTCACTCTCCAGCCCTGGATGAGCTGGCTCATCTGTTAGAGGGCTGGTCCGGGCATGCCCGATGAGATCGGTGGTTCTCGTGGGAGGTGCTCCCCAAAGGAAGAACTGGGAGTGGAAGTTTTAGGAGCCTGGCCCCACCCAGAATGAAGGAATTGGACTCTGTATATTTGGGCGGAGAGGATCTGACTCCCTCTCTGTGTTAGGAGTCAGACTCTGGGCAGAGGCCCCTCAAGGCCCTTTCATTCCATGCACTCGGAGGATTCCGTTTTGTCCTGTTGATCTCCGCACACAGACTGGCGCTCTGATACCAGGAAGCCCCCTGAAAGGCCCCCTGTGTTCCAGAGGGCGGCTCCACGTGCCTGAGAAGACACTGCATTCTCCCTTCCTTGTCCCCACCGCAGCCTGCCTGTGTCTCTTCATCTTGGTTGGCACTGACTGCCTGTGCCCTGTGAGCCCCTACAGCACAGGGGCTGCTTAACTCGCCTCCGTCTCTCCTGCGGGCCCACTAAGTACCGGACACATGGCAGGTCCTCTGTCTACTTTTCGGTTTTTCTTCCTGTGTCACATTGACATTGAATCCAGCTGAGTGGTGCTGCCCTCCACCACGGCCACCCCCTTGACCTTTAGAAGCATAATCTAGTGTGTACAAGGTTTCAGATGAACTAGTTAGTCATTTCCCTGGAAAGGTTTCGCAACCACCCTGGTTTTCACACGAAAGCCATCATGTTGTAATTCCCAGAAGTGAGCAACGCCCCCAGGAACCCACACACACCATTGGGCACTGGCTAGTGGGGTATGAGCCAGAGGGCATGAGTGATGTCCCGTGAACCCCACCTGGGGGTTGTCTCTGCATTAGCCCCCCACAAGGGGGACACTGCTAACCCCCCACCACAGCTGAGACTCTGAAGCCCAGGGAGCCCCGCTGCCACTGCTCCCAGCATGTTGGTGGTGGGCAAGCTGCTTCTTCCTGGATATCACTTCCCTCCGGCCTCACCTTCCCCCCAGCACCTTCTCAACACATTGTCAGAGAAATGACAGCAAAAACTGCTGGTGTGGCTTTAGACTGGGCAGTGAGAAGAACAATGTTGAGAGCAACGACCACGGAGGTAACTCAGATGGACCCTGACTTTAGGGGGACCCAAACCACTGACGGAGGTGAGGGCCCTAATCCAATACAATGTCCGTCTAAGAAGAGGAAATTAGGGTGCAGAGAGAATGGCCGAGGCGGGAGAGCACGTAGAGGAGGGGGGCAGACGGCCCCCTGCAGGCCCGGGAGGGAGGTCTCAGAGGAAAGCAACCCTGCCTGCGTTTTCGTCTTGGATGCAGGAGAACATAGCTGGCTTCACAAGAGGCGGCTATGCTTCTTACATTTTTTAAAGGGCTCTGATGTGCCTCAGGTTTTTAATGATCTTTTCTCCATCTGCGTTTTTTCCTTGTATAAATGTGGCTGCCAAGGTGTTATTATTAAAGACGTTATTATTAAAAACAGTTGCATCATAGCATCTAAGCCCACCCGCGCTGAGCCTGCCAGCCCTACCCTGAAGTTCCTTTCCCAGTCTCGTGGCCCACCCCTCCCCATCCTGCAGGGTGAGCCCTCAGACCCCAGCTCCGAGGGAATGGAGGGAAAGGTCAGGCTGCGGACCCCCAAGAAGCAAGAATTTGGCCAGAACCTACATGGACAGAGGGCACATTGCCTCCTTGCTGTGCTCCCCTGTGACCCCTTCCCACTGGACTGGCAAGGAGCTCAGCCACGCTGAGATGGGCTGCGGTTCCCAGCTCCCCAAGCCGCAAATATTTCCTTAGGAGAGAGAAAACGAAACCACCTGTCACCGAGGTGGCAGTACAGGCTTTAGAGACCAAGTCAACTCGGAGGACACCCCTGCCCCACACCCTCCTGTCTGCAGAGGGCTTTGAGCACCGATGTCTGAGGCCTACGGCCCATGGGCCCCCGGTCACCTTCGGGGATCCGGGCAGAGCTGGGAGACAGGCACCACACACTCATCCAGTGATCAGATGCAACCCTGGGAGTTTCTGGGTCCCCCCAAACCCCGCTGGGCCACCCTCAAGAGCTGAGGTGAGCAGAGCTGTCCTTGTCACAGTCTGCTGGCGTGAGGCCTGGCAAGGAAGCCAGGAGAGCTGGTGCCTACCCGCTGTTCTTCCTTATCAGGGGGCAAGAGAGCAGGCGAGTCTGCCCTGCGGTCACAGATACTCAGGGTGTCTAGGCTCAGGGCCAACTGTGTTTTATAAACAGCTGCTTGAGGTGTAAGTTCCCATGAAACTCATCCATTCTGAGTGTGTCGTTCGATGACGTTTGACAAGTGTACTTACAGAAGGGTGCGACCAGCACCCCAACCTGATTTCAGAACATTTCCAGCACCCCGGAAAGAACCTTCGTGTCCCTGAGCACTGACTCCCCATTCCCACCCGCTCACCAGGTGATCCCTCACTCACTCTCTGTCTGTGGATGTGCCTTTTCGGGGCATTTCAGATGAATGGACTCACGCAATAAATACATGGTCTTTTGTGTCCGGCTTCCTTCGATGAGCCTGTTGTTTTGTGGTTTACTCACACGGTAGTGTGTGTTGGTGTGTTCTGTTCTTTTTTCCCCCACCAACCTACAGCCCCAGGGCCCACTGATTAAGGTTATAGCTTGTGTGTGTGTGTGTGTGTGTGTGTGTGTGTGTGTGTGTAGATAACAGGGGTAGGGCAACGTGAGGAGGAGGGGCTGGGCTGCTGTGTCAGGAACTATGTTGGTGTCTACCCATTTTTACAACGAAGGTGGTCCATATGTGGGGGTCTCCAAGTGAGCTGGGAGGGCTGGGGAGGTAGATGCTGCCTCTTTCTACCCGAGAGGCAGGCGAGGGCTGGCCAGGCCAGCCTGTCATCATCTCGTTCCTCTGAGAACAATAGGGACCTTCCGTGGCCTGAGCTGCAGGACTTTGGGACCTCTGCCCTGACAGAGCTGAATTTGTGTTTATGACCTGCCCAGGTCCAAAAGCTCCATATTCTTCCTCTCATCACAACTGGTGGTCATAGGACTTCCTCATGCTCTGTCCAGTGACAAAGGGCCTGGAATTTCGATGGCAGGGAGTCTGGGGAGGCACCATCCTATGAAGCCCCTGCCAAACCCCTTGCGCCCTCCCCGTGGGTGGCCTCACAGGAAGCGTGAGTAGTGTTGGGACCAGGGCTCAGCCTTGAGTGTGGCCAGGGCCCCCAGCCCCGCCAAGAGGCCAGTCTGGGAGGCCTGGAGATGCCACGGCAACCGAGCCACATGTTCATCCACTATGTTGGACTCTGCACACCAGGGAGAGAATCTGGGTGTGTCTGTGAGCTCCAGCCGTCCGGACAATAACCAGGGAGTGGCGGTCGCAGTGTGCGGACAATGGGAGGGGCCATGATAGGGAAGGAGTCTCCTGGGCAAGGGGCTTGAGGTCTGGAGAGAGCACCAGTCCTAAGAGGTGATCTAAATCCCCACTGGGAATTTAGATAGAATTTAGACAGAATCCTGGTCACGTGAATTGGGAAAGCTTAGCTCAGGCTGCACTGGCGGGAGCTGCAGGCCATAAACTCGCCCCCTCTTGGTTCAAGGACACTGGGCTGGGGCGCGGATATGCCCCGATTCTGCCTGCCCCCCCTCAGGACTATGGAGTCACTGGGTATGGCTGGCCCTTCTCAGGAGGACCCTCCGGGTCTGCTGTTCAACAATGGGAGGGCAATTGGGTTCAATGTCTTGTTCTCCGCAGGGAGCATTTTTCCATCTCTGACTGCTGGGTTTGGGGCAAAACAAGCGGCACTAAGTAACAAGAAAGGAGTGAATCCATGAATCATTCCCATGTCTCCTGACGTCTGCAGCTCTGTGAGTCCCCCGGACTACTCCGGTGTTATTGAGGGAGTTGAGTAACTACTGTATTTAAGAGGGACGGCAAACTTGCCTAGTGATCATTCTTACGAGGTCTTTTATGGATAGCAACAGTGCCCACATTGCGATTTTACCGACCTCTTTAATCAGGGTTGGATTGCCGTGGGTGGTTTTGAAGGAGACAGCCCTGTCTTCTGTCAGCAGGGGGTCTTCTGGCAATGGGCCCACTCTGTTTCTGGGCTCCTCCCCAGACTAAACTGACTCCACCCTCTGCGGGCAGCAGTCCAGATGGACGAATCAAACTTCGCACAATTGCTGGCTCTCAAGGGCCCCTGGGGGCAGCAGGCCCGGCCCAGGGACGGCCCGGTCTCGGCCAGACGCTGTCAACAGTGAGCTGTTAGGCCCAGCTGCGTGGAGCACACCAGGCAAAGTGATTTGGAGGCACGTCTGCGTCCAGCGGCAAGCACCAGACATGTCTGAAGAATAGCAAGTAGATCCAAATGACAGAGAAGAGTGTGTGGCAGGGGAAGGTGGCCAAGACATGAAGAAGCAAGAAGAAACCAGATCACAGAAGACACGGTTGAAGACACTCAACTGTCCAATCGCTGCCTCCCGGCCAGATCTCACATGTAACAAGCAACTTAAGAGGTCCCTAGCTTCCCTCCGCCTTCCGCCTCCTCAGCCTCGGACTCCCTTCTGGAACTTTTGCCCTTTCCATCCACCTAGCGCAGTGATGAACCAAGGAAATTCCCTTGGTTCCAAGCGTCAAAGGCAGATGACTTGCAGACCTCTGTCCCACCGCACCCCAGAATGCCACACAAACAGAATGTGACCCAGGCTCGAGCCCGCATGACTCTCACAGCACCACGCCATTTGGTGGTCTGAGCTCCCAGTGAGTCAGGAGCCATCAGTCCCTTTGGTAGGTGAAGGAGGCCCAGGGAGATGGGGTAAGAAGTCTAGGGTTGCTCAGGTCTGGGGGGCAGAGCACAAAACTGCCACCAACAGTCAACCCCAACAGTGGTGCTCCTCCTGGGCTGGGAAGCGATGCCGTCAGCCTTGGGCTTAGGCAGCCTTGCCGAGAACCCGAGCGATGTCCTGCTGACCTGGGCCCCACAGAGCAAGCCAGGGCGGGCCTTGGGTTCTTTCCTTTTCTGGCTCTGAGTGTCTCGTGTTGACAGGGAGCTCTAAAGAACAGCTTGGAAACCTGGGGTTGCCTTGTTTAATGGGCTGGTTGGCTCATAAGTGACAGCCAATGCCAGGTGGCTTGCTGGAACAGCTGGCTTCTACATTCTTTAACTGCCTTGCCTATAAATAAGGGCATTGGATAAACAGGCTGGTTGGCTTGGATTCCCGGTGGGTTCATGATCTTACAAATGGAAGGCGGGAAAAGCCCGAGGAAAGGTCAGTACTGGCCTGCTCCCCAGAGTCCCCTCCCCAGGTTCCCCTCTGCTGCCCTAAGCTTCTGCCACACCCAGTTTCTGAGCCATGTGTGCCAGAGGTCAACATGGTCAAAACTCTGATGGGTTGCTTAAGGCTGCCCTGAGGCCCAGGGGGAGGATTAGAACTCCCACTGGCCTTGAGTCAGGGCTTCCACTAGTGAGCTCTAGGTCCACCTGCAAAACACGCTGTGTGATGATTCTTGCCTTCTCTGTGAATAGACCAAGTGCTCAGAGAGCAGGGGCACCTGGTCCAATGCCAGACAGAGGGGACATGCTGTGTCCGGGACTCAAACCCGGATCCGTCCAACCCCGACAGTGTTTCCTCCACCAGTTAGGACTCTCTGCCCCCGTGTTCCTTTCCAGTGGAGGCCAGGTTAAATTTTGTGTAAGTATGCAGGCATTTTTTTTAAAAGAAGACCAAAATCGGCAAGTAAAAATAATTTGGCATTATTTTTTTTAAAGATTTTAAAGTTAAAGTCATAGAACAGTTACAGAGACTCTTGTAAAGCCCTGAAATATTTGCTCCTGGACTTGAAGGGGAACAGCTGTTGAGGGCTGTTGTAGATGCTTGAAAAGGTGACCTCGGGCCTCTCCTGAGATTAGCCCAATGCAGATAAGGACAAAGCGTTTTCATTAAGACTATTAGAGCTGTCAGGGGAGGGCACCGCTGGGCCACTTCGGCCAGGAGTGCCACCAGCCTGACAGCCACAGCACCTGAAGGCAGAGGGAGCCTTAAATCTGCCTCCAGCCACAAAGCAGGCAGACAAGCCAGACGTTCAGCGGAGCCCACCCTCCACTGGTCCGATGTGACATAGCATGTTACTGGGCGTTTCTATTCTGTCCGGTCTCTAAGGTATTGCATGGCCCGTCCCATGACCACATGAAAGCGAGTAGAGGTGAGAAAGGTACTGAGGAAATGGTGCCCAAGGGCGTGCAGTCCTTGGGCTGTTCCCTCCTTCAGATCCTCACAGGGGCACCCGTTTCCCGGGGTAGCGTGGGTGTGACAGGGTGGGGGCTGTGTGGAGATAACTGGACTATTCCACGAGTCATGGATACTCTTTAAGGCTGGAGGGGGAGGTTGGACACTGCCAGATGTCCTTTGCACACAGGCCACTATGGCTATGTGCGGGTGTGGATGGGAGAAACCAGCCTGGGGGCAGGAAGACCGTCCAAAGCCCGTGAGAAAGGGTCTGGCTTCCTGCTCAGCCGCCCGGCGACGCCAGGGGTTGTGCCCGCTTGTTCCGCCCCCTGCAGGCCCACAATAAAAGTTGGTCAAGGGACTGGGTGGTGTCACTTCAGTGACCCCAGGGAACAGATAAGGAACTGAGAGGAGACCACAGATTTGAGAAGGAGGGAATAAGAGTCCCGAGGCCTTGGTAACTGGTAGAATCTGGCATGATGGTAGGAAGGCTCGTGGCCTGGGGACTCGGGGCTCTCCTCACTGAGTGTTGGGTGGGGACGTGGTTGACATGCCTGTGGACCTGTGGCCAGGGCTGTCTCAGACCCTCTGAGCCTCTCCCCTGAGCGCTGGCCCTTTGCACGTGCTGATCCTCTAGAACAGACGCTCTTCGCTCTGCCTCCAGTTCACTCTTCCTCACCTGGCCGCGGTCAACCTCACTTCCCGGCCAGGCGGTCAGGTCCCCTGGCATCAGGATCTAGCAGAGAAACCAGCTCCTTCCTTGCTGACCGTGGCTCTTGACTGGCAATGACCCCCACGAGTGTGGTTACTAGATTAATGTCTGTTGCCCCCTCTAGAGGGGCAGCTCCATAAGCCAGGATGATGTCTCTTTGTAGTCACCAGTGAATTCCCAGTAAATGGCACCATACCTGCACACAGTAGGCACTCCATCAATATTTGTTGAATGAATAAACAAGTGAAAGAATGTGTAAATGCTTGTATAAATAACGAGTGCACAAATAAACACCAGGGCTCTGTCGCAGTGCACGATATACCCGAGTCCCAGTTAGCTTCTCGTGGGGTTCAACAGGCGCTTGCGTAGAGTCAAACAAAACAAGTTTTGAGCTTGAATCCGTGCGTCTGCCATAGAGTAGTGAGTCCTTGGTCAGCACTTGCAGGAGGTTCCTGGCTTTTCTTACCATCTTGTCTTAAGGTCTTTAGGCGAGAAATGCAACCCTTGGGGTTGCAATTTTCCTATTTATCAAACTGAGAATGAGGACATCTACTTCAGTTTTCTTAAAAAGTGAGAATTTGATGAGATAACAGTCATGCCAGGCACGTAGTAGCCACTCAATAAACACTTATTATCAACAGCTAGGCTGTGAGATGAACCTCCCCTAGGGTTTCCAGAGGAACATAAAGAGGAAGTGAGTGCGGAAGCCCCAGGTGTGCGCACACACAGGCCCCTAACCCCTAGCCCGCCTTCCACACTTCCCACAACTTCCCACAGCTGGTGTGTGCCTAGAAGGGGGCTGGCCGTGAGGAGCTTCCCAGGATTCCCAGCTATGAGTTTGACTCACAGCGGAGTGACTGATTTCAATCTGTGCAAGTTCAAGAGCAATGCTCACCACTCAGTAGACCTCATGCCTACTTCCAGCCTCTTCCAGTGACCTAGGTAGGCTCAGCTCTTTGCATCTATTAGGTGCCCTTTGTAAGTCTGAGCTAAGGATAAAGAAAGGGAAGAAAAGAAGGGAGAGAGGGAAGAGAAGGAGAGGGACTGGTGTGAGCATTCTGTGCAACTTCCTTTCCAGGCTCATCAGGGTCACAGTGGAGAGTTTCCGAGAAGACTGCTCCTGGTCTGAGGCAGCCCCCCACTTTTTACCGATGAGAAGCACCATGTGGAGCCCCCAACTGTTGGCCCAGTCTGGCTCCCTGGGGCTGCTGTGTGGAATGTGGATCCTGTAGCTGTTGCTAAGTTACCAGGGGATCCTGGTCACCCCACCCCTGCCACTTGCCAGACTCCATAAACGGAGGCGGGAACCCGGTAATCTCCAGACAAACAGTGGGAAGTTCCAGGGTGCTCTTTTGTTTGCACAACAGTCCAGAGTCACCCATCTGCCTCCTCAACACAGACCGCTCTCTGCTGAGCCACCCTCAGGGTGTCATGGCAGGGACCAAATGGGTCGGACTGCCTGCCACCCTGGCCCGCCTCCTGCGCCATTCAGGTTGTTAACTGGGGAGCTGTTGGCGCCTGGATTGGGAGGTCACCCCAGAGCCGAGATGGAGTGGTATCTGGCTGACCCAGATTCAAGTCTCCGCTCGGCCCCTTACTGGCTGTGTGACCTTGAGCTCTTCTCAGCCTCCAGTTTTCTCATCTGCCAGACCGGAAGGAATGGACCTTACTCATGGTTGTCTGCAAAGTCATGCTTGCAAAAGCTCCAGCCTCGTGCCCACCAGAGACAGCCCAGGGTCTCCTCACACCCCCTCTCATCCGTGGTCACGTCTCAGAAATTTGTAAATCGTCACAGGGCAGCCATTTCCCCTTGTGCCACACTCACGGTCTTAGCACGTAACAGGACAGCCGGTCTCAAATGTCCGCAGGACCTGGGCCACATTAAAAATGCAAATTCTCACTCTTGCTGGTGCTTTAAGGCTGCAGGGCCCTGGAGTCTGCAGCTTTAAAAACAGGCCTCAGGTGGTTAGGGGTCCCCCCCCGAGAAAGCCCCGTTTTCAGGACAAACCTGTCCTTTAGTGGCCCTCCCTCACTGGTTCCTGGCTCACTGGCGTGTGGGTCTGTGGTGTGGTGGGAAGAGAAAGGGATTTTGAGGGGGACAGAGAGGGAGGGTCCCTGCACAGCTCTTTCCCGAGATGGGAGGGGTTCACAAAGCCTGCCTCTTGTTACCCATAAAACGGCTCTTGCACTCAAGTCAGTGATGTTTAACAAGGAAAAAGGAAAACCACCTTGGCTCTGGGCACAGATGGTGGCACTCCTAATTAAAAGCTGCTGGTGGGAGGGCTCTCCTGGCACTGTCCCCCGCTGGGACAGCCGCCTAAATGCCAGCAGCTGGCTGCAGAAGATCTGGGAGGGGAGCTCCCTGGTGGTTCCTGGGGAACCCTGTTCTAGAATATTCTTGCATCTCCTGACCAGTATGAGAGAGCCATAGCAGGAAGGTCACAGGGGGGATCAGTTACCTCTGAGCCCCCAAAGCCTTCTAGGACCTATGCTGCCGGTTGTTTAAAATAAAACCGGTTTATGTTAAATCTCTGTCCTTCCTCATCCTCTCTCCATTGTGCACCTTCAGCCTTGAACTCAGACCTGGCTCTCGTTTTGCCTCTCGGGGGACTTTGCGTCCACTTCTTTCATGCCCCTGAAACAATGGAACAGGCAAAGCAAGAGCAGGAACCCAACCTTGCCCTTCAGAGGCAAGGCTGCTGCGGCCAGAGCCAGCCCGGTCCCCGGACGCCCCTCGGCTGTACCTCGGGGCTACCCACACCTGGAGCTCTAGGTAGAAAGGAATCAGCCCCCCACACACACACACCCACTTCGAGCAAAGCAATTCCAGACGTGACCCTGGCACTCACCAGGAGTATAAAAATGGAGCCGGAGTGCGTCTGTTTGGCTGCTCCCTCTGGGCCTCCGCTGCTGGGGGAGGTGAGCCCCGGAAACTGCTCTGATTCAGCTCACTGGGCGGGCGGACCACTGCCTAACGGCCAGGCGCGAGGACCCTCTCAGATCCCGAAGCCCCCCCTTGGACACCTCACTCCACGGTAAGATACACGAAGGCTTGGGAAAAGTATGTGTCGATCTATCTATTCATGACATTGGGATATGACTGACCATGTAACATTGTATCAGGTGTACAATATAACGATCTGATGTACGAACACGTTGCAAAATGCTCACCCACGGTCCCTGTAATTACATCCACCCTCACACACAGCTACAGTGTTTTCCCTTCTGATGAGAACTTTTCACCCTCTTAGCAACTTTCAAACCTACAACATTGTACTGTTAACAACTGTCACCACGCCGGACATCCCATCCCCAGGACGAGCTTTGTAACCGGAAGCTTTTTGACATCATTTATTGTGTAAAGTGTGTCCTAAGGCTCACAATATGCCATGCATGTATACATATATATGCATGTACAAACATGGGCTCATATGCATATTGTTCTGTATACACGTTACATATTATAGTACATATGCAAGTGCACACACATATACATACACACACACATGGTATGAAATCAGGGGTTCTGGGCGTGCCTCGGACGCTCTGAAGGATGGCTGGGCTCCCTAACCGTATTCCAGGCCATTTCCTGGGGAACCTCTGAGGCCCCTGGCTGCTGCCCAGCCCTCATCACCCCTGCCTCCCTCGGGGCCACAGGTGTGCAGGGAGAGCAGCATGTGCTCCTGACTTTGGAGAGACCCCACCGCAGAGCCACTCGGGCGCTGGGCACTTAGCAGGTAGCTGTCCCCCTCCCCCAGGCACCACAAGCCAGGGTAAGGTTGGTTAACTGGTACCATGGCTGAGTCCCAGGTGCTTGGGCCTTCCTAAAGCCCTTCCGGCAATGTGCCTGTCCCCCTCTGCCAAACACCCCCAAAGCACAGGCACCACAGGCCCACAGGGGCTGGGTCCTACCTGAGCATCTGTGGTCAGTTCTCCTGGTAGGTTCCCCAGCCGCCAGGTCGAGAGTAAGTGGAAACCGTGCCTGCCAGAGACACAGGGTGGGCTGGACACAGAGTGCAAGGTGCCAGGCATACCTCGGGGGGGACACAGTAAATGACGGGTGGCACTGCTGTCCCCGTGTTACCATAGAAGAAACAGCAATGAGCGAACGTGCCCCATGTCACCCAGCTGAGCAGGGGGACCCTGGGAGTCCATTCCAAGTTTCCCATCTGCCTGGGAAGCCCAGGTGCTCCAGTCTGCCTGGCCTCTGGGGGCGGTGGCCGTCCTCCGGCCCCTCCGGCTGCAGGTCCCGTGTTCTTTGTGGAATTCCCATCCTCTGAGTCCAAGCCAGAAGTCACAAGCTCAAACCTGAAGGGCCCAGGAATCTGATGGTATTGGAGCCAGACAGGCCACGCGTGTGGAAGCAGCATGAACCGCCCCCTGCCCCCCACCCCCACAGAGTGGAAGGAGCCCTGGCCAGCTGCAGGGCTCGCCCCCACTTAGAGGGCCACCTGCTGCTCAGCCTGGCGGCTCCTGGTCCCCCCTCAGGGAACAAGACCCACGGGGGCTGGGTCTGCCAGTGCCTCGAGGAAGGCCACACACTGGGAACTTCAGGTATGACGTCCCAAGGGGCAGCAGATAACCATCATGTATGTGAGAACTGTACTGGCTGAAAAATACATTATCAGCCTAGTCTGGCTGGTGAGCTGCCATCTGCCTAATCTATTGAGCATTTTAAGATTTAGGGAGGTATTTTGGTTAAACTTCTGTTTCATCTGCAGATGAATCTCACAAACCTCTTAGGAGCAGCCTCACTCAGTGCTTCCATAGGGGAAACCGAGGCACAAGCAGCCTGACAGGCCCTCCCAGACCCACTGCCAGCCCAGAGCTGTGCTGAAAGGTCTGGGAGGGGAGGGAGGGCCAAGGGTTCAAATGAGGACATCCCCGCCAGCCAGCAGGACAGAGGGACCGAAAAAGCACACAGGCTTGTGTTCTTTGATCTAAACTGCAGATCAGAGCTGATCAGCCCTGGGGGGGCCCGTGACTCACCGTCTGGCCCCAGGCTGACTCAGCACTTTCTGAGCCCACGCTGGTAACAGATCCTCCCCTCCAACCGTCACTTGGAGTTTCCAGGGACTGGAGGTGGTGACACCCCGGGAGGTGGGAGGCTGCAGCAGAGTCTCTGGGGACCAGACTCAGCCTGCCTCTGCCTGGGGGGCAGCAGGCTCTACCAGGGGCTTCTCCTTCATGTAATCCCACGAACTGAAGGTTTTAAAATTGAAGAGAAAGGAGGATGTGTCAATAACATTTGTGACAATGTTTAAAAAGAGAGAGAAAAATGTATCCCAATTCTGACAGTTTTTTAAATATTTCACTCCTTGACCACGAAATAGGAAGGAGGAAATGTGGTGATGAGATGGTAACGGTAAGAATTATCGCCACCCTCCCCACGCCCCGGGTGTGTGCTTGACACTTCGCTCAAGCCCTCGGAGGCGCAGGTGCCTTCTTGACACACGTGGGGTTCTGCCACCCAAGCCAGTTACAATCTTTTCCAAGCCACACTAAATTACGGCTCAGGCAATTTACATGCAATTAATCTCCTTAACTGAACATTTATGGCTGGATAATATAACTGTGGTGTGGACAAGGGGTGATTCATTCAGCCACTCTGTTCAAGCCGGATCCCGCCCGTTCAGAGAGAAGCGAGTGTGAGGATGTGGAGGGGAAGGTGCGAAGAGGAGGCAGGGACCCCGTCGTCCCTGCCACGCTCCCACCACTGCCCCCTCACCCAGCTCCGGCCACAATGTTCTCTGTGTCCTTCTTTGTTCCCTAGATTCACGGGGCTGCCCGGAGCCTTCGCAAACCCTGCTCCCTTTGCTGGACCATTGCTCGCTCCCCTTTGTACAGGGAGCACCCGCTACCCTTCAGACCCCTGTGTGGGTTCTCGAGGACTGAGGTCCCGTCACCTACACAGCTTTCCTTCATGACGCTGGTCAAAGCCACTGTTGGACACTTATTTGGGGTCTTACTTGTTCATGCTGCTCATGCATTAGCTGCCACACACCACAAGGACAGAGGCCACTCCTGTCTTTTTATGAGTTATTATTACATCCTGACCTCCTAACACAAGGTACAGATTTAGCAAATGCTTCTTGAGAAATGAATTGATTGGAAGGCGAGTCCAGGCAGCAGGTGGATGCGGGTGATAGAGTCACTCTGAGCTGGATCCTCGTGCATCCCTGGGGGAAGGGGCTAGGTTGTGGTAGCCTCAGCCAGGACGCTGGGCACAGGGACGAACACATCGGACACTCTGCAGGTCCATGGTGGCGTCATGGAGTCAGATCCCGCAGGGGAGTGAGCCTTGCCCGTGGGGCCTGGATTTAAAGCTAGAAGGGAAGAGGAGCTGAACCGGGGGTATTGGACGCCGTGGCGATTCCCAGGCAGGAGTGGGTGCCAGGTGAACGCTCCCCACTGACTCCGCGCTCTCTCCTGTCTGGAGCACCAGAGCGGTGCCCCAAGGTCTGTGGCGGGCTGGCGGACATCCGCTCTGGAGTGTTTACTGTGGCCTTTGCGGCCCCGTGGGCTCTGCCACAACTGTTCCTTTGCATCACACGCAGCACAAAAGCATCCCCTTAACGATGCGAGAATGTGTGAGCTGACTGGGCTCCAATAAAGCTTTATTTATGGCCCTTGAAATGTGACAATTTCACGTGTCACAAAACACTTCTCCCAAGCACATAAAAATGCACAAACCCTCCTGTGCAGAATCGGGGGGCCTGTCGGATTCAGCTCATGGGCTGGGGTTACCCACCCTGAGGCACACTCTTGTTCCAAATCCTGAGGCGGCTTCTCTGCCACGTCACAGGAGGAGGTCCCAGATGGGTGGGTCAGGTCCTCTGCTCCCAGCGTGGGGTCCAGAGCATCGCTTGATCAGTTCAGGCCCAGGCTCCCTCAGAGGTTGGGCGATGTTCTCCAGGTAGTGGGGGCTCCTAGGGAGGCCCCATTCAGCTGTGAGGAAGACGCAGAGAGACCCGGTGGGACTGACATCACGGACGTGTCGGGAGCTGGAGAATCCGAATGCCAGATCCCTGAGCTGTGGGCGCCACCTGGGGTCTGGCCACGCGCTCATTCATTGGAGAGTCTCAGATTCGCACTTGGCATTGACTCTCAGCCACAGACTCACTGCATTCTCCCTGCAGCAAAACTAGGCGAGATTACAGAAACCTCTCCTCTCCTCCACTGGTTTTGTTATCACAAAACAGGACTCGACACCCATCACCGGTGTGGAGATAAGACTCAGCATGCGTAAAACTCACAGATGCTGCTCTGAAAAACTAAACCACCCAACCAACCCGTTTTTTAAGCTCTCATAATTTTGTTTCCGTAAACGACCTCAGCATGTACCCTGCCCGGAAACCTGGGCTCATGGACGCCACCCCACTCTCTCCCACACAGTTCACCAGAGAGACCTGTGCGTCCCCTGGGGCCCCTGGGGACCTGTGGCTTTTCTCACAGGACATCTCCCACTTCTGCCCTTTCTCTTACCTTCCCTCTCCTGGACCACACTTGACCTCTGAAGATGGCCTCCCTTAAGCCATGCCTTCAGACGCTCCCTAGCTTTTTTTATAGGTTTCCCCCCCCGCCCCCCCCGTAAAAGGAAAACCCGATCGCATCGCATGCCTGACGGAAGCTGTATAATGACTCGGGGTGACGAAACGGTGCTGGAGATGGGCAGTGGTGGTGCGCACAGCGACGGGAGTACGCTTAGCGACGCTGAACCGCACACATGACAATGTGAGAACGGTACCCGTCTGGCATGACGTGCCCTGCGCTACATTCTGAAGCTCGTCAAGGGCTGCCCACTGATCACCGAATACCTTGGAGGCTCCCAGACTGGAAAGACCCCCCACTTTTCCCACGCAAATTTCCATCCCCGCTCTCTCGCTGACCGAGACTTAGCTTCCAAGGACTTGCCATCCCCACCCCCATTTCCCCTGCCTGACTGTGTCCTTGGGCTTCCCCTTCTCCCTGTTTCCTGGGTGTCTCCCCAGCCTCTAAGGCCCAGGCCAGTACAGGTCACTGTCACCTGTTCTGTCGTTGTGCTCCCACCAGCCTCGTTCCCTTCACGCAGGCAGGACACTGTGACAATATTAAATGCTAGACAAGACGGAGGGAAGGCGGCTCATAAGCCACATGCAGGTGAAGTGAACATCGGCGTGTCCGCCACTCGGTCTAGCACGTGAGGCCGTCCCCTTTGTGGTCGCCTGGAAGCCCCTCCCACAGTCTCCTCAACCTCCTCCTTCAGGCTGGACTCCTGCAGGCACGTCTGCTTGACGTTTTATGGATTTTCTTTATAGGTTTAGCAGGCTCATTTGTTTCCCTGTGTTATCTATCACTGGGTCCTCTGTGTTATCTAGTATTACCGGTATTACCTAGTTACACAGGACTTTGAACTTCATGCAAATGAATTCATACTACATGTTCTTGGTGAGTTGCCTGTTTCCCCTAAGGCTGATGTTGGAGAGCTCCTTCTACTCTTTTGCACTTTTCTGGAGTTTACTCACTCTTCGCTGCTGTGTACTTTTCCACGGGTTGGCACGTGTTTCTAATGTCTGTTACTGCAGGCGAATGGGCATTCCAGTTTCTTCCTGTTTTGGCTGTTAAATATTGTGCTAAGGTGGCCAATGCTGTACAGGTCTCTGGGGCAATTGCCAGATTCTGTAGGGTAGCTGCCCAGAGGTGGAATCGCTGCGGTGGACGCATGCACATCTTTGAGTGCATTTGGCGGAGCCAAATCGCTCTCTCCCGGGGTTGGGGCACACCGCACCCCCGCCCAGCACTGGTAGGGAGGCGGGGTCGCCCCACTTCCCCGTGTTATCTGATTGCCAGACTTCAAGTTGCGCTCTTTTGGTGGATGTGAGATGGCAGCTCACTGCAGTTTTAGTTTGCATCTCCCTGATGACCACTGAGCAGGGTTTCTTGTATGCTGGTTGTTTCTTTCTTTTTTTTTCCTGTTGAATAGACTGTTTTGCCCATTATTCTACTGAGTTGCTTGTGCTTATTGATTTGCAGTTTATTGCATATTCTGAAAAGAAATTTGCTGTCAATTTTATAGGTGCAAATATTTCTTTTTAGTTTTGGCTTATCTTTACACCCTCTCTGTGGCTTCTTTGGATACACGGAAGCTCTTACGTTTAATGAGGATAGCTTTATCTATTTTCTTTATTGTCGGTGCTTTTTGTGTGTTCCTTAATAAATCCTGCCAAGCTGGAGGCTGTAAAGCCACTTTCCTATGTCATCCACAATTTCGTTTTCCCTTGAACCTCAAAGTCTCCCAGCCTCCTGGACTTGATTTTCACATGCAAAGTGACAAAGGGTCCCGGTTCAAGTGTTTCTCTGTGTGAGTCACGACAATTGGGATCGTTCATTGACTAGTCCCCCTCCCCCACTGAAGAGCTACAGGTGTTCACGGGTGGGGCTCCAGTCACGGGCCGCGCCTCCAGGTCTAGGGCCCTTCCCGTCCGCCCCACGGAGGCTTCCCTCGTTCCCACAGCTCCACACCAAGTCCAGCGCTCTGGTCAGTCAGCCACACTGCGGCTCTTCCTCCGCAGGGTCTTGGCTGTCCCCGGTTCCTTGCTTTTCCTTTTCTATTTTATAATTAACCAGCTTGTCAAGTTTGACCAAAAAGAATAACCTTGCTCTGAATTGCATGATGCTTAATCACTGCTCTCACGGCGTTTTCTGCGCGTAAGTCGTGGACACTTGTTTACTGGCAGAACCCACACCTGATTCTTCAAGCTTCTCGCAGTGCCTGCTACGTAGCGCATTTCTTGAATGAATGAATGATCAAAGTGCTCTCTTCCAAATGATCTTTCACCTCATAGAAGACAGGAGAATGAAGGGGTGCCTGTCACGCTGTGGGCACCTACTCTCTGCCGGGGGCAGTGTCGGGGACAAAGGGCCACAGAACCCTCCCGGAGTGATGTGAAAAGTCAAACACGAACTCTGCAGCCACCTTCTCCGGGCCACGTGGCTTCTCTGTGTGTGAGTCTCACGAGGGCTGTCCTCAGTGACAACTTGCGTGGCCGACCAAGACGTTCCAAAGGGGGGAGTTTCATGACACAAGACCCCCAAACAGGGTAAGGAAACGCAAGAGCAGACCAACACAAGACAGGCAGCCTGGAGAGGCGTGCTCTTCCGGCTAATGTCTGTTACTGCAGGTGAATGGGCATTCCAGGTGAATGATTTTCCCAGCATGCTCGCTGACGCGGGCCCTGGGGACACAGAGAGAGGGCAACAGCGCTCATCAGGCCTCCGAGGACAGTGTCTGAAGGAGGAGGGAGAGTGGCAGAGGCGGGAGAAGGTGCTCGAGCAAAAGGCTGTCTGAAAAGTCATGATGGGCTTTTAAGTAAATCCTCAATCATAATTATTCTAATGGCTTTAATAAGTCTGCAATTTGGAGCTATGATGTTCTAATGTGTCAGCTGTCATGTGCCTCAGTGAAAGATTTTTTTCTCTTTTCTGTTGAAAGCTAATATTAAGAGGGTACATGTTATGGCGAATTCTGCCAGGTTCTCACTCAGCACGGGGCAGGACCCCTTCTCATATTTAAGACCAACTCGGCCACCTGCGAGCAGCACACAGTGCCCAGCGCACAACACACAGACCTGTCTCCCTGGGTTCTTCCTACGGAGGGACTTAGAGCGGCAGCAGCAGGGAGTGTCACCATGGGGACAAGTCACTGTGGCAGGTGCAGTGCAACAGGCTTGCATTCAAATCCAACCCCTGCCTCATACAGCGAGGGGACGTTAGGAGGGCCAGTTCCCTTCCTGGTGTCTCAGTTTTTCCATCTGCAAAATGGGTACAATTCCCATCTCTCAGGGTTGGGGAAATAAACAGTCCCCTGTGGGGGACACGTCCTACTTCTCTTGTCAGGGCTTTCCCCATTGCAGTCAAACTCGTTTTTTTTGCAGGTGAGAAAAAAAGATCAACGCGTTGTTTGATGTCCCATAGCGACAAAGTTGCTCACACAGTGAGCCGGCAAGGTGTGGTCAAAAGAACAGAGAAAGCTCTTTGTGCACCAGAAAAAGCTGACCCAATCCTGGTCCTGCCCTGTGTCACCTGTGTGACTGAGCAAAGCACTCTCTGGCCTCAGGTCCCTTCCACTTGCTTTCCCACTACCTGGTGGCTCTTCTGGAACCTTCCGGGCCAGCACATTTGCTTTATCCTTGTTCCTGCCCGAAAGGCAACTTTGTCGGAGACGATGCCTGGGTTCCCTCCCCTGGGCGGCCCCGCCTCACTCTCCCGAAGCTAGCCTCCCTGGTCCCGCATCGTGGCTTTCGTCCTCAGACACACTGACTCTTCATTCATTCATGGTCGGTCTCCTCCAGTGAGAACGCGAGCTCTTTGGGAGCAGAGACGGACGTTCTATTCACTGCTGCACCACTGCGTTCCAGAACAGCACCGTCCTACAACAGCAGCTGGCGCAGACCGGGTACACAATGCTCACTTGCGGCAAGGAGGCTGAATAAATGTGTCTTGATTTCTCTTAGCTTCTCACTGTCCCCAGAGGTGGGGACAGCCGCCTCCCGCGGTCCTGTGGAGACAGCTCACATTAGACGCCTACCTAGCAGGCACAGGGTGAGGGGGGAGGTCCATCCACAGCTGAGATCACAGTGACCACCTGGCCCCCTTGGCGACGGCAGGCCTCCCCAGCCCACTCTGCAGCCTGAGCCTTTGCGTGACGAGGAGGAGGAGGAGTGGGGTCAGTGCTTCCCAAATCGGGCCGCAGACCCAGTGCCCTCCGCAGCTTCAGGAAAGCCCAGCTGCCCCGTCCTGCTGCAGTCGTGCTGACCCAGGTCTCTGCTTGGGCTCTGGACCCTGTGTGTGCGGACACCTGAGTGGCCTCGGTGCTTCCAGGTCAGCAGTTAGACAGGAGGACGCTCTGGGAGAGAGTTCCTCACGCCAGAGCCTCATGTGGGGTCATTGTTATAAGGAATAAACACTTCTTGCACGAGATCAGGGCTATGAAGAGCACAATAATCAGTACGGAAAGGGAGCAAAGAACCACCACCCAGTGAGAACTTGCTGGCAAGGAGCCAGCAGCTCGGCCCGACAGAGAAGCCCACCCTGCCCCCCACCCCAGCCACTTGCACACAGGGCCACCCGTGAGTCCACGGGATCCTGCGTGGCTTCCCGTGGACCTCGCTACTCCTGGGCAGCAGGCAGGCCGTCAGAGCACGGAAGTCTGTTTGTTTGCATTTGTGAGTGTTTAATCCTTCAATTAGGACCCTGGCAGTTTTTACACTGTGCTGCTAATAAGCAGACACGAGGCCTCTTTCTTGAACTTAATTTTCTCCACAGTATTCCCACGACCGTGAATCCCCACAGGGCATACACACCGACAGAGCCAGGAGTGAAGCTCATTGGGTAAACAAACCAAAATTTACAATAAAGTAAGCGTGGGAATAAGTGACCAGGCTGATCTGTTCTCAGCGATTGTCTAGATCTGTGCTGGCCACCGCTGCCGCCATTAGCCGCACGTGGCTCCTTAAATGTAATTAAAATTGAACGAAAAACTCTGCTCCATAGTTGTAGTGGCCACGTTTCAAGTGCTCAGCAGTCGGTCCCCTGGAACTGGGGGCCGCGGCATCGGGCAACCCGACAGATGTTCCTGCCAAGCAGCGCTCACGCCCGTTTTCTAGAAGGTGTGTGACTGAAGGCAGCCGCAGCCAGTGCGTGGAAATCTGCGGCCCGAACCAGGCAGCCCAGGACGCAAAGAGCACGAAAGGGCACGCCGCAGGGGTCGGTTCTCGAGGAGACTGAGTCCCAGGAAGTCTTTGTGACCTTCGCATCCCTTTGGACGTTTGCAGGGGCTGGGAAGTACTGACAGGTGGAAGCTATCAGTACATTAAGCAGATAAGGGACAGGTGGCCTTGGACAGACACTCGGGGCTTTTTTCCTCCCCTAAGGGACTCTGCTGTGCAGGGAACAGAAAGGCGAACCCCGGGCCATGGCCGCTCCCTGGTGAGGCCGGCCCCTCACCCACCGAGTGACCGAGTGATGGGGCGTGGGAAGCCCCTGCTTCGGGGTTAGAGTCTGCCTAACTCCTCCCTAAGAAAGAAGGCCATGTCGACTCGGAAAGCACTGGGCACCTGAACTCACACTGTGCCTTTGCTTCCCACGGGAAAGACAGGCCGGGTCTCACACAGGGGCGGTCCCTCCACGCCTGAATCCTGGCCTCGGGCCTCTCTTTCTGAGCTCCGGCTTTCTCGTGAGTGTCTCGGGACTCCTAACGCCCCTCGGTGACGAACTGTTCTGAGAAGGAGAGGCGACAATGTGTGCAAAGTACCGCCAAGCACAGCACCGGCCTCGTAACATCCGTGTGATGAACAGCTGACGGCAACGGGGCACATGGTTTCTAGGTCAGGTGGTCCTTGGCACCAGCCCAGCTTGCTGTGCATTACCCACTCGGTTCACTAACCCTAGTCATGGTTTCTGTGCTGGTTTCTTCAACCATCAATCATGAATGATGCCACCTACTCGAACGTCTGTTATGAGGGCGACGGAGAGGAAATGCACCTGTGAGGGTTGGCACGGTGTGACCCATAGTAAGAGCTCCGTACATGCTATTGTGTCCCCAGATCTAAGGCACATCCGTGGGAGCAAAACTTTTTCAGTTTCCCTGTTAAGTCAAGACTGAACTGGGCCACATTCAACTGCAATTGAGTTTCCCTTTCCCCACGAGCTGTCTTTGTGCGACCACCTCTGCGGCTCCCTGGAGGGTATGGGCAGAGCTCAGGGTGCGCCCAGGACCCCTGGCCCGTTGAGAATACAGGAGAATGGTGGGAGGGTCAGGGAGAAAGAACAGGACACTTCAGCAGGGCTTGTTGCTTGGTCCCCATGCTCCCACCCTGAAAGGCCTGGCCCAGCCTGAGGCCTGGTCCCCGGTGGGGCTTGCCCGCAGCTGGGAGAGGCCTTGGGGGAACAGCCCCACCTCCCGGGAGGGATGACCCGATGACCCCGCCGTGGCCTGTTCTGCCTCTCACGCCTTTTCACCTGGGGCTTTTCATTAACCTGCTTGATTCCATAGCACCCAGGGCGAGCAGGCAGGTGGGGGATCTAACTCCCCTGCACAGCCGGGAGCTGACCCCTGTAGGGAGGCGTACCTTCCAGAAAGGCCTGGCTGCTCAGCAGTCGAGCTGGGTGGGGCCCGGGATGCTGGAACCCTGGTTCTGCTTTGCTTTGTTGTATTTCATTTTCCCCCCTGCGGCTTCCTTCACGCTGTCTCGGGATCCTGAATTCTTTTCAGCCCTCCGCTCCCCCCTCCCGGTCCTACCTGAGCCGACCTTCATCACAGCCCCAGCGGGGCCCCATGTGCCCGGCTTTCTCCTCACATAACTTCCACTTTCACAGTGCAGCTGAAAGAAATGTAATTTGACCAAAATAATTCTCTCTAAAGGCTTAATGAGTAATATTTACCGGCTCAGGAAGGTTTTGAAAGAAAAGCTTGGTTTATTCTAATCAGACCCCTTTATGGTACATTTCAGACAGGTAATGACACAGATCTGGTGTTGGGGGTGGGGCAGGGATCTGGTGTCCGGGGTGGGGGGTGGGGCGTGAGGCTTGGCTTCACCACTCACTGACATGAAGCTTGTTTCTCAAACCTGAGCCTCGATCTCTCAGTGTGAAATGAGGCTCTTCAGCCCCGAGACCCCCTCCCAAGGTCCCTTCCAGCTCTGAGACCCTCTGAGACAAAAGGGAAGCCTGTCCCATCCGGGAGGGGAGGTTTTCTTGGTCCCACCCCTGCCTCTCGCACCAGGCTCCTAGATCTGAAGACACAGCGGTGTGATCAACCTCCGTTGATGTCAAGAACCGAGGTGGGGTCTGGGGTCCCCACGGTGAGCAGAGCCCAACCTTCTGCCCCCCTTGGAGGTCCCCAGGAATCCTCTCCCTGTCTGTGGCTCCACGGGGACCTCCCATTCCCTTTGCAGCAGGTCCCAACGTTGTCTACTGCAAGATCCTGAACATTGGTCTCTGTCCCTTGCTGTTCAGAAAACAGCCTGCCCCGCTCCCCCGAAAGTCAGGAGGCAGAGTGACTTTTTGCCGCCTGCACACCTTCGGTTTCTGTTGCAGCCAAAATGAAACCTGGAGGCAAGGACATCAGGCTGAAGTGGACGAGGATGACACACATGCCAACACGTCAGTCCCTCCGCCTGCGTGTGCGTGTCGTCGGCCAGGGGCCAAGGCGCACATGTCAGCCTTCTTCAAACATTCACCCAGCACCTCCCACGACCGGCACAGATTTGCAAGACGCTTTACGGTTTATAAACTGAGCAGTTCAGGCACAGAAGGACCCAGGTTCTGTTGGTGACAAAAACCTAGCATGGGTAGTGCCTAACTCCGTTAGGAAAAAAGTGTATGTGTGTGTGGTGTGTGTGGTGGGCTGGGTTTCCTGGGAGTCTGTTAGGGCAGTTCAAAGAAATAGCAATGACAAACATAAACAGACACAGTGGGTAGGAATCTGGGGACTTGGAGATTAAATCAGTGGGGGGAATTCTGGGTAAACAGAAATTGTTCTGGGTCTTTTAAACAGGGTATTTTTGACATAATAAGAAATATATATATTGGTCTCTGCCGCCTGTTCCTGACACAGAGCCCTGAAATCCCTTGAATTTCCTGGGTGATGGGGTATCTTTGGTTCTAATGAGGCTCCTCTTGGTGGCTCCTGGACGGCTCCAGGGTGGGGACCTGGTCACCAGAAAGACCAATCCTTGCTTAGGAGCTGGGAACTTCCAGCCCCACCCCTGCCCTCGGGGGCTCGGGGAGAGGCTGGAGACTGAGTCAGTAACAGACTGTGGATAGTGAGGAAGCCTCCAGAAAACCCCTCCCCTGCGGGCTGGGGAGAGCTTCCAGGTCAGTGAGCGCCCACGGGCAGGGAGGGTAGGGCATCCCTCCACCAGCTCAACTTGGAAAGGAGCGCCTGTGCCCGGGGCCCTTCTGGACCTCGCCCTGGACACCTCTGCACTTGGCTGTTCGTCAGCACCCTTAATGACATCCTCTGTAATGAGTCCTGCGAACCTTTATAGCTCATTGCTGAACCTGAGGAGGGGGGCATGGAAACTCCTGCCTTAGCGCCAAGTTGGAGAGAGGTCTTGGTAACCTGGAGACCCCCTGCTGGCCACTGCCCTCTCCCCTTGGGACAGCGTGTGGGACTGTGCCCTTCACCTGTGTGGTCTGTGCTTAGGGTCAGACTGAGCTGACATGTAGGACCCCAGCTGGGGTCTGGTGAGAACCAAAGACTCGTCTGACAAACCCGCATGCCAGGCAGCCCGAGCACGGGCAGCAGGGGGCAGGAGAACAGGGGTTTCTGTTCAGCGTTTAACTCGGGGAAGCGGTCGTGCGAGTCATGGAATGGCTGAGGGTCCAAATAGGGGACGGCGAGGCCACCCTGATGGCACACAGCAGGAAGCCCACCTCTCCAGGTTGAGTGGGACACAGGAGAAATGACACTGAAATTCAGGAGAGGATCCCTGGGGGCAGGAGCCTGAACCATGGTGGGGGCGTTCCTCCGGACACTGGGACAGCACGGTGACCGGGCTGTCTTCATGGGCACTGAGGCTACTACTCTCACGACACGAAGCTGTGGCCGAAGTCCCCACAGGAAGAGGAAGTGGGTGGCCCTGCCATGCAGAGCTGGAGGGAAGGGCCTGAGGGGAAGCGGGACCCGACCCGCTTGGAAACCTCGGCTGTCCCCGCTGCTTCTGCACCCTGCCCTAGAGGGATTCAGCTGAGTCCCCGTAGGTCCGGAGTTGTCCTTGGCGAGGTTCAAGTTCCCCAGCCCCGGGATGTGGTGGCCTCAGCCTGGTTCAGCTGACCTCTGGACACTCAACTGCGGCCAAGAGATCAAGGCATAGGGTCACTGAGGGCCTGCTGGGACCCCCTTCTCCATCCGGGTCCCCCAGACGCATGGTCTTGCTCGATGGCCGGGGAGACGGTCTCTATTCTCAGGTGCAAGTGAAACTGTGCCAATGAAACTGCCACAGCCCCGTGAGAGGGAACAATCCCCACACGGTGTGGTGGTCAGAGCTGCTGGGAGTGACGCAGCTCTGGGTTCGGTTCTGGCTTTGTAGTTCGCTGCGTGAGTGGCCCTGGACGCAGACATTTGACCTCAGGGCTCATCCGTGCAGAGGGAATGTCCATATTCACCTGCGCTGTGTTGGGAAGACCCAACGAGAAACACACACCCAACCGATCAAAACCCCTCCTTCCAAGACAGCAGCTGCCTCGGTCCGCGTGCCGGGACGGGGTTGGTCTGGTCAGCGTGGGCTGCCCCTCTCAGCAGACACGCCTGCTGTGACGCAAAAGGTCACCCAGTGTGACCAGCATCACGTGGACGGACAGCACGGAGATCTAACCCATGTGTTCTCTAATGGCGTCGGGGCGGGGGAAACAGGTTCCTGGAGAGAGAAACTCTCTTACTCTTTTGTGTCTAATGCACAGACACACATCAAGTACAGACTCAAACACAGGGCACACAGTACTAAAGTCGTATGGCGGGGGTGCGGGGAGCTGAGGGAAAAGTCCACGGGGCCCTGCAGGCCGGCCCCCGGGACTGGGTCCTCAGTCCCCTCCGGCAAGCCCTGCGGCCTCAGCAGTCACCCCGCTGTGTTAGGGGAAAGGCTGGGGCTAGGATGCCAAGCCACCTTTACCGGGACACGCTTCATCCCATGACACCTACTGTTTGCCACACCTTGAGCCAGGCCTCTCCACCAATGCTGGGCGTGGCCTTGGGGTGTCCACACCTCCTAGTGCGTTCAGGCCGAGAGGGGCCATCGAAGGGGCCCTGTCCCTGCCCGGTTCTAATTCCCCGGCTGAGCCGCCCGGGGCTCTGGCTTTCCCTTCCCTCTAGCACATTTCCAAGGTGTTTTTTTTAATGTTACATAATTAAATCACCACGATGTCTATGTCTAATCCCCAGGAAAGAGAAAGGTCAGCTCAAATGGACATCTGCACAGGGTGAGGCCGGGCTGTCTGCTCTGGGTTCAGTAAGAAGAAAGGAGGGAATTGAATCGAAGGAAGCAGGAATAACTGCCTGTTTCAGGTTCTCTTAGCGAAAAAATGATTTCAATCATTTCAGGGGGACCCATATCCTGACTCAACAACTGGACTGTGTCTCTCCAGTGGAACAGGGCAAGCCAGCCATCTTCCCAGGAAAGTGCCTTACAGCCAGGGGCAGGCTGGCTCTGTCTGCCCAGGGCCCGAGAGGCAGTGGTTCCAGCCGTGTGGGCCGTGGGGTCTTTGTGCTGACCCCAACTACTCAGCTCAGCCATGGTGGTACACCCCTCTTGGTGGTTGTGCCTGCGTGTGCATCCCCCAAACATTCAATGGCCGTGGAGGGGTTTTGCACCCCTGACCAGGGATCATTGTTGTTTGTTGCGTGGCTGGTGGGGGGTGGGGCGGAACTTGAGAAGCTTCTCTTGGCCTTCCCCACCATGGTAGTTCTGATCCCCGATCTAGGGCCCAGTGTGGAGCTGGGATTCCCCTCTGGACACGCCTCCAATATGGTCCTAGTGACCGGTCGACTTTGCGGGAGTTCAGCATGTATCCAATCTGTAGCTGCAAGATCTTACAAAAGGATGGCCTCCGTGCCCAGGGGTCGGGGCGCCCAGGGCTCGTGAGAAGGTTCTGATGGCACAGGGCCCACATCCCCCACCTGGGTGCGCTGTCAGCCCCCAGTCCTGCCCAAATGCTGCTCACTCCTCCTGTCACAGGCTGTGGGTTGCTATGGTGACAAAGAATGAACGGCCAGGGTCTATGAAAGTGGGGTAATTGGGAAGAGGCATTTTAACCATTATAAATTGTTTTCCAAATTATTCTTTCAATGAACCTGAAAAGTCGCAGCGCATCACCAACAAAAGCCTCCATTTGGAGGTGAAGGTCTGCCCAGGACAACGTGGGACATGCGTTAGCCTCGGCCCTCCTTCGGTCATTGTGGGGAACCCCGGGGCTCCGGGCCGAGACTCTCAGTGAGGGACGGAAGAACCAGTAAAAAGCAAAGCATAAGATTAAACAATCCTTTGAAAATTGCCAAGTAAATCGGCCCCTGCTCGTCCCCTTGTCCTCACAGCACACGACGAGAGGCTGGTGGGGAAGAAGGCTCGGCACTGTGCTCTGCCCTGCGATGTGGAGTGGTGAGGGTGCCTGTTCCTTAAAATCCTGAGTTGCGGCAGCAGCAAAGGAGGAGGAAAGAGCACGCCAGCACCGGACCCCTCTGGCTTCAGAGAGCCTGCTCCACCTCAAAGGAAAGCAGTGGGGAGGCCGTCTGTGGCAGAGACCATGTGATTCACTGCCAGGTCAGCAAGTGGGGCCCAGGAGGGGCCTGTTCGAGGGCAGGAGGCCTAGGAGAGCAGTGTGGCGGGCGGGGCCTGGCCCCTGGAAAGAAAGGTGAGAGAGGGAAGTCCAGGGGTGACCCGCCCACTGGGCCACGAAGCCCACCTGGCCTCCTCCCCTCTTCCCATCTGCACCGGTTAATTTACGCATCGATGCAGCTAGGACACCGCTCCCAGATATCTGGTCAAACAGTACGCATTTTAGATGTTTCTGTGAAGGCAGTTTTAGATGAGATTAACGTTTCAGTCGAACACTGAGTAAAGCAGACTGCCCTCCATAATGTGGGTGGGCCTGGGCTAATCAGTTGGCAAGAATAGAAAAAAGAGAGCCCTCCCCCAAGGAAGAAGTGATGCTGCTGGCAGCTGCGTTTGGACTCTAACTGAAGCAACAACTCTTCCTGGGGCTCAGCCTGCCGCCTGCCCTCTGGCTTTCGGCCTTGCCAGCCGTATAGTGTGCACAAGCACGCACGCACGCACGCGCACACACACACACACACACACACACACACACCATGATTCTGCTTCTCTGGAGAACTCTAATACGCCATTCTTCCTGTTTGTTTTACAGCCACTCTTAGCCACTAGCTACTGGCTGCATCTCCAATGCACCAAGACAGCTGTCATCTTGGCGTCTTTGCACAGACATCTTTTTCCTGCCCAGAATCCTGCCATCGTTCCCCGCCCGGCCCTGCTGCCTCTCATTCAGCTGCTTCACATTCCTCCTTTGGCCGGGGCTGGGCCTTGGCACACCGCTGCCTGCGGCCTGGCTGGTGCCCCTCCCTAGGGCCCCACTGCTCCGGGGCCTTCCCAGCTGTGCAAGGTGCCACCTTGGAGTGGATGGATGTTTTTGCCATCTGTCTCCTCACCTGGGAGCACCCTGAAGGCAGGGGCTCCCTTCATCATCTCGGGTGTCCTAGCATAAAAAAAGTGTTAAAAAAAAAGAAAGGAAAGCAATCAGAAAGGCAGGAGAGAAGCAGGGAGAAAGGAAGGAAAGGAAGTCAGGCTGGAGGAAGAGAGGGAGGGGACCTAAATGCTCAGAGACAAATGAGTAACAGCTTGCACTGAGGGCAAGGGTCCCAGGCGCAGAAGCACTGGTGGAAAGAATGCTCAATGGCCAAAGCTGGAACAACGTGAGCAAGAAAACTAAGTAGTACTCGATTAAAATGCAAAGGATGAAATAAATGTTCACGGGTCTATGCAGACATTTTTTCAAACGATTTACATTGATACTCCATTGGCAAAGACGGAAATGCAGGACTCACCACCCTTAGGTGTGGGCTGCACAGGGTGGCTTTCTTTCAGAGAGCACAGTGTGGAGAAAGGGGCAAAATGCAGCTCTACAGTCTGTACAGTGGAGACACCAATGAGTATGACCTTGGCCAGGAGGTCAAGGTCAAACACCAGCATCATAAATCATGTTGATTGCGTACGCTTGAGATGTGATGGAAATGGCACCCAATTCTTCCTCCTCAAAACCCACAACCATGGGCTGGTCATGGGGGAAGCACCAAATTCTGATGGTGGCACATCCTACAACCCCCCCCCCCCCAGTGCCAAGTCACCAAAGAGGAGGGAGTCCGGGGAGCAGCCAGAAGGGGGCATGGCAACTAAAGGTGATGGAGTGTCCTGGGTTTGGCCCTGGGGTGGAAGAGCGTGAGGTGGGAACCATGGAAGTTGGAACACGCTGGGGACTTTAGCAGACTGTGCCCGCTGTGCCCAGTAAGACACAGGTGACAGGGGATGTGCATATGTACAGAGACATACTCTGTAAGGGAGTCTCAGTTTTTTAAAATTAAAACTTCTGTAAAAATAAAAAATGTTTAAAAAATAAGAAAGTGCAAGAGTTATCAAACATCATCGAATCTTCCTATCTCGACCTCATTTGGATCCAAATTCACACACACACATACACAACAGAGAACACCCAGGACTCGAACCCTGGACTGACTGAGTCCTTAAGTAAGATTGTGATGATGACCTGTGACACTGGGGGAGTCTGTCTTTCACCAGCTTTCCCTTCCCAGGGAATATTCCCAGAGCTTAGCATAAAGAGCAAACTGCGGTCTCGCCTTAATCTTTCAGGATTGGGGGCAGTTACTTTCCAGGGGTTCTTCTCCTTCCACCCCAAACCCTGACCATGGTAGTGACTCGCATTGTGAAGACAATACCGGTTCCTGTTAGATGGTCAATACCCAAGTAGTAGTTTCTTTCAGGGCCACCTTGCACCTCACCAGCCCCAGGCCAGTTTGTCTGCTCTCTAGCCCCACCTGCTGGAAAGTCTAAATCACCTGCATACGTGCACATGCCCTTTCAGACCCAATGCCAGACATGGGGGCGAGGAAGAAACAACATACACTGCACTGGGAACCCCTGGGAAGGGAGAAAATTTTAAGTTGAATCTCTTCCTTTATTGAAAGAAAAACCAAGTGTTAGGTGCATTGAGCATTACTAGGTGTGGAGTCTAAATGAGTTTGGAAATCTTGATGCCGAGAGGAAAGCTTATCGGTGACCACCCCGTGGTCATCTCCTCCTCCTAAGAGATTTTAGGCCAAGTGCAGAGGTCGGCACAGCCGTGTGCTGCAGACCCCCAGGGGTGGAGGTGAGGAAAGTAATCGTGGCAACAACTGTCCTACAGGTTGACTATTTTTTGTTTTGAGAGAGAGAGAGAGTGGGGGTGGGGAGAGGGGGAGAGGGAGAGAGAGAGGAGCACAAAGTATGAAAGGTTAATTAGGATTTAAACACACAGTTGTGTTTTCTGTTGGGTCTGACTGGGAGAGTACATTGTTTTTCAAATACAGGCTCACAGGCTGCAGATGAAAATGACCATGGTGAGTGCGGCCGGGCCAGTGGGGCAGAGCAAACCCGAGTGGCACAGAAGCTAGTGGAGGTGCCCCCACCGCAGCCTGGGCTGACTGAGAAGGAGGGGAGGGGCTCCAGGAACAGAGAGGGTGGCCGGCATCATACCTTGCCCTGGTGGCTTCCTCCTGGTCCTGGTGGGCAGGTCACTGTGCTTTTCTGACGCCTGGGTTCTCACGCACAAAATGCAAGTAATAATACTGTCTCTCAGTCTGTTGTTAATGACGTTCAGTGGACTTTGTTCTTCCCTGTGTGCCCGTTTCTGCAATATTTCTATAGGCGCCACCAAAACACTTTCATCGGATGGCATCTTCTGTTGTGTTCTCACTGTATCACGTTAGATGATCAATTCAGTCTAATTCTATCTCATTTACTTCAATTAAGGGGTATTTGTTACGGAATGACTGTGGTTCTTGGTTCTCGTGCAACACCAGAGAATACAGGGGTAAGGAAAACCCAGGAGACGCCCTCTAAGAGCTTAACCTGCACCAAGAGAAAGGAGAAGCGTATACGTGAGGAGCCGCTGATCACTATTTGGGTGCTGTTATTGACCCCTGGAGAGCTTCTACAAAAGGGGGGTGATGTCTATCATCACAGGGCAGTTTTGCAGATGAAGAGGCTGAGGCTCTGAGAAGGTCACTGACCTGTTGGAGGCGGCACAGCACAGAGGAGAGGGCGGAACCGGAGTCCAGAGCTGCTGACCGGAGCCCACTCTGTGCTTCAGCCTTCCCCAGGGCCCCGCCCCACACCGACTGACCCGGCCCACCTCCTCCCTCCCGGTCTTCGGTTGTGTCCGTGTGTTCACGCTCAGCTCTTTGCAAGCCTCCATGTCAACCCCCAGGCAGAAGATGTGTGTCAGGCGTGAGCTGTGTTCACTGCTAAGGGCAGTGAAACCGGGTTCTCACCTGGAAGGCTGTCTTTCCTCACGACCAGCAGCAACCCCTGGGCACAGTTCACACAAACCACCTACGTCTAGAGAGAAAGTCTGCAGCGAGCATTACAGCGTTACAGTGCCCAGTGAGCATCAGCACTGCCACCAATGACCAGGTACCGGGAGCGCACGTTTCAGTTTAAAGGAATGAATCCGAGTGGAAGGAGCCTCTCTGTCTCCTCCTCTCGACCACGGGCGCCTGGAGGAGGGCTTTGCACGGCGCGCGCGCCATGGACACTCACGTGCGGAACGATGCCTCTGTTCTTTCTGCCATTACCATTTATTCCCTACAGTCACACTCGGCTGACCATTATTCTCACGAGTTCTAAATGTGTTCTTTATCTCAAGCCTCTTCGGGAGGCACACACGGTCTCAGACACCTTCCTTATTAAATATTCTGGATCTTCCGTGACATTTTCAATGCCACCATCTTAAAAACACAGAGTAGTAATCGCTATTAATTTCTCCCAATTAACTGTTAAATAGGTTTAACGAGACATTTTACCATGCTCCGCACTCACCTCCATTAACGAGGTGGCAGAGGCCCCCCTTTCCGGGTTGGGGTGCAGTTACAAGACAGCGTCTGTAAGCATGGGCCCACTGTCCCATGGTCACAAGGCTGCTGTGAGCCCGGCCGCCTGTCTTTCTCCCCTGTTGCCGGTCTCTCCTCCCTCCTCCCTGGTGGACCAGATTCATCTTCTTGAGCTACAAGTTTGACAGCGCGGTTCCTCTGCTCAAATATGGTCCTCGGCCCCCATGGCCTGCTTGGTTACGTTCAAATTCTCTATCGTAAGGCACAAGCCTGCCGGTCTGGGAGACCTGTCCTTCCCAGGGCTCTTCCGACCCTTCCCACTGAGGAGAAGCACGTGGCGTCGCCCTCCGTCTCTGGGGCCTGCGACCGGGCCACCTCTCAACAGTCCTACTCACCCGCTGTGAGGTGGCAGGCCAGCTGTTCGGTGACAGCGCCAGTGTTACAGGGGCATTCCGAGGATGAAGCGAGCCAGCCCCGGGGAAGCATTCACCGAAGTGCCCGGCACGTGCTGAGTGCTCTGGGTGCCTGTGGCTACACTCGTCTCCTTGCATCGAAGTCCTGGGACACTGTTTACAATCGACTCATTTTTTGAAACTTTATGCCTAACCTTCTAGGTAATTGTACATGTTAAGAAATCTCTTTCTGACCCGAAGCTCTCGAAGGCTCGGGACAGTGTTTTCTTCGTCCTCCACTACCCCCACGACGGAGGCTCGGGCCAAGACCGTGCTCTGTGAGGCTGCGTTAGTTTGCTAGGGTTGTTAGAACAGTCTCGGCGCTTGAACAAGAGATTTATAGTCTTACAGTTCCGAAAGCTCTAAGTCCAAGATCAAGGAACTGGCAAGGCTGATTTCTTCTGAGGCCTTTCTTCTTGGCGTACAGATGGAAGGCCACCTTCCCTGTGTCCTCACACAGTCCTCCCTTTGTGAGCCTGTGCCCTGATCTCTTCTTACAAGACACCAGACAGACTGGATTGGCCCTCCCCCGCGGCTTCATTTTAACATACTGACCTCTTGAAAGGCACTGTCTGCAAACACAGTCACACTGTGAGGTGACTGGTGGCAGGACTTCAGCCTGTGGGGTTCAGGGGTGCAGTGCAGCCCGCAGCGCTCATCAGATGACAGTCCGCAGAGCGTGGTGAGCCCCACTGGGCTGTGAGAAGCCCGTGCGGCTCCCTCAGTCTGCTCCGAAAGCTCAATTCCTCCGCCCTCGACGGTGCAGCGGACGGACCCACGTGACCCTCACACGCGCACCTATTTTGGAACAACTAGGGGTGTGGGGTCGGCGAGGCCTAGAGGCCCAGGAGCCCACAGAGAGTCAGGGTGCCCTAGCCCAGGTGCAGGTCGGACACCTGGGTACAGGAATGCCCCCAGTTGTGCGGGGTGGCACAGCTGCCCACGGCAGGCCACAGGGCCCGTTTCTGAAAGAAGTCCCCTGACTGAAAGACGTGAAGCAGCCGATTTCTCTGAACTGCAAGCATTCCAGAATATTACATTATTATTATTAAAATATGTAATAACAATACATAACATAATATGTAATAGTATTACACATTATTATTAATATTAAAAGAAGGCAGACTTGGAATATCTGCTTTCCCCGAATGGGTAGGAAACAGAGACCCACCTTGGCGGGGTGCTCCTGAGTGTGGGTCCTCTTTGACTTTTGACTCTTTTTCACTCGTAGAGTGAAGAAGTTCAGGGTAAAAGAACCCCCAGTTAGTATGCATGTGTGTGTGTGTACATGAGCGCATGCCTGCTGTGTGTGTGTTCACACAATGTGTCTGTGTGTTTGGAAGATTTTTTTTGATGACAAAAACCATGGAAACAACCTACTTTGCAACTGTGTCATTAAAATAATGATAGTATGTTCAAAAAAAGAAATAATACAACTACTGAAAATGGTATTCACAATGACTGTTCAGTGATGTGGGGGAGTAATCACAATGGGATGTTAAGCGAAAAGGAAGAATATAAAACCACATATATATTTGGATCCCATCTGTGTTTCTTGATGTGTGCATTTATTTAAAACATGGTTTTTCCCTGAAAGAACAGGAATCAGAATATGTTGAAAATAGGTCAGTGGTTCTCAGGGCCATGCATTTTGACGCTGGGAGACGCTGTGGACCGCTGCGCCTTGGGGAGGGGCTGATGGCATTGACCTTCAATGTTTAGAACAGCCACCGGCCCCAGGAACAGAGGATTTTCCATTCCAGGTGGCAGCTCTAAGGCCCCATCTTCACTCTCTCCCCAACTTGAGCCAATTTCCTCTCCTCCTCCCTCTCTCCTTCTCTGCTGCCTCCCTTCCTTCTCTCTCCTTTGTCGAGGCTTCAGTACAGACGCTGCTCTACGCGTTTTCTGTGCCACGTGAACACGTCACCGCCCTGGGCGGCAAGCACTATTATTGCCAGGCCAGGCGAAACAGCCTCGTCAACCTGACTTAAGATTTTAAAAAAATCATCAAAAGTGCTCAGTACAGTGTCTAATATACAGACAAGTCATAGAAGATTAGACAGACAAGTGTGCTTTCTCATGTGTGCACACACAACACACAACGAGTGTGCACAGGGCTGGTGGGTCTTACGCAAACCCAGAAAAACGACCAGTCTTTTCTGATGGGATTAGAGAGTTCTGTTTTCTTTCTTACGCTTTTCATACTTCCCACCTTGTACACTTGCCTGTGTCTTTAATGGGTTTGAATTACTTTTGTTACCAAAACAACCTAATAGTATACATTAGAGCCCGGGAGCTGGAGGACCACCTGGGAGAGCAGTTCCTGTTGCCTGGGAAGGTGAAAAGAACCTCTATTCTCCTGGAACTGCGAGACACATTTTACTAGAATAGATACCGGATCTGCTTGCCAAAATAAAACATCAGTTCCTCTGATCCAACAAGGTCCCAGTGACGGCCGCAGATCCTGCCGGGGCGATCAATTCTGTAGCTGTTTCACTGCCGCCGGCTCCCCTGGGGGCAGTTACGTCCCCTCGATCTTCTTACTCCACAGGACTCGCCTTTATTTCCCCTGGAATGACCCTTCTCTGTTCCCTCTCACGCCAATGCTGCTGCTGTGGGCAAGACCCGTCACCCAGTGGGTTTTAAGCCTGGGATCAGGCGGATTATCTGGGGTGCTCTTGAGAAATACAAATGGCCCAGCCCTATCCTGACTCCTGGCTCCCTTGCCTGGGGCCGTCTCATTTCTACCTTAAAGCTCCCCAGAGTTTCCCCTGCAGAGCCAGGTGTGAGGAGTAGTGCCTCAGGCAAGTTCATGCTGGCTGACCCAGGCAGGCCCAGGGTAGGTTAGGGCAGCTGCCTGGGTTTGGGGGGAGGGGGGAGGGGCTCCTGCTGTGCGGGCAGCAGGTCTGGCTGTTAGAAAGCCCTGCACACCCCAGAGCAGCCCTGAATCCCCATGGGGCTTGCTGTCGACTTCTCCAGACACCAGCCCTCCGGTATTTAAAGGGCGGTCACATCCCTCCTCCGTCTTCCCGTCCCACAGACACAGCCGGTTCCCTCCGCCATCCCACAGGCCACGTGCATGTTCTCTTCTGTCTCTCTCTCAGTTCCCTCCTGCTCCCTGTCACATGTGCTGTGTGAGCCCCACTTCCCTGTTCCTGTTGGAGTCGGAACAATCTGGCTCATCATCAGGTCTGTCAGGTGGGACCTCGCCCAGGTCACCTGTCCTGGATGCTGCGCTTTGGTGGCAGAGGGGGGTGGTGTCGTTGGCTGCCAGCTAGCAGGGAAGTGGACAGGGCCACAAAGGTCCTGCCTCTCTTCAAGGTAGAAGTTGCACGAAGCCCGTGCGCCACCATGGGGCTGTTCAGGGCACCCCCAGGCCGGTCTCTCACGCTGCCTTCTCTACGGCCACGGGGTCGGACCCGGGCCCCGCCCCCCCCCCCCCCTTGCTGCAGGACCCTAAGAAGTTCAGGATCATTTTACTCCTTAGCTGCTTTTTTCAGGCTTGGGACAAAGTCTGCTGCCCACAATGCAGCTTTTGTCCTTTCTCATAACTGGGGGGTAGTTTGGTTTTCACGGCTCAGTGAATACGAACCTTTGAAATACATAACGTAAAGAGAAGGCAAGTTAGCCCATCAGATCTGGCAGCTTCGCAGACTGACCCGCGCCTTCCCGAGCCTCCTGGGTTCCCGTGTCCAGTGTGAGGCCGGGAATGGAGACACTGCTGTATTTAATACTCATGAGAACTGCCAGGACCTGGCAAGGGGGCCCAAGGAGAGGCCGTGAGAAGGAGGAGGTGGTGAGAAGGGCGTTTCCGGCCCTCTGAGACTGAACGTGCGGGGGGAGACCGATTTTTTAGTTTGGGGCTGTTCTGCATTTCTTCACAGAATAAATAAAGAGGCTTTGGTGGCAGGGCTCAGGATACCCTGAAAGATAAGTGTGAAATGCTCTTTCACAGCCCCGTCTACCCGCCGCCTCCACCCCGGGGCATCCGGTGCCAGATCTCTCCGGGGGCCCACAGGAGCCTCGCACCCGGCCCACCTCCCTGCCTCGATCAGGGACCTCATGCCCGCATGCACTTCCGCTGTCTGGGCTGCAGCCCCGCCGTGATGGAGACCGCTCGGCCCGTGCCAGGGCGTTCCAAAGCGTGTCCCCCGCAGAACACCCCAGCTCAGCTCCCACAGTGCGTCAGCCACCCTCCGTGTGTCTGAGTTCCCTTTTTAACCTGAAATGTAGGATTATTGTGCGAATAGGAGGAAACAGTGGGGCTAAGCACTGGTAGGCTGTCGAGCGTTAAAAGACATTCGGATGGTGGAGACATGATAAGCCCTCGGTGACACACGTGAAAATGAGTTTCATAGCTGTAAGGTTAGGTGTTGTACAAATCTCTCAGAAGACACAGAGAGCCTGCCTGAGCGGGTCTCAGACTCAGGCAACAAGGGGAGGCCTGCAGGATTAAAACGTGGCCTCGACAAGGGTGTCAGCACCTGGGTTTTATCAAGAGTGGCTGTCCCCGTCCTAGGGACATGAGGGGACTAAGCGAGGTTGAGTCTCTCCAGTGCGGCCCTGGTGACCCGTCGACGGGACGTGAAGCCCCAAAGAGAATGAGCGATTTACCCGGGCTGTTCAGCCAGAGAAGGCCCCAGAGGTGGTAACGACCAGGCCAGCTGTGTGCTCACCGGCAACCCTGCCCTGCACTGTTCCGCCCTGGCCGCGGGACACCCAGGGATGAGCATTACCCATCTCCCCAGAGGTTCTTGAGCGCTCACTTTGCAAACCAGGCTCTGAAGATAAGTTGCATGGGCTCTTTTAAAAGAAGACTACTGTAGTTATTTTTCCCCATCAAACAATGGAGATTTAAAGGTGCTGAGAACCCGTTCATTGCTTTTCTCTACTTTGTCTGTTGGGGTATTACTAAAAGTTTCCTTTGAAACAACAACTCCTGCTGCTGAAAGTGTGCTGGAGACCACTGACCCCCCCGTGAGGTTAGCAGGACAAAAGTGCACCAGGGTGGGGTAGTGTGCATGCCTGTGTGGACAGGTGGCGGGTAGAAGGATGGGGGCAGAGGACAAAGCAGGTTTATCCAAACCTTTCCCGAGTTTCCTGAGATGCAGGTATGTCACCGGTGGGAAGTGGACTTTCCGATTCCCCTAGAGTCTGCTGGGAAGTTGCGACCTCATCACCCCCTGTAGCCAGAAGTGTCTCTGTCCCTGTGTCATGGAGAGAACACACGGCTCTTGTCCCTGCACAGAGACTGGGCCCTAGGAACTGGAAAGCCATCAGACGGTGAGGGTCCACCCCGCTGGCCACGCCCCTAGAGACTGGGTTCCTGAAACTCCCACAGGTGAGAATCTGTCCCACAAACAGAGCTGGAGGGGCCAGGTCGTGAGTGACATTTTGACATCCCTTAGAGATTTTATTTTAGCATTTACCAATGAAATGGCGTATTATGTAAAATTATTCCCCTCTCCGTAACAATGTTAACACGGGACTGCTTTTTGTGTTCTATGCACAATACTAGGTACTTTCATGTATTAAATGAGATTAATGATCTCATTCAACACTCAAAGATACACCCGTGGGGCAAATGCTGTTTTACGTCCATTTTCCAAACGGAGCGTGTGAGCACACGCGCCCCAAAGGCGGGGACTGGCTGAGTGCCCACGGCTGTTCTATTGTAAACGGCAGAAGCAGAGTTCTAATGTGGATGGTCACGCACTGAACCGGGCCCTCAGCCGCCGCTCTGTGCAAAATCAAATGCACTGCATTGTGACCATCTAGTTACAAATGCCTTTATCAGGAAACTCTTCAGGATATCTCCCTCTCAGAGTCTTAGCAAGATGCTACGCATTCTGCTCACTGCAGACAAAACACGCATTGAGCTGTAGCTTCTGGTGCTCTGACTAACTGTTGGATGCCTGTCGAGGTTCTCTGCTCAGGATTGTTGATCCTCCAACCGAAGATGAAGGCGAAGATGGCTGGAGGGATGCTTGCACATTTGCATAAACGCAACAGGAAATGTTTAGGTAAACAGAAGGTGGTCTGTATAGGCTATAATTGCATAGGAGAAGCACCAGGGGTGGGTGTGGAGGGGGAAGAACGGACTACAGTATGTCCCGATTTTCAAATGTAATTGGCATGTGTCATGGGAAGGAAACAGGCTCAGTTTCCTAAGAAACCCTAAGGGACCCTAAGGGGTGCAGTGTCCTAGGGGATAGGGACAGCTGTCACTTTCCTAGGAACAGGGTGCATGGATTATGGCCTTTGTTCCAATTTGTCAGAAAGAAGCCAAGCAAACCTGCTCCCGGAGGGCAGCGGGCAGCCCTCTCTCTGCCCCTCTTCAGGCCGATAGGGTACTGAGCAGCAGGCCCTTGACTCCACTTTCCAGAAACAGAGAAACCAGCGTGTCCCCTACAATGACATCCATCACCTGGAAAGAGCTATGAATCACAGCCAAGTGGCATTTTATACTTAGTCATTCATTTTCCGTTCAGATCGAGGTGGTAAATCTCGTGCAGAAGAGCTCCCTGTGACTCGTATCAGCTTTTTAAAGACTTTGGTAGCACAGTTTGACGGATCGTTATCAACCCAGCTTCCAGAGCGTAAGCAGTTGATCTTGGCTACTAGTGAGATGATGCAGTCTTCACGCGGTTCAGAGTGGGATCACTTCTTCCCTTCACCACGCATCTCACAAAAGGGGACGAGACGTGCTCCAGCTTGATAGAGCCCCCAGGAGCCACCGCCAAAGAGATGCTCCCAGGCCTCGCCACGTCGGGAAACCCCAGGACGGATTCCAGGGGTGAGGCAGAGGTGTGACACGTGGGGAGGGTTTTAACATCTGCATTTATACAACGAAGCAGTACAGGCTGAGGAGCTGACGATCGTTGAGAAGTTTCCGAACCACCTCCGTCTTATCCCTGTGGCTGAGCCTGGAGTTCCTTCCACCTCTGTCCCACTCAGAAATGGCCCCTCCTGGTTGGTCGTGCCCAGTCTAACCTCTGTATTTAATAAGTAAACACGTGTTTTCAATCAAACCTTATTCGGGCAATGTATTAGGCACTGGGGTATGAAGCCAGGGAAAGGCGGGTCCCTGGCTGAGAAGGTGCACAGAGCCCCCCCGAGATGTCTGTGACACAAACACGCACGTGTTGATTCCAGGTGGGGGGAGGTAGGCATGCGGCGTGTGAGACCAGGAAAAAGAGAGGGAACAATTCTGTGGGCAGGTGGCTCCACCAAGAACTTCAGGGGAGAGCAGGCATTTGACTATAAGGCGCAGACCTGGGAGTCAGCGAGGCCTGGGCTTGAGCCCCAGGCGAGACCCTCTGGACACGGTGTCGACCTGCCTCTGCGCCAGGTCTCCTCATCTGTAAAGTGGGCACGATAACACAGCACTCACCGTCGGCAGTACTGGGGGACCGAGTGAGGCTGCACGGGAAGCCCTTAGTGCTATGTTTGGAAGAGAGTCCTGCCTACGACCTCATTCCTGAATGGGTTCCTGTGCCCACAGGGGGCCAGGCCCAGTCTGTGAAACACCCTGCCAAGCACGAGTGGGGGTGCTGATGGAGCGCAGAGCATGGGACTCCCATGCTGGGCAAGCAGCCCCCACTCTCGTGCCACAGGTACTGCACCCTGGTGCAACGAGATGGCTCTCGGGCTCCCCTCTCTCCTGCCTCCCCCGCCCCTCCACCACGATGTGCCACCACCTATTTGATGCTCACCTGTGTTGTTTAGGAACGCTTTCAGTGGCAAAGAAACAGGAGTATAACCACCTGCTGTCCATCCGTCTCCCATGAAACTCTGCTCTGTGGGCAGCCATTATGGAACCAGCTCCTGCCGACTCCCTGTCGGGTGCTGTGACATCTGTCCTCATGGCCTCAGAAGGGCTGCTGCATCTCCAGGCCTCATGTCTTCATCTCAGGCAGAAAGAGAAAGGAGAAGTGCCAGAACCAAGGAATGAACGAAAGGCTAAAGGGCATGCTGGCAGGTCTGTTTTTTAAAAAGTTCCACCGGGGCCTGCTTGCATTCCGTTGGGAAGACGGGCCCTGTGCCACTGCTGCCTGTGAGGGTCTGGAGAGAAGGCACGGGAACAAGAAGCTGAGGACGGCTCTGGTGTCGTCCATGGCGTACGCAGTGCTGGTCATCCTCCATGTCCCGACGTAACAGCAGCTGGCCTCTCGCATTGCAGGGCCGAGGCACTTGCTCGTGTTCCTCGCTGTTGAGCCTTGAATGCTCACCGTTCTTGAGCAAATCGCTTCCTAGGCCACAGCACACGTTCTCCTGCCACCTCCTCTGTGACTCTGGCAGCCACCCAGTGAGGCATGCATCCTTTCCAAGGTTCCAAGAAGGAGAATGACCCAACCTAACAGACCAAGATGTCGATTTGGACCCTAAAAAAGGGAATTGAAGTACCAGCGCTGCATGTTTTGGAAGCAGGTGGAACAGGACTCCATTGTCAGTTTGGGCACTCACCAGCTGTGCTAACCTGGCAGGTCCCCGGAACCCCGAACCTCGGTTCCATGAGACGAAGATAAGAACACGTCACCGCGGGCTGCTATGAGGACCAAGTGATCGAACGTGAGTGAGGCACTTGGCAGGACGCTTGACCTACACAGTGAGCCACCCCAGTACAGCAGCTGGTTTTACTCTAACGGTTCTATGCCCTTAGGCTGGACAAGTTCCTTGGGACGCAGTATCTGATCTCTAAAACAGAAAGATACTTGAAGATTACGTAACATAACGTGTCGGAACATTGCAGCACACGTTTCAGTTCATCCGTCCGTAAATACCAGCTCATTGTGAACTGAATAATTACCCACTGATTCTTGCTAAGACAAATTCCATAGATTATCTCAAGGCCAAGAAGTCTGGAAGGTTCCCATCAGTAAAGCGCTCACCGAGATGATGACTGTGGCGTGTGTGTCCTGGGCCAGGTGCCACACGCAGTGGGGTTGGGACCCTGTGCTATAGGCGTTGGAAAGGGGGACATCACTGTGAAAGCCTCGGGGGATCCCTCAGCTCAGGCTGAGCTCCAGGTTCGTCTGGCTGCTTCTTGTGCGCTCTCCCCAGAGGAAGGTAGACGAGAGATTTTAGCCTCGGAGCCCTGAGCAGCGAGTGGACCAGGCAACAGGGAAAGAACAGGAGGAGCGCAGCGGGGTCCACAGCACAGACCGAAGTTCCACGTAGCCCGGTTCCATCTGGCTGACCTCCTATGGCCCCACGATGGGCTTCGCTCAGCTCGCCCTACAAGGCCCTGAACACACAGGGCTGGAGTCCAGGCCCCAGATTACCCTCGACAGTCCTCTTCCCTACAAACCTTTCAGGGATCAGCCCAGGGTTCTCTCCTTAGCTTTGTTCAAGGGGAGACAGGAGAATTTTCTATGTTTCCAGCACTAGGCATGGGTTTTAAAAAATAAAACCAGAAAAAAAATTGGTGAGCCAGAAGCAAACTTCCACTCACAAACTCAAATCTGGAAGTACATCTGAGGCAGGGCCAGGCTGTGGCCACATTCACTGTGGCTGGCGCCAGGGGCCTGATGTCACTGCTCACTCGGGATCATGTTCCAGGCCCCAGAAACAAACAAACAAAAAGCCCAAGATTCTCTACCAAGCAACTCCCTGGAATTCAAGCAAGCACAAGCAATAGTTCCCTTTTGAGCTACACCCTGGAAAAAATTCAATCACCTCATAATCAAATTAGACCAGAAGGTGAGAGGGCAGCCCCAGCGGAGGGTCCTCATGGGATCTGTGGGCCCAGGGGGCTGAGGAGCCACTGAACAAATTCTGTCCTGAATGAGGAGAAGCTATGGACACACACGTTTGGCTCTGGGACAAAGGCCCTACTAAACTGGAGAGGAGGGGTGGGGACTGGAGTTCAGTGCAGGTCTGTCACTGGGACACCAGTCCTCTATCCCCCGACCTAAGTTTAGGATGGGGGGCTTTTGTCCCAAGACCCCAAGATGCTCAAAGCATGAAGCAGCTGAGGGTCAAGGCCTGGGGGACTGGAGGGGCCCTCATCCTGGAGCAGCTGGTGGCTGTGCCGAGGGCCTGGTGGTGGCGCAGCTGCCAGCTGGCCCAGGAAGAGTGTCCTCTGTGGCCACTGGCAGTTTTCAGCCACAGGGTCCAGGTGTCAGGATCCAAAGCTCTGCAGGGAAGTCAACGAGGGGCCCACACTCGTGAGCAGGCAGAGAAGCCTGTCGCTCACCACGCTCCCAGAAATGACTGGACTTCCTGGTTGTGGCAGAGGGTGCCACTCTGCTGGTCTCCTCACTCCCCAGCTGGAGTGTTCTCCAAGCCAGGTGAGGTTAAAACTGTGCACACACTGGCCCACTGTAGTAGCAATACGAGGCAGCACTTACCGTGCCGATGTCCCTCCATCTAGACTCCTACTTTCCCAGAAAAGCCCACCCTCCTCGCCCAGTTCCACTCTCGGACTCCAGCTCCTAGCCCCACCAAGCGGAGAGAGAATGAGACCCACACGTGCTGGACCCTAGGGTGTCCCGAACCAGGGAAGGACCCAAGCTGGGCTCATTGGAACTTTTCTATGACGAATAATACAGTGGGCCGTAAAAACAGAGGTGTGGGATGTGCGGAAGGCATCTTTTCTACCCCCACTACAGACAGTCTGGGAATGAAGCTCATGCCCGGAAACTGCCAGAACTCTGTTGAGTACACAGGGGCCAATAACATCACAGGAGCCCTGAGACTGGGATACGCCTGTAGCAGGTCTCTGCCCTGGATTCTCTTCCATTTTCAGCCTGTGCTTTCTTTTTCCTCCCTCCCTCCCTCCTTCTCTTCCTCCATCCCAACTTAGCTTCCTGTTGGTTGAGTCCTTCAGAGAGAGTTCTGTTTGTCCGTGGAATGAGTGCTTCACCGTCACAGGCCTGGCACTGCAGGCTTCACTGGCTCGGGTGGGGCGCAAGGGTGAGGGGCCTCTGTCGCACCTGGGAAGCCAGCAGCCCCTCTTATGTGGCCATAACAGAGCAGCCAGTGAAATCACTGAAATGTTGGCCTCAAGCTTCAGATCCTGAACTTTCGAAGGCCGGCGTTTAGAGGTGTTGGTGGAAAATATCACAATGTTCCAAAGTGTCTCCTTCCCCTCCCAACCTTCGGGATTGTGCTGCAGTCGGGGGCCAACCTAACATCCAGCCCAACACTTCAGAAGGAAGGAAAAGGCAGGCGTCCGATGGGAGGCGTTTTGTGCCTCTGGTCAGCTGTTCGAGATTGGATGGGTTAGCTGTAGGAGGCTCAAAACTGCACAAGGCCAGTCCCTTGCTGCAGGAAGGCCAGGAAAGCTCGGCAGTGCGGTTGGAGAGAGTACCACGGCCAGAAGGAGCCGGAAAACCGGGGCAGCTTGACCTCCTGTGCTAGTTCAGAAACACCTCCGCCTTCTCCCCTGTACAGCCCCGGGGCTGGCGGCAGGCTCCCTCTGGGGACATGCAGGGATGTGCTTGCTCAGCTCCTGGGCCCCGAGGCAGCGGGAGCCCTGCTGTGATGTGATGTCAGACGCCAGAGGGGACTCATCCCCAGAGCCTGCCTCCGATGTGGTCGTGGAGAACAGTGGACGAAGGAAACCCTTCAAAGAGCAGAACTGGATGGTCAGGGTGGTGCCTGGAACTGACCAAGTAACTGCCTCTCACTGCGCTGCCCACAGGATGTCTGGGCAAGTCTAGGTCATTATCCCCCCTTCCTGTTTCCCAAAGCGCAAACACTGTGACCTCCTTTTCCTGTGTCCCCAGCACCGTCGAATGCAGGGCGTGTCAACAGCTGCGCAAACTATGATGAATCCCATAGGTTGCCAGACCGTGAAAAATGCCCCCGAATTGAAGTAGGAGGCGTTCGGGCAGAAAATGTGAATTTCCAACTGGATACAGTGACTGAAAGTATTTTGGGGAGGAAATGTGTGTAGTTCCATTTGTATAGAGGACAGTTCTCTTTTAGGAGGGGGCGTTCCTAGGACCTATAGAAAGAAGGGTGCAGGCATGTATAGCACGGCCGAGGTGTGGGAGGCAGCGGGCACAGCCCTCCTCTCTCCCTCCACACGGTGTGCACCGGGGTTGTCGATTCACAGCCCAGCCCTCTGCGGTTACTCATGCCTGCGTAGCCGATGTCCAACACTTAGTGACTTAAAACAACTTACACGTCCCATAATTTCTGGGTTGGCAGGACTCGGCGTGGTGCTGATTTGTGAGGGTCGTGTGGCTGCAACCAGCTCCCAGAGAGCAGGGCTGGAAGCTACAGGGCCCCTTGAAACCTAACTTTGAAAGTCACACCATCTCACTTCCACCGCCTTCCTCTGGTCAAAACGAACCACAGATCAACTCAGATTCAGGGGCAGGGCCGAGACTGAAGGGGAGCAAGGATGGGAGAAATGTTGTTACAGCTCTGTGCTGAGAATTTACTACAGTTTGCCCCTTGGCTACAACTATTCACGTCTCCCTGTGTGCAAAACACCCCAGGCTCCCCCCTAGCCACAGCCAATCATGGCATCAGGCTCAGGCCCTGCATCTCACGTCATCATCTCAAGAGGCCCAGATGCGGGCTCCACCTCTGAGGTGGGAGGCTCCTTGAGAGGACCCTGCAGACACCATCCCTAGCTGCATAGTTAGAGCATGCCCCCACTTCAGTCAGGTGTCCACTGACACACAGCCGGACGGGGTGGGGCCAGGGTGACACTCCGTTCCGTCTGGTCCTACAGGCCCTGCTCGCCCGACAGGAATGACACCACACCCGGCCGGGTGGCAGGAGACTGGTAGTAACCACAGTATTGAGATGGAAGTGTGGTGACTCAGAAATGCAGAAAAAGGTCAAGCTTTCCCCTGCTCTCAGCCTCTAGCAAGCATCTGACATCTTCCCTTCAACGTACAGTGAAATCGTATAGCTTTGGTTGGTTCGATATGTTTTCCCATATGGCCCCAAATGTGTGCTCCTTGTCCTTTTGGCTGCCCCGCTAATTTCTTCCCAGCATCACGGTGTTACCTAGAATCCTCTCCCAGAATGAATTTCCCTCGTGTATAAGAACTTGGAATTTTAGTTAGGTAACTCGCGAGTTGAACGCATTCATGGAGCTGTCGATTCCACGGAGTTGCAGACTTTGGAGTTTTAATGAGACCAGGCCTCTGGAGCGGTCAGCACTGGGGGTGGTCCTGCCCCAGGTAAGCAGGCTGCCGTTGTAAGGGGGAGCAGTCCCTAGGGCTCACGCTAGGGCACTGAGGAACAGCCTGTTTTGTAAAACCTGTGTACAATTTCTTTCTCTCCGTTGAGCTAGGGCTGAAGAGTTACCTAAACTTCACATACACCATTTAAACTAAGCACTACAAGAAGCCTCACTCTCACTCTGCACTTTCAATTCCCAGCTCTAGAATCAGACACCTCTCCTCTTACTAGGGCATGCTATTGGAGAACAAAGGCTGGGTTCGAGGCATCGCTGTGGCTGCCGGGGACCGTCACCTCTAGGCCTTGTCAGAAGGCTGAGCTAGGAAATCTATGTGTGGTGATATCTCACTGTCCTTTAAATTTGCATTTCCAGTGACAAACGATGTTGAACATCTTTTCATATGGCTATTTGCCATCTTCATCTCCTCCTTGGAGAAATGCCTCTTCAAATCTTTTACCCACTTTTAAGTAGGGCTATTTGTTTCCTTGTTGAGTCTTCTTTGCATGGTCTGCATATATGTCCTTTATCAAATAAGTGATTTTCAATATCTTCTCAGTCTGTGCCTTTTCTTTTCATTCTTGAACACTTCCACAGAGCAAAACTTTTCCGTTTTAATGAAGCCCAACCTCGCCATTTTTCTTTCCTGATAAAGCTAACTTTTGCATTTCACGATCCCTTTTGTGGTATATCCAAAACCTCGTCACTAAACCCGCGGCCACACAGGGTTTCCGCGTGGCTTCCTCGGGAAGTTTTATGATCGTGCATATCACAGTTAGGCCCATGATCCGTTCTGAGACAATTAGAAACTGCATTTTTTTTAAAGCTCTTACATCTAGATAGAAAATCCTCGTGGAATTGATTTTTGTTTAGGGTATAAAATAGGGGCCCAAATTCATCTTTCCCATATGAATTTCTGCTGAGGCAGCACAATTACTGAAAACTCTGTCATTTAAAAGAGTGTCCACTGCCCCCTCCTCTGCAGCATCTTGTCACCTGCGCCATAAATGAAGTGTCCTTTGCGGACTGGGTCTACGTCTCGCCTCTGTTCTGGTCCCTGACGCACCTGTCTGCCCTTCCTCTAACGCCGCGCTGTCTTCATTAATGTGGCTTATACGAGGCATTTACACCTGTGGTATAAATTCTCCAACTTTGTTCACCTTCTGGGAGACTGATCTGCCTATTTTTTTTTTTTTTTTGCTCTTTGCATTCCCACATAAATTGGAGAATCAATGTAAAATTTCCTAGAGAATTCTGAAATTTGGATTTAAAAAGCATGAGATCCATAGACCAACAATGGCTGATAGAATACCGACTTGCCAGTGTCCATTCATCCAAGGCACAAACGTGCTACAACTCTCCATCCACTGGGTCTTCCTCAGCCACCCGCAGGCCCCTCCCTGCTTTATAAGGCCATGTGCTTGCTTTCCGGCACTTAGGCCCATTACAAAGCAGTGACTCTGGTGGGCCTCCTCCCATTGTCACTTCTTGCAGTGACAACTGCCCCTTGATGTGAGACACCAGTCAGGTGCACAAGGCATCCAGTAATCGCACAGACTGGGAAAGCACCACAGACTGAGGACGTAGGGTCAAAGCTGGAACGGCCACCCAGTCCCATCAGGACAATCTCCTGCCTCACCAGAGTGAGCAGCACCCACTGGAATCGGTCGGCCTCTGACCAAGGCTGGCAGGTCCTTTCGGGGCTGGCTCTGCAACCTGACTCGGGGTTGGTGGACGCTTCTGCATTCAGCAGAGGCAGGGACAGGTCAACCCAGGTGAGGGGAGGCCATGCTTTTGAAGAATAACTTCGGTCTGTGGGACATTTTCCCATCAGGCCTTTGAGTAAGCACGGAATTGTTGGGAAAGGAGACCATGCCAGTGGCCGAGAGCTCTGGCCACCTGATTATTAAAGACCTCTTTGCACAGAGTCATACTGGTGAATAACTTCAAGGATACAACTGAAGTTTTTGTTATTATTACAAAGAAAGACAGACTTGGTTCATTTAGGCAAAAACAGTTGACTGGAGAGGTAGGTGGTAGCTGGCTCACATACTGGAAGGGAATGTGGAACACGTGGATGTCGGCAGGCACCCAGGCTACGGGGACTGGGATGGAAGGTGGGGTGGCCGTACAGTTCATCCTCTCACCCAGGACGGCGTGGGGAACGAACAAGGGTGTGCAGACATGGCAAGCACGCGCTGCGGCACGGGGCCTCCTGGAGACGGTCTCTGGGCTTCGCAGTTCGGAAGCTTCAGCTCCAACTGTTTCTCATCCGTTAGCCTGTCCACTAAAATTTCGAACTCCAGGGAGCGGGAGACAGACTGCAGGACTTGGGGCTCCCGTCCACACCTCAGGCAGGAGGAGGTGGGGGAATCTGACTGATGGTCTCCCTGAGACCAAACGCAACAGCAGAGAAGTACCCCTTCCGATCCCAGAGAGAAGGCAGAGAAAGCTTGCGCCAGATCAAGGAAAATAGTAATTCCCAGGCCAGCAAAACAGCAAACGTCCAGTCCCCCAGTGGAGGCATATAAGCAATAACTGAGCCCAAATGACACAGTGCCTGCAGACAAATTGCATGCTCGACAGTCCTGCTGTGAGGTGTCCTGCAGCGAAAAGCACGCGGTTGTTTGGAGTCGGGGTGGGAGCCCTGACTGGGTTACTTTTCGGCTGGTACAAGATGCTGCGCCTGGTTTAGACGCCGTGATGTCCCCTGTCACATGGGGCTCAGGAGCCCGGAAGGAGGAGGCAGTTCCAATCACTGGAGGAAAGGTGGCAGCCACCGGTGGGGTCTGGCACACTCCTCATTCTCAACGACCCCTGTCCCTCCACCACCCTTATTCTGTCCTCAAAAAGCAATTGGATTCCTTGCGATAGAAAAGAAACAGTACACTCTCTGGAGATGGATGAGGCTGGTTCGAGGCCTGATGCCACTATTTGTAACTGTAAGGCCTCAGGCGAGTTTAGAAACTTCTCCGAGCTTTCATTTCCTTGGAGGAGACAGCAATATCCACTCCAGGGTGTTTTCTGAGGCTTCAACGAGGCAAGAGTTCTGAGAGCACTGGGCGCCCTTTCCAGCAGCAGTGGGTGCGTGATGAACAAACACAGCGGCAGCAGCATGTTCATCTCCGGCTCATCAGAGCTGCTCAGTGCTTCTGAGACGAGCAGGAACCCCCGCAGCCAAAACAATGTTCTCAAACCACTGAGCAAATAAGCGATTTGTCAGGAAGTCCACAGGCTACGAAGGTGGGGGTAATTGCACAAGGCTTCCTCCGGGGCAACGAGAGCTGCTGGCGGAGGGCGGGGGCGTTGTCTGGGAAAGTTTGTTAAAATCAACGACTGGAAGAAGCCTGCCTCTGGAGTCCCTCCTCCTCTTGGAAGAAACTCTGGAATCCCCGGTTCTTGTCCCTTTTGCTCCCGTTTTCTTCCAGGTGCCACCACTGGCTGGGGCGCTCAGAGGGCATGAGCAAACTTAGAAAGCCAGATTGGAGAGAGAGCGAGCTGTATTCACACATTGTCCATTGTGTATTTGACTTTGGGAAATCACGACCTACCTCTAACCTCAGTTCTTTCATCTACAAGAGAAAATGGCTGGTGCATGCTGACTAGCTCGGATAATCAGAGATCAGTCTTTCGTGTTGGACAGAAACCTGCATCATTTTGTAGCTTTGATCAAAGTTGTGTAGCAGATGCCTGTGGCCCTTGAGATGTTTTGTTTTATTGGCTGGGGTTTTACCATTTAAAATGAATTGTTAGCAATAGAAATAGAGAGATTCTGCTTATCTGACTTCTCTTGAAACACCAGATCTGTAAACAGGGGCTGGTTCCCTGAAGGGCGAAATGGGCAGCAGCTGAGTTGTTAGCCGAGCATGGGTGCTCTGTAATGCCACCGTCCTCCACACACCCTGGGTCATTGTACCTGGCCCAGCCAGCCTCTCCAGATGCCGAGTCTGAGAACTCTTTCCTGTCCCTGCTTCCAGGACGGTCACCTATTCTGTCCTAGATGCAGTGATCATCATTCTTTGGAGACTTCCGAGGCCAACAGTCTCAGCGCCTTCACCCGCCTGGTAGGATTAAGTCTCCAAACTCACCGTCATCTTTGTTTCTCCTCTGGATTCTCCAGTCTATTAGGTTCCCCCCAAAGCCAGAATCGAGGTTCACTTCTCGGGGGGCCAGTGGAGCCGATTTGCTGTGGATTTTCACGTTTGCTTCCTCCTTGAAAATCCCGAGGTTATGTGGCTCCCGATTCTTCTACTCTTGTTTCCCTCCATTCAGTGCAGCTTTGACATTGTAATCGTAGCCTCCTTTCAAGTATGGGCTGCCCACCCCATTCTTTCAAGCATCCTTCATGGTTTTATTAAGAGATTATTGCTTATCTCTGAAATGAATCTCCTCAGATCTCAGAAGCTGCCTGTTCAGGTTCAGTTAATAATGTCTGCCTGGATCTTTCGCAGTTTCTCACTTCATTAGGAGTCTAGGAAAGCTTCCCCGCACACATGCGCTTACCTCACCCACACACTGATGTGTGGAGTAGGGGGGCGGAGCTAACTTAGGTATTCTTGGGACTTCTTGGTAAGTAGAACGCTGTCTTTACTGGGGAGAAGGCTTTGGCAAGTGGTTTATAAACAGAATAAAGGCCGGTGCAGACCCCAGCCAGACTCTCACCAAATGGTGACCTGGGAATTAGCTGCTGCCCACATTGCTTGGGAAAGTCGTTTTGCATAACAGGTGGAGAAAATTTTGAATTTTTTTCTGAAATCAAGGAGGAAGAAGAGGCAGTAGCTGGTGACTGCCCAGGGCTGCGATGGCCCGTGAACAGGTGGCCGGAAAAGGACTTCTGGCGGAGAGGACAGTCTCCCTACCCCCCCTCCTCCTTCCTGTCTCCAGTCAAGTCTTCCTCGATCACTAACCCTCTCTGGGACAGCGCATGCCCTTGGAGGAAGGCAAAGCATTTCCAAGACTGGTGTCGCTTTGAGGGGCCTGAAAAGCAGAGGCAGAAGAGGTCGCGGGTGGACAGGCCTCAGAGACTTGAGCCTGTGGAGAGAACAGCCCAGGACTCTCAGGAGCCATGGCTGGATTCGGAGCTAACAGCACCAATTTTGCAGGGTGCAGAGGCCCCCCGCTACCCTTGCACTTCCCTTTATTTGCCATTTCCCTGTGGAGTAACGCATCGCCTGACTCTAGCTGTCCTGACAGTTAGCGTGGCACCTACTTCTGTGTAGTACTGAACAAGAAAACTTCGCCCCATGGTGGACTGTGCGTGTGTGTGTAGGGGTGGTGAGTGGCAGGTTTTACAGACTCCCAGAAGCTAAGCAACGCAAAGGAAATTCGGGATTCTGTCCACAAGCAGTGTCTGAATCCTCTCTGCTCCATTGCTACGTACCTATACACATATCTAAACACCTCCCCTGGTGGAACTCACTTTGTGAAGCAGCCCAACTCATCCCCGGACAACTATGAAGGTGAAAATATTCTCCTAAACCAAAGCACATTTCTTCTCCTGTGGTTCTATCTACCCCAAGTCCACCCTGGTTGCTCTTGGGACAAACACATTGCTCTTCCCATAACAATCCTGAGATACTTTCTACATTATCAAGTCCCCGGGCTCATTTCCTTTGTCTCAATTAGTCCCATTTTCAGTGTTCCTCCTGCAATGTGCCCTTGATCCCAGTCAGCGCTCAGGTAGCCTTCCCCTGGGTGAACTGGTCCTGCCAGAGACCACGGGTTCCTAGGCCCCAGGATCTCAGTGCCGGCCATTGGAGATGGACTAGCTCGCTTCTCACGGTATTGGTTCTGATGTCTCAGCACCTGAGTCTGATTGGTTCAACACAGGTCACATGAACCAATTAACAGTGGCCAGATGGACAGGATCACCAATGGCACTAGGGACACATAGTTGGAGTGCAGGGAGGAATAATTTTCTCAAAAGGCTATGAAGTTCCTAGGAAAAGGGAGTGGGGTCAGGGAAGAAAACACACGTCCGTGACACCCGCTGTATGCCTCAGGGCATTCTGAGCCTGTTTGCTCATTCAAAAGATTGAAATGATAGCAGTTATCTCGCAGGTTTATCTGGGTCGACTGCACACACTCTCATTATTCACACAGTAAACAACTTTCATCTTTTATGCTTCGTTTCCCTCATGACTACAGTGAGAGGAAAGCTCATTACTGAGAACACGGGAAAGTGAGAACGTGAGAACAAGCCTCTCGTACTTTGCGTCTGCGTTCGAGTGATCTACAGGTGATTACCTGAAGGAATCTCTGCCTGCTCTGGCCACTGGGTGGAATCCTCAGGTGCGTTTCCCATGTTTTTGTACAGGAGGGCGCATAGAGCTTGAACTTGGTCGGTGGCTGCCACTGGGCTCCGGCGTGTCTCCCGAGAGGAGAGGAGAAAGTCCTCAGTTGTGTGTTTCACGGGAACCTTTGGAGACGAAAAGGGGCCCTCACTGAGAAGGGGCCCGACCGGTTGGAGTGCGGATGGCACGAACACCGTCACGTGTCATGGGCTTCACCCGAGCCCGAGGGAGAAGGGGCCGCTGGGCTGAACTGGAAGAGGGATTCTCAGGAGGGAGATCGGAAGGACATGATTCCTCAGCTCCTTTGGGAAATATAGGGAGGCCGGGCGACTTAGAACTCCATGACCCTGCTTCTCTCTGGCACCCAGCAAGACGGTGGGCTTAGGACGGTCCTGCAAGACGGCCTGGTGACTGTGGAGGCAGGACCTTTGGAAGCAGTGTACACCAGCAAGGGGTCAGGCAGGGGAAAGGAAGCAGAGAGAGAATGCACTTCAGAGCCTCAAGTACCGGCTCCCTGGTGAACCAGAGAGACCTTCTCTGAGGCATTCAGGAGGAAATGGGTGGGGCCTCTTACACAAGCAGCGTCAGCAGCAAACGACTTCAGACGTATTTCTATTCTGCAGTCAGGCGGGGTTCCAGGGAACTCACGAGAAAGTCTGCGTAAGCGTTGGTTTTGCGTCTGTGCACTGCGCTACCAAAGAGGCGCACTGGGACTGCTTCATTCCGGCCCCTGTGGCTGGCTGCTGGAACAGCTTCCGGGGGTTCATCACCATGAATTCCGTGGAAATGTGTGTGCCTTGCTTTTTGTGGGGCTCATGTTAATTTGGAATGCTATATTAATGGAAAAAAGTAGGTTTTTCTGTCCCCAAAGAAGAAAAGAGTGGGATCATTCTGCCGTGATTAATCACTGCACAAATGAGTGAGTAAAGGGAAGAAGGGGACTCAAGGTGTGTAATTTCTTTAAACTTTCTATATTGGCTCATAAAGCAGAAAAAGTAGTGAACAGTGTGGTGCACACACATGTGTACATGCAATTACATGCCTATAAAAAGGACACAGCTATCCACATTGCATAAATCCTGTAAGGACTGTGAGTGGCCACACTGGAGAATCATTCATGGGAGCCTGGGCTCTACCTGTGTCCATACGTCGCCCAAACTAAGAAGAGTACTTCCTGTTGACATTCGTCATGAGCAATGACCGCTGTGGATCTTGTGGCAGGGGTTTCCTTTTCTATTGGACCAAGTCCTGAATTTTTTAAGCCAAATCGAGCCCCCCGTGAGTCAGGACCCCGGCGGTCCACAGGAGGGGTCTAGAGTCATAAAACAGTCTGCTAGAGAAGGGACCTGGAAATGACGGCTTTCAGGGACGAAGGGTTTTGCAAAGGCCTTTGGGAGTTTCTGCTGGGGTTGGAGGGCCCTCGGGGTGCCCACAGCCCTTCTTCCACCCCAAAACCGACAGCTGTGCGTTAGTTTTTGGCCTTACTGCCCCATAAAAGGGTCCGTGGTCGCATAGGGTTTTATAAGCACTTCCTTCGGAGCTACCCTGCTGGAATGTTCTCCTTAAATGCCCAGCTCGCCCTCGGCACTGGCGGCTGCCACGGTTACCTATTACATCATACATTGTAACATATTAAATTACATTAATTTTCCCCACCTCGGCAGTCTGCCCTCGCTACCTCGGAATGAGGGGGAGGGGAGAGTTGGTTTTTCCAAACGTCCCTTTGTAAGCACAGAGCGTCCATTTCCCACAAGGAGCAGCATCTTACTGCCTTTCCCTGGGATCTCGTAAGTAATACACACTCATTGTGAAAAATGCGAACAATATGTGGGATCATAAAGAAAAACATAAAAATCAAATAAAACCCAGCACCATAAGCTAGCCACCATTAAAATTTTATTATCCATATCTCAGGCCTCTCTTTATGCAAACATACAGGAAGAACCTTATAATTTTAACTAAATGGGAGAAATACCCTCATATTATTTGAGCAGGGATAACTTTTCCCTTTCTTCGCACACCATTTACCAGATTAACACATTCTCATTCCCTCTCTCTACCCACCATTCTCCTCTCCACATATTCACATGAACAGAGGTTTCAAAAAACTCGTAATCACCATCTGATTTTACGCATACTGTCATTAAATATATGAATTAGATGTATATGGACTGCCTTGGATATATGTACATATTATTGAGAGGGAATTCATATTGAAAGTGCATAGTAGGTAGACAGGTAGATACAGGCACAGGTACACATCTGCGTGTGTGTGTGTAGGGAGGTAAAGATACATGATGCATCCTCAACATTCCAAATGCGTGAAGGACCCGTGGAGCTGGGTGGCCATTTGGAGGAGCCTTAAGTTGAGGGCAAGATGGCAGGCCTTGGTGGCCTTGCACAGACCTTTCACTGGCTATGGGCTACCCTCGTCCTGTTGGAAGATTCCAGGGGAGAGGCTCCGCTGAGAGCATCCAGCCCTCCCCAAGGCTGTGGGCATGAGAGCCCTGGCCCGAGGGGCAGCTGGGTGGGGGCACACCACAGCACCCAGGTGCACATGGCGAGGATGACACTGACCGCAGGCTCCAACAGTGTGGGGGGCGTCGGCGATCTTTATAAGAGCATTTTGTGTGGAGCAGGGTGGAGCGCCAGTGTGACATGCATTAGGAATAAACCAGAGAACATTAAATGAGTAACAGCCACTTCGGTGTATTTTGATGCAAAAAGGAGCAAAGCCAGGCCATGGTAGCTGAGCCGGAAGTGGGGTCAGGAAAAGGGACTCCAGGTTTGTATCAGGTCTGTGTGCCGATGGTCCTGGAGCTGGACACAGAACAATTTATGACGTGAGTGAAGTTCAGAACTTCTGGAGCGACACAGGGAGGATCCTCTCACAGTGGTCTGTGTTATTATTCTGTGTCCCATTGCATGTGTGAGAATCCAAAAATGGTGAATATCGATGGAGTTAACAGACATCACACCTTGTGCTTGATTTTTAGGGAAATAGCTTGAGTCTCACTCTTTTAGAATGACATTTAAGAGTAGGTCTTCATGCATAATGAAAACTTCAGAGCCTATATATTTGCCTAGTTTCTAATATTATTTTCTTAAATGTGATCATAACAGCTACAGAATTTTATCCTTCGGTTCATAAGGTCTTACCCTCCCTCCTTCCTAGCCCGACACACACCTGTATCTACAGGGGAGTGGTCACAAACAAGGCCTGTGTCTCTTACCTTCAAAAGTCAATGCCAGTGTGGTTACGACGACCGAAACAGAATCACAGTGAGAGAGAGCGATTGTGGTAACACGTGTCCGTCATCTAGCAGGGTGTCTGGGTGCAGAGTCTGTGCTGAATACACATTGGTCTCCGATGTTTTTATTATTGTGTATTAATAGATTTCCTGATAGGGCGTATTTTGAATAAACCCTACTGGGTGACGGTGCATGATCTCTGCCACTACTGAAACTGGTGCAGGCCTGGAGTTTCCAGCGTTTTCTGTCTGTCTGTTCCATCCCTTTCAAGTTGGTTGCAGATCTCCACTGCTCGTTCAGTGGAGCTCAGGTTCTGCTACCAGGTGACCTTAGCATTGCTCCCTTAGCAAAGATGAGAGAGGCACTTAGTCCTCAGACATACCGACTAGAGATCTAGAAGACTCAGCTGGAAGCAGGACTCAGCCCACCTGTTCACATCCTATAAAGCTGCTCTGAAACCAGGCAGGTCAACCGATCTTTCTGGGGAGGCTTTTCTGCCCCTGAACCTTTTGGGGTCCAGGATCTCTCCCCACAGTTGCACTCTTTCTACTGCTCCAAGACGCACTCTTCAACGCAAGATCCTCTGCACTGGATGCCGGGCTCTCGTCTGATCTGGGGAGCAGTGACCCTTCCGCAGCATTTTCTGTCTGGATTTGTGCCCGTCCCCAGGCCTTGCTCACCCCGCACCAAACCTCACGTGTCCTCTGACCCCACGTGCATAGAGGTGGTTGGCAGTGGAAGCTGAGAAGGGGAGGCAGATACGTGATAAAGCTGCTGTCTTCCTAGAGTCGAAATCTGCCATATATCACACGTCGGTGAGTGCCGCCAGCCTTGATGAATGTTGCCTCTCCCTGCAGATAAATTACCTGGAAGTTGAACTTGAGCTAAACGCAGCCACATCCTCTTTACTGCCATGAGTCACAGGAGACTTCCCTCTCTCGATGACTGTTGTTCCTAATGCTGCTGCTGTGTAGCACGCAGGCGGGCCGCTTTCTCCCTTTAATTTATGGGCAGGTTGCCTGAGTCCCGTGGAAGCAGCTAATCTCTGCGATTATGAGCCCTGAAGGGAAGGGGTCCCCGTAAACGCCGTGTGTTTTACCAGGAGGGTTGCAGATGAGGTTTGCCTGTGCATTTTGGTACTTGTGACAATTCTATTATTGTATAGTCTATGATTTTTATAATGAGGAAATTAAAAATACGTTTTCTGCTCCACTAATTCTTGTTAACACACCCAAAATCAATAGCCCCCCCCTTCTCTCCACATGCTTTCCAGCCAGAGTGGCCCAGTTCAAGCCGAGCTCACTGACAGTGTTCCTGTCCTGTTGACACCACTGTCACTGTGGGCACGCTTGGCCACCTGTTCCTCGGTCTATTTTTATAAAATTTTCATTTGTGAAGGATTTTTAAGTGTCAGTTTCATTTAAAAATAGTGCTCATAACTTATTAAGTGTACATTTTTATCTAGTTAACTGTATGTGGCCCTTATTTCTCTATCATTTTCTTTCAACACTTACACCCTGAATCGGAGCACTTTGGAAGCACCATGACACGCAAGCGAACCTGACTTTGGTTAAACATTCCTGATTTCTGTTGAAGTGTGTTTCTGTGTCTGGTACTGTGCCGAGAACACTGGCTTTAAAGAGAAAGGTTCGAGGTTAAACCTCCCTCCTGCTGGGCAGTCAGTTTACTCCTTATCTGCATGACTGGGTGGGCTTCCGCCACTGTGAATTTGCACCCTTCCCCTTGAGCTGGGCCGAGAGCACCAACCTTCCCGAGTCCTACTGCGGAGCTCTGTGTAAGGAAGTGGCTGACTCGTGACAAACGATGAAATGTTAGCTGAATCTGGAACCACGAGGAGAAGTCTGGTACACAGGACATGTGCTATAAACACAGATCCCAAGGAGGAGAGTAAACCTGCCAAGGTAAGTGGACAATACCTAGGACCATTTAAATAACCCAGTTTATAGCTAGTGTAAATGCACATAACCATTTTTACCCATTATATTATGTCTGGCTTATCTCTGTTTCAGAAAGATTGCTTAATCCATTGTCCTATTTCCTATAACTGTATTTACTCTAAATTATATAAGAGCTGTTCTTTAAAATAATCCCTAGAATTCAGACTTTTTGCTAAATTAGATTTCCCTCATCTTCAAGTTACAGCTACCTGACTATATTAAAATTCCTTTTTTTAACAGTAGAAAAAGGCACCCAAGAATCAGGAGACTGGGGGAAAATATTTCAATACCATATAACAAAGGATAAATTATATATTTATGTCTTTCAAATATATGCATATATATATATATATATATATATATATATGTCTTTCCAATATATACTGAAAGTTAAAGCAAAATAAAGTTTTGCTCTGATAGTCCATATATTCGGCAAACACGGGTCGAAGACCCTGCGCTCGGGGCTCTATCGGTAACCAGGCACCGAGTAGCTGTCTGTCTGTGCCGTCTTTACAGGTATCTGTACTTACTGGCCATCTACTTCCCCCTCACCTGTCTGTCTGTCTGTCCACCTGTCTACATCATCTGTCCATGCCCTGCCTCCTTCCACAAATGACTGCGCTGGATGAACACTTCTTTAATCATAGGACGCTCCAGTGAAGAAAGTGCCGTTTTCTATTTTACATATGAAAAAACAAATAGTTCATATGAAAAAACAAACACCTGGAAATTAACTTCCCTCTTTTACTTCCTATTAAAATGTTTATCAAATTTGGGACCAGAAGCCACATGACTTTGATAAATTTCTTTGTCCAAGACCTCCTGTTTCTGTCTGACCTTCTCTCCGAAACCTACCGCCTGAGACGCCAGGCTCGGATCGGGGGTGGAGCTCCCCCACTGGGTGGGTCTGGATCTCTGGCATCCCACCATCTATCCTCCTGCGGCTTGACAGGTTTGAATAGAAGGCTCTGTCCGAAGGACGGAGACCTCGCTGGAGAGCGCATCTCCTGTTCTCACTTTCCTAGGATTACAGACATCATTCTGGAGCCTCAGACCGGGTCCCGCTGGGAACAACAGGTGAATCTGGGAGGCTGTAAATGGAAACTGCGGGGTGTGTGTTCGAAAGACGGCCCCCAAAGGGCGGACGGCAGATCCTGGCATGTGCCTCTGGCACCGCCTGGGAGTCGTGTTTCCACATTCCGTTTTCACGCCTTGAAAAGGCCCAGGGCTGACCTGTTGTGTCTCCAGGGACACTACCCTCTTTTTTAACCGAGGCAGTGCCTGGAAGCTGTCCTTGGAGACCAGAAGTGTCCTCTGTGGGCTTGTTAGCATAATATTCAGTGTGATGCTGCGGGCTGCACTGCGGAAGACAAGCCAGCGACTTTCCACTCATAAATCTGGGGAGGTGCTGGCCAAGGAAGGCTGAGACCACGTGCATTACTGTGCTCTCTGAAACGTCATCATGGTGTAGTTGGGGCTTTAAAAGAAACTGCTAGAATCACAGCTGCGGAAGGGCACACAGCCTGTTTGTCCTCAGCCAGTCCTGCTCTGGAACTGTCCCTCTGTCCAGCTCCCTTTGGTTAAATCCCTTGGCTGTGGCTTCCTCCCGGGGCGCTGGCTGACACGGAGTCAGGTCCGCATGGGTGTGGGATGACGGTGACGGGGTGGACAGTGGGGCGAGCCCTCGCCCTCCCACCGTTACACTGTCTGTGCACGCCAGTGTCCAGCCAGAGGCGGCCTGCACTCGCTCCCGAGTGTGGGTCAGGAGCGTCCTCTCCAGCTGTGTGTGCACCTGCATGTCAGCAGAGTGACACTGATGCCATCGGTACAGGGGAGAACGGTCCCCAGTGGGCGCAGACGTTCTGGTTTCTGCTCCGCCTGGCGCTGTGCAACTAAAACTGACTCCTGGAATGAGGCGAGCACCAGGCACTCGGATTTGTCATGAGTAGGAAAGCCCCGCAGAGGGGAAGATGAAGGGCTTTCTCCTGATAGAAGAAATGGAATGGCAAACACTTAACTCAAAGAGCAGCTCAGAGCCTTCTTGGAAAGGTCCTACATTAAACCCCTTAATTAAAGCATGCCAGTGCGGGTCAGGTTGACCGTGAATCCTTTTTGTCAAGAACTATCCATTCAACGCCTCAAACCTGTTTTTCCTTGGCTTAGTTTTGAGAAATTCTGAGTTCCCTATTAATTCCATCCCTGCTACCATTAAATGACGCGCATCCCTTCACGACTTTGAATTTCCTCCCCCTCCCTCCCTCCTTGAACACGTGTTTATTGACCCCCTTTAATTAGGCCGTTACTCTGCCAAGAGGGGTACGGAAAGGACGACATATTCCCCGCACTCAGAAAGAGGAGTTTCGTAGCTGTCTAATTCGGTCTGTGTAGTTACTTTACATACAACACCCCAAATCCTCTCCACAATTGTGCAAAGCAAATTGTGTTATTTCTGATTGACAAGAGGAGGAAACTGGGGGTAAGGGAGGTCACTGGTGCAGCTCACTCACACGGACGTGAGGGTGGTTCCGGGGCCGTCTGCCGGGAAGCCTGTGCCTTTCGTGTGAGCCGGCGCTGCCTGACCCACACACGAGGCTGGTGCCTTCCGTAGAGCAGCTGCCCAAGTGCAAAGGGTGCTGGGAGCAGGCTCTTCCGCTTTCGAGGATCGGGGGCTACAGGAATGACGTCAGCCCTCACGGGTCCTTGGACCACACTGGGAGATGCGTCGTGTGGACGAGCCTGGACCCTGGGTAGCAGCTCGGTATGCCAGATTGACAGAGTCACTCAATGACGACGACCTAGGACAGTGGGGGATTACCCTGCTCGGTGTGCTCCAGGAGGTTTGGCGATGACATGTCTGCCCTGTCTGTGCGTGTCGCAAGGGACTTGTTAGGTCACACAGCACATGCTCAAGGACCGTCGGGTACTTGCGAGAAAGCTAATGCATGAAGTCCGTGTGCGACCGTGGCCAAGCACTGTCCCATCAGGCCACACAAACTGGAGACAGTCTTCCCACACGCAGCTCACGACAAGTCTTCTGGTTGGAGATCTGCGTACATTTTATTGCCTATAAATTCTTAATATGATACTAGTTGGCAACATAAAATCACCATTTAGAAACCCCAATACGTTAAAAATAACAGCCCCGCAGACCCTGCCAATCCTGATTTCTTTAATGTTTAGTGTCATTACGGGGTAAAAAGACACCGTTCTGAAGTCACTATACTTCTGATGCTAGCACCCGGACAGTGAGTGTTTTGGGCACTACGGGTCAGCTCTGCACAGGGACAGGGCCAGCTGCGTGCTGAAGGGCGCGTCTCTCGGGTTGCCGTGGTAGCAGCGTGCCAAATGGGCACGTGAACTCCCTGCACTCACACTCTCCTTTTCACTCACTCAGAGTATTTATTTCTATACAAAGTATTTGCTGGCTGCCTACTTTGACCAGGTTCTCTATCAGTTACCGGGGAGGCAGTGTAAACAAATCAGACATGGATCCTACTCCCTGAAATGCATATACATTATGCACTTGCGGAAATAAATGTAGAATTATGAGTCATGTTAAGTGCTATGAAAAAAAACACAGGGTGCCATGTGGGGGCATGAGAAGGCGACCCACTGGAGCTCGGGGGGGGGGGCTGTCGGTTGTTGTCGCGGAGAAATGCAAACCTCACGCTGACGTTTCTCTCGAGTTCTCAGACAGGCTTGGTGTACAGATTTTCATACAACATCACCAAACTAAAATGTCCAACCAGTCTAAGAAATTTTGAAGGTCATGAGAACTAGTTATCATCCAGTTGCCTGCATGTTCTGCCTTTTTATGACCCTTGCCCTCAGATCCAGGACACTGGCATCTCAAAAAGGGAAAGACCGGACTGGGAGAGAATATAGAATGGGTCAAATTCAGAGTCAGGGGAGTGAACGCAGAGGTTTGGAGGAACCACACTGAGGACAGGATGCAGCGTCTTCTCCTGTTCACAACCTCGGAATAATCCACACACTGTCAGGAGGAGCAGAGAGACGGCGGTTCCATGCTTGGGCTTTGGATCAAAGAGACCTGAATCTCACCGGAGTTTCTAGAGCTCTCTAATCTTTAATATTTTTTAGTCATAACATCAAAATAAATGTATCCCACAAAGTTTTGGGGAGGATTACCTGAGATGGTTAATTTCAAGCACTTATCACAATACTGGAAACACAGTTAGGGCTCAACAAATGGTAACCATAATAGAACTATAGTTAATCTTATTTTTATATCCTTTTTTGTATCTTATTTTATTTATCCAGCCCAGGTCTCCTAAAACCATGCACTCTTCACACTGGCCCAGGTCCCCGTGTTTGGGCCCCAACAAGACAAACACAATATCCAGTCTCTAGAACAAAGGCCACATGCAGTGGGTCCCCCGGACTTCTGTCTGCGTGCAGCTGGCCCATCCCAGGTAGGAACAGAACATCCAAGTGGAAGTGGGCATTTCAGGGCCAGCCTTGAGCCCAGAACATGGGACAGAAATGGTGTTTTGATGTTTTTTTTTTTATGCCAAGCTGTGCTCTTTGTGAGTAGGAGACAATGTGAACCACAGGCCAGCCCTGGCCCGCGGCCTGTTCTGTAAACAGTTGATTGGAAAAACAGCCAAACGCATGTGTTTACCTGATGTCTACGGCTCTGTTTGCAGTACAAGGAGACAGCTGAGCAGTTGCCACAGAGGCCACACAGCCACAGAGTCCGAAAGGTTACTGTTGGGACTTCTACAAACACATGCGTGGACCCCTGAGACAGAGGGGGGACGAGCACAGGGGGCGGGGATTAGGGAGTGACGGTTCAGGAAGAGCCTGGAAGAGAGACAGGACCAGGACACGGAGCCGAGCAGAGGCCAGACAGTTACCTGGCATCGCTTGTTTCTACGGGAGAAAGCGGGACGCGCAACCTTCCAAAAAGGAGAGATGAATGGGGTGCACGTGGAGAGATGAATAGTAGTTTGCACGGTAATGGGGGGACCTTCCGGCACACGGAGTGGAACATAGAAAAGTGCCGAGGCCAGAATCAGATCGTATTAAATGGAGATGAGGTTCGGGGAGACAAGTGATACGTATTATCACACGCAATCCTGAAAACCAACCTACCAGTCACGTCTCATCCCCATTTTTCCAGAGGAGATGCAAATGAAAAGAAGTGAACTAACTCCCCCCAGTTCCTAGAATAAGGAGCAGGCAAGGCTTTGCCCTACTCCCCCAAAGTCTCCACCTGGCTCGCTACCACTCTGCCAGGAAAATCACCTCGGCCCTGGGCCACCCCACACTGTCCTGGCCCTGGCCAGCCAGCTGTGATGCCTGCTCCCCTGTTCGGCTAGAGGTGGCCTGCCGGCGGGCAGTGGCACCTCCCCAGGCCACCGCAGCTCTGACAGGAGCTGTCCTGACCGGACTTGAGCCCTGCCATGGTGAGAGTGGCTCTCTCCTGTGTGGGAACAGCCCGGCTGATGTGAGCGGGGCCTGTGCCCGTTCAACGGGGCGGAAAGAAGCACAAGAAGCACAAGTTCGAGGTGAGCTGCTTCCCTGCCCCCCAGCCCGCCCCCTCTGCCCACTGCACCCAGCGACACTGCGGTCGAAATCCACAGCCAACCCAGACCGTATGCGGCTGCGGGAACCTGAGCAGCTTCAATTGCGTCCACTCGCCTCCACACTCTGCACCCAGCAATGAAAATGCATGAGGCAGCAACACCTCGTGGCCCTATTAATGTCCATTTAAAGGGCCCTCGCGGCGATGGAGGAACTGTCTCACTCCACTGACCCTGCCCTCTGAGGGGCCAAGTTTTGCACAGTATCTGGTAAATAAGAGACATTGATAAATGACTTCTACTATTCAGTGACTAAAATAATCATTTTGAAGGGGGAGAGAAGGATAGAATTAGTCAATTCAAGTAAAGTGCGGTGTGGTGATGGGGTGTGTGTGTGTGTGTGTGTGTGTGTGTTTCCCTGGAGAGGCTGGCAGAGGAACGGGAGGTGGGATGGGGAAGGGGTTGGCATCCTCTAGGAAACCCGTGTTAGGGGCCGAGTGCGCATTTTCCTCCAGGGCCTTTGGAGAGCAGCAAAGGTGACAGTGGCAGACCCTGTCTGGCACCCAGCGGTCCCCGTGGGGTCACAGAGGGCCTCATTCGTGATAGCAGCTGGGCTGGTTGCTTGGGAAACCAATGCAAATGAAACAAAGGAAGCCCCTCAATCAACGAGGACACGGTGGTGACAGCCCCAGGCCCCACCAGGAGGGACGCATGACAGGTTCTAGGAGCACCTCTCACAACGGAAAGGAAATCTTCCAGAAAGGTGACATTCAGCTCAGCAAACCCAACAGGTGAGCATGAGAAAGTAGGTGGGGTCGGCACGGTAGGTAGTGATAGGGGCTCAAATCATAGATGTAATCATTAAAATTTTCACTGTGATCTCATTCTGCGTCACAGGCTACAGAGTCTGGGAGATCCCGGTTCAAATACCAGTTTGTCACCTCTCATGTGTGGCCTTGGCTAAGCCACGGGTCTTTCTGAGTCTCTGTCTTCTTCTCGCATCACAGGGAGACTTACACACGACTCGTAGTAACATTATGGGAAGAAGATGAGTCTCGGAAACACGGGGCCTAGTACTGCACCTGGTATTCGTCTTTTCAACATTTCTCACTGCACAGACCCAGAGTCCTCTTGGACACTATGTAACTTCCATTAGCTAATGTGTGCCGAGAGGTGTGAGACGCTGTGAGAACAACCAACGGCAAGCCATGCGGTGGATTCCTCCTGAGCCATCGTGTGGTGGAACCCGCTGGTAATCGTGGTAAGAACCCATGACACGAATGTCCGAGAGGGCAGAGGCAGGCTGTGTCTGCAAGGAGCCATGCACCACTGTTCCAGGCTTTTCACTCAACGTCTGCATTCCTCAGACAACTTCTGGACTTTCCTGGAAAACGCACCCTGTCTATTCCGAAGATAAAAACAACTTCAAAATATTTTGGGTCCAACCCTTCAGAAGATGGGGCCTGTCCACTCAGAGCTGGAACCCAGCTGCCCCCCACTCCCTTCAAGGCCAAGAGTAAACTGTCCGAGGTCTGACACAAAGTCCATGTCTGTCTTGCACTCGTGGGCAAATCATAATTTTCTACTGAAAACTTCTTTCTTACTGAAGGTAAATCTTCAACTGCTGCTGACAGACCCAATTTTAGCAGAGCATCCCAAAGTTGAGAATGTGTGTGGAAGAATAATTCAGCTTAGCAGATATATTGAGCACTTCTTACCTGTTATTGGCTTGTCGACTCTTGAATTCAACCCTGCCTACCCCTTCCCTGCAAATAGGCTCTCCACGTTTAACCCCATGAGTCAAGTTCAGCCATTGAGAAGCATGTTAGGAGATACAAAAGTAAGAAGTATGGAGTAGAAGTCTTTGGTTACCCATTCGGATCCTGGGGTCCTTTAAGTTTGGGGTGCCCACCCCCAGCTGCTGAGGGCTGCCACGTACCCCACTTCTCTGCAGGACTGCCCTTGAGAGAAGGAGCCATCTCACCTGGGAGAGGGCTGGAGTTACTCGGCCCTCCGGAGCCCTCCCCCAGTCACTGACTTGGATGAGGTGTACAACAGTCCACCTCTGTTCCTCCAGGCGGGACAAGCACCGTGGGGCCATTGGCACCCACAAGCTAGCTCCCTGCAGGATCTGGCTAAAGTTGGACCTCACCTGGAAGCCCATCCCTGCTTAAATCCCCCTCTTTCTCTGTCGTGCGCCCTGGTCTGACAGCTTTCTCCTGGGATCCCCTCCTAGTCAACGATTTGCACCCGATTTCCCCGTGTCAAGCTCAGCGTCTGTGGAACCCAGGTGAGGACACCATGGGAGCGGGGTGGGGGGCTTCCCACCCAGTTTCAGGTGGGTTCACAAGCAGTGGTCTGGCACCTTCATTATTTCAGGTCTACTGCCTAGGAGCCTGAATGAGTCCCACCTCCCCCAGGTCATTCCAACCCTGCAAGGTGACTGTTTTCCATGCCATCAGATGCCGTCTGGAGGTTTGTCTTTGCCAGGCAGCCTGGTCTCGTCTGCTCAGCATTTGGCTGGATCCTCAGGAAGCCCCTCTTCCAATGCTGCAGCTCCCTTGGGTGGTGCCAGCTTCTAGGGTTTGGAGACACCATTCCCTGCTTTGATCCCCCGTCCGTGGGGTGGCTCTTTCTGTAGCTGTGCATCTCTGGTTTGCCTCGCCGTCCCCCGGTGTCTGCTTTTTCAACATGTCTGTAACCAGCTCTCGGCACTGCCTTCCTCCTGTTTGGGGACCTGGCACAGATTTCATTCTCCCAACTGGTTGCTGAGTGTCGCACCACAGTCTCGCATTGCGCCAGGTGCAGAAAATACCACAGCCGGAAGATGCTGCTTTGTCCTCAGGTCATTCACAGGCATTGACCTGAACCTTACAACACACGTTGACATCACTCTGAATGAAGACCCTGGGGAGGGTCAGGGACACAGCTCATGGTGGGGCTGGTGGTGAGGTGGGCACTTGGCAGGGAAAGGTCCCCCTGGGAGGTGACTCTGGGGTGCTGCTGTAGAGTGACCCTGCCCGTGCCCTGCTCCAAGGCAGCTTTCCTCTTGAACAACAACAGAAAGGTGTGCTGACCCCTCCAAAGGCCTCCTTCGCACTCCCTCACCTTGCCTGCTGGTCAGTCAATTGCACCCTTTGCCACCATCAGCGGGACGTGAGGAGCGGGGGACTGCGTGGGTAAGAGTCGGCAGCTGCTCTGAGAGACAGACGCACCTGTGGACACGAGGCGCTCCTGATCCATGGCAGCGGGAAGCGGTGCAGCTGGAGCAAACACTGCCCGAATGCACAGGGAAGGGAGGTTCGATTCCTGGTGGCGCTCTCCAGCCAGTCTCTCCCTCTCCCTCTGAGCTTTTGAATCTACGGAAGGAGTCGTCTTGCGTATTCTGCTGTTCTCAGTGTCCCCTGCCCCTGGGAGCTTGTTAGACAGGTAAATTGGGGGCCCCTCCCCGGACCTCCTCAACCAGAAAGTCTGGGTTGGGTCCCGTCAGCCTGTACTGCACCAAACTGCCAAGCGACCCGGCGCATGCTGAGGTCTGAGGTGTGCAGGTCTGGATGACGTCAGGCCTTATCCTGTAAGGGTCTGAGACAGAGCCACACGCAGCAGGGGAGGGGCAAAGGAAGGGTCACTTCAGAGTGACGGAGGCTGGACAATGATTAATGGGCAGGCCCCAGGGATAATGCCTCCTCCCTTTTAATTGCCTCGTGACATGGAACTTGCCTGTTTTTTCCTTCCAATTTTCTTATTCTTGTATATTGGATCCAACCCAAAGGATAGGATCTCCTTTTGGTCACTGCTTCAACTTTGTTGTTTCCCAAGTTTTCTGGACTTTGGTCTTGCCCAACTCAGCAACCAGCATCCCAGGTAAAGCCCGCAGCTGCCCTGACCCAGCTCAATAGCCCTCCTTCCGGGGAAGGCTCGGAGCTTCCAGAAAACTCTGTAGCTACCTCCCTTGGCCTTCCCAGCTGCCCTGTCCGCCGCCCCCACTCTGGCCTTCCCGAATGCAGATCTGACCCCTCCACATGCTGCCAGGACCCCCCATGGCTGTCAGTCCATGGAGGGAATTGGTGCCCACACGTACACTTGACCGCCAGCATTTCCACTGTTCTCGCCTCCTCGGACACTTCCTATTCCACCCTGTCCCCTGCCCCGCCCCCCCCCCCCCAGGTCACTGTATCTCCTTTCTCACTTTCTGTTTCCCCATCACTTTATTTATGTTGAAAAGGGGATTGCATTTGCCTGTCCTGGTATCTCCCCATGGGAGAGAGCCTGGCCACTTGCTTGTCCGCAACGTCCCTGCTCCTCCTAGAAACAAAGCCAGATCCCAGTTCCCAGCCTCCCTTTCGACAGGCCGGCCGCAGACTGATTGTGGCCAATAGCAGGTGTGCAGGACCCCCACGACCTGACGTCTGACCACCCCTTTGCCCTCTGTCTTCACCCGTCTGCTGAGGGACGCACAGGGTGAGAGAAGGCTGGGGCCTGGCACAGCACGAGGCAGAAGGAGCGAACCCGTGAATGCCGGCGGCATCCAGCAGAACCCTCTTCACACCCCGCCCGTCGCAGGGCATCCTGGGCTGTGGCGGCAGCGTGAGGAATGACACCGGGGAAAGCCTTGATGACCCTCTCCCAGGGGTTCTGTGGCTCTATGCAACAAGTTAGAACACAACCGCAGGCTGATTGGTATAAGGGAGGGTTAAGTCCCTAAGGTATCTCATTAATGTTGTTGAACCAAGTTCTTTACGTTGGTTTGGTTTTAAACATCTTATTTACTTATTTTTTAGAGAGAGGGGAAGGGAGAGACATATCAATGTAAGGCTTCCTCTTGCACACCCCCTACTGGGGGCCTGGCCCACAAGCCACGCATGTGCCTTGACTGGAGATCCAATGGGCAACACTTTGGTTCGCAGGGCAGCATCAGTCCACTGAGCCATACCAGCTGGGGTCAAACCAAGTTCTTTGAGGACCTGCTGTACCTTCAATTTGTGATGTATTGGGGGAAACATAGCAAACAAAAAAAATCGGAAGCTGGGTGTGTTAGAGAGCTATTTCCGCATTAATGTTGTATAATAAAACAATTCGGAGCTCAGTGGCTTACTAACACTTCTCTTCCTAGGCTCATGGACCTGCCGGCCAGCTGCAGTCTGGCTCACTGGTGTGACTGGTTTCTGCTTCAGGCGGCAGGTCTGGCGCCAGCCACCTGGGACGAAGTCTGCTTCCCCTGGCTTCATGGCGGGGTGGGGGGGCAGTGCACAGGGAGGGAGGTGCAGGGGCTCCCCTGGGCACACACTTCTCAAGGCAAATCACTGGAGTCCAGAACTCCAGCCAAACTGCTATAGCACAGGCACTACCCGCTCTTACTAAATCTGCTCCTTCTCTATTGTCCAGGCAAAAGTCCTTGGAGCAGGGAAGTCTGCCCCACCCGCAAGGGAAAGGGAAGGGGGCGAGAATGTGATGGAAAACAATCTGATAAAAGGTGTGGAGCCTCACAGAGTGACTGACCACTGTCACAGCCTAGGTCTGAGGCTCCCAGGTTCTTCCCAGGGATGCCGCTGGCCTCAGCCTCCCCCTGCCCCCTCCATCCTGAAGTAAGAGTTCAGTGACTCCCCCTCCTTCCCAGACTCTGCATTTCTGTAATTTTTTCTGTTGTTGCCAACCTCCCTCAGCCCCCATATGGCAAAAATTCTGGAAGGCATTCCCAAGCCTAACCAGCTCTCCGCCTCTGTTACAGGTATAGCGTGCTGTGTACCCCCGTGTCGCCGTGCCCCTAAATCAGGTGGGCCCAGTAATGAGCCGGCCCACCTCCCTCTCACACTAGAAAGTGTGTTCATAACACAAGGGCAGGGGTTCCATCCCCAGAAGAAACGCCCTCTCTAAAGCACCGTGTCGTGGTCCCGGCTCATCAGCCTTTCCTCACACAGGCAGGTCCGAGCTGCCCTGAGCCTGTCCGCTGGGAGGGTGCCCTCTGTTGTCCCCTCCAGCATGAACACTGGCCCGTTTGCTGGGCGTCTAGTGGGAAGATAATTCAGGGAGCAGCGAATGCATGCAAAGCACCGAGCAATGAGTGCGAGAGGTGAGACAGCCGACGTGGGATTCTGTCCCCAACCCACCTCCCACCACGCCATCGACCCCAACACACTCTCACACCTGTGCACCTGAGGGCACGCTCTCGCACCCGCCTGGGATGCTCCTCCCTCCTTGCAGCCCGGCGAGCTCCTACTGCCCCTTCAAGGCCCCGAATCTAGGAAGATTTCTTCAGTTCCCACGGTGCAGTTCTTTGCCACTGGAATTTCTACAGTGCTAAACTTATTATGAAATTTGCCCTGTTTGCTAACTCTTCCCAAAGACAAGGTCCTCAGAAGAAGGGACTCTACCTCCATGTCACACGGGCTGAGCTCTGGGCACGCACCACGCCCTGCACTGCACATCAGAGACTGAGCCAAATGGACACGACTCCTGTCCTCCGGGGGCTAAAGGCAGCATGTCCACTGGACACTGGGAAGAGGAAGTTGGACAGGAACTGAGTCGGTACACACGGGGACAACTTCCGACGGTGGCAGGTGCTGAAAAGAAGGGCCCTGGTTTCAGAACTCACGGCAGGGGGTTCACCGGGTCAGAGAGGAAGCAGCGGACTCCCCTTTGGGTCTGGTGCTCGAGCTGAGTCCGAAGGACCTAGTCCATCTCTGCACCGTGACCAGTCCCTGGAAGAGTGCTCGGCACACGGTGGATATGCAGCAAATACTGGCTGAAGGAGTAATAATAGGCTGCTGGCAAACGTTTTAGATATAAAGGCATTTACACAGCATCACATAGCTTAAGCCCTCAGCACGTTCTGTCTCACAGTGATGAAGGATATTCTGCGATTCTGATGCTCATTTTATGGATGAAACAGAAGCAAGTGAGGTTAAGAAGTACTTCCAAGGCTACACAGCCATAAGAGGCGGAGCTGGGACTGGGAATCCTAGAATTCTGGCTTCAGTCTCGGCCACTGGCCGCTGCGTTACTGTGTTTCGTCTTTGGGTGAGGCATTTCAGCGTATTCTTTCCCAGCATACCTGAAGTGGTAGGTACCACTCTTTTTTTATTTTTCTATTTTCGTAGATGCCAGAATTACAACTGAGAAATACAAGTATCTGCACCCAAAATAATAAGGCCACCACCAGCAGAGTCAAGCTGGGATTGTCTTCACGCTGCCAAGCTGATGGGAGGCTATGAGGAGGTAAAAGAGGAGGCGAGGAAGAGAAGACAGACCTTCGCCCTTTTCTCCGCATTCGGATTTGGGCGGCTCACTGGAGCGAGGACAATTTGGATGCAATCAGCTCTCCCCGTGCACCCTGGAGCATCCCATTCCATTGTCACTCCCCACCTTCCCCATGTCACTTTGCATTCGTAAAAAGCATTGCAATCACTTGTAAAGCTGCCTGATTAGAAGCTCAGTAGATTTTCCTTTGCAAATATAAAGCTGCCCATAGTATGAAAATGTGGAAAATTACTTGAACTCAATGAAATTTTTTAAAAGGAAAATTACAAGTTGCATCTGCAGATTTTTAAATCCAGTTCTTTCCCTCCAAATGGATGGAAATCCTACGGAGCCCTTGTTAAATGCTCCAAAAGGTGTGTGAGTCGGGAGCCAACCGACCTGGGAGTGGGAGGCGGATGCGGAAATCTGTGCTGACTCAGCTGTGGGCTGCAGGATGCAAGCATCGGGACCTAACTGTGTCTGTGGGTTCCATACCGATCATGTCCACTGGACACTGGGAAGAGGAGGTGGTCACAGTCAACACATTCATCACCCAAAGGGCTGAGCGGTTCACCAACATAATCCAGCAAAGGAAGTGGAAAATAAAACTGATGCTTAGAAGAATTGGCAGGGGCGGGAGGCGGGGGCAGGGGGCGGGGGGCGGCTCTAAACAGCGTCGGCTGCCAGATGGCTGCCGGTGCTTGAACGTACTTTGGGGGAAGCTGTCAGAGGTGTGAAAAGCTGGGTTCTCCCCGGCCCCTGGCCGCAGTGCTGCAGCTTCTTGTTTGTGGTCTTTACAGAAGAAGAGCAGCAAAGAGACACACACAGGGTCATTAAGTTTAATGGCGGTAAAAGCCAGGCACCTGAATACATGTAATATATTTTCTCAGAAGCTCACCCAACTGAAGCTGCTATTAATTAGCATGGCAATGTAGTGCAGAGCCAAGACTGCATGAGGCTTGTTATCTTAGCTACTTTATAACGAGGAAAAACAAAACAACCAGAAAATTCTTTCTCATTTCATCGTAAAAGGAGGCGGAGGCAAGACACTGAAGCAGCTCTGGGCAGCAGTGTGAAATCCCCGCATCCAGACTTCCACTAGGAGCCTGCCTCCGCCGCAGGGCTGGGGGCACCAGGGGGGTGGGGGGAGGAGGGACCCACTCCTGTTAAGGACCTACTATGGCCAGGGACAGGGCTGTGAGCCTCACACACGGCAGGGGCCCGTGGTTATCATCATTTTTCAGACAAGAAAACTGAGGCTCCGATCAGTTAAGAGTCTGGGCCCATGTGATAGGCCTCATTAAGGGAGAAGCCGAGCTCCCAAACTGGTGAGCTAGTCCTACTCACTGTGCTGTGTTTGCTCCTCGGCTGCCGAAGAGACCGGTTACTCTGCTACCGGACCCTCAAAGAGGGAGAAATGAGAAAGTTACTGTTAACTCCTCAAAGCCTCCCTTAACCCGCCTGTGGAGTGCGTAGAGCTCCCCACTCACTGCTTGTTTGATTTGCACTATTCAACCCAGGCTGGGTGGAGAAAAATAAGTCAGTAAAGCTCTACGAACAACTCCGGTTTGTACAGCAAACTATCGCTCAGTACATGTCTAACGAAGAATGCGGTCAGAGCTAAGAAGATTGTTACAGGTGCCCTGACCACACCACATCACACCTGCAGCCTTAGGAGAAGGAGGTCCCTTCGTGGTTGCTTCATTGCTTCACCCTTTCTTTCCTTTCTTCTTCCTTCTGTCCACCCACCCACTCACACACTTACCTAACCATCTTTCCATTCACCCATCCACCTACACCCACAAGTCCATCTAACCAGCCTTCCAACCAACTAACCTTTTTTCCTTTCCCCTTCCTTCCTTCCTTCTCTCCTTTTTCCTCCCTCCCTCCAATAAAAAGAACCAGGCTCTGCTGTTGGAAAGAGAGATTCAGACCTATATTTGTTGTTCATTTAATGTGTATCAATTGAGCAAGTTCCTTTACCTTCACACTCTCAGGTTTCTCATAAGTAAAATGAGTAATAAATCAAGTTGGCTTTCTGTGGGGTTGGAATGAGACAGCCCACGGGAAAGGGTTTGGGACCATGCCAACTCACAGCAACACTCAGCAGGTGTCAGTTCCTTCCCCCTAGGTGCCACCTCAACTCTTCCAATACAGTGACAACTGCTGAAGCATCTCACCATTTTGACATCCGGTAAAGGGCTTCCTGCCTGGTAGTTTCACCTGGTCTTCACCCCAAAGCTGTGGGTCAGCAGGGCGGGGCGGATACCTCCACCTGCACACACCGAGGAGCACACTGAGGTGTAAGGACATGAGACGTCCTGTCTGAGGCCACAGAGCAAGTAAGGCTGACTCTGGGCCGCTCCTGGAACCCACGTCCTGGGATGCCAGGTCCACTCGGTTCATTCACCCCACACCTGCTGCATTAACGGTGCCACCCTTCCCTCCCCTGTGCACGCTGACCGCCTTGCAGCGTTATTGTGCCAACTTGACTGGACAGAGTTTGCAATAACCCCGCACTGTGTGGGCATAACAAAGAATAAAAGGCAGGATTAGACTTATTATACCTCCACGCACTTGGCCGTGCCCAGGGAGGCTACAATAAACACCAACAAGTGTCTGTGCTGGCGTGGAGACCGTGGCAGGAATGCCCCATGTGTGAGTGTTGGAGACCCATGAACAGAGAGAGACACACGGGCTGGAAGAAGATGAAAACAGGCTGTTTTGTCGTATAAATGAAAAACTCACCCGAGAAACTTCTCTGCTTCCTCCGATTACGGAAATACTAGCAAACAAAGCTAGTGGGGCGGGAGGGATGCAAATCCTGCTTCGGAGGTGGGAGGCCGAGAGCGGCTGTCGCTGGACAGGAAGCTCTAACTTTCCAAATGGCGTGTCCCTTTGGAAAGCCGATCGCTTTCCACAATGGGCAACGCAAACCTTCCCATGATTACCAAGGAGCCAGCGTGCTGGCCCGTAATTCAGAGCATCAGCAAACACAGCAACCAGCTGGCTTGGAGACACTGGGCGAACAATTTATGAGCCTGTGCTCAATTTGGGAGAGAGGACGCAAGGGCTGGCGTAATAACCACACCTCTTACCTGCCTGGTCCCGAGAAACACCTCCCGCTAGGCGAGGTGGTGGTTCTTTGGTGCTCCTGAACCCTGATTAGAGAAAGCGAAATCCCTCTGTGATTATCCCTGCAACCCATCGGCTGCTGGAGAGGACACAGGCCACCTGACCTGATGCCATACACCCGGCACCACTGCAAACAGACCCTTTCTGGATGCCTTCTAGGCCCCCGGAACATGATAGAACATTCCAGATGAAGGATGATGCAACTTCTCATCAAGCCAAACATTAAATAGTCACAAGGGGGAGGTGAAAAGAGAAGGAAGAATGGGAGGAACGACATCTGTACTAGAAAGAAGACAGAGAACAGGTGCCGAGAGAGGGATGAAATGGAATAGTCACTCTAGGTTACCAGGCGTTTATTAAGTACCAGGCAAGTTATCCAGGACCTCACAAACACTTCGTCATTAATACTGAAGAGAGAACTGTCCTACATTGTAACTGAGCCACGCTGAGCTTTCCACCCCAGAAAGTAAGACTCCAATTACAGCTGAGACTGGGCTGAGAATTCACGCTCACAGAGAGGCATGGAGAACATGCATCCCTAGTAATGGGCCCATTTGTTGGTAAGGGTCACTGTCTGTAAATTCCAAAGACTGTTTAAGAGTGTCACCAGCTGCTGCAGCCCTGAGCTGTTCTGCACACCAGACAGGAGAGCTCCAGGGAGTGGGGTCATTCTGCCACCCCCTTGGCAGAAGAGTTCGGAGTAACCCCTCTTCCTGGGCTGGGAGAGGGGGCCACGTAGCACAGACAGACTGGAATCACAGCCGACGTACTTTTCCCCCAGTAAATAAACAGAAATGAATGCAAGGAACAAAGGCAATGGGATTTCACAGAAGTGGCTCAGGCTGTCTGTGGCCCGACGAGGAAACACTATGCAGAAGCAAAAATACTGAAAAGGGATGAGACCCAAGTGTGCCCCCTTCTGCCTTCTCCAAACACCCAGTGCTGTGTCCTGGTTTAGGCACTGCAAGCAGGCTCTGTGCCACCCAGGTGAGTGTGAAGCTCAGATTCCCACCTGGGTACTCTGACCTCCAAGTCCAAGGCTTTTGCTTTCTGACCACCATTGAGCCTACTGACCCCAATGCTCAGCTTTGCGCCAACCAAATATTTGACATCTGTGGCTTGCAGTCTTCACGGAAGCTTCTTAAAGAAAAAAACCCCACACATTTAAAAATAGATCAAGCACCCATGGGCTCACTTATTAATTTGGCGCCTGATTCCAGAGCCCTGGACTAGGGGGCCACACAGCAGATAGGTCCCAGTCTTCACGGAGAGAGATAGGCACAGAGGGACCCACGCAAAGCTCAAGGGCCTGAGAAAAGGAATCTCAGGTCTGAGGCGAGCCCTGCGGATCACACACACGGTTCTGGAATGGAGACCAAGTGGGGCGGCTGCTTTAATGGGGGCTCAGATGGCAGACTGTCTGACTACAGCGGGGACATTTAGTGGAGGTCCCCAGGACTGGAAAAGCTTTGGGAAAGCCCCCGTGTCACAGTGACAGCATGGACAAGGTCCCTAGGGTGGACTGAGTGCCCTTGGCCAGAGACCGTGGCCCCTCTTTGCTTCTCTCCTTTACTCCTTGTGGTAATTTAAGGACAGCGCCCGACTCGGAGAAGGGACAGCGCAAGACTCAAAGATGACAACAAGCCACGGGCCAAGTGGAGCCCACGCTTTTTGTGACCAGCCTGCAGGTCGGAGCCAGGAGGTTGAGGGAGATTTAAGATGCTGCCGCCCCATCTGGACTGCTTGCCTGCCCCTAGACCCCAAAGGGGGGCTGTTTAGCGTCAGCAGTTCTGCCTTAAAGGGCCAACCAAGGTCACGTTGACATTCCCATTTGGAATTTCGGGGCTGCTACTGCTTTCCTCGCTGTTTCAGCCTTCCCTGCTCCAGCCACCCCCTCTCCACCACCACCCCCCCAGGCACTCCCCACCTTCTGACTCAGTGCCTGACCCAGGGCTGACTTCAGCACACCTCTGGGCAATGACCAAACAGAGACTGTGATGCACACCTCCCCGGGCCCAGGCTGCCCCAGGCTTCAGTGTCAGGAGGCTCCTCTGGGCACCAGGCAGAGCAGGAGTGCTGGGGGGATTGGCATGGCGAGAGCTCCTGCACCACCGGCCTCTCCTCTTCGGCCTCTCCCTCTGTCTCTGAAGCCCGGGGAAGGCACAGGAATGAACCCATTCCCTTTGGCCTAACGCAAGGGACAGTGAATCCCAAACGGAAGTCAGTCGCACCCTTTTGTCTATCCCCCCTTCTCCTGCTGTCTGCTGTGGTTTGGGCCGGGCCCAGGAGCTGCTGAGAGGAGACGGGGAAGATGTCACTGTGGACCATGGGGGCATGGAGTGGGGTCCGGGCGGAGATGGGAGACTCCTGCTGGTCGTGCCCCAGCTCCGCCCTGCCTGGCTCGATTCCCTTCCCGCCAGCTAGCCCTTCGGCTCCCAGTCTCATGGGTTGAAGCCCTAGCGCAGGGAGGGCTGCACAAGCTGCCCCCACAGAGGGTCCTGAAGGTCACTCTACTGCCCCACCGGTGCTGCCGCCCCAGAGGATCCACCCTCTGTCATTCTTAGGGACCACAGGATGTCACTTTATATACATGATACTGTTTTAATAATCCTCACACACAGGATGTCTACATTGTGCCCATTTCACAGAAAAGACTATGGAGACGGAGTGCCCCAGGTTACGTCCTGAGTGCGGGACAGCCGTACTGCACAGCCAGCCTCCCCCTCAGGCCCTGTCCTCTGTCCCACAGTGCTGAGAAACTCAGCGATAGAATTAAGGACATGACTCCCTCCAGCCACGGAATTGGGCTGATGGGCACTTCTCGAGCGCCTGGGTCACGTGTTCAATAAAGACTCTGCTTTGGTAGGGCAAGCGTGGGGTCCAAGTGTGCCACTTCTAACAAAGCTCTCAGTTAACGCGGGTGCTGCTGAACCCCGGGCCATGGGCTGAGTAACCAGTAGATCGGTTCGCTTCATTTCTAAGCTAGGCAGGTGAGGACAGCCCCCTCATAACCTGGTCAGTAACAAGGCCAAGGTAAGCAGACCCATTCCTTGACCACTGGGCTGATTTTCAAAGAGAAGGTGCTATCAGACGTGGGGAAAACAGGGCCCATCAGAATGAGTCAAGGGCAGAAGCTCAGGTCTTGTCTGTTAAGCTGCACCCCCAGCCCATTCTTACTGACTGAGATGTGGTCAAGGCCCCTCCCCCTCAGACACTGCCCCCCGCCCGACCCCAAGTCCACACCCAGCACAGTGTGCAGAAGACAGCTGAGACCCCCTCCCCTCCGGCAGACAGGGCCCAGTGTTAGATCGCCGTCCTCAGACTGGAACTGCTGGTTTGTGGGTGACCACCACCTCCTGTGGGATGTTTCTGCACCAACGCCTAGCACCTGAATGTTTTCCTAGGCGTTCGTGGCTTCCTTTCTAAGTTGACTCAGTTTCCTTTGCTTCTTGCCCTCTGCTTTCTGCATCTCCTGACGCAGACCCGCACTCTCTCTCAGGAGCGCTGATGCCCCTGCCTGCCTTGCTCACAGCCTGCCAGGCGGGGTTCCTCCTATCCAGCCTCCTCTACCGAGAAGTCCCCTGCCTCCCTACAGGGCCCACCCATGCCCTGAACAACGCCGTCATCCGCTGAGTGTCCCGAAGTCCTAGCCCACCAGTCTTGGCTTCTCTCTGGTCCCCAGCAACCTGGTGTTAAGGTGACATCTGTCTTTGCAGTTGATGCCACACCCCAAGGTATAATATAAAGAAATCTCTTTGTTCCATCATGGTAAATCTAAGGGAAAAAAATGTTAGAAATCCATACCTTGATTCCTTTTATGGACAAAAAGAGCTGGAAATGATTTCTAAGTATGGAAGTGGGTGATGCGTGGGAAAACATAAAATAAGTTAAATTTTACTTGGATGGACTTGCGTGATAAGTTTGTGTGCAAACAGTGATTAAGTGTGTGGTTTTATGATAAGATAAAGATGTCTGGAGTCTGGAGTCAAGACCTCTGGACATGGCTGACTGCATTCCTTTGGGTAAAATATGAATACTGTTCCATCCTAAAAGGAAAGAGGCAAAAACCATTTTTTAACTCCATAGATACCATATCTCACACTTGATCTATGGCGAGTGGCAAATACAATAACAGGGTGAACAAATATTAAACGGCAAACTATGAATCAGAGAATTGTGGAACTCGGGTAATTCTCATTCAAGTTCAAAGTCATTCGGTTCAAGGTATAAGCTCCAAGTTTGGCTTCATCGGGACAGCACCTAGTAAAAGGTTGGAGGATTTGGGCCTGTGTGTCACCAGAACCTGGAATGCAGCCCGCCCTACCTCTGGTGAGCTGTGTCACTCTGTCCAAACTATGGCCTCAGCTTCCTGACCCCAAACCACGACAAGCCTATCTCCAAACTCAGTGGACTTCGGGCCACATCCTGGGGCTTTGCTGAGTCCCCTCTAACCTGTCTTCTGTGGATAATCAAACGCTCCTTTTTATAACTTTTTACAGGTAGTCACAAACCCAGGGAAACAAACCAGGGTGGCCCCAAGTGTGGTGGCAGGTGGCGGAGATGTGAGAGGCCCTGGTGGGGCTGTGGCTTGTGGAGCAGAACAGTGAGAACCAGCAAGAAGGAGGGAGCAGGGCCTCCCTGCACAGCCACGCACCCTGTGCCCACGCCCGAGGGGCAGCCACGGCAGGGACGCGATGCCAAGCAATTCCACCGCAGCACTTGCCAAAATCATCCAAAGGCTGGCGTGTTGGGAAGCCACAATCTTCTGGAAACACTGACGTGAACACAACGGATTCCCTGCTAAGCCCAAGTCCCCGCCCTGTGCGTAATTGCCACCTGGGTCTGGCCTCTCTACACTGCACGGTCTCCTCTCTAAGCACATCCAGATGTCGCCTTTGTGTGGCTGTTCCCAGGACCTGCGCACATGGTTTTTTTTATTTATCAGAGTGAGATCATGTCTCCTCGGCCCCCAATTGAGGACAACGGTCCTCCTGTGCATCTGTCTCCTCCGCTGGCCCTGATGTCACCACAGTGAGGCCAAGAGCTGAGACCCAAACAGCTCTCTGCACTCATACACCAGGTATTGTTATGGGGCCGTGACGGCATGAAGTCCCACTATGGTCATCCTTGTTTTGCCGAGACAAAGGTGAGGCAGAGATGGTTTAAGGAACTCCCTTAGGGTCTCACAGCCAACACGGTGACATAGCTAGCAACACGCTCAAGGTCGCACAGCCGGGCACTGAATGCAGGGAGTCGGATCTCAGTCTCTGCGTTTCGGAGGGGGTGAGAGGGCTCCCTGGGAGCTTCTGGGGTGGGGTGTACGGGCGCGTCAGAACCGGACTTGACCTGGTGCAGCCTGACTCCTCTCATCAGCGAGTTTACCCTGCAGGGTCCTCATCTAATAATCACTATCAGTTCAGTCACTCAGGGCCGTGGAAATTCTGCAACGTTACAATATTAACACTCAGATAACGCTCCAGCACTGAAAATGGCGTTCGTTACTCTTAGACCCGGAATAGACCCTGCTTCTATTGCAGCTGCTTCCCTTCCCAGTGCCGTGGGCGCTGTGAAGTCACCCTTGCCTCTCACGCCTCTCCCGTTCCTTCCCGTTCTCCCCACCCCACCCCCTCACACACTACTGCGCTGGGGCTCACTTCTGCTCTTCCGCTGCGACCTGTCATGCTCTTCCCTGGCTGTGCCTTCCCCCTCATGGCTCTTTCCCTGGGTGTCCCCAGGGCGGCTTTGCCTCAGCCTCCACGTCTGTGATGAGCACCCCTGAATGTCTTCCCCAAGCCTTTAGCTCCTCCCCATCACCGTCACGTTATCTCATCCCCCGAGATAAAATTACTGCTACAGCCACACAGCTGGCACTACCAGTCTTACCCAAAACTGTGTTTGCAGGGCCCGCAGAAGCCTGTCTGGAGGAGCCTGCAATTCTGGCACCTTCGTTCATTGTTGTCTGGGCCCTGGATCTCCAGGGCTCAGCCTCTCACACTGGACCACCCCAGGTCCCTGGCTGCCTGGCCCCCTCCTCTCCCACCATAATCCAGAGCGGTCACTTCCCCATGCCTCTTGGGGCTCTTCGTTGGGACCCTCCTCTACTTTTATTGTCAGGACTGTCGTTTTGGTTGGGTTGACCAGGTAGGTGTATAAGCAGAGGGATGGCTGAGTCTGGGCTGTGATGTCTGAGGGACAGCCTGATACCCTTGTAGAACCCCCTAGAAACCCCTCTCCTCCTGCCAGATGGTGCTTTAAGTTCACCTGGCCATGCACAGGCCTGCTGTCCACAGTGAAGCTTACCGGGGACCGAGATCTGTTGACAGAGGGGGCCTGCGGATTCATGGGCACAAGGGTGTCGGTGGCACGCAGCTGATGACTCCCTGAGTCTGGAGGGTAGTGATGCAGTCAGAGGGGGCGCAGGAGGCCCAAGAGCAGACGGGAGACTGCAGGCCCTGACCCTGATGCTGGTGGGGTTTGAACTGGCTTCTCCAGAAGGGAGGTGTGGTGCCACCTAACTGTGCTCATGGGGACGGAGACCCTCGAGCACTCTGGGGATAGCCAGCAATGTGGGAAAGTCAGGAGACCCAGGTGATCCATGGATGTGTGAACTTGGACATGTCACTTGATATTCCCAAACCTCGATTTTCTCTTGTGGAAAACGAACCAGAATAACAGTATCTACTGCATGGTGTGGACGGCCAAGGAAGCTTCCCCACCGCTCCCCCCACCCCCCGGTGCACCTCCCAGCCAGCAAGTCCTGTGCTAGAAGTTACAGCTCGCTAAGAGTTCAGGGCGGAAAGGAGAGGAAGATACCGGTCCATCGCCACGCGTCTGTTCTGTTCTCAGGGACCCAGGACCTCCAGGTGGGGAGACCTGGCAGCAGCTCATCAGGACTAGAGCTGCCCAGAATGGACCTGTGCTCCCCAGGGGAATGGTTCCAGAGTGAGTGCAAGACGGGTGTCGCTGCACAGGGATGAGGCAATGTCTGTCACTTGAGTTAACATGAACGGGAGAGACACAGTTCCCACTATAAATAAAACCAGAGACGTCTCCTCATCGGCAGCCTTCCTACTCCGAAAGACAGCTCACGGAGCCGCGGAAGGCCTCCACGGGCCCGCTGTGACACAGAAATCTCTGTGCACGGCCACTTCTGTTTCCGGGACTGAAATCAGCCATCACCCCTGCAACTCGGCTAGGCGTGACCTCCCCGGGAGACAGGGTGATCCAGGACGAGGGTGTGGGTGGGGGGCCCCTCCTTGATTTTCCTAAGCACGGGAGTCAGGTTCTGGCTCCCCCTCCATTCCCAGGTGAAATGGCACACAATCCGGTCGGACACTCTGAAGGAGCTCTGTGGGCGGGGGGGCGCCCTGGAAAATGGCTGGAGCCCAACATTTCTACAAAACCCCAGGGAATGTCAAGGTCACCAGACCAAGTCTCCTTTCTGAAAGCCATACAGCTTGGCTAAACAATACCAAAGAAATCATGTGGGAAAAAGTCACGTTCACTGCACACCAACCCTCTCTTTACGTGCCTCTGAAAGAAAAAAAATCATTTGGTCTAGATGATCATCGTCATCGCCACCATGAAAGGACTGAAAAGCTCGCGGGGACAGTGACACATCCAGGCTCCGTCTCACTAACTGAGGAAGACTCGGCTCCACAGAGAAGGCAGAGCAGGACGGAGGGCGTGGGGACGCTGGGCGTGTCCCGGGCAAACAGCGTGGGCTGAGTGAAGGCACGTTGCTCCGCTCTGTGTTTTGGTTCTGTAGTTTCCCCTCCTTTCATCTGCTCTTGTGTTTACGCAGTCTTTCAACCTCTGTCTTAGCTACTCAACCCATGTTCCTTAAGCTAATGTTTCTGTGTTGATACTTATTTCTTTGCACTTCAACTTACTTCTGGAGAGCAGATGTTGCACTTGCAATTCATTGCTCCCATCCATCCATCCATCCATCCATCCATCCAATAAGGCCTCAGGGTTTGCTGCCTGCCTGCTGCCTGCGAGGCACTGTGACAGGTACTGAAGGATGAGACCGGCTTAACGACCTCCAGAAGCTCTTGGTCTAGTGGAAGAAGCTGACCTAGACCAGCTAATTGTGATTGGTATGAGCCAGTCAATCAACCATTCATTTATTCATGTATTTGACGAATAAACACAGAGTTCCTATTGTGTGCAGGGACCTGAGCTACCCCCTGGGGACTCAATGAATGAATGAGAGGCAACGGCCTTGTGGAGTGTTTGGTCCCCACGAGCAGAGGCTCATGGGGTGACTGGGACCTGGGCAGAGCCCAAGAGGACAGGGCACAGGAAAATTGTGGGCTGTGAAAGAAAATACTCTTTTTCTTCTCTGCCCGCCTTACTGTAAGCACTGACTGTCAATTTCTGGAGCAGACGTTGGTTTCCCATGGCAACGTCTGAAGCAAACAATAAAGAGGGGAGGAAAGCACACACTCGCACCCTAACATTAAATCACCGCACGGCCCTCGGAGGGGCTTGGGAACACCAGACGAGCTGGCGGTTAATTAGCTATGCTCTGGAGCCTTGTCGTTAGAGTGGGTGGTTGGTTTTGGAGAAGATCTTTAACTCTTTTCTATTTTGCCCTAAAATATTCAAAATGTCTTCTTTGCATAAACTATTTATAATTTTAAAAGGATAATAATACTTGGATTTTTAAAAGTTTAATGAAACAGCTTCTTAGCCTCCCGTTCTCTAATAACGAAGTCCAGACTTTTTAATGAGGCTTGCAGGACGTCGTCACGTGACTGGAGCTCAGTCACCTCTCCTACCTGGCCCCAGCCTCACTCTTTCTCCCGCCTCGATTTTGCCCCGAAGCTTTCACACTCCCGACAGTCTGCGCTCTCTCCTGGCCCTGAGCCTCAGCACACACTGTCCTTCCTGCCTGTGACATCCTCTCTCCCACTCTCTTTCCTTCCCAAAGTGCCCTCCAAGCCTGACTTTACTATCACTTTTCTTCATGCTTCTTCCAGAAATCTCTTGAACATAAACCCTCAACGGGATGATGCTCTTGCTATAGTTTCCACTCCTCCAAGGGCCCCTGCATCAGAGCTCTAACGGTATGTCGTCATCACACTTCTTTCAAACACCACTGTCCCCCACAAGGCCACGACAGCAGGTCTGTGCCTGTGAGATGCGTAAGTCTATATCTAGGGCCAACTGCAGTAGCTGTCACACAAATATTAGTTGGGCTCATGAATACACGAGGATCATCAGTGAATGTGAGTTATACTGAGGGCAAGTGCATCGGTCAGCTATTGCTGCATAACAAGCTGCCTCAGAACTCAGTGGCATAAAAAGGTTGGCTCATTCACCCACTCGCAGTTCTGCAGTTCACTGGGGTAGCCCTGCTCCCGCCCTCAGCTCACACAAGTCTCTATGGCCCTGAGCCAGAGGGGAGCTCAGCCCCGGCTCACGCTGATGGCATCGCACAGCTGTCGTGTATCACGGTCCTGTGCACTTCCTCACCCAGGGCTTGATCTGACGCTGCAGGAGTAGCCTGAGCACACAGGCAGCCCAGGAAAACTACGGTGACACCCAGCGGAAAACTACAACCGACACAGAGCAGGAGCCTGCAGATCGATGCTCCAGCCTCTTCGCCCTTCAGTGGACAAGTCCGGGGCCCTAGATAATGTACCAGGAGAACTGAATCCTACTGAAGACAGTGCCACAACGTGAAAACACGCCCTTACACTGGCCTTTCCTTTTCCTCTTTCTCATTCTCCCTACTCCTCGCTCCTTCTGGGAAAGAGCTCCCAAGTAAACTCCGTGAACCCAAAGCCTCGGGCTCTGCTTTCAGGAGAACTCAAGACAGCTGGGTGAGGGCATGGCTTTCAGTCCAGCCCTCAGCTCTGCAGTCTCAGTACCGGTTCTACTCTAAGAGGTCTGTCCCCAAGAGCGCCTGAACAACAGGAAGTCACTCTGGCCCCTGACCACCTCGAGCTGAACCACGTGGCCCGGGTGCTGACGGGTGCCAGTGCGCCACGGCCCAGCCACGTGCCTCTCCAGGGGCAGAGGCTGGGGTCGGCCCCAACAATGGCACACATGCGGACAGGCAGGTACGTTCTCATGGGAAGATCAGAGTCAGATGGCCGAAAGGAGGGAGAGGAAGTGCTCGGTACATGTGACAACAGAGACTCTTTAAGGAAGTCCTTAGAGGGTCCCCCTCATCTGTGGGTGGCACAGGTGACTCTGACAGCAGAAATGAGGGAGGAGACCACCGCAGCTCCCCCAGAGGAGCGCGCTCACGGCTTGTTAGGGGCAGATATGGCCTGGGAAATTATCTCACCCAAGCTTCTCAAGTATCGGAAAGAAGGTCGAAGAGGTTAAGACATTTGCTCGAGGTGGTCCAGCCAACATTGGTAGTTCTGTATCAGGAACCCAAGACCCCACCCTCCCGGGGCTGAGCTGATTCCACTGCAAAGTCAAGGTGCTTCCGACTGGCCTCACCTCCCCTGCAGTGAGCCTGACGGCTCTGACCTGTAAGGACCCCAGGATTTGTTTCAAAACCACCACACTTTTGTAAAAATGAGAGCTTTCTGGATTTACTAATTCAGCCCATTAAATCTAATCTGTGTCTACAGAGAAAAGCGGCCACTCCTGATTTACTTAGCTTACAAGGCTGTATTTCTTGTCACACATGGAGGGACGGTCGGTTCCTGACCCAGTGCTCTGCCTGCTTTCATGGTGCTTTGGGAAATGACAGAGAAAAGAAGACTGGAAGGAGAGAAAACCAGTCTTTGCCAGAAGCTTCCACAGCAGAAGAGGGCTTTTCCTTGCTGCTGAAGGACAAGACAAATATGGGTTGGATGGGAAGGAAGGCAGGGGGTGGGGAGGCATCTGCTTTTGCACTAAGAACAAAAGAATTGAGCTGAATGGATAAATAAAGCCCTGATTAGGGTCAAAAATGTAAACATGAACAGCCTGGCTGCTGAGAAGTACCACCCCCACGTGAGGCCATGGGGCAGAGGGGGAGTGGAGGGAAGGGAAGGAGAAGCCAAATGTAAGACACTATCAAAAGGAACAGAAAATAAGAACTTGATCTCATTTTCCGAGTTCTACAGGCAGCTGACAGAACTTAAAGCAGGAATACTGTCAAACGCCAGGAAGCGGGGATGGAAAGAAGGGAGGCGAGCAGTAAGTCGAGGAACACAGCCTCGAATTAGCCCTTAGAGGAACAGAGGCTGACAACAGGCACAGGGAGCAGAGGGGGCATGAAGAGGCTGCGGCTGAGGAGCCCCGGCAGGCGGAGCGGGGAGGGGTGCGCTCCTTCTACCGGAGCCTTTAGGCGCTATTTAGATCATTCCCACCTGCACTCACTGCTTTGAGATCTGGAAAGCAAAGCCCACCCTCCAGCAGTCGCCCCATCAGCATGAGCTGCGCGCTTCTTTGTGCACTGCGCTTGGGAATTAGGAGATAAACGAGGCAGAACAGGAGGCTCAGCAATAGACTAGAGAAGCAAGGAGGGGCACGGGAGAGATTTCCCAGAGGGAAATAGGGGGGATGGAAAAACCAAGGGTCCCAAGAGGAACAATGCAGCAAGAGCACCAGAGGCAGAGGCTGCAAGTCCCCAAATACTAGAGGCACAGAATGAATCAGATGTGTGAGCAACGTGGAACTGGGTGGCACTGCTTGTGTTTGTCATGCTGGATTATAAGGCAGCAGCGACCAAGAAAGGGCCCTTCATGTCATGTGAGGGGCTGGGAATTGCATCCTGCACACCCGGAGTCCCGAATTCAAAGCCATGGAGCCCTGGGGCAGTGGGGAGATCCTGCAAGAAGAAGGGGGAGGCAGACGAGCTGGCTGAGAGCGCACAGGTGTGAGCAGGGAGCCAGGCAGGGTAGACTGTGGCCGTCCAATGCTCCAAATCTAGTATTGGATTTTCCCTGTGAAGCCTCTTCTTTTGAAAGTGTGGGCAACTTTTTTGGTCAGGCCATGCTAGGCTATGCTGTCCTAACAAGAAAGACCCCAGTGCTCTGTGGCATAACATGGTTTATTTCTCCCTCTTCCTACTGTACCCATGCAACACAATCCCACCGACTTCAAGGTCACGGAAGCAGGAGAGGAGGGGGGCACTGCCTGCAACAGCAGTAGCAGCTGACATCGTCTGGAATGAGTCACTTGCCCTCCATCGAACTTAAAGAGAGGCTGGGAAGCCTGACAGCACACACAGCTATTTGCTGAGCAATGAGCCGTCTGCCACGGCAGCTAACACACATTTTTATCCTTAAATACCACAAAATCCTATTTATAATGGTTGGTTTTGGCAGACAGGTGGTAGCTTAAAGAAGATCTGTGCTGTAGTCAAGGATGGAAGAGTCTTAAAAAATACCGCACTTTCATTTTACAAAAAATAATTCCAGGAGGCGCCTGGAGAGTTGACTAGAAGGGGCAAAACTGGAAGAAGGATGGTTTGGTTTTCCCAAGTCACCCTGTGGGGGCAGCGTTGAAGCCCTGACTGGGACACGAATGGCTGGAATAGAAGAGAAAGGACACTCACGGACGCTCCCACCTTACGGAGAACAGGAGGAAGCCGGCGAGGTCTCTGCGCATCGCCCAACACTGCAGAGTTAATAAGCAGCTGCCTGGAACCTCCCTTAGCCCCCCATGCTTCTCATTACGTTGGTAGAGTGGTAGAAGGGAAAAGTAAGGGAAATACAAAATCTTTTGACTTTGAGAATTAGACTCTGGGGAGCTTATCTCATGCACACATTTCATGCCACCGGGTTTTGTTCATAACTGATTTTAAATGCGGACCCCCCCTCAAGGCCATTACTTTCTTCTTAACTTATAAGACCTGTCAGTGGGTAAACATCAAACAGATAATATATTCATTTTTTAACCTTGATTTAGATTCTTTCCCTATTACCTTCTGGGAAATCCACAGCTTAAGAAAGAAATTCGTTTCATCTCCCTCGCCTCCCGACGTGTCCAGGCGCTGGAATGGCGAGAGTTCTACTCTGCATGGCTCCCCACCCCCTGTGAGGGGATTGCTCCAGAGGGCGGGCTCCTCTCTGTCTCCAAGGCTCGGAAGCAGTTAATCCACTTGAGCCTAAAGCAGCAAGGAAATGGAGAAAGAAAAGCTGCAGGGGAAGGAGGGTGGTTTGTGTGTGGGAGGGAAGAGGGATTAAATGGGGCCAGGCTTTTTTGCCCTAAAGCTCCAGAAAATGAGATCGTAATGCATCTGTGTGAGAGCATGAAAGGAAATTAATGTTAAGCAAGAAGCCCTAATATTAATTACACGGGGACTTTATGGGAGGAGCAGGGCTGGTTGTTCTGTGCGATCATTTTATAGTCCAGCTGCTTGATTTCCCCACGTGGTGGCTAATGATGTTCACATTATACAGATGAGCAAACTGAGACTCAGAAATGTACCACATTGAAAGCTACCAGCGAATCCTTATGATTTAAACCTGAAGTCTGAACTGCTGCTGTGTCCAATATCCTACATAACAGTCTTATATTTGGATTCAATGTGCTTTTGTTTATCGCGTGTTTGCCATGAACCCCAAACTCTGACACCACTCAGCCCATTTAGTACTGAAGTGAATCCCTCGAGAGCAATTCCCACTACGGGGAAGGTGGTGCCTGGGGCTCACTCTGGGTGCCAGCTGAGATACGAGACAGGAACGCAGCTTGAGAACAAGGCTTCTTTATTTGGGCATTTTTCTATTCTCTTCAGGAAAATCTCACGTTTGGTCTCTCTGGGTTTCTTAGGCTTTTCTAGACTTTCTCACTTTGCCGAGAGGACCTACCGAAGGAGAATATTTTGGAGGACAATGACTTTAACTATGACGACCCCTTGGGGACATATTTGTTGTCAGGGTGTCCCCTTCCAACCACAGCACACGGGACGTGCTAACAGAGCAGCCTGTGTAACGATGAGCTTGGGGGCCACGACTCTCAAGTGGAGAGGTGAACACACAGGGGGGAGATGTCGGTCTCTCGGGCACCTTTGTTAGGAGGGTTTGAGCAAACGTTTAAAACTTTATGATTTTTGTAAACAAATGTCATTCTTGGAACATAATCCCAGTGGATTACACATCTAGGTAATATAGGCACAAGGTCAAAAACACAATAAAAAACAAACCCTACGAATGCAGAAGAGAAAATGTGATCCAGCATCCGGACACGAAGTAGTCACAGAAACAGTCCTGACGTAATTCAGACAGACAAGAGCCAAACGGAAAATCTCAAACTGAAAAGTATGACAATCTCAGAAGTGAAAAGTCCACTGAGTTATACAGATAGTTGTCTACTCATTGTACCAAATACTGAGAAAAAAGCGATAAAATCGCCAACTCTGATTATAAATCTGTACGTTTTTAAACTTTGATGTTAGCATATTCTGCTTTTTAATGTTCAAAACGCTGTTACTTAGATGCGTAACTCTGATGGACGATTTTGCTTCAGCTCGGCTGGACCATGAGGTGCACAGCACTTGATCCCACGAGTCTGAGTGTTTCTGTGAGGTTATTTCGGGATGAGTTCAACACTCAACTTACTGAGGGGCCCGCCCACACAGACAGGCCTTGGGCGATCAGATGGAGGGCTGCACCGCCCCCCTGGATGAAGGCCAGCTCTTCCTGCCTTGCTCTCTTTAAACTGGAACATCAGTCGTTTCTTGCCTTTGGTCTCAGGCTGAAACATGGGCTCCTGCTGCGCCGTGAGCCAGCCAGACATTGGACTGAAACATGCCATCGGCTCTCCTGGTTACTAGGCTCGTGGACAGGTTTGCAGGCTGTGAAGCTCTACCCAGTGTGTGGATGGGTGTGGCAGGGCCAAGGCCAAGTGCGGCTGAGCCACGTCTACAGGAGTCTGGAGCCACCTGCGAGTCCGTAGTCGCAGGTGACCTGTGCGTGGATCTGACTTCTCAGAGCGGCTCTCCAGGCCTGGGGCTCCACTCAGCGTCCTGGTACCTGCGCTGCAAAGCTCTTTCCCCACAAGATGCCTGTCAGATTATTGGGGCTGAGGGGGTGCAAGCAGGGGACCGCACACTCTGCCATCTTGCTGCCACCACCTCAAAAACCTGTTTTTGAATTTCTGTTTTAACCCTTTAACTGCTGTTTTAAACTTTAGTTCGGCTCTGATGTTCCCTGGTTTGGTTTCCTTTATCTCTATCCTACTTGCAGTCTGCTCAGCCTATGGGACGTGCAATTGATGTTGTTTCATCGACTTTTGGAAAAATTTTTGTCATTACTTCTTCACATATTTTTTCTGTCCTGGTTTCACTCTTTCTTTCTAGAGATTTAGCCAAAATTTAGACCATTTAAAAATTATATTAAAAGTTCTAGTTTCCCACTTTTTATTTTCCTATTCTGGGCCTATCTAAAGATTGACATCTGGTAAGAGTCATTCAATTTTTTTTTCATTTAAAGATTGTCTGGGCTGTTCTAGAGCCTCTGAAGCTTCACATCAGTTTTAGCATCAATTTGTCGGCACCGTAAAAGATAATCTGACTGGAATTGTATTGAATAATGTATATGGTGCATGTTCTAAACGAGACAATGGAGATGCAGGAATATCACTGTTTTAAAAAGTGGGACGAAAACATTTACAACTGAATACTAAACATAACAAGAACAGTATTTGATACACACTGGGCATCAATTAGTATTTCCTGAATGAATATAGCAAGGAGAAAAACATGATTTAATGTTTTCCTTAAAGGAACTGGTAGATGAATATTGAAAACCTGAAAAGTATATACATTATTTGAATAATAAAATTAAGGCAATGCAAAATTCAACCCCCTAACCCACAGAAACTAACAGGTTGTTTTATATACACACTGTCTCTCTAAGAAGTTGACTGTACACAAACTCACAAAGGTCTTGCGGTCTTAAAGTTCAGATAGCCCAAGATACAGACACCAGAGCACCCCAGACTCACCGTCAGGCATGACCCGCGGCGCCGTGACAATGTCCCTTGCTGGGCGCAGTCCTGGGGATCTAGGACTCTGTTTGGTAGACATGGGTGCAGCCCGGCTGTGGGTTTCCAATCGCTCAGCCAGTGGCAGCGAGGCCAGGCTCAGGCCCTACTGTGAGGCACATCCTCTCACAGCGACTGAAATCGCTTCACAGTCAGTTATGAAGGGTGCCTTTAAAGAACCAACAAAACACGCAGGTAAAAACTTTTACAGAATGTGAAGGCAGAAAATGATAAAAATGAGCAAGAATCAATAGGAGAAAAACAAAAAAGAATAAAGAAAATCAATAACTTGCTTTTTGGGGAAAAAAGAATAATAAAAAAGGGAAACAGATATATAGGGAAATAATTTTTAAAAGAATGAATTTTACTCCAGAAATAAAAAAAATACTTAAAAATTTTTTCCTGGATCTTCCCCAGCTTGTGCTACAGATGTGTTGGTTTGAGACATCCATTTTCAAGTGCTTTTAAACTATATCTAAGATTTATTTTCATCTTTCTTTTCATTAATCCGAAAAGCAAGGGCCTGTTGTTTGTGACTCAACATTCTGGATTTGCATAATAGAAATCACACAAATCTTTTTAGACCCTCAAGAGAAATATTTCAACACATTTGTCTTTTTCGGCATCATGCCAGTTCCGACAGTGACATTATGAAACGCACTAATTCTAAAATGCTCAGCTGTTCAATTGCACTTGGTATACATTTGCTTGTACTCAACAACAGCTATGTAGTTGGCTCTGGTTCTCATGTGTAATTTATTCCTCCCATCAGCACACACGGAGCTTTCAGCACATCCTGGCCACAGGTCTAGACCCTATGATGCAGCTGTGCATGAAACCCGAGTCCTTCCCTAAAATAACTCATCCTGTGGGGCAAAAGGACAGACAGACAGACACCGTCACATGGCAGAGACTGTGTGCCAGTGCGGGAGCCATGCGGAGCTGGGAGGAGAAAACGATGCAGCCTGCCTTGAGGAGGAGGAGCTGACCGCTGCGGAGGGGGCATCAGCATGCCGTCCCAAGCAGGTATGTGGTATGGGGGACAGCTCAGAGACAATTACGAGGACATTCAGAGGACTCCATTTGTGAAGGACCTGGCAGGCCATGCTAAGAGGACGGCCCCAGAGGCTCCCGATGGGTGAAGTGGTCCACTGGGATTCAGAAAGACAGTGTTCTATTCACCGCAGTTCCCGGGCCCTGTGCGAGCCTCACCCTCACTGGACAGCACCACGAACGGTCCTGCCATCTCCCCGCCTCTGGCCATCCAGTGTTCATGACCTGCCTGCTTTCCAAACACCACCCGCTGCCAGTATACGTCACAAGTCAAAAAACTGATGCCGAGCCTCTCCGGCTGAGTTAGCTTCTCCCTCCCCAGTATTTGCATATTGGCTTGCATACAATCCACCCCATTTCATTATAGTTGTATTTTCAGACAGGTCACACTGTCCCTGGACTTTGGGAATCTCGGACAATGGTGCCCCCTTCATTCCCTGAAGGGTTCTACGTACACAAGGGTATTTAATCAGTTTGTAAATAGACATCTCAATCACACAGTGTAAGCAAATGGTCTATCAAATAACCATAACCAACCGCACTTTTGCATTGTGAAGTAGTGTTAAAGACATCTGATGATTTTGAGTTTTTTTCTTAAAATGTCTGCCTATATTGAAAGAAATTCATAAAGGCTTTGAAGATGCAGCCAAGAGAACACCCTAGCACATCCCGGGCACCACCCAGAAGCCAGCGCCGTGCCCGGATGCCGTGTGCAGGGGACGGGTGGGCCCCCTGCGTAGCTTGGCCAGGCGGTGGCACCCAGCTGGCCGATTACACACCAGTGTAGCTGTAGCCATGCAGGCATTTTTTAGAGGTAATTAACATTCCAGTCACAAGACTGAGTAAAGCAGATTACCCTTCATAATGCAGGGGGGCTTCACTCAAAGGACCTTAAGGGAAAAGACTGAGGTCCCTGAAACAGGAAAGGATTCCATCTTCAGACTCAAGACTGCAACATCAAAAGCATCGACTGGCTCTTGCCAGAAGTGCCCACCTGCCATCCCGCCCTGCAAATTTTGGACGTGTCACTACCCACAATCTCGTGAGCCAATTCCTTAACACCGCCCCCCTCCTGACCCCAGTTCCTCTCTTCTTTCTCTGGGTCTTGGTTCTGTTTCTCCAGAGAACCCCTATTAACACAACATGGCATCATTTAACCATCCGAACCAGCTCAAGAGAGTAGGGCTATTCTTGTGTTTTACACACTCACCAAGGCTCAGAGTTTAAGTGTTTTGCACAGTTGATATAGCAGATGTACTAAGTTCAGGGCCCACTTCCCCCTTTCTGGTTCGCCAGAGACTGTCCTGGTTTTAGGGCATGGGAAACCCTTAGTCCCAGGAATCCCCCCATCTGTGGTTAGCAGGGCCATGTGACTTGCTTTGGCCAATCAACGTGAGCAGGAGTGGCTGTGAGGCGTGACTGGGCGTGAGCATTTAAGAAGCCATGTTTAACTCTCCAGCGTTCTCCTCTCCCGAGGTGGAAATGGCTGATGGATGTGCTGAACTGGCCCAAACGCTGAGACTTCACAGAGCACACTTGCCCTGGAGTCTCCCTCGGATCCACCCTGGCTGCCTCCGTGTGGGGCCAGAGAACCCGGGGTTGTCACGGCAGGCTGTGCTGTTCTGTCCTGAGTGGTGTCGTGGGAGTCTCTGTGATTCTGCCACTGCTACCCTGTGATCAAGAAGAGGCAGAGCTGTTTATTTCGAGTGGATCTGTTGCTGAGGGAAACTGGTGCATTTCTGCAAGGAGAGAAAGGGGCTGGTGGACAAACACACAGACGGAAGAAGCCACGGGGGGAAGGACGTACTGGAGGGCGCATGTGGTCGGAGAAGGAAGCCAGGGACTGGGGCTCAACCCGCTCTTCCTTGAAGGCTTTGGGGAGCAGCCGAGGGACAGCGGCCCTCTCGGGGCAGGACAGGAGAGCCTCTTGTGAGTGCCGTTAAACTCGGATGAACTCCAGGCCCAGGATGCCTGGTTAGAAACCATGGAGAATGATTTTCTCTCAAAGCCTATGAAGTAAACGCACGGACACGTACTCGCTGAGAGCTTCACGTTTCACGATTGTGAAACCCTACTTGGTACCGCGAGTGATGGAGCCCTCAGTCCCTGGAGGGTGAAGAGGGGTCGCAGATAAACTCGCACAGCAGGCCCGAGAAGACACTGGCAGTGCGCTGGGCCTTCTCGTCGGCAGAATTCATCAGGGTAACCGGGAATCGCTCTGTCGAGGTCCTGATTTCCTGCTTATCTCATTGCCTGTATTTCTATCAGAACTGACTTGACTTTCAGTTTGGGAATGAGAATAGACAAGGGTTTAGCTGAATAACTGCAGACGGCGCATGCTCCTAACTGCGAGGGAAGCAGACATGCAATGAGACGATGTGAAGACAGATGGATGGACAGTAGCATCGTGAGGAGGAAGCGGGCTCTCTCGCAGCTCTCCCGGCCTTCATCGGAGAACGCCACCTGCCTGCACGTGTCCCTTGCTGCCAGCACCCAAGGGCACTGGGGCTCCTTGTGCTGTTTGCGCATTTTAGCAGCACTTTAATTGGAGGACTTTGTAAAAATGTAGTTCAAGTTTTCACAGTATTTGCTTTCCTGTTTGGATATGCAGATTTATTCGTGTTGAATTCCTGGATGTCAGAGTTGAAATAGCTTTTTCTTCCAGAGTCAACACACTAGGAGAGCTGGAGTTCTTTTACCTAAAGTCAAACAATGGTTTATTTGCTCACACTTAATGCCTGAACTGAATGGCTTTCTGCTCGGCCTGGGGAGGTCAGGGGCACGCAGCAGCTTCCTGCCCTACTGCGAGCCTTGGGCTCTAGCCTGGCTGTGAACTGGTTCTCTGAGCCAGGAAGACAAATCAACTCATTCTGCCTGGAACATATGATGTCATAACGGAAACTGGGAGGGGAAAGGACCCAGCAAACACAGTGAGGAGAAAGAAGGCCAAAAGGGAGGGTGCCGGAAGGCTGCCGCCCCTAGGGCGCAGAGTTTCTGGTGTTTAAGAACCCTGGCTGTGCAGCACAGTAACGTGGGAAACTAAAAACCACAGGTGCTGGCCCCACCCCAGGCCTTGTGGCCTCATTGACAGGCAGGCTGAGGTTCAAACGTCCTCACCTTCTCCACAACAGAGTGTATCAGCTCCTTATAAAAGGGAGAAGAACCGCCCACCCCCCACCCCCCCGCCCCACCAAAGTCCCAAATATGAAGAGAACTTTGAAGGCCTCCTTATCTACTCCCATGATTTTCTGAAGAAGATAAAAACTGAACATGCCAAACATTTCCATCAGAGAAATGCCCTCAAAAGCATTCTTCTGTAACCTCTTCTTAGAGTCTTCATTGCGCAAACCGGGGCCCCCTAACTACTCCTCGACAGGCAATACTGACTTACAGCGTGAGGGTGCAGAATCTGAGGGCCACCCACTCTGTGCCAGTGTCTGTGTGAGTCCACCAGGCATGGCTTGGCCTTGACCCTGCCAGGCTGCCCTTGGAAAAAGCGGATTTCATCATGGACTAGGCAGCTGGTGCTGATGTCACAAATCCCTCTGAGTCAGTGGCTTAAACAAGAGAAACTTTATTTTCTCACAGTTGGAGCTTGTATTGTGCAAACTTCAAAGCACAGAATCCTAGAAGGAGGGGAGGGTTTTGATGACTGGCTATGTGGTTCGTCATTTGTACACGAAGGCCTCTTACTCTGGGAACTGGGTCATGTTTTGTCTAAACGTCCCTCGAGAGCCCTGCTCACACCCGACTGGCAGGTGGGAAGGTGTGGTGTGCAGCAGGCTCTATGCAGAGATCCTTCCGGATTTTCTTTCCTCTATAATGCAGCATGTTCTTTATTTTTATTTTTGACATGGAATTTTAAATAAGAATCGAGTTATGAAATGCCCCAAGTATTCAATAGCAGACTGTTTAGAAATGAAAGATTCATAGCAGGCAACCCAAAATAGACAGAGCGTTTGCACTGGGGAATGGACAAAGCCGATGTCAAAGCCTGGATCCCTCCCACACTCGGGAAGGACGTGGTTGCATAAACCCTCTCGGAGCCTCAGTTTCCTCACCTGGATAGTGAAGTATGGGAGGACAAAGTGTGTTCACTCGACCCTTCCTGAATACCTACCCCCCCGCAGAATTTAAAATGTTTAACAACTGGTAACATGGTCACTGCCCAATCAGAACAGATCCTGCCCATTAAAAAACACCCCCCAGAAAAAATCCAAAAAACCTATAGGTAAATTTAAGCTGAATACAGCCCTGACCTGAATGAGCCCAGGTGCAGGTGCTGATAGACAGAAATTAAAGCAACAGGATCCCTACGTTCCACACCTCGAGAGACGCAAAGCACGGCAGGCCCAGAACAAGAGGACCACGGTGCAGCATGCAGATGGCACAGTGGGTGCCGTGTTGTGAGAGAAAGTGCCAGCACAGAGCCGGTCACACGGCGGGCATGCCTTCCCTCACACTGGCCTCACTAGGAGATTCAGTCTTCTGTAGGGTGAGGCCCAGCACAATTTAATTCAATGTGAATGAGAGGGAAAGAGAAAAATCACAGGGTAGAAAGCACTCACTCAGACTCTGGATAAAAGGACGCCCATCTACAAAGCCCTTTCAAGTCTTTACCTTGCACTGTGGTGTGTTAGTTTAGCACACTGCCTCTGCTCACGTGGAATTTGTCTCGTGGCCTGCACATGGTCAGCCTCAATAATCTAAAAATGATAATCGCCTTTTACTTCCAGTGATCCAGGTGTTGCACTGACTGTTTCATGCATGTCGCCTTGTTCAATTCTCTTTGGACCTCCTATGGAGCTAATATTATCTCCGGTTTATTAGGTGAAAATTGGAAGTCAGAGAAGTGAAGTGAAGCTGCCAAGGTCACTTGGTAGAAGCTCAACTTGAAGTTGACTCCAGGTTGCCATCCTGGAGGGACCCCATGACCCACATGAGATCCCTTGCTTTTCTTCACACCACGAGGACCCACTGAATCAAAGACACAAAGACGCTTTTCTAAAGCAGAGCAGCATCGTGAGACGGTGGGATCCCAGCCTTAAACAAGGACAGTGCCACACTGTGAAAAGTTCTGAGGAAGTACATATGTTGACATGTGATAAATACGGTGACAATGACCCTGCCATTAATGACTGGGGGAAGGAGAGGGAGAGGGATTTGTTAAGAAAAGTGGGGTGTTGGCATTATTCTTGCATGTATAGTGATGTACAGTCTAGTACTAAAAAAAAAAAAAGACCTAAAGTGGTACCAACTAGGATTTCTTGGGTTGAATGTAACGCAGACCTGTGCCTTTTAGATGGAAGTGCCACCAAAGGGAGAAAAGAAAGCAGCTCTGTGCTCGCAGGCTCAGACCCCAGCAGCAGTCCAGGGCCCTGCGTCCTTCGGTCCGACGAGGAACTCACTCCCGTGGCTCCAGGCAAGGCCCCAAGGGTGTGGCCCCTCGAAGACTGGCAAAGGCGGGGCTCAGCAGTCGAGGCCCACCCTGACACGATTAACAAGCTCCCTGTGGGGTTCAGTCTTTCACCCCATTTTTCTGCACCTGGTACCAATTTTTATATTGATACCTGCTCTTCCTCATGACCTGAACCCTCCTCTCTCTGGCTCAGGCACAGAGACTTCCCAGCTTTCTACTTTCATTCCAGGTTTCTGAATGTTTCTCTCCTTCCAGGGCACCTGTGCTTCCAGTGGCATCCTGTAATCTATCAGGCTCCTCCTGCCACTGCTCCTGGTCCCCTGGGACATTTGGGGGCTGAGACAGCCATCCCAGGGGATTTCTTGGTGCCATCTGCCTACTCTTTGCTCCTGCCTGGGCCCTACAGATGGGAGGTTACCATTTATTATTACCTTCTGCAATGAGTTCACGAGGTGGGGTACCATCCTTCGGCACTCAGCATCGGCCCGAGAGGCCAACTACGAATCCTAATCCAGGAAGTAGAACAGAAGTTCAGGGACCAAGCCAAAGTCCACTGCCCCGTGTCAGGAGAACAGACACAAAGAGCCGAGGTGGGCTAGTTGGCCTGGTGAACAGAGCAGGAAGAAACGGGGACTGGAAGGACTGCAGGGGAGAATCCAACGGGAGCTCAGCATGGCCGAAGGTGTGGCCTCGTCCTCCCAGGTTGCTTGCTGCAAAGGAGCCAGAGTCAAGTTCTCCAGCTCACATTACAGACGCAGGCAAACCTGGGGCCCATCGGCTCAGAGCAAACTGGTGGGGAACCCAGCACCCCGATGAGCGCCTGTTCTAGCCAACTCCTCCCCTCACTGAAGTGACAGCATGGTGGTGATGCCCTGGCCATTAGTCATATTGTACAACAGTCCAAACGAATACAGGACTGTCACGTGGCCTGGCAAGTCCACCTCTGGGTGTCAATCCAGAGAAATCCAAAACACTAATTTAGAAAGATTTGTGCGTCCCTGGGTCCCCTGCTGCACTCCTCTCAGTGGCCGAGGTACGGAAGCGACCCAAGATGAAGGAGAAGTGGTGGACATACGCGATGGAGTACTGCTCGGCCACAAAGCAGAATGAAATCGTACCATTTGCAACATCACGGATGGACCTAAAGGGTATTGTGCTAAGTGAACTAACTCAGACAGAGAAAGACAAATGCCGTATGATTTCACTTATATGTGGATTCCAAAAAAACCAAACAAACAAACAAAAAACAAAACAGAAACAGACTTGGCTGCTAGAGAGAGGAGTGATGCTCCTGGAGGGAGTTAAAGGGCTGGGAGGAAGAGGTGAAAGGATTAAGGGATTGGCAATTATTAAAACAGTCATAGGAGCCCTGGCTGGTGTGGCTCAGTGGACTGAGTGCTGGCCTGTGAACCAAAGGGTGGCTGGTTCGATTCCCAGTCAGGGTACATACGTGGGTTGTGGGCCAGGTCTCCAATAGGGGGCATGTGAGAGAACCACACACTGATAATTCTCTCCCTCTCTTCCCCTCTGTCTAAAAATAAATAAATAAATAAATAAAATCTTTAAAGACAACAAGACATTCATGAGACTCTAAAGTACAGCATAGGAATGTAATCAATACTATTCTAATAACTACGTGTGGTGCCACCGGGGGGACCACTCTGTAAATTACACAGTGCCTAACCACTATGCTGTACACCCGAAACTAGTACAATACTGATTATCAACTGACATTGAAAAAGAAAACATTTAAAAATATTAAAATTACTCGAGCAGGGATTAATCATTTTGAGCACTTATGTCCACGCATGTTATTTCCTGCAATGCCCCTGTCAGAAGCAGGGTGAAGCTGCCTGTAGTAAACATCCCAGCTACACTAAATCTACTAAAATGAGATGAAAGTGAACGTGAGTGGGGGATGGGCTGGCATTAGACCCCCAAGGCCAAGGGGACATGGGCGTCAGACCCGAGCTCTGCAGCAGCGCCCGCAGAAAGGGAGATGTGCGTGCCGTTGGTTGAAGGACAGCTGGTTGCTACTCTGCAAGAGCAAGTCACTCTGGTGGAAAAACTATGATATGCCAGAAACGGACTGCTTTGTGCAATCATCTCACTGGTCCCATATTTTCAAGAAGAAGAGGATGGAAAATTTACCCCAGGTCAGAGCAGCAGTGCAGGGAGAAAGAGCCTGGTTTGAGAGAAGAACGTTCTGACTGCAATGCCAATCTGCTCTCCAGGGCTGGCTCTTCCCAGTGGCAGAATCCAGCCATGCCACAGAGACCAGTCTGCACAGGCTAATTCAGTGATCCTGTCTCACCCCCACTGATCGTCTAACGTCCACTGGACGATTCACCTAACAAATAGCCGCTCAGTGTCTATTTTACGTGCAAGGAATGTATGAATGAATGAGACAGCCCTCTGCCCTCAAGGAACTTACAGCTGGTGGAGGGAGAGACATGGTGATGAACTATTAGAGCTAATGATGGCAAAGATAATGAAGGCAAAGACAGACAAGGTGAAGGAGGAGGGGATGGAGGTAGAGGAGGAGGAGGAGAGAAGTTACAGAGAGACAGAAAGAAAAAGGGGACAGAGAAAAAGAGGAGGGTAGGGGAGCTGGGTGGTGCCATAGAGAGAAGAGAAAGACAAAATCTGGTTGTTTTAGACATTAGCCCAATACAGTGCCACATCTCAGACACTCCTCCAAAGTCCTTGGGGTCCCTATTCTCTTGACTTTTCCTTTCAGCTCCAGCAACGAAGATATAGGCTCCAGGTCAAAAGTCTATCCCACCATGGTTCCCTAAGGGACTTCAGGGGGGACATTCTTAGATGTTATTGTCCCTACTTCATGTGGTTTTTGCAAAAAAACAAAAACAAAAATGAAAACAAAAAAACCCCAGAACACTTTCAACAATTCTCTCTGTGGACTGGTCTGGAAGACCAGAGGGGGTGCCAGGGACAAGGTGGGACAGAAACAGCTGAGGCTGAACATCAGACGGGTCACACTTGAGACGGGGAGGACGGACTCCTGGCAGGCACTGGAGCTGCTGCTGAGCCCTGTGGTGTCTTCTCTGCAGGAGGGAGTCAAGGTCAGAGCAAGGGAACAAAGCATGCCTTTTACAAGAAAAGACCCAATTTTCTTCCTGGTTCCCACGCAGCTGCACCAGTAAAGGTGAAGGGGATGGGTAACCAAGATCCATTTGCCACTTTAGAAGGTGCACGTGGAATGGTCCACACACTTGTTTGCTTTTAATAATGGATTCGACACTAAGTGGAGATTGTAAAGCTCCTGAAGCTCCAAAGGAAATGGCTGACCTACCTGATGCGAATTCGAATAGGGTTTTATCTCAGCAACCTCTTTCGGAAAGAGCCCAGAAAGAAGTTGTAAATCAGCGAGTTCCTAGAGGCCCACGGGGAAGGGGCCCGTCCCTGGAGCATGCGGAACACTGTTGTGCGCTGCCATGCCTCTGGTCCTGCCACGGCCATCGCCTGCACTGGCAAAGTGGTACTCCGCTGAACCTCGAGTTGACAGAGCTGCTTTTAATCCCTGGTCCACTTCCTACTGGCTGAGACAATTTTTTTTTGTCCTCTTTGGGACAGCCCAAGATGCGTAGTGGCAATGGCTCTGGGAGGAAAAACTTTGCACACGCTGTTCCTTACATGTAGGCTACCTCGCTCTATCTCTGTTCATCTCTTTTCATCGCTCCATCTCTCTTTTCATGGCTCCACCTCGCTCCATCTCTTTTCCTAGAAAGTCAAAGTCATCTGTCAAGTTTCATTCAGTCCACAATTCTCTGAAATGTCCACAATGTTATGGCCATTGCTTTGCAATCACTCCAATGCCATTTCCATCACGAAGCCACCCCTGTGCAGATGTAAAGGTCTCTGAATTTTTTATGGGTTGAATTGTGCTTTTCTACAATCCATATGTTAAAGTCATTGCCCTCGGTACGCAAACATGGCCTTATCTGGAGACAGGGTCTTTACAAAGGCTGTCAGGTCGCAACTCAGTCACTGTGTTGAGTCCTAATGACCAGCGTCTTTACAAAAAGGGGGCGTTTGGAGATAGGCATGTGCTCAGGGTAAGTGGCCTGTGGAGACATTAGTTAGTCTACCATGAGCAAGGTACAGCCAGGAGCAGGAAGAGAGGCCTGGGACAGATCCCTCCCTCCTGGCCCTTGGGAGGGACTCACTCTTCTGACACCCTGAGGTCAGACTTCCAGCCTCCAGAGTGGAGAGACAGCAAATTTCTCTTGTTTAGGCCCCTCAGTCTGTGGAGCTTGTTTGTGACGACCCGAGAAAGCTAATGCAGTATCTGTGACACCAGGCCACCACGTCAATCCATCTGCCTGCTGACTCTTCCCTTTTTATTTTTTAAGAAAATGCTTGATTTTGACATCTTCTCCATGACAGGCCCTGATGATGGAGTGATGCTGGTCTGAGGTCCTGGCTATAGAAGTGGCTACATTCGCCTCGGCCGGGAGTAGCCCCGGTTGGAGGAGTAGCTGTGGACCCACATGTGGGAGGCAAGGCTGTCCCTCTGTCCTCTCCTCGTGTTACCAGTCGGAGAAGGGAAGGTCCATCAGCCTCTCTTGTGATGAGGACGGTGGCCTTGCATCACGCTGAATAGGGTGCAACTTTCTTCACGAGGTGTTACAGGAGCTCTGCTCGACTCCTGCAGGCCACAGCCTTTCCTCCCCAGCAGGGGCCCAATCAGCACTTTCTAGAACATAGAGAGATTATCAATAATGAGGGCAGAGCCACTCGGAGAGGTATGGCACGGCTGCCAGACCGCTCCGCAGGTCTTACTCTGCCCCGACGTGCACCGCACCTGTGAGGACAATGCACTCCGTGTCTGTGAGGGTGCTGCCCGACCCCGGGGGGTCTTCATGTACATGTGCTCAGGGTGACCGGCAGCAGGGAGGCAGCCACAGGCACGCCTGGGATCAAAGGGAACTGTTCAAACACTAGGAGTTGAAACGATGGGTTTCTCTCCTCTCTCATTCCCCACGCAGGTTCTGCTGACCAACAACTGGGGTTCACTCATCTGTGCCCTGCACCAGGAGTGTCCTGGGGAGATCTGAATGGGCTGCAGTGTGGACTCGAAATCCTTGCACCCTTCCTGCCCACTTGCTTCCCATGTCTGTTGGCTGTTTGAATACCCAGCGTAAGGTGCCCTCAGTGCTACGGTCTGTCGACGCAAAGGCAGACGTGATCCGGTCTCTGACCTCAAGCGCCTCACAGTCTAACTGAGAAGCAAGGGTGAGTTTTCTGCACCCCTCCTCTGTGCACCCCTCCTCTGTGCCTCCCTGACGTGACTGCCTTAAACCAGCATCACGGCGCATCTGCTTGGTGCAGGTGTGAGAGCGATGAGCATGTGGCTGCACCAGGCGGCACGTTTGCTGCCGCCAGGATGAACCCGTGAGGACAAAGATCATCTTCGAATCAAGTCAGGAGGAGCACCCGACAGAAACACAACTGCTTGTCAAGTCCCTTGCTTCTGTCCCCACCCACCCAGGCTTCTCTAGTCTCTATTCTCACAGTATGTTTTTGTTTTGTTTTGGAGGGGGGATGTCCTTGTTTTCTTGTTTCACTTAGGTCAGGTTGAGCGGATGTTCACAGGTCAAGCTGAAAGAACCCTGATTAGTAGGTGAATCGCATCAGAAGGTTGCAAGGATGCAAGCTTTGGGAACTGAACTGCAGACTGCTGAGATGGGGTGGGGACCCCTCTCGGCCCCTGCCATCCCCAGTGCATTGCTGGGACCACCGTACTCCGAGCTAGCGCAGCATCTGCTTACAGGCTCCTGGCAGCATCTTGGGGCTCTAACCTTATGACCAACAAAACCGGAACTTCAGTGACTCGCTAGAAAAATGTCAGGATATCAGGTTATAGGCTCTGTCTTTTCATCTCCAGGACACTTCCACACCAGGGAGACAAGTTGGCCCATCTGAAAACAAAAGGAGGAGCAGGTGCCTTTGTACGAGAAACGAGACAGCCTCAGCATTGCTGGGTGGTCAGGACGGCAGGAGAGTACCCTGCAGCGCGGCGAAAGGCAGCATCCTGCCCCAGGGTGAGGCCCGCGTGAGCAACGTCAGGGCAGTGAGAGACGCAGTGGAAGATCTGTTTCTCACTCATCTAACAAAGGTGAAAACTCACCAATTCGAGCAGCTTGGGTACCGCTGAGGCAGGGGAGCGGTAGCCGTGCCGGAGCTCACTGTCCTGTATTTCGCTTTCCTCTGAGGCCGAAGGCAGACAGAGCCATTAATCAGGGGCCAAGGAGAGTGATCAGAATGCCAGGTCTACTGACAAGCAAGCCAAAGGGCAGGGTCTCGCTTCCAAGATAATGACCGGACACAGCTTCTGGCATTAGCCCCGCGGTCTTTCCAAGCTGGAACTGTCAGAGAGCTGACTGGGGGCTGAAGGGATATTTACGGCTAGAGAAACAAGCGTCGTACAAAGGGGTATGGATTGCTAACGCCCTAAGATAATCCCAGGCTCCCGAAAGCATATTAAGGCAAGGTTCAGTCCAGAATGGGAAGTCTCCTCGCTGTACTGCCCCTCTGAGCCAGGGTCCGGGATGATGCTGGGTGAGGGGCTCACCCAGTGGGCAGAGTCTGCGGCAGCCACGCTGGGTGGACGAGGGACTCGGTGGACAAGGGAGACAAGAGGATGCACATTTCTGTCCCTTCCCCATGTGTCTCCTGCACGTCTCCCCCCACTTTTCCCTTTTCTCCCGGCACTTCCATTCTGAGGATCCTATGTTGCCTCAGGACTGTTTATTAAAAGCAGCAAAGAGCTGTAGCCTGCAGAATCTCTCCGAGGTTTGAGTAGTCAGAGAGGGGCATATTATTTAAGGGTTTAGGGGTGAAGGCAACATTTGGACATGATTTGGAAAAGTAGCAGTTTATGCTTATACACAAATAGCTGCATTTTATTGCTTGGGAGCCTTTTGTGCCTCAGTTCATGCTAAAAAGGACCCTCGAACGCGCTGGCCCACCCGACTAGAGTGCACGTGCCCATGAGCCGCCTTTCTCCTGGCTTTTGGGGATCATGCCCTGTGGCCATCGCACGCACAGGCACAAACCCAAGTGCAGGCCGTCCCATCAGGCTGGGCTTATTTCAGGGCCTGAGTTTTGACTTGGGATTTTTCTGCTAAAACCACGGAGGTGGGTTCTTCTCTGTTCTCAGGAGCTTTAGAGCTTCAGTGAGGAATTCTGGGACGATTTTGGGGCCAGTTTGCCTTTTTGGGAAGAACAGAATCAAGCAGGGACAGGCGAGGTGAGTCCACCACTGAGTTCCCGAGGCTGGTCTGTGATGTGCTCAGAGCCTTCATTGGTCCTTGCGGCTCCTCCCGCACCGTCGCGGGCCAAGCCAGGAGCCGTCCAGCCAGCTCCCTTTCTTGTTAAGCTGGGTCAGAACAGGCTCCCATCACTTCCAAGTGAGTGAGCATGGAAGGAAACCCTCATCTTTCCTACGGGGTCGCTAACAGGATGGATTATTTTAACTAGCAGAAATTTTTAACCCAAATTTGTAGCTCAACTGAACACTATTAAGAGGGAAACACCATAAAAGGAAGAATTTATAGAAATCCTTATTACGAGTCTTCCAGTTTAAACATTTAGTCTCCCCACGAATGTCAGGACTCAGCAGGGTGTCCTGCACTCTCGCTCAGATCAATACTAGAGACTAAGAGGCGTGGGGAGGAGTGGTTCAGGCCCCGGCGGCACCCCTACCCTATCACGTACTGTGTTTGGCTTTGAGTAACTTAATTATCCTCTTTCAGCTTAATGTTTTCATCTTTTTTTATTGTTGCTCTGTTATAGTTATCCCAATCTTCCGCCATTGCTCTCCCCTGCCCCGCCTACCCTCCACCCCCACAGTCAATCCCCACCCTGTAGCCCATGTCCATGGTCATTCATCCTCATTCTTTAAGGAGGCCCTTCCCCTTCTGGAAAATTAGCAGGCCACTAGGAATGCTGCCACGGCTGCCTGAGAAATACATGCACTACGATCACTAGTCCACATCGGTCCTGGGCAAGAAATGCTGTTCTCACTGATATCCTCGGCATTTGCAGTCTTCAGTGGTCGTGCACACACACACACGGAGCTTCCCATGCACACACACACGGAGTTCCCAAGTGTGTCAATGGTCACGCACACACTCGGAGATAGCCAGTGTGTCAGGAGTCACACAGAGTTGGAACAATCCCTTCCTGCAACACTCCCTGGTCCTGGTTCCCGGTTTTACAACAGCCCGGGTACTCATGAATGACCGAGCACCTGCTCCCCTCTGTGCTCCGCTCAGTGTCACGGGGCAGCTCAAGGTGCGGGCAGAGCAGGCCTGAAGGGACACACAGAGCCGCAAGTCACTTAGACACAAACGCTTGCTTCCCCACCCAGCCCCTGTCCCGTGTCGCACACAACCAGTGAAACGCAATTACGAAAAACTCAATTAAGATAAGCTGGTCTTAAAAAACATACACATTCAATTTATACTATTTCTTAGAATTAGTTTAGTAGGGAGAAAATTTTCATAATACCATTAAATTTTTCATTCAACTTTCAGCCGGAGAACAAGGGCTGCTGGCAATAATTGCTTTTTTAATGACTCGCTGCAACTCAGGGCAAACTCGGCTGTAATTACAGTCTTGTGGGGGAAGCATCTCAGGGTCAGATTGCGGACACAGCCAAAATGCCGTTGCGTGCTTTCTGCCTCTTCCCCGAAAGTGCTCCTGCCCTTCTTTCCCAACACTTAGCTAGTAAGTCCATTTGGAGGGATCACCGTTTTCCCTTGAAAAGCTGAGTGGGCAAGTGTTCAGGTAAGAGAGCCATAGCGTTGGCCTTGGGCTTGGTATAGAGAGTTTCTGCAACTGGCCGCCTCTCTCGGCATTTCTGATTCATTGTCCCACGCGGCAAGGCTGCCTTTTTCACTTGCTCTGTGCACACGGCGAGCGGGAGAACCTCACCCCCCAGCCCAGTATCATGCCCGACACCATGCTTCCTGATGAGATGTTCCAAGTCTCAGTTCCAGGGAGAAGGGGCCCATATAGCCTGGTGTGGGCCAGGCCCCCCGGCTCTCAGTGCTGGCAGGCAGGAAGCCTCGGGGGACACAAGCAGGCTGCCTGGGCCATGGGCAGAAAAGGAGCTGCTGGGTCAAAGGCTGTGGGCTGAGTACAACCCCCGGAGAGGTCTGCTCACAAGTGTTTGCTCCCATTTAGGGAGAAACCGATCGAGTCGCCCAGCCAGGGAGGGTGGGGAGTGTCTCACCATGGAGACCAGCAGGTCTGTCTCACTATGGAACTCGTGACTCCTATTTTAAATCACCAGCTTTCAAAGCGGGCCCACAATCCGGTCCATTGTGTTTAGAAAGGAAATATTCAATATTTTCCTTTTCTTTACTTTTAGTGCGTAAATAAGAAGCTAATTAAGTTTGTGCGTATTTAACTCGCAGATTGACACTGAGTCTTTGACTTGGTTCATGTGTCAAGTGGTAACAGATATTTCCCGGGCCAGGTGGCAGGTCTGTGCCGTGAACTTGGAAGTTGCACCCACGCACACATTTGTTATGGGTTACGGCAGCATATTGCAGCCCATGTGCCTAGTAAAGGGGATCCACAGATGCCGTGCAGTTTTGACTAACTTAACTAGCACAATGTGAGTCCATCATCTAAAACAATTTCTGCAAAGAGACCACGGCTCGAGGCTGAGAGTAACGCCACAGAGGGACCAATGAGAAAACGGCACGGTTGTTTGAAACACGTATTTAAGAGCCACTGTTCTTAATGCTAAATCTTGCTTCAAGTGTATAGTGAGCCTTGAGATTTTAGGTAACAGGGGTATGAAGCCATTATAATTGGAAAGAAATTTAACATCTAAGCGTGCAGAACATTATTAAATAATAGCATGCCCCAGTGAAGGAAAAGGCTCCCTGTGCTAGGAACGATAAAGTGAAATGACATTATTTTAAAAACATCATTTATTTCATTTAATACCATTCTCCTTCCATTTACACTTGGGGCATTAGTGGACCATGTTAGGTGGAATTGTATGAAATGGCCACTCTTCATGAGTCAGAGAGGTTCAGTGTCAGCAATTCCCTACTGTTCAACCTCTACAGAATGGTTGTTGAGTCTGATTTGAAGAAATAAGTAAATACATTTATTTTAAGTAATTTTAAGTAAGTACAACTCTTGGGAGTTTCTCGAGTGCTGTGGCAGGAGGGCTACGTGACCAGCAGAGTTTGTGGCCCTGCCCTGTGTTGGGCGGACAGCAGTGTCTGAGACCTCGCAGGCTGAGTTGTCTCAGGGTGAGGGGTTTCTGAGGGGGGGGTGCAGGGGTCTAGGAGCGGTGGTGGGGCTCTCGGCTGGCAGGTGGGTGTCAGGAAGACCTCTGGGGACAGTCACGGGCCAGACAGCAACATGGCAAGGAGGGACATGGGACAAGGAGACTCCGTGGGAAGACAGTACACGAGCCAGCGGATGGAGAGCCAGGTCCCGGACTGGAGCGTCCAGGAAAAGAGAGGAGGGCCAAGGTCGTCAGGTCAGGGGTGTTGGCCAGAGACAGCCTGGTCCTCGGATGGGGTCACGGCCAGCAGTGACTGTGCAAAGAAGCAAACGTTCACCTGCGACCACAGGGTAAAAAAAAGGTCGCTCAGGAATCCCTGGAGTCTTCCTGGGTCAAATGGCCTGAGGAATGCGCCCTCTCCAGGGAATGGGCACATGGGAGGGGTCCCAGAACGTGGGTCCCAGAGAGAAAGCCCCCAGGGGAAGGGAACTGCTCCTCAGGGGTCATTTCTGCCACCTCCTGCAGCTTCTCACTTTTCTATGCTCTGCTCCTTTAGTGTAGTCTTCAGCAGGATTGTTTTGGACTAATCAATACACAGTTCATCCAGGTGTGAGCTCAAGTGGATAATGGCTTAGTCAGTACTTTCCAGATCTTAGGCAGTCAACTCCTAAAAATGCTTCCAACCCTCCAGGTAAAAATCTGGCAAATTTTTAATGAATGTGGGGGCTATGTTTTAAAATGTATATCCCCAAACAACAGTGCCTGGGAAACACACAAGCCGTGGCTCTATGTTCCTCCCCCTTGGGACTCGGCAGCGGGGCAGATTTCGTCCTCCAGGGGACATTTGGCAGCGTCTTAAGACATTTTTTTTTGTACCAAAACTTGGGGGGTGGGTTGGTGCTACCAGCATTAAGGGGGCAGAGGGCAGGGGTGATGCTGAACATCCTACAGTGAATGCACAGGTCAGTCCCCGACCACCCCACAGAGGATGAGCCAGCCAAAAAAATGATCAATCGTGCCAAGGTTAGAAAACCCTGTTTTAGACCCTGGAAGAACCTGAGAGTTCATTTCAAATTTTTAATTTTGCAGAGGCCACAAGTCAAAGATGTGAAATGACCTACGCATGGCTAGTTGGTCAACAGCCAGTGGGTCTGGAACCCAGAACCGCCGGACCAGTGTTCCCGTCCCTCAACGCACGGGGCCTCTGTGTGCCCTGTGGCCAATGTGTCGGGGTGCTGCCTGTCCTCAGCCCCGACACAGAGAGAGGAGTGAGTCTACCAGGCCGGCTGTGCGGGCAGGGTGGGTTTGGGTAGGAGCTTCGGTAGGGAAGCAGGCGCTGTCCTCTCTCACCGCAAGAGGGGCGCCGGGGGACCCCAGATGGGGCTGACCCGGGGAATCAGGGTGCGGCGGCTACTCTGAGACACTGACACAGTCCAGTTATGAAGGGGGCCGGTGAGTAATTCATCCTTCAGGAGACAAGGGGCTTGTGCCAAGCATGAAGGTTTGAAGGACGCTGTAACAGATGTGAGCAGTGGGAGAAAAAGACAAATATTCGAGAATGAGGACTCGGACACAGGAAAAGCCGCAGCTCCCACGCTCTCTCCTCACCGCGGAACGAGACAGAAACTGCCCACTGTCCACAGGAGAGTGGGGTGCAAGGAAAGGGGACTAGAAATGGGAGTCAGGGCCACCTCCCTCAGTCCTGTCACTTGCTGACCATGTCACTTCGGGGAAGACATGTGCGTTCTCAAAGCTCAGTCTCCTCGACTATGAAATGATGAAACCTGAGTCACAGAATTCCAGTGTCTCAGCTTCTTTTGAGGGTCATCAGGGTGAAGACGCCTCACTCCCCAGAAGAAGAAATCAAAGCTCGGGTAAGCTGAGTTGTCTCTTGGGAACCACAAAACCAGGGAACACCAAGGGGCAGGATCCCAGGGCCTCTGGGAACCCAAGGGTGGCTCTTCTCCATTTCAAGTCCTCAAAGCGATTTTTATTTTTTTTAAAGATTTTGTTTATTTATTTATCTTTAGAGGGGAAGGAGAGAGGGAGAGAAACATCAATGTATGGTTGCCTTTTGTGTGTCCCCTGCTGGGAGTTGACCTGCAGGGAACGGCCTGCAACCCAGGCATGTGCCCTGATGGGGAATCGAACCGTGATCCTCTGGTTCTCAGGCCCGTGCTCAATCCACTGAGCTACACCAGCCAGGGCCTCAAAGCGATTTTTAAAAGGACATTATGGATTCGCAGAACAGAAAGGAGGCCTCAAGGAGTGCAGGGCGCAGTGGCTGGGGCCCCGTTACCGGCGCTGTTTGTCTGCCCGTCTTCTCCACAGTTAAACAGGTGCTTCCTCGGTGCCCCTTGACGGGGGTCCTCGTGCCAGTGCCCCCAGTGCAGGCAACTTCTCTAACCCGTGAGGCCCCTTCCCGTGTCAGCCGCCATCACTCGAGCTGGTGAGAGCCTGGCGGGCACTGAAGAAACAGAACACCTGGTGGTGGCTGGACCGCTGGACCCAGAGAGTGGCTCATTTAGGGAGACCAGGTTCCCAGACTGAGCAGTGACAGCAGATGGAAGCCAGGACCGCAAGGGGACACGGCCACTAGCAAGCTTCCAATGCTGGTGAGTGACCATCCACGGCTCCTGGCCTGGCCATCTGTGCTCCTGGGTGGCAGGCTGGTGAATTGTGCCCTGGGACCATCTTCTGTGCTCCTGAGACGAGATGACACTGGTAAAAATGGCCTGCACCCCTGGAATCAGTGAATATTATGAAGATCAAAGACAATTTCCAGAGTCACTGATATGCCCTGCTTCTTTGGGGGATTGAAGCTGCATGCTCGCAATTCTTCAGCCAGAGGCTGGTGGGCTATTTCCCACCGACCCCACATTCGGCTGGAACAAGGCCTTCCACAGAGAGGCCCATGGGGAGAAAACACAGCAAATGTGTTGTCAGGATGGTTTTAAAAATGAACCGAGATACAAAGGATCACTGAGTAAGGCAAATCGAAGCTTCCAGCTTTTTCACTGCTCAGTTGCTGTTTCCAATGGCACGTACAATAGGAACCATTCAGATCCTTTCCTGGGAGCAACTGGCAAAGACCTGGCCCTTGAGAAGGAGCGTGACCCTGGTACAGAGAGAACAGCAGCCTCTGAGCTGGCTCTGCCCTGGTGTTTCGTGATTCCCCAGGGGGACTCTATTCACTTGGATGTAATCAGTACTGATTTGGGAATTGTAAAACTGCAGCACAGAAAAGCCTGTAGAGAGGTGCCTTCTTGGAGAGCCAAGGTTACATTTGGGTTTTCTAAAGTAAAAAAAAAAGAAAAGAAAGAAAGAAAAAACCCAAAATGTTGCTTAATTTTGGCTTTTTTTTTCAAAGAAAGCATAAGAATGCATTTTCTTTCGCCCTCTCTCCTTTTTACACTCACTGAGTACCCACAGAGCACCTGTCATAGGCCTGAGACTGCCAGCCACCTGCACAGCCCAGGATCTCAGCATGCAAACAGTCGCCACCTTGTCCCGTCCCAGAGGCACCTGGAAGCACGAGGCAAACTTGTCCTCACATGGACTCTGGAAGGGGCACCCCCAGGCCAGCTCCCAGAATCACTGAGGTGGACTCAGAGCCAATGAGCTCCAAGTCAAAAATGATGGAACACAGAAGGATTCAGCTGCAGGGCAGAGACCCAGAGAAACCCAACAGGCAGGCTACACAGACTCCCCGGGCCTTAATGTAACATTATCCATGTAGATTAAAAATAAAATACCTAAAAGTTTTAAATTATGAACGAGTAAACACGTGGGACAGAATAAAAAAAATAAGGGAAAACAGAGTCCTTGTGATGGTGGCCAGAGTGGACAAGTTAGACAGTCCGAACAGACACACCTCGAGACATAATCAGGACACTGGAGACAGAGCCACATCCACTCCCCAGACTACAACACGGAAAAAGAGCGTGGGAAATAAACGAGAGGTCAGCAGGAGTGGGAACGAGAGTGGGCGCACCCAACCTCAGTCTCCCAGGCGTCTGAGAAGGGGCCGGTCAGGGGAGCAGAGAGAACAGGGCTTCTGGGTTGATGGGAGACACGGTTCACCATATGGGGAGCATGGCCGACCCCCGCGGATACTGCTGACTCGGTCACGGCACACAGGACCTGCTTCAGAGGGCGGAGGCAGAGCCCGACCCCACGCGGAGGACACACCTTCCTCACCAGCACTCTTGGACAAAAAATGGGTGCCACCTGGGGAGATCAGGTTCTCTGACCTGAGACTGGAGCAACCGGAGACTGGCTCGGTGGTGGAGCTTACGGGAATGAAAGAACTTTAGCATTTTCACAGTGAGGCTCTCACTGTTGGCACACACGCATCGAAGGTCCAGGTGCTGCTGTTAACCTAGGCTCGCCACGCCTGGCCTTGACCTTGGTCACTGCGGGAGTGGGACCGAGGAGGTTTCTTTCTTTCCCCCGGACAACTTCCTCTCCCTGCTGTACTGGTTAAGGAAGAATGCATCTAAGAGTCAAATTTCTTTGAATGTATCTAAAGTATATTTGAATGTATATAAAAGCACCACGGCCTATCGACTGTGTTACGTTGGCTGAGTTCATCGACCTGTCTGTGCCAAGTTTCCACATCTGTGAAATGGGGGTAGGATTGGTAAATGGGTCAAACCGAATCATATGTAAAGAATACCTGTGCACCGTTTGCCACTAGCTTAATTAACTACACTGGCTATTATTTTGCCCTTTCCTGCAGAGATCCTGGGACCCAGAGAAGGGGAGGAAGGGTGAGGACCCAGGCAGTGCCGTGCTCTGGGCTGGCACCGTGGGGCATCTGAGGGAGGGGGCTTTGTGGAGCAGTGTGGAGGGGCAGCCTGACCGAGCTCCACGTTGGCAGCAGGGCACCCACGGGACGTGGCGGCAGCCCCTCCGACGTTCTCCTTCACTGACCCCTCTCCCAGAAGCACGTGGGCCCGAATTTGTAGCGCTGCCTCGGAGGGAGCTTCTGCAGCTCACGAGTTGTAAGTCACAGAATGCAGAGTGTGAAGAGGGCCCAGGTGAGCAGATGAAAGGGTCCGCTTCCAAGGAGAGCAGGGATTGAAAAGGAACCTGGGGAAAGGCACGGGGAGACAGAAATCCACAACACTGTCGGGAAGGAGGCCAGCCACAGGGCGCGGCGACAGGGAAAAGAGCTCCCCTCGGCGCTGTGTTCGACCTTCCTGAGACCATGACGGCTCTCATGTATTTGCTGGTCAATTTTTACGTGAAACACAATACCTGCTCAGAAAATGAAAGAGCCAAGAAAGGACACGGCAACCACGCCAACAATGTTAGCTTCCCGAATGTTAGCTTCCTCCCCTGTGAAACGGAACGCGCAATCTCCTCTGCCGGCTGTTTCGAAGAACACCTGTGACGACAGGCGAACTGAGCCTGGGGTAGACACCTTCTCCACCAAGCCTAGTGGCTGCAGTTCACCGCAGTCCTGCCATCGATTCTTAGTAACGCATGGCGGAGTCCCTCCTGGACTCGGTCCCTGCGCCTTGTTTTTTCCCGTATAGTCGTGGCCATACAGGTTTATAAATTTAGATGATGCTTTCTTCTTCTAATGCGAAAGGTCACGTCCTACTTTTGTTTGTAAAAACACCCCTTAGTCCTCTCGAACTCTCTCCTCCGATGCCCGGGTTTGCCCTCAGTGCTGCCCCACCCCTCTGCCTGACCGGGTCAGGGTCCCTCGGGCAGCAGATGGTCCCCGGTCCTGTCACAATACGCCGTTTGTTCTCAGGGGCAGGGGGACCCTGTCTGGAAAGTCGGTCGGGCAGCCAGGCTGCCGAGGGTCCTGCCCGAAGCCCCCGCTGCATTTTCACTAAAGGTCCATTTCACCATGTCCCGTTTAGCCCTGTGTTTCTCCCTGCTGCATGCCGGCCGCCCCGTCTGGGCAGGGCGCTCCGGCGTAAATTACCCACTGTAGCTGGAGTCACGGAGGCCTGGAGGTGGGGGAGGGCCCAATGCCCGGGACCTGGGCGGGCCAGTGTCTCCCCTGCGCCAGCTTGTGTGGCTGCTCTCACACTGGAGTCCCAGAAAAGGGAAGCTCTCTAAGAAAGTCAGAAAACAATGTCATGCACCTTTTAAGAGTCACAAAATGAAACCATCTAAAGAGCCAGACGCGAAACGCAGAGCAGGGTCACCGCCTGCTTGCTGTCCCGCCGCGTCCCCTTAGCTCATGGGCCTGGCCCGGTCTCACTCTCACTTCACCAGAACCGGAGAGCGGCGGACTTGGAAGAGACTCAAAACCCATGCGCGACAAAGGGTTAAATGTGCACACGAAGATGCTAGGCCTAATGGATTTCTGAAAAGTTATAATTGGCATTTACAGAGAACACACTTTATGCTTCGTTTGCATTAAAAGCTCATTTACCCTTCTAGGAATGGAGTAGTCATATTATCCAGTGTGAGGATGGGAAAAGTAGGCTTCTCTGAGGGTGACCTCGCGCAGACGCAGGACTGGCCTTGGGGCCGGCGAACGGGCGCCGGGGTGGCCCGAGGGGTGGGCCCATGGAAGTGACATCCCCCTCAACCTTGGCTTCCCTCGTTCCCAGCATGGGACCCACAACCATAACCAAGTCACAGGACTGCTGTGGGGACTGAGAAGATGACATGTGACAAAAACAAAGAAATCAGCACGAGAAAACAGAACACTCCCCACCCTAGGCTTCCCAGACGATCTCCGAGCCCATTCTGAGACGCTGACACAGTGCCACCGTGCAGAGGACCCCAGAGTCCGGTGGAGCTGCCGCTTCCCACCCCCACTCCAGCAAGCTCGCTTTGCCCACAGACACGATCACTAACACTCACACTCACAAACCACCAAACTGTGCTGAACACGGTTGTGAAGCCTTAAACAGAGGCTGGGTCCGTCAGTCCCTTTCTCGGTTGGAGGCCTCAGGCCGCAGCTACATGGAGTCGTGATCTCAGTTCCCCCACACAGGTGGCCATGGGCCAGGTCCCCCCAGGCACCATGAGGGGCACAGTGAGGACACCAGGCAGTGGCTTATGGAAGCTGGATGGATGGCTTCACCCCATGCCTCTCTGGGGAGGTCTGACCACAGTCAAGGCCGCCACAGGCACCATTTCAGACACCTTCGAAGGGTGGCAGTGCCATGCGCATTGGTCACGGAGACGTGTGCCTCCGCAGGGCTCTGGTCGCCTGCCTTCAGGACTCTGGCGCTTGCTCCCTCGGCTGCTGGGGGCATCTGCTCAGAGCTGAGTCCCTCTTCTGAAGAGGCCACACCCTCCCCAAGAGCACCCGCTGACTGGTCAGGGAGGTGACAAAGACTAGCCCCTGGGCCCCAGCTCCTCAGAGCCTCTGGGCCCCCAACGGCCCCAGAAGCACATTGAACCCCCTGTCAAAGCTGCATCAGGGTTCACCTTGTCTCTCCACCCAACCTGCCTGCTCATTCCCCGCAGGGCACACCTTGGCCACCCCTGCCCCGGAATCCCCGCTGCAGGCTCTGTCTCTGGGGGAGCCCGCCATGCAGTGAACACGTCCCACCTGCCAGGGTTTTCAGGGCACTTGCCTGAAAATGCGCAGGGACACCCATTGCTCAGATGGCACTTGGCACCGTTCTGACCCACACAGCACCCCGGGCCACTCCCTCTGGGCCGTGCTCACCTGTGTGGAGGGGGCAGGCAGACGGCACAGAAGGAGAAGGACCTGCCCCCCTCTTCCCCGAGGAAGCGACCCTTGCCCTGTGCTCCTCGATTCCAACTCCCAGGCTTCTCCTCAGTGACAGCTACGATGGCCCGCTGTCTCATGTGTGGCCTTTGGAGTCGAAGCACCATGAAGGCCTGGCCTGGGTCTGAACTGCTCACGACTCTGTCCCCACTGCTGTAGATACCAAGAGCTTCACAGTAGGTGACACAGTCCTTCACAGTCTACTGTCCCCATGTCCCCAGCCAATGTAAGCGCCCCGAGGAAAATGGCCATTTCTGTTTGGTTCATCACAGGTGTCCCCAGCCCTAGTGCATAGACTGAGATATAGCAGAGTTTAGTAACTCGTTTTTTAAAGGACAGACATTGTAACTGAATGTGTAAGTTAGTAAGCATAACGCGGATTAGCGAACACACGCGTGGGTAAACATAGAACCAAACAACTGGGGCCAACCCTGATGAGACATTCTCCTTCCAGGGCCCTGGCCCGTCGGACCCTCACACACACAGGCACCACGTGCATCTCCATGCTGTCCGCTGCGCCACCCTGCAGGGGGCACCGCATTGGGAAAGCAGCGGAGGGGAATGGGGGTACTGTCTGCAGCCCACGTGGAAAGGACACGTGCGTTCGCTTATCCTTCACCTGCAGCCAGCCAATGGCATTGCGAACACCCCGGGAAGCCAGCCACCTGGGGGTTTTGGTCCAGTACAGGACGTGAATACTTCTCCACTAGTTAGGGGTCCCCAAGAGCAAAGTTGTGCGGGCTGCTGCAGCGGCAGGGGAGAGTCATGCCCTGCTGAAACTCGGCACACACCGCAGGTGCCTGGCCCGAATGGTACCAGCAATGGTGGTGCCACCTGGAGTGAGAAGGCGAAGTGGTGCCAGTTAGCATTGGGGCGCCTGCCCTCTTTCAGCGACGAGACCCGAGAATCAGCCCATGATGGAGTCTACGGGGGAGAGGAGAATGGGCGAGGTGTGAAGGAAGGATGTTGAGGGCCAGGGTCCCCACCACTGGGAGGCAGAGCCCTCACCCCACACACGGGAGGAGAAAGGTGCTGCATGGTGGCCAGTGAGTTGAGCCGGGCGAGGGGATGCTTATAGTGGCTGTGTGCGATTTCCTGTTTTAGAAAAACAAAAGCCCTATACAAGAGTTTGGAACTTTAAAATGTGGAAAGTCATTTGTTTGAAATTCACCTCACGTTTAGAGCACCTGATTAAACCTCTAGCTTTGACCATGAAACCCAGCTCTTTATCATGCTTTCTGCTAATTAGAGATGGAGACTGAATTTTATTGCTTCAATTTGGTGGCTCTTTTAGTGACCTGGGGCACAATGCAGGGAGATGAGACAGGGCAGGCCGTCAGCGCCTTGCTTGCTCCCCTCACAGGGGAAGGAAATGTGTACATGCTTTCACATACATTCTCTCTCTCTTTATATATATAATGTGTGTGTACATATGTGTATACACACACACACACATATTTAAAGGCCTTTTTCTATTTTCTCTGGCACCTGTTTCCTGGCCTAGACCAACCCCTTGAGGGCATTTAGGGGTTAATCCCCTACAACCTCTGCCAAGGCTGATGACCTTGGATGAGGTCGGCTGGGACCCAGGTCCACTTGAACTTGGAGAAGCACGAAGTGACCTGACTCTACTTACACTCACAACTGGAGAGAACCAAGCACGCTCTGGGCTGCCTTAAGGAGCACCCCAAGTTTGAGCACCCTCATTCACTGAAAACAAGGCCTAAGCGGGGTGCGGTGAGAGAGGTGTGCAGACTTCAGGGGACCAGTGGCACGCAGACTCTGCAGGGACACTGCCTTCCCGTGTAGGAGTGACAAGAACTGGGACTTGCAGTTTACACAGAAGTGGGGCCACTCTGTAGGTGACACTTCCATTCTGTTCCTTCCCCAAATAATGGAGCTTCCTGAAAGATAGAGGGTCAATATGCCCCTCTGTGTCCTAGAGTCACTTGGTCAGCTGGGGACAGGCTGAACAGATAGATCTGCAAGGATGGGTCTGGGCACAGCCCAGATGGGGAGGGCACGGCCCCAGGAGGGCGGTGGTGTGGGGAGGACGGATGGAGGTGATCGGGGGTTGAGCCCCAGGCTCTGCGGGAAGCAGACTGAGCAGATGGCGGCAGCGAATCAAAGGGCCCTCTGGGAGTCGGCAGCAGAAACACACTGACTGAGAGAGTGAATAAACAAGGTGAAGGAGAGAGGAAGGTTACCATGGATTTGACACGTGATGTAAAGGCGACAGGGAAAATGACTGTAGGCGAATTAGGCCCAGGAAAGAAGGGTGGAGAGGAAACTGAAGGTGAGCACCAGGCACGTGCGACCGGGGAAGCCGAGTCCCAACCTGAGAACAGCCAGACCCAGCAGGAAGCCAACCTCTCTCCCCTTTTGTGTCTTGGATGATTGAATAGGAACTTCGACCTTAGGTTTTGCTCTTTTCTCTCTCCTCTCACTAATTCCTCACTGAGCCACCTCGGCTCAGAGGTAAGTTGGGATGCGGCCCTCTGCACCTGTGGACTGAAGCCACAACCTTCAATACAGACGGAAAATGGGAAACTAGAATTCTTCAGGAGAGAGGCTTGGAACCAGAAGGGAGTAGCTGAATGGGGCTGATTACCAAACAAAAGATACCATTGAGAGTTTATACACTTAATGGCTCTGGGGCGAGAATAATGGACAGGTTTGTAAAAAGCTAACCACATCGAACGAGGAAATGACTAGGTGTGTGCAAAACAAAAAGTTGTACAAGAAACAAAAACACAATCGCAGTATACTGCTCGACTCAGCAGAGAACACTACGCACTCACACTAGTCTAGAGGCTAAATACTGATTTCTCTCAAATGACAGTATTGCTCTCTTGAGAATTTGAGGTAATGAGTAGAATCTGTGTTTTTCTGAAGGAGTTAAGGAAATAAAATTCCCCGCCATAAATGGAAGACAAGAAGCCTCTCTAACATGTAAAATGTGATCAGCAGTGTCCGCACGCTACTGGCATGTACAAAGTTAGGAGCTAAGACAGAGAGGCCCCGGTTTGGAAAGCGGCCGCTTCTGGGAAGGGGGTGGGAAGCTGCTCGGCTGAGTGAGTGGGGCTGGGAGTCGGGAGTGTGATAGCCCGTGTCCTAACCAAGGGGGGACGGTGGAGACGGAGGTCGGAGGCAGACTGAGAGGAGGGCAGGGACAGATTGGTGTCAGACGCCCTGGACACAGCAGCAAAACTGAGGACACGGGCGGCACGGGACGTAATACCAAGACCGACCGTGAAAACACTTTCTGCAGCAGGAGTCTGCCTTCCTCGCAGGCTTCCCCACCAGCTGGCCCAGTCAGCTTTCAAAGCAGAACTCATCCTGAAAGCAATTCTCTCATCCCAAAAACTAATTTCATCAGGAAATTAAGTTTCTCCCCTTTGGAAACATGTGACATTTTCTAATGCGTTTCCCAAGACTGTCAACAGAGTCCAGTAGCAGCAAGTATTGCATCCTGAAAAACCCTTCCGTGACCAGGACTGCCCGACTTCCTTTGAATTCTATGAATTATTAATACACAACCTATCAAACGTATATTCAATATCTCCACTCAGCCCTCTCTCCTGGGAGCAAAACTGGTTCACCCAATAGTTCTCTGGAAATGCCGCGGGCACTGAAAGCTGAGATGCCTCAGATGCGTGTACACGCCACTGCATTATGTATCTGCAATGAGGCCTACGGCCCAGTCTGTTATTTTCCCTCCCACTGCCTGAGCTGGTCACCAGCATGTCACCTTTCCTCTCTTGAAGCCAGCCACACCTGTGTCACCAAATCTATCCCTGCCCTCCTCTCAGTCTGCCTCCGACCTCCATCTCCACTGTCCCCCCTTGGTTAGGACACGCGCTATCCCATTGCTGACTCCCTGGAAGGGCCGCCTGGGACATCCACCTCCCCTGCAGCCCGTTCTCATCCGCCCTCCTCATTGAAGACTGGCCTATGTTTCTATGACTTAAATCTGTCCCCAGCCTTGAGCGAAGGCACAGTTACTTGGCGATACACGCAAGGCCCTCTACTCCCTGGTGTTCTTTCTTCGTCTGCTCTGTCGCACCCTCCAGGCACATGCGGTAGCGACCAGCGGAAGAGCAGCCAGCTGGGGATGAAGTCCCGCCAGGCCAGCGGGGCTGCTTCTGTGGTTTCCAATGCCGACTGCACAGTCACGTCACCGCTGTGCCACTCGCTCTCCGACTGATCCTGCAGTGCTGACCGGCTCTCGCCAACAGACACGAGCACCACTCACCCACTAACCCAGTGTTGTGATTCTGACAGCAGCTGCGGCTGCCACTTTTCACAAGTGTCCCTTTCTCATTCAAGTTCATGGGTTCACTCTGTTTTTAATCACACCTTGCGTTCTAAAAAAATCCCTGTTTCACAAAGTCCTACTCCTGCAGTCCCATCATGAGAATTCTGCACTGTGCTGTCTCTGTTGGGCCTCCTTCAGAAGAGGGCACTGAGCCAAGGACTGGAGGACAGGTAGTTTATCTGGACAGTGACCTCAGGGACCAGGGGGAAAGTGGTAGCAAAGCAGGACAGGGAGGGTTCTCCTCCAAGAGGTGGCCACTGTGAGGGATCTCAGCTAACAAAGCCTGGAGTTAGCCCCCCAAAGAACAAGGGAGCTTGGGCATCAGCACACAGACCCCCATCAGCCATGAGTTGCCAGACGCTGCAGGGGCTGCTAATGTCCTGGTGTGTCTGGCTTGCTGGACAGGCCGCAGAACGCTCCGACAGCTCAGGCGGCCTCTCGGCCCGGGAACTCTGCCTCTGCCGGGTGACAGTGAGGCCAGTGAGCACTACAGTGGTGAAGACAGGAGCCACGGCGGGGCACCAGCAGCCTCCAGTTCTGGCCCAGTGGGATTCTCTCTGATTTGCAGCATGACCGCTCACTGTAGTGTATTTCATTAGCAAAGCCTATGAACACGGTTCCCCAGTTATTAATAGGAATGCACAGAAACACCCTGAACTGTGTGAGGCACAGTGTCTCTGCCCGGTGCAGGCTGTCGGGCTGCACCAGCGCCACTTGCACGTTACTGCTGCTCCGCGAGCTGACACTCTTGCCTAGGATGTGCTGTACGGAGGGCCTCTTCCAAGTGTCTCTCTGAATTACACTGCTTCCCTTTGCTTTTTATTTTATTTTTCCCCCAGCCCTTTATCTGTAGAAAAAAGAAAAAGCATTTTGCCAGAGGTAGGGTTAAGGTTAGAGACTCGTGTGGTCAGAAAATTTAAACTTTTCTTGTAAAGGTCCAAGCCTCCTTTGCCCTTGGCTACCCCTACGCCCTCAGGAACACGCTTTCAACTACTTCACAGCTTTTCACTGAAATCCAGCAAAGCAGGGTCAAGGGCCAACATCTTCACTTTTGCTCCCTGTTCTGCAAAAGAATGAACCCCAGACCCCGCCACCAGCTGACAGAGGTGCTGCACATTGTGGTGGCGGCAGCGGGAGCGTGTCACCGACTCCTCTTTGGCAAGACTTAGACACAGGGATGGGCCGGGTGCACCGGATGAAAAATGTGTCACAAGAGCTGATCGCGGTGGCTGAGAGATGCCTAGACCGAGATGGGAGAAATGTCGGCAGAGTAGCCTGAGTGAGGCCGCCATGGAGGTGAGACACTCTTCCGGGCAGGCGGGGTCCCCAAAGGGGCTGGGATGGAGAACTCCAAAGCCCCAAGTCCGTGGGGGGCTGCTGATGAGAGCGGCTTCAGCAGCAGCACCCACGGGGGGGCAAGTGGACCGGGGTGAAAACCGCAGGCGTAGGCTCTAAGCCCCCGTCTAACACAGCGTTGCCCCTGAAGATAGGAGAGGGCAGACAGGTGTGGGAGACAGCAGCACGGGCCACAGCCCCTACATGTTAGAGCAAATTTTCTGCATATTTCCCTGTGTCTGGCTCCGTTTCCTTCGCGACTCAGCTTTGCCAGACACTTGGGATGTGTGGAGACTGTTCTCGGTGCTTTGCCCGATGAACATGCAGTCCTCACGGGCAATGAGTCAGGTATCACTACTGGTTGCCCGGACACAGAGGAGCAACCCAAAATGCACCTTGAGTGGGTGGTTTCCATTCAGAGCAAAGGAAGAAAAGAAGGAAGGACGTAGGGAAGGGTGGGGAGAGGTGGTAGGAAAGACAGCTCAGTAGTCTGCTGAAGAGAGGATGAAGGGCTGAACCCAGGGCAGGAGCAGAGCTAAGGCGAGGGGGTGGGGGGCAGTGTGAAGAGGGTGAGGACTAGAGGTGACCCCACCCTTCTGGGGGTCAGCACCCACTGCCACCCTCTGGTGGCAGTCAGCTGCGTTGATTCTTCCCAGAAGACTTGAAAACAAGAGATGCTGCTTTCTCCCTGGGTGTGCTTGGCTCCTGTCACTGCCTCTCCCCGCTGACGCCCGCGTGGCCCAGGTGTGATGGCAGTGCCTGCCCACAACCCAACAGCGTGGGCTTCCCGACCCTATGCTCCTTCTGGGCTGAGATGCACATCACTTCAGGAGTCCTCAGGGTACCACTCTGAGCATGAGCTAAGGAGGAAGGGAAGGGCGAACCTCCCGATGACAGCCAGCCTTTGTTCCTAGGGTCTTTCTGGGCGCCGGGCACCTGTCCAGGCCCCCATGCCAGGCACCAATCAACACACCCTCCACCCATCTGTTCACATGTATTTGCGATTTCCTGGTTTCCACTCTGGACAGGATCTGCTCTGCACCCGGAGGTTCAAAGATGAAAGCGATACAGCTTCCCCTCCCACTTCCCTTCTCTCCGGCTGCCGCCTCAGGGTGAAGTGGAGGCTGGCAAGGATCCTGGCTGTGGCTCATTCTAGGGAGTGACTTTCCTCGGGGCAGAAGAGAGCAGCAAAAATGATTTGGCAGGAGGTAAGTTCAGCTCAGGATGCCGGAAGACCATAATAACACGTTCCAAGTTTTTAAGGGATACTGCACAGGATCGGCATCAGGGAGCCCCCCTCCCCGAGCTTCTGTGTGTCCCTCAGCTCTCCCTTTGGAGAACACTGATGACCCATTAGGCTCCCAGCTCCCAGACGGTGCCTGGAATCAGAATTTCAGTGTGAATCTGAAACCAAGAGGAATTGCATCTGACACCTTCCCCCATCGGTGTGAGGTTTGTTGGCCTGAAGGCCTGTGACGGCTACAGCTATCTGAACGGGGTTCTGCGAGTTCATGAGCGAGACTTGGGTGGGAAATGCTATTCAGACTGTTTTTACAGGGAAGGTCGTTGTTCTTGGTAACTGCTGGAGTTTGCTTCAACCGCCCCTTCCCCAGGTGTCAGTGTGGATTACTCTGCTTCTCTGAATAACCCTGTCACGGCCGCCGTTGCGTGGTGTTGTCCCTCGGTCTCTAGGCTGACATTATTTATAAGCAAATGACAGAGCAATAAAATAGCGCAGTGAATCGTCGTGGGCGACCTTTGCTGAGACAAAGTTACAGGCAGCGGGAGGGTGTTCCGGTGTGAAATTGCTTTTACCCGTCTTCCCATTACGATGACCTACGAGGAAGACAGAAAGGCTGCTGCCGCCCCTCCCCGCAGTGCATTGCCATTTCTGTATAAGATCAGTGGACCTTTCTGTGGACATCACTTCACATGCCCTCTTTCCGGAGACCCCTGACAAACCTGCATACCGAATGCAGGGGGACTAGCCTGGGTCCCGAACGGGTACACGTCTATTTGTCAAGTGCTCACGAGCCATTCTTACTAATGCCGATGCTACATGAGCCTCTGCTGGAAGGAGGTGGGAGAGAGTGAGGAAACACCCTTCTTAACGAGCTCACAAGTGAGAACGGGGAGGGAAAACATGCAAGCAATTCAACACACGTGCAAAGTGCATGGGGTCTCCGAAAGGTGCAAAGAGCATGGCATAGGAGATGAACGTCAATTAATTTTGAACTCTCCAGCTCAGGGCACTCGTCCTTGGCTTTGACTAGGACGTGGCCTTCTCCTCTGGTGACCACAGCTCCATTGATTGTGATCCTCATTCCTTTTGTCCCCTATGTATTTAATTTTAGGGGTCAGGTTAGGCACCATCCCCTCTGGGAAGCCCTCCTGGGCGGCTTGAACAGGTCCCTCCACCCTGCTTCTCTGCCAGGCATATCTGTGTATTTCCACACTGATTGGGGTGGGTGTTTTTCACCTGTGTCCTGCCTGTCTGGCTGCCAGTCCTTCATGGTCCAGAAAGAACCACACTCATCGCGTGGCTCCTGAGGCAGCACCCATCTTCCCATGAGGTGGAACTCGGTAGACATTTAATCAGTAGGTGGGATGGCTGGGCGACCAAATGGACCTACAGGACATTCCACTGGGTGCAGGAACAGGAGTGAATGTTGACATCCTGGAGCAAAGAGGAAGTGCAAGGTGCAGTGTGCTCGGTCTGCTCCCTCCTGCACTGGCCGCACTCCCCCTTTCTCCTGGACCAATCCCAGTCACGTACAGGCCTGCTGCGTCAGGCCCCAGCCTTCCATAGAGGGCAAGGCTGTTGACCTGTTACTCTCCTCCAGCAACTGCCTGTCTCATTTCCTTTTCCAAAGTTGAACTTCTTTAAGTAGTTATCAATAGAGAGAAGGTTTCAAACGAGAGAGATGATATCCGGGTTTAGCTGTTTAAAAGACATAACAAACATCATCTCCTTCTCCAGAGCCTGGGGGACAAAGACAAAAGCTGTCCAGGACACGGGGGAGAGGCCCGCCAGTACAGAAAAAGACCTCCGTACGAATCGCGGACTTTATGTTATGAAATAGGAAGAAGCAAGAGCCCCGAAAGACCTATCAAAAAATTAATGTTTCAAGCTCTTGTCTTGGCATGAATTTGCATTCATTAATATCAAGCTGATAAGAGGCTTTATTTCCATGTTTGTAAAGAAAGAATGATCCCCCTTCAATGGTACTTGAGGCCAGTAACACTGGTACACACACAGCACATGAAACACAAAGTTTCAAGCTCATCCTAGGTATGAAGAGAAGAAACAAGCTGGCAACAGTTAGACATAATTTCCGAGGCAACAGAGTAGAGGTCACTGAAGCGAGGGAGCCTTGCTATACAACCTGGCGAAATTAATCATTTCCTCTTTTAGTGCCCCAAATTTTGAACACACTTCCATGCTGCAGGGAGGGATGGGTGGGAGGGTGCACAGAGTAACGAGCTGAAACACCATGGTGGTGCCCGTAACTACAAAATGGGTATATTACAGAGTCTAGCATTCACAACTTGAGGAAAGACGAAAGGCAAACGATGTAAGGTAATTATCCTAATCTCTGGCACTAAGTAAATGCCCTTTAATTATTCGATATAATGATTTCTTGCTTTTGGTTTAGATGTAAGAATTGGCCAGCAATCCCCTGCTCACTGGCTGTAATTTCTTCTAAGAAAATAAGAGACAAGATGAGGGGAAAAAACCCGAAACACCCTACTCTCTTTTGAGGGGTCTCTCCTCAACAGGTCACTAGACATTTTTTTCTAACGTGATTGCGTGGCTAACGACCTAAAAACGAAGACAACATATTAATGTTGAGCAGTTCCCATTATTTATTATTATAAATAATGGGAACTGCATTTGCCAACAACAACTGCTCTGTTTTTTTTTTTCTATGAGCCGAGGACACACGTCACCCCTGATGCTGTGGTGCAAGGCACTTACTACGTATGTCCCTTGCAACACCAGGGTGCCGCGGTGCACTCAGAACTCACCAGAGACAAAAATGTGACAGTGACGGTGATGGTGATGTTGATGGGTGCGGAGGGTGTATGCAGGTCAGTAGGGCTGTGTGTCCCTAACCAAAATGGTCCCCACACACGGTGCATCTTGGAAACTTTCTTAAGTGTGAGATCAGTGACCAGTTGTTACTACACAGTCAAACTGCCTTGATCAACACGGAACATGTGATTATGTCCTGAGTCTGGAGCACAGAGGGTCTAAATGAGGACTGGGAGAGATTTTTATGAATGAAAACTGTAAGTGTGGGCAAGAGTTGTGGGATGTCAGTTTTGGCTTCTGCTGCAACTAATGGAGGTGAACTTACAGGGACCCTCCCACAAGGTGCTTCTGCATGTTCATACTCTGTTTGTCACGTGTGCATTTTAGGACGCGAAGCTCATGAAGCAGAGGGATGCCGCTGTACAGTGGGCTGCTGTGGGCAGAAAAGCTTCAGGATCTTCTACAATTAGCATCTCCCCACCTGGGGTTCTGCAGACCCACAGGAAACTCACTCCGGTTCATTCCCACCAAGCGATGGAAGATGGGTCCCCGGGGCGAAGCCTGCCTCCCCGCCTTCAGCGCAGGAATTGAAACCAGCGGACTGGCTAGTAAATGTTAAGGGCGTGCAATTAACATACAAAGTGGCAGCCGGAAAGGGCACAGCAGACAGGCGTCTGGTTTGAGTCACTTCTGCACCCTGGAGACCCAAAAATCTAATAAATGCTGTTCTCTGTTTCCGTGCCGCCTTCTGAGACACTGTGCCCGGAGGGTTTTCTTGCGAAGGAGTTCATCTGGTCTCCAGGAACTCGCCCCCAGGAGGGGGTGGCCACTGACTTTGTCTGAGGTTGGCAGGCAGAGAAAATGAAAAACTAAGAAATTAAGTGATGTCCCCCAACTGAAGGGACCTTTTTGTTATGTCAGGCAGAGAGGAGGACATACTCATTCTTCCAGCGTGCACCACACACCAGCGTGTGTATGTGCCTAGCGAGCACGCCGAGCACATAGGCAGGAGGCCAACAGCCACCGCCGCCAGGAGGCCTCCGTTTGTTCAACACCACTGCAGGGACCGAGGCTGCGCCAGAGCTGGCTGACTGCCTAGAGTAGATCCTGGGCATGGGGACTGGGTTGTGGTCAACAGCAGCTCAGTCCCTGAGTTTTAACTTGGGTAATAGAGATAGATGATCAGGCGAAGGACTAAAGAGGCAGTCTAGTTCCAGAGTTAGGAGCATCACAAATTCACATGAGATAACACAGGTCCTTCAAATGGTTCCGTGTTCCTGCCTTGGGGCATCTGGTGAGATAGTTAAGCGGTCTGCACTTCAAAATCCTGGGAAAGCTATCGAGGGAAAAACGCCACTAAAATTGGGAGGCCTGCAGAGGGAGCCCTCCTGCTCTGCCCTGTCAGTTCTGCAGGCAGGAGGCCCACCCTGCTGTACCCACGTTCTGCCCCCTCAGGAGGAAGCTTTTCTCCCAGCCCAGCAACAGGCCCGGCACTGGGCCTCAGCACCGCAGCTCAGCCAATGAGAAGCTGCCGTCACCCCGTACTCCTCCCCTCCTCCAGCAAACTTTCATTTTCTCCTGCCAGGGCCTTCCCTGCCCCACCCTCCTTTCTAGAAAAGCCTTCCATTGTGTAGAGTTTGTCCGGATGGGTTTGCTGGAGGAGATGCTGACTTTGTGTGTAACGCACCCACCCCCTAGCAGGTGTTTAACTAATCTTCTACCTCCACCTATGCTCGTTGGGGAGGGAAAAGGAAAGCCTAAGGTAAGTAAGCTTGTGTGTGCGTCTGGGCACCCACGGGGTCAGGTCACTTCCACTCCGAGTAAAATACGGTGTGAACGTCTGCGGTGGAGAGGAGCTGACAAACGCCTGGACTGCCGGTCCCAACCAGCAGCCACACGGAAGAGTAAATACGTCAACTGTGTCATTGGCTGAGACCCCACTGCTCATAACTCCCTTCAGGTAAGTTCTGCCTTGACACACACAAGAACAGTTCCTTCCAGACATGTTGCTCTGAAAATCATATTGAAACAATTGCCATCAACTGTTCTGCCCCGATAGGTCAACATTTCTGCTTTGTCCTAGGCGTATGTCACCAGCTCTGTGAGAATAAAGGTTTGTAAGGCAACCCCAGGGTAAAACCGCTGCATTTAAAATGTGTGTCTGTGGTCCCAAGAATGGCAGTGTTCCGTCTGAAGGAAGAGGACCTTGCTTCTTTGTATGTGGTGTGTGCCACAGGGTAACACAAAGCTAACAGTGGACAACTGCCATAAGGCCCTAATCACAGAAAAGCAGAGGGCGTTAGCTTTATGAAAGATAAAGCTTGTTTCCAAAGGTTTCAGCAAAAAGCTCTCTAACGTTGGAACTTCCTCAGAGATTGGTATTGGGAGGCACGCATCGCTGGTGGTTAAAGTAAGAAACTGGGAATAGGAAGGCCTCGGCTAGACTTCCGGGGAGAGGGGGCTGTTTGCCAGGTGACATGAGAGGAAGAGGCCTTGGCTTCCATGGTGGTGGTAGCTGGTGCCGGCACCGTAACACAGCGGTTGATGGCACTTCTCCATGTGTAGTGCTGTCTGGAAAGGGTGACATGGAATAGTCGAAGGAGCATGGACTTGACGCACCTGGGTTCAAGTCTCAGGGTCGCTGTGTGACTTTAGGCAAATGAGCTACAAATGAAGTCCCTGAGCAACCCAGCGCCTCTCAGGTGGTGATGTAATAAAAAGGAATCAGAGCTGGGGAGAGCAGCTTCCCTCGCCACCAGCCAAGGACTTCCGCCAAGATGGAGGCATAGGTGGAAACACTGTGCCTTCTCCCAAAACCAAGTTTGAATACAACAAAGGTTTGGAGAAACAAAGACACAACCAAAGGACAGAAAATTGAATTATACGGAAGTCCGACTACATCTAACCGTTCAACGGGGACGGTAAGAGGGGCGGAGCCGGCAGCGAGCAGGGTCGGGCAGGACAGGGCCCCCAACCCAGGCGCGCAGGCAGACGGGAACCAGTTGGGGTGCGGGGCAGACCGCGGGCGCATATTCGCGCACAGTGAGACAGACCACGCAGGCCCCAGGGGGCGAGGGCTGACGGCGGTGGCACACTTAGTTGCCCTGCAATACCAGTGAGAGCCATTGTTCCTCTTTGACCCCGCCCCCACATACAACATCACAACCCAGCGACTTAGTTGCCCTGTTCTAGTGAACACTTTAGGGCTCTGATCCTGCTATGGAACAGGAACGAACAACCCGAAAGATGGCACAAGAAGAACTCAAAGTCCCAGAGCCAATAACTCTAAGCGACCGAGAAATTGCCAGCCTCTCAGAAGCACAATTCAGGACACTATTTATCAGGATGCTCACAGAACTGGTAGATTATAGTCACAAATTAGAGGAACAAAGTCACAAATTAGAGGAACATATGAAGGCTAAACTAATTGAAATGAAGGGAGATGCACAGGAAACCAATAGTGATGGAAAGGAAACTGGGACTCAAATCAATGGAATGGACCAGAAGGAAGAACAAAACATCCCACCAGAAAGGAATGAAGAAATGAGAATTCAAAAAAATGAGGAGAGGCTTAGGAACCTCCAGGACATCTTTAAACGTTCCAACATCCGAATTATAGGGGTACCAGAAGGGGGAAAGAAACAGCCACGAGTGGAAAACGTATTTGAACAAATAATAAAGGAGAACTTCCCCAGTCTGGCAAAGGAAATAGACTTCCAGGAAATCCAGGAAGCTCAGAGAGTGCCAAAGAAGTTGGACCCAAGAAGGAACACACCAAGGCACATCATAATTACATTAGCCAAGACCAAAATGAAGGAGAGAATCCTAGAAGCATCAAGGGATAAGGGGACAGTCACCTACAAAGGAGTACCCATCAGACTGTCAGCGGATTTCTCAAAAGAGACCTTACAGGCAAGAAGGGGCTGGAAAGAAGTATTCCAAGTCATGAAATCCAAAGACCTACAGCCAAGATTGCTTTATCCAGCAAAACTTTCATTTAGAATGGAAGGACAGATAAAGTGCTTCTCAGATAAGGTCAAGTTCAAGGAGTTCATCATCACCAAGCCCTTATTATATGAAATGCTAAAGGGACTTATATAAGAAAAAGAAGATGAAAAATATTAACAGTGAAAGGACAGCAAACACACAGTTATTAACAACCACACCTAAAACAAAAGCAAACCAAGAGGACAGCTAGATCAGGAGTGGAACCATAGAAATGAAGAACACATAGAGGGTTAGAAACAGGGGGGTGGGAGGGGGAGAAGGGGGGAGAAGGTACAGAAAATAGCATAGATGGTAGGTAGAAAATAGATAGGGGGAGGGCGAGAATAGTGGGGGAAATATAGAATCCAAAGAACTTGAGACACGTGGTTATAAACTAAGGGGAGGAGAATGGTGGGGGAGGGAGGGTGCAGGTGGAGGGGATTGAAGGGGGGGGAATAGAACAACTGTAATGGTATAATCAATAAAATATATTTAAAAAAAAAAGGAATCAGCGGGGCTGTGTGTGCCCAGTACACAAATGGTATTCTGCTCTCTGTCAGCTGTTAGAAAAAGAAGGGGCGCAGTGATTAGATTGTAACTGGTTGGCCTGCAGCCCTGTTGGTCTTCCTTCTGCCCCTTCCCTGCAGCCCCATTCCACCCTCCTGGCACCTGCAGGGGGTGACAGTGACAGAGCTGGGCCTCTGGCTCGGGCCAGGCTTTCCCATTCGCCAGCTGTGCAATGTAATGGGTAACTCGACCTCTCTGAGCCTCAGCTTCTCCCTCTTTAACACAAGCAAGGCAGAGTTAGTTACCCACACGCAGTGTGGCTCTGGGCGGCCAAAGGGACACAGCTTGTGACAGCGCTGTGTGACTTGAAGGAGTCACACTGCGGTAAGAGCACGCAAGGTCTCAGCGACCTTAAATGACTCACCCAAGGTCACTCATGAGTCCAAGACACTGAGAGCAAGAACTGACGTAGAAATTTAAAGCTGGAGGACTCAAGAAAACTAGATTTCCTAATTCACAAGTAGCTATAATGATGATAAAGGACTGTTACTTACTTGCTATGATTCTTAAAGCCCAGATAAACTCACGAGCTGTATTTGCATATGTATTACATATGCATAACACACATACATTACATGCATGTACATTATGTGTATAATACATGCACGGAAGTGTATGCACACATATCTACAAATAAAGAGAGAGAATGGAGTTCTAGATTTAAGAAAGCAAATTTGTTTTAAATATCATAAACAAATTTTGCTTGTAATGTAACTGAATTTGACTCTGAGGCAGAATCTCCCTTTACTTGTGGGGGTTGTTTGAAGGGAGGCCTCGAATACAATCAAGTTTCCCCAAAGCAGATGTTTCAGACTGAGATTTTCTCTTCAGAAAAGCCAATCGGATACGAAAGCCATGGCATGCGCCAGAAGGTCCCAAGTGGTCTTCCCCCTAAATCGTCCTCCGCCTGCCATGGCCCCGCCAATGGCTGGGCAGTCCCTGCGAAGGAAGTGTTCCCGGTAGACCTGCCGGGGCACAGAGGGCGCTGAGCCGAGCTCCGCCTGGGCCACGAGGCGGGCTGGGAGGGGCCTCGGAGGGCTGCCTCCCCCGCTGGTGGCATCGCTGGGAACGGCACAGACTTGCAGGGCNAATGTAACTGAATTTGACTCTGAGGCAGAATCTCCCTTTACTTGTGGGGGTTGTTTGAAGGGAGGCCTCGAATGCAATCAAGTTTCCCCAAAGCAGATGTTTCAGACTGAGATTTTCTCTTCAGAAAAGCCAATCGAATACGAAAGCCATGGCATGCGCCAGAAGGTCCCAAGTGGTCTTCCCCCTAAATCGTCCTCCGCCTGCCATGGCCCCGCCAACGGCTGGGCCGTCCCTGCGAAGGAAGTGTTCCCGGTAGACCTGCCGGGGCACAGAGGGCGCTGAGCCGAGCTCCGCCTGGGCCACGGGGCGGGCTGGGAGGGGCCTCAGAGGGCTGCCTCCCCCGCTGGTGGCATCGCTGGGAACGGCACAGACTTGCAGGGCTGTGCAGGGCGATCACTCAGCCCCAGGTGAGACCGTACCCCGCAAGGGGTGTGAGTCACCCCGAGCGCTCCCACTCTCCACCTTTTGATTCTTTTTGCCCTTGTCACAAGTCTGAAACATTATAATTCCCAAATAAATCTTATAAACACAACTCAAACACTTCAAGATTCAGTCTCGTAAGAGCCATCATAAGGAAACTCCCTTTGAAACAGGAGGTGGGGTGTTGCTGTGAGAAGCCGCATCCGGACCAAACGCACCCCTTGGCGTTCTTCCTCGGCCTGGGCAGTGGGTGCGGCCGGCCGTCTGCCCGGGCAGGCGGCTGAGGGGCGGGGGGCGGGAGGGCGAGAATGACGGTGACCTGGGTGAGCCGGCGATGGGGGAGGAGGCACCTGAAGGTGCCCTCCACCGACAGTGTGCAGGGCCAGTGCTTTGCTCCGCCTGAACCGGGTCGCTGAACAGAGCATCACTACCGGGGCCCAGAATCAGGCAGTGGACATCGGGCAGGTCTCTGACGGGCACTTGCGATAGATGGTATGCTTGAAATGAGGCCAGGCAGCATTCAGAATGAGGGATGAGCACAGCCACGTGACGCTGAGACCCCCAGAGGTGACAGGGACGCTGGTATAAAACGGACAGAAGGATGGCTCTAGACTTCACAGGCAAAGCGCCCACTTCACATCTCAGCATCAGAGACGAGGTAGGGGCCTAGGCTCTTGCGCTGGTTGCCTGGCCTGGGGGCCTGCATTTGAACGAAGGCCCCTCCCCGGGCAACCCTGATGTCCCCGGCAGCCTTCCCTGCTCTGACAGTGCCCAAAGGCACCAGGCCCGCGGGGCGCATGTCCACCAGCCTCTGCTCCTCTCCCTGCAGGACCTCCCTCTGCCCTGAGTTTTCCATGTGCTTCCTGGGTAACGATTCAGCTCATTTCATGCCAGAGTAAGTTTCAGCCTTGAATCACGACAACGAACGTTATCTGACATCAAGTGCGAGAGCTTAAAGAGGTTCAGGCTTGGCAGACTGGGTAGTCATTCGCGGGAGCTGGGGCTCAGCGGCAAAATGCGGTCGGGAGGCGTAAACCTGTCAGCCACAATTACCCACAAGGGATTGCAGAGAGGCAGAAGAATTAAACCCTGTAAACCCAATAGGCCTGCTTGCAGTGACTCATTTGCTGGGCACCATTTAACGAAGGCTCCCACATGGGCTTGGTCCCTCTGCATGGGACTTCGCACAGGACGGAGCCGCCTGTGGGCAAGGTGAATCCGGGAAGGTGTCAGGGTCTGGGAGCGTTTCATGCTCTCGGTCAGAGGCAGGTGGCCGAAGCCACCAGGGACCACCAACCACCCGCCACAACAGGCACCAGAGATCTTCTGGTGAGGCTTCAGCGACCCCGCAAGGCTGCTCAACAAGAGACGATGTTTTTCCTAACGACGGATGTAGCGGAGACCATGCTGTGTGGTCACTGAGCCCCACGTCCCCTCCTGTCCACACAGATGACCTACATTCCCAGTCTCCTTGCGTTAGATGGATCACGTGTTGGGATTTTGAGAGAGAGACCGAGAGGCAAGTCACCGATCGTGTCCGCCATCTCAGTCCTTCCTTCTCACCCCCGTCCTGGCATGTGGGACCTCAGGAACTATTGTCTCGAAGGAGGACAGATGGACAGAGCTAACCTTTAGCTGGTAAAGAAGTATAATCACTAACATTATCCTGGATGGGGGTGTTCACTTTGGGCCTGGACAACATTTGTATTTTTGTCTGGGCTCAGACCCGATTCTGAAGTGGCCTTATTTTTGCCTTGACCCACTGCTGCCCCTAGTGGCTGTTTTCAGCACTGACATTCTGTGAGATGGTCTATGTTCAGTAGGAGAGCCCCCTGGCCCCGCTGGGAGGGCCGGACACCAGAGGTAGGGGCCGTTTTCCTCTCTCTCTCTCCCTGGGGCAACGAGGGAATGGCAGGGACAGAAGTGGCCCCAGGAGAACGGAAACCAAGGGTCTGAACACAGTGAGGGTCGCCCTCTCTGCCCGCATCTGCTCTCCGCCCCTCCCACGGCGCAGCTCCTTTCTTGTTGGAGTGAGAGTCCTCTTGTTCGGGGGGAGGACGGCAACTGGAGTGAACAGGCTGTCACTTCGGAACTCCCGTGAGGGAAGAACAACATGCCAACTGTCTCGGGCCAGCTGAGAGAGACTGTTGTAAAAGATTCGGATGGGACAAGCTCGGGTCTGGTGGCCATCACTGAAGAGCCAGGTGTTACCTGGCAGTGGCAGTGGCGGAGGCCACTCTGTAGCAAAGCAGCGGTCCTCAATTCCTCCTCAAACCAAATCAAATCCAATGCTGGGGGTGGGGGCCGGGGGGGGGGGCCAAGGAATCTGAAGTAGCTCACCCTCCAGAAAGTCTTCCATCAGGATGCACAGTAGAAATACAGAATTTATCCAAAGTGACCTTTTCTCAAAACTTCTAAGCCTGGGAAGACTTTGGCACTTTTATTCTCTGCTCCAATCTTTGGAGATTATCACCAAAAGGGGGGAAAAAGAGCTTTGGCTTCGCGTCTGGTCGCTGCAAACGCACGCAGGCTCCTGGGCCCAGCAACTTCACGTCTGCGCTTCCCGGGAGGCGGCCTGAGTTCCTCGTCTGCAAGGGGCCATTGGCTGCGCCACAGAGGAACCGCCCCTGCAGCAGCCTGCAGCTCTCCAGTGCGGTCGCAGGCCATTTCACTCCCTAACAGGGTCCCTCTACTACTCCCCCCAGCACGGAGATGGAATGGCATCTGGAGCCACAGCCTGGCGCAGGCGGCGTGCTGAAGGTGCCACGCGGAGAGGAAGAGGCGGCTGCACCCGACAGCTCTGGTAGCGGACGGCCCCCGGCCTCTGCCCTCGCTCTGTGTGGGTCTCTGCCTTCCTAGCAGAGCAAACATGTCTCCCTGTGGATTCGACTTGAGGACAAAAGGGTGTCTGTCTTACAGGCCAGGGGGACAACAGGAAATGGACGGGGCGCTCAGTGCAACAAACGTGGGCAACCTCCCAGTGGCCCTCGGGCTGTCCATTTTCACCCCATTCACAGGCGCGGAGACCAAGGCGGAGCGGGTTGAAGTGTCTGTCCCTGTGTTCAGGGGAACACAGCTGGTAAATGACACCTCAGGGGTTTCAACGCACCCTGCCATTTCCCGGGACTTCCTCTGGGGATGCGAAGGACAGACACACAGGCTGGGGTGGCAAAGTGCCCCAGCCAGGCAGCAGCTGGTGTCCCAGCTCCAGAAGGACACGGCTGGCTGTGTGGGGGGACACCTCTTCTTGTGGTTTAGCAGTTTGGAGAGAAGAAACCAAATCCAGCTTCTGGCGGCAGGATACAGGTCAAGATCAGGCTGGGAGAAGGGGACTCGCCCTTCTCTTCCTTACTTCCCTCTCTCCTCTCAATTTCTCTTTCCTCCCTCCCTCCCTTCTTTCATTTCTACAAATATACGCCCCTGGCCACATACTGCGCCCCAAACCAGAGAACTGAATGAATTAGCCGCACCCCCACTTTTAAAGGCCAGGGCAGAGCAGAGAGGTGGGCTTGGCCTCCCAGCAGACCGAGACGTGGGGACCAGACGCCCAGACAGACTCTTCCTTGTCAGAGCAGTGCCTGGGAGTGCAAAGGGCAGAAGCTGACAACGTGGAGTTTAGGTGGGGTCACGGCCCTGAGACTACCCAACTGAGGAAGAGGAGATGGGCCCCTAGCCCTTCTATGACGGGGAAACTGGTCTCCAAACCAACCAGTTAGACTTGGAGTGTGTAGGAGCTGGGTCTGCACAGGTTTGCAGCCACTCCGGCCTCGACTTTTCAGCACGACTCTCTCAACTGCTCCACCCCCCTTGGCTCAGGGCCTTCCTCCGCCCATCAGAGTAAACACTCACTGAGCAGCTACTCTGGGCCCGTCACTCTGTTGGTGCTGGAGATGTCAGGTCCCCCGACATGAAGGAGGGACTCACAGAATGGACATGGTGAAGGAGCCGGGGAACAATCCAGCAGCCACAGAAATGAATGATCACAGCTCCCGCAAGAGCCTAGAAGGACACTGCCATGTGCAGGGGGCACAGGCCACAGACTCCTTTGGCGTCCTGGGGCCTCTCTGTCATTTCCACCCTGCAGGGGCTGGAGCAATGCCCTGCCCTTACCGAGCCAGTGTGGGCTTGGCTCACACTAAACTGTCTCCCCGAGTGGGGACTCACCCACTCCCTCTACCCAGAAGGAGCAGGGCTGGAATTCAGAACCCCGAGGGGCGAAATGCAGAGCATCTCCCCCATGGGAATCCCAGGGGCTTTCCTTCTGGCCTTGACGCCCACTGTGGGTGTGCACTTCCCTAGTGTTCCTCCGACACGCACAGGTGACCACTGCTCACAGCTCCCCAGGCATGAGAACGCCGCACCCCCCAGAGCCCCCCATGAGGGCTCCAGAACACTTTTTCAGGAAGGCCGTCGTTCACTCGCTCTGGACTCGCTTTGCCCACTGGTCTTACTCAACCCTTGGGTCCTCAGAGAATCACACAACACGCTATCCAGGAAATACTTTGGGACGCATGCTTTGTGCCTGTCACTACCTATGACAGCCCTGTCCTGAAGGCGGTTCTCCTAAATTGCTAGCTGCTCTCCTGGCTAGAGGAAGAACGGGAGAGTTTACTCCATCCCAGAATGTGGGTTTATTACTCGATGGCAACGCAACTGGGGAACAGAGTCGACACCATCCTGAGAACCGGCGATGCACACACGCAGAGAATGAACGCCCTGACACCCAGCTCCGTGGTTTCATGTCACTCGGCCAAGGACAGCCCGGCGTGGTGGAAGGAGCTGGCTTCGGAACCAGGGGGAACCTGCTCTAGCCACTGCCTCCTTGCTTACAAGCTGCGCAGCCTTTGGCGAGTCCCTGGACACCAGAATCCTATGTGCCTTACCCACAAAATGGAAACGGTGGAAGCTGAACCACAGTGCTGCGATGAGAATTGGGGATCACTTACTTACACAGGGCGCCTGACCCAGAACCTCGAAGGGCAGCTGTTGGTATTAACTCCAAGCACAGCCCCTCTCTGCATCAAGGAATCCGTTGGAATTCATAGGATGGTGTGGCAGTGAGGGAGTTCCAAGATCATTTACTCGAGTACTCTTGAGTCAGCAGACGATGGAAGCAAGGTGAGCACGCTCTGCCAAAGACCCAGAGAAACCAGAGCGAGAACTCCAGGCCGTGTGCCCCGCTCTCGACCCCTGGCTGCTGCCAAGCCTGGGAATGCGGCACGGACGATGTGGGGCCCCAGGATGGATCAATTTCAGGGGGTCTATCCTGTCCCATGACCCCAGAGCAGCCCGAAATTGATCTTTCCAAAATTTGGGTGTTCCATGAAAGTCTATATTTTTTTATATAAAAGGGGTTCTACAGATTTTTATTTTAGGAAGTCTTCCAATCTTTCTCTTTATAGTAGCACGTTCCAATATGTTAGACAAAGGACACAGACGTGAGGCTAACATGCCTCCTCACTGAGTTTCGTGTCTGGAGAGCTACCTTTTTAAGTGCATACTCGCAGAGGCTGTCAGGTTTTAATTAGCATGCCTTCGCCTAGGAGAAACTTCACGTGCCCTGATCAACTATTTCCCACCGCCTAGGTCCCCCATTAAGAACCCATTTTAAAGGTTTAGCTGCATTATCTGGGCTGAATGGTTGGTACAGGACTATTTCAAATAGCAGATCATTGGAAGCATTTTTCACGGTGAGATAAGGAGTGGAATGGAGAGGGCCCTCGGAACCTAAGGAGCAGGTATTTCTTGGAATTTTCGCTCGGAAAGACTTCCCCACAGAGGACAAAAACCTTCTGTCCTCCAAAGTCATGGAGCTTGCTCTATCCTGCCCAAGAAAGCACAAGTCTAGGTAGAAAAAAGGATACAAATTGCACAGGAACCAGTGACGGAATGAAATTGAAGTGGATACGCACGTTTCTCTGTTTGCTCTTAGTTCACCTGGGGAACATCGTGGACACGGACAAGTGCTCTGAAACAGTGGGGGGTTCCATCCGGTCCCTTCGTAGTTCTCCGACCCCAGCGAGCCGGCCCAGTCTGTCCAGCCAAGAGAGCTTCCGACAGCCTGTGGTGGGCACTGCTGTCCGGGGCACCGTCTCTCCGCGTGCCCCGCCCCCTGCTTCCCCACCCGCCCCCACGAGCAGCCTTCCCTGGGTCGGCAGCCAACAGAAGGTGCTCCTCGATTCCCTCATCATGCCTTGGCTGCTGCTCCCTCAGCACACTCACACCCCCTATTATATTAATTCAAATAAAATTTTAATACAGTAGCAACTGATGAATGTCTCCTTATTCTCACACCAATCCACTGTGACTGACACCATCCTCTCCAGAGAGAACGGGAGCTCAGAGGGGCAAAGGAAATTGCTCAGGGTCACACAGCAAGTCAGCGGGGACCCTGCAGAGGACCGAGGGCGAACGTGAAGCTCTGAGCAACCCGGTCTTTCCCTCCGGGAGCCACGAGGCCCCACAGGGCAGCAGCCTCAGCTCACGTCTTGATGTTCCCCAAACCAGGCAGATTGCTGGCCCTCAGTTTACACCTGCTGCAACCATGCGGCAGGGCCGAGCCTGTTTTTGCACACTCAGGTGATGCCCGCCCCACCACTTGTGAATGTGCACCATGGTCACCCCTTCCAAGGGAGGACCTCTTCTAAACCCCGCCCCTTCAACGATGGGAGAAAGCCACAGTCTCCAACACCACGTCCCTGGTGCTCACACTCTGTCTCACCCACGACCATGTGTTTCCTACAGGACATCCCATAACTTCGCTTGTCTTTGTCAACGGGCAGGCACTGTGGGGGCAGTGAGGGCAGGCACCGTGCCTCTCCCATTCCCGGGGGCATCTCTGCGCTTTGCTCAGTGCCTGACGTCGAGTCAGTGCTCCTTAAATGCAGCCTTGCTGAGTGGTAGTGTCGGCTCTGGGGTGGCTGTCCGATCTTCAAAGGGAGGAACATCCTGGCTCGAGAGAGGCGCTCAGGTCGTCGAGGCTCAATGCACAGCAGGCTGTGCCGCTGGCCTTCTTTCCAGCCAGCTGGACCGACGGTGCTGGGCTCTCCGCTTTCCGACCAGGCTCCTCCCAGGAACAGACCCACATTATTGGGACGAAGGGCAGTGTACTTTATTGATGGATGCAGCCCTTTTCATTGAGTCCTTTAGTATGTTCCAGACATTCCTTGGCCCTAGGAACAAATTGGTGAGAAACAATAGACCACCTCTCCCCTTGCGCAAGGCGGAAGGCATCGAGTCAGGGCACGGGCATGACTGGGACGCTCAGCCTGCCTGATGCAAAACTGTGCTGGGGGAGAGAAACACTGAATGACCAGCGAGCGCAGGAACGGGAGCTGGGGTTCGGGGAAGGCTTTCCCAAGGACCAGAGGGGGGAGCAGGGAAGGATCTGGGTGATGAGTGGGAGGGGGCAGGCGGAAAACTGGAATCAAAGGAAGTGACTAGGGGACACTTCCTCTGCTAAGGACAGAGGTGGTGGCAGCTCCAAGGGTGGGAGGGGGTTTGGGTGGGGAGAGACGGATTCAACCAGTACACAGGAAAGAGAATCACCAGAAAGGGGGAATCTGGGATGAAGAACTGCCTTGAAATCCCCAGGAAGAGAACGGCGGGGCTCCTGCTGAGAGGGGGCTGGAGGCAAGGAGAGAACAGGGGACCACTGTGACTCAGCCTTCAGAGCAAGGTCTGAAATTAGTCTGTCACCCTCTTCACAGCCAGAAGCAGGAGCTTCTAGCCCAAACTTGGGGAGGAGGGGCGATAATTCGGTCAGCATTAATAAATAAAACGTCAGCACTTGGGAGCCATTTCCCTTCTGTTTGAAATGAAATGTCTTGCCTTTCCGTTTCTGCTTGTTTAGTAAGGGGATGAAGAGCAGGGAAAAGGCAGTATTTTCCCAACCCTCCCCCACCCAAGGGGTGGTTAGGACCCCCTACTGATGCTCACACAGCGGGCTGTGAAAGGAAATCAGGGTGTCACACAGCAGCCCTTACTCTGATTGACTGCAGCTTCGTCGGCAGAGCCAGGCAGAGGAATGAGGGGAGCCGCCCCCATTAACTTAATGGGCAGTGCACGGTCAGTTCCACTCCCGGACGCTCTTCCAGCAAATCTTCCTGAAAGGATGGAGTCTCAGAGAATCGTGCAGCATTCTCGAGATGACTGGAAGGTGATTGAGGTCCCATTCCTCTGCTATTGCCCATTTAATTCCCTGCTTGGGAGAGCGTTTGAGAACTAAAAGCAGAGGACAGAAGACCACGTGGACAGAATCTGATGAGAACTGGCACTGGGGAGATGGTGGTTAGGAGTCAGGAAGCCAAGTGTACAGCCAACTCATCATGCTATAGATACACATGAATAACTTTGTGCAGTGTTCTTGCTTAACAAAACAAAACACAACTGAATCTCAGATACAAGTTTCATGGATTCTGAACCCAGAAGGTCTGGCTTTCTATCTTGGGAACCTTAGGGGAGCTTATTTAACCTCTGTGTCTTTCTTATCTATAAAAATAAAGCCGTACCAAAAAGTGAAGGGTTGTTATGGGAATTAACGTATTAGACCAGGGCCCGCCACAGGGTGAGTTCCCGCAGTTGTCAATGGCAGCTTCAATAGTAACAGGAGTGTAAGGTGGTGACTCACCCGCGCACCAAACATTCACAGTTACAGAGTGATGATGACGAGGACGGTGATGGTGACAAAGAGGAGGAGGAGGGTGATGACGGTGATGGTATTCATGATGGTGATGACGATGATGAAGAGGGTGATGATGGAAAAGACAGTGATGGTGAACATGACCAAATCACGATGGTACAATAAGAATGCCATCTTTATCACAGAGCACCCAAGCATGTATTCCAACTTCTAACTATCAGAGAGACTTGAATTTGAATTCATCTGTACCACCTTCTAGTTATGAGTCTTAGATAAATAAATGTGTTTCTCTGGGCCCCAGTTTCCCCACAAACAAAATGAGGATGATACTCAGAACCACCTCGTAAGGTCTGTAGAGGTTAACTTGTATTAGTGGGTGCCCGTTGCTGAACACTCCGTGGCTTGGTAATCGGTAGCTATTCATTTTATTTGTGTTACTATTGGTGCAGAAATAACATAGAAACGATTATACTCATTTCTAGAAAGAGCACATAATTGACTATGCTTCATCCGGTACAAAATACACTGCATGTAAATACATCATAGAAATGAAACAAAAACGGTTCAACAACACTGAGCACAGAAATGTACTGCTTGGAAACACAGTGCAGCAATGGAATAAAAAGACTTCACTCCATCCCCAGTGGAAATGTTGACACAAACGTAGCGGGGTCGTGGTGCGAAAACGACTCCAGCCTTTGCACAGTGCGGCCTTTCTTCTGTATCTGTTCCTTGGACAGCAGAGCCCAAGGGGCCCAGGTTGTTGGGCATGGGGGCCTTTGGCCTTGGAGGACACTGAAGCCTGGGGAGAAACATTTAGAAACTCGACGTTCACACAGAGCTATTAATACCTAAAGGAGAGGGATAGCTTTCAGTGACTCAAATAACTATGTCAACATCTCAAGAGGAGTCTCGACGTTTCGCATGAAGGTCATGCCTGTGGGTGTAGATGTGAGCGACTGCCCACTCTGGGCCTCAGCACTGTTGTGCGGGTCACACACTTATCAGAGATCTAATCTCCGAGATCTGTGGCTTTTCTGAAACCTGACCACCCAGAGTCCAAGCCCTTCGTGTACTGCTTGTTCAGAGCATTCTGTTTGTGCCTTCACTGTGGCAATTTTATAGAGAGGATGTTTTGAGATATTAATCCAGATCGTTCTATATATCTTATAGCTGGCAGCCCTTTTTCTACCAACCAGGCAGAAAAATAACCTCCTAAACTCACTGCATTCATGGGAGAGAATTATTTAGCCTGGAGAATAGAGAGTCAAATTCTTGGTTTTGAATTCCAAATAAAGGTGCTTGACATATATCACCATGGAACGCGCTGGAAAAACAGGTTTACAAGGTGCTTCCAGGAAGCTTAGAGAGAGTGGCCTGAGGGATAGTGGCCTTAGATGTTCAAGCATATCTTTATTTTCTCCTCATTTTAAAGGTGGGAGTAAAATTCTGTATTCCCTTTGAGATGGGAACAGTGTTTCTCTTTCGGCTTCTTACAGCCAGTCTTTCTTCTGAGAAGTACGACAGCAACCTATTTCCTTTTCTTTTGCATGATCTGCTCATTCTCTTTGAAAGCGTTGGGACTTTGCCTCTGTGATCTTCTAAAATTTCACCTATTGCGAGGAAGTGGGAGAGCGTGTTTTAACCTGCACCATACTGTCTGCCCGTTAACACAGAATTTCTCGACCAATATTTCTCGAAATCTTTTTTCTCTTCCAGGAATTCCTGTCCTAAAGACGTTGAAAAGCTACTTCCAGCCTTTATTTCTGTGAGCTACCTTGTTGTGTGTTCTCGTCACTCCTTCGGATGCTTTCTAGAAGGGGGCCCTCATTATTTCAGATCAGTGACTTGTTCTCTGAGGACCTATGTTCTGTTCTTCTCCCCAGACATTGGTATCTTTATTTCCATTGTGTTTTTTCTCGACAGTATGGCCAAATTTTTCTTTCTTAGCCTTTGTCACCAATATCTTCCCTCATCTCTTTGCCTTTGGCTACAGGTGCCTTCCCTTCTCTCTCTGACAATGACCTGCGTGCCTGTTCTCCCTGCCCATTGCTCGAGGCCCACTTGGGCTCGGTGTTCTACCCTGTTGGCGGCACTTCATTAAAGCTGTTCTCCTCTCGGGTCTCATGATGTTGCCCTGTGAAAGCACAGTTTTCTGATGGAAAATTGAACAGGGGGAGAGGCAAGGGACTCCCCCTTCACTATGCCTCTCCCCTGATTACCATGGCGCCCAGGGATACCCCGGTCCTTCTGAGCAGAGCCATGCTACGTCTCAAGGTGGTGTGTGGAATGCAAGGAAAAATGGGGGAAGGGCATATCCGAAATGGAAACCCGGGCTAGCCCCGTCTGAGCCATCTCCATCTATTCTCCGCTGAGACACTGTCTCTCTTAACACAAGAGAGGTCACTGTCACTCTCTCAGTCTTCCCCGAGGCGTTCCCGTGGTTGTCACGTCCAGAGCTCCAATCCACCAACCTCTTTACCGTTTTTTGTGGCATCGCAGGGTTGCACGTCAGGAAAGCAGTCAGCACAGCACACTAGTCGGCCATGCTGACGACGATTAGAGATTCTTCTTCATCTGCCCACTTCGATGCCCTCTTGTTTTGTGGTCACCAGATGATGAGGGGCCAGGACATGCAAGTGGCACCAAGTAATTGTTAAATGGGAAAAGGGACCTTAGTAACGGCAGAGATAAAGTGCTTGCTTTGCTCACAGCCCAGTGATTTCAAACTCTTCTCCAAACCTCCGGGCTCAGCAGAGGCCCTGGGGGCAGTGGGTGGGTGTTCACTGTTTCAAGCTCTGGTCCCCACATCAACCACCTGTCCCACTTGTACCTGCTTTACATATGCAGGTTTCAGGTAAGATGTAGGCCAAAACAAGGTTTCAAGGTTAAAAACAAGGCTTGGAAATCACAATCACGTAGCTTTTGCAGCTTACAAAATGCTTTCATAGATGCTTTGGTAAGTGACTGTAATTTCATTATAATGACCATCATTTAGGAAGGTGACTCTTAACACCAGGTCACAAGACCAGCGAGTAGCCACGCTCACACTGCAATAGGTGTACCCGTGTGGGCGAACGTATGGGTTCGTTCTTTCTCTGTATCAGAGGGCAGCAGGCCCTGTCCGTATAGTAACAATTTCGGAATCTGGCAGGGCGCGGTCTCTGTCACAGCAATGGCATCCGCTGTGTCCTGTGAGAGCTGCCGCAGCCAACACCCAAATGAATGGACATGCTGTGTTCCACGAAGCTTTTCCTACTGATCGATTTTCACCTGTCACAAAATAGGCTTCTTTGGATTTATTTCAGCCCTTTAAAATGCAGACTCTATTGTTAGCTTGCAGGCTGTCCAAAAAAACCAGCAGGAAGCTGGATTGGGGCAATGGGCCACTACAGCTTGACAGCTCCCCGCCCATCGGATCAGAGCAGGGCTGGGAGCGCAGTGACTGATGGCCCCCGGGGGGCAGCGCTCTCCAGGCGTGGCCGTGGGACACGCCCTGCCCTGCTGCGGGGTCCTGGCTGGGGAAGTCAGGGCCCAGGACCCGAGCAGGGAAACCAGAGCGCTGCGGCAAATGAGGGTCTTGGAGGCAACACCCACTTTCGAGTTGGTTTACAATCTCCCTATTTTAAAGAATTATTTGATTGCCCCATTATGCTGTGTGCTTATTCCTCTTCTCCTCGCACAAATGAAGAAACAGGGTGTCGGACGTGGCCTACGAGCATGTCTCCGGTCAGAAGAGTGTGTGCAATCACCTGCGTTCAAGGCTAGAGCCTGGTGAACGCAAAGCCCCTGTGCACCCCCCGCCCGCATGGCTGCACATGGGGTCCTGAAAAGGAGAAGTGAAGTCAAGCAACGGCCCGACTTTGTGAATGTTTTCAGGGCAGCTCCCCATCACAATCTAAGATGTGCAATGACTACGCACATGGCAGTGAATTCCTGCTCAAATCACTGAAAAATGCCTTCGGAGCTATTTTTAACAAAAGAAAATTTCCTGCATCAAATGCTTGGCGAGCCATCCAAAATTCTCAGAATTCCACATCCCTAGGCCCAAGGTTGAATAATATGCTCTGTACTGAATTTACGAGGAAAGAAAAAACATCTTCAGATGAAAAGAATTATTATGTTTTCAGCAAAAGGGAACACAATGTAAGTAGGAACAGCAGTGCTAGTTTGTTTTGTTTTGTTTTTTAAAATTCTCTTTTGTCTAGGACAAGAAGATGGGATAGGACCTGTCATCCTCCATTCACAATGCCGGCGATGTTGTGCTCAGGATAAGAAGGCCAGGCCTCCTACTGGGGAACGCACTGAGCACCCTGAAATAAGCTCCCCAGATGTCGATGGCCAGAGAGACGCAGCGCACAGGGTTACACCACGGAAGGGGGAAACTCGTTGAGACTGACAGTGCTCAGAGAGGGTCCACTGTGGTCACAGTCCTGGGTCCAGACCGTGACTCCACGCCCACATTTCTTTCGGTACCAATTATGAGTGATGTTAAAATACGGACCAGAACTTCCTAGACAGCAGATAAGCAGCCAAATATATAGTTCAGTCTTGCTTCTGCTAGTTTTCAGAGATTTGGATAAGGCTGTGTTTAGAATGGAATTACTGATATTTTTAACTGACTGATACAAAGTACGTGAAACGAGAAAAAAAACCCAACCCCTGCACCTCCACTCTACTTTATTCACTATCTTTCCCCTGAAACTGTGGGGCTCTAGTTGTGCGGGGAAGGTTTTAATTGATGGTCAGAGGGAGGACGGTGGGGCACAGGGTCCCAGGATCTCCCACGTGGCCGTGGGCCCCTCCCCTTCCTCCACTGCCTGTGGAAAGGGCAGAGCAAGGTCACCAGTGGCCCCTTCCTGCTGCTGAATGGCCCCTCCTCCCCTCTCTTCTCTTCCTAGTGTCTGTACTCAGACGTGACAGGCAGATCCGAGACCTGGCTGTGCCCCGCACCTCGTGCTGAACCGCCTTTCCTCTGCTTCCCCTTCTCTGCCTCTGGACAGGGAGACAGGTGCTGCCATCTGCCCCTCTCCTGTGCTCCCCCTCTGTTGCTGTTCAGTTCTCTTCCTCCAGGACCTGGGCTGGACGATGGCCAACCCAGGTTAGGGATCGACAAAAAGAGTGAGGCCCCATGAGACCTTGAACCCAGTCCATATACTTGGAGCCGGCCTTGCAGGATTCTAATGAAGTGGGACTACATGTCCCTGACGGTCCCTTTTCCTGGGGGCACTTCTCTCTTAGGGACATCAGAGGCAGGACATTCGGTGTAGGGTGCGGCACCAGAATTTCTGCTCCTCAGACAGTAAAATTGATACAATCATTAATATTATCAAAGGTTTTAAAAAGACTGCTTAATTAACAGAGGACCTCAATCAGAGCAAAAGGGCACAGATTACGTAAGCATTAAGGGTGTGGCATTTTTTAATGACTTTCCTTGTCCTCAAACGTATGTTCGGGTGTAGTCACACCCCGGATTCATTCCCTACCCTCCCACCAAAGGAAATCTCTGGAATGTGGTCCGGGAAACCTGAGTACCAAAGCAGATAGTCATAAATATTTTTAAACTGTCCTCAATTTTTTCTCATTAACAACACTGAATTTTAAAAACCTGCCTAACTAAGCTCATAATTTTTATGATGTTGAAATGCAACAGGAAGTCGGAGGGGGCTCTGACCACTGAGCAATGACACAAATAAGAGAACGTCTGAAACAGGGGGAAGGCCTTTATACAACCCAAGAAGCCGCCAGTCTAACAAATAAGAATCGCAGTGTAAAAGGAAACGTGGAGAGTTAATGCCATCGGTCCACACTGGAGAGTTTCTAGCTGCTTCCTCCTTCTCCGTGGCCAGTCCCCCTACCGGACTTTTCAAACCTGTTTAACTCGCGCACTGAGCAAGCGGCCGCGCCATTTGCAAAGGGGCTCTTCAAACACACGCCCAGCATCAATCCTCTGAGTTGCTTCAAACTTGTCTTGATCTAGTCTGTTTTCCTCTAATGTGGGAGAGATTGAGATGTAATCAAATAAAAAGAAATTACAGGCTAGAAATTAAAAAGCTGCTAATTTACTGAGGGTACCAGCTGCGTTGGGGAAATACCTTTTTCCGAAAGTCTAGCTGGAGAATCATTTTTATTCTCTACTCTCAAGTCCTGATAATCCACTGGCTGGGTACCAGCTGGATGAGGAGCAGGCTTTCTTCACAGCTAAGTTCTTATTCTCATCAAGAAACAGTTTTGAGTGTACAGATTATTATTTTTGCTTTAGCCCAGTAAGAACTTCACAGATGTTCAAGACTCCAGTTTAAGATTCTAGTTCTGCCCTAAAATAAACCAGTGACGTTGAGAATAAAATACCCTGAATGATAACACACGCGCTCTGCTCCTTGTACACCCGCACATCGCAGTGAACTCACAGTCTGCTCTGGACTCACGTGAGTGCTCCCAAATGTGTCCGCTCAAGCCTTAACAGCCAGAGCGACTGTGTTTAGAGTCAGGGCCTTCAAGGGGGGAATTAAGGTTAAATGAGGTCATAAAAGTGGGACCCTAATTCAATAGGATTGATGTCCAGAGAAAAACAGGGAGAGACATCACGTGCGTGCCCAGAGGAAGGGCCATATGAGCACACACAGGAAAGTGGCCATTGGCAAGCCAGGGGGAGGGATCTTAGCAGCAACCAATCCTGTGGGCCCCCTGACCTTGAACTTCCAGCCTGCTGTTGTGTGAGCCCCCAGGCTGTGGTCTCTTGTGGCAGTCTGGGCTGACTGACACGTCCCCTCTTGCTTTGCTACTTCATTAACCTCCTTGCGGACCTTCAGGAGCAATGGGAAGTGTCCAGAGATGAAGGAAGAGGGTCGCCCTTCAGGAAGCGCTGACGAAGTGCTTGGGGACGCTGTGACACAGGTGCAGAGGACAGCTAGCATGCCCATGGGATGGCACTGGGTCAGGTGGCATCAGGTGACTTTCAGGATGAAAATGGATCAAAACGATCAATTTTCTTCATCCTTACGGAATCGATCACAGAGGGTGGAAAGGGCTTGCTAACACCTTGAGCACCCTTTCCTGAACTTGGGGAGGCCCTACTTCCTGCATCGCACCTGGACCACACCCACGCTTCTGCATGTCCCCCGTGCCCGGAGCCCACCCACCCCTGACCACCTCGCCCCGACGTTAACTGTCGCCTTCGCCATGCAACACCCACACCACTGTATTTGTATCGACTTCTCATAAGATTTCTGACTGTTCTCCATGCATCCGCTCCCCATCCTGTTATCCCAGGAGCCTGATTTTCATGACGTGTGAACAACAGAGGTTTTAAAGCCCCACAACAGTGCTGTACAGATTAAAGCCCTTCCGTAGTCTGACCGTTCCAGCCCCAGTGTCTCCCCGTGTCAAAGCCAAGCAGAGCCAGACCTCGTGAGAGCAGTGAAGTCAGATGTCATTCAAACGCCGCTGCAGTGGGGGGACGAGACCCAGCCTAGGACTGAGCTCAGTTCTGATGGGAGGAAAAGCCGTGATGTGAAGCGCAGGGGAGGGGGTGGGGCAGGGGAGATGGTGGGGCAGGGGAGCGGGTGAAAAACCATGAAGAGGAAACACCTGGGGCTGGGGAACTCTCGCTAAACTGACTTAGGGTCCCTGCTGGAGGTGGCCTGGTGACCAGGTGTCAAGGGTGGGAGATTCCCCCTAACCCAGCTGAATGGATCTGGGCCAGTGAAGGACAGATACAGAGACCTATAGTTAATTGAGGATAAAATATCATCTTTATTCACCTGTGTAACCCCCAAATGCCAAATTCAGGGGCAAAAAACTGCCTGAGCCGAGAGGCCCGGTCCCCACTCTCACAGAGAGGAACCTGCTGAGGAGACTGACAGAGGCTGTCTGTCTGTCCCCAGCAGTGACCAGGGTTTTGGAGACGCCCGGTCCTGGAGGGCGTGCTCACTGACCAGAAACGACAAGACAGGAAGACTCGCCTCATCTGACCCAGGCCAAGGATGAGGCCGGCCAGGGCCTGCGACCCTGTACTTGTACCTCCGTGGTCACGCACACAGAATAGCTCGGTCCGGACAATGCTTATAGTGCTTAGTAAGGAAACGCATTGCAAGTGTGTTCCTGGGAACATGCAGGTATGTATGTGTGCAGTCCCCAGCCAGAGGAGACACTACTGACACGGGAGTGTGAGTTCTCACAGAGAGAGGACATCTAGGGCTGTCACTCACCCCCCTGCTAGTTTCTTTTAGCCCACCCGGGACAGCCTCGCTGGGACGCCTTCGCTGGCAGCAGACTCACCGGGGTACCTGGAGGCTGCTCACTCCTGTGCCGCCTGTTCTCATCACTGGTCCCACCAGGCCGCTCCCTGGGGCTCCTCCCCTCCCGTATCTCTGTTTTCGTCCTGACACTGGGCTACTCAGAGAGTGCTCCTGGCCCACTGGAACCGCAGGCCACTCCCCAAACATCGGTACCAGTGTTTACACTCTAACCAGCTCTGTAGCCAATCTGTACGCACAGTTCAGTTCGAGAAGTAGTGCCCTCTAATCACAAAGCAAAGTCAAGTGCAGTTTCACAAACTGCCCCTCTGGTGGGCATCATATCTCTGTCAAAAGACGTCAGGATCAGCAAAAAAAAAAAAAAAAAAAAAAAGGACAAATCTACAGGTTTTCACCCATGGCAATCAAAGAATTTCTGGGCTTCCTGCAGTATATATACTGCATCCATCAACTGGACCGACCAACAAGCCCTGGGAGGCGAAAATCAATTCTGCTCCTGTTTCAATGCTGCCGTTTATGTGTGGACAGGCTAAAGTAAAATGATCTTTAATGTAAAAATAAGTTTAAAAATTAGCACAGCCCCTTCTGATAAATCGACCAAAGAGTGCTCTGTTGTGCAACTCATCGGGGTGGGGCAGTGGGCTGCGGCCCACTCCCTCAGGGTCTTGGCTGAGTGTCCGTAGAAAGAACAGGACAGTTGCATCCGATCCCTGACCCGACGCAGCGACAAGCTATAGGCGACTGACAGCCAGATCTAGGGGGGAACTACACCGTTTGAAGAATCCTACAAAACCAGAGTGGGAAGAGACATTGGAGACAACCTAGTTCAACCTTCTCCAGGACAGATGGAAAAATGGAGACACGGAGAGATGAAGTGAAAGGCCCCAAGTCAGGGTAAAAAGTGACCCCAACAGGGAAAACTAGATGCAGTTAAAAATATGTAAATCACTAATATTTTATTTTCAGCAAAATGTAAAACACATTTGCTAATCGCCTCCTGTCCTTTGTGACACAAGCCAGTCCATGTACTGTTTAACAAACAGTGTTGTTGGGGTATAATTGACATACAACTCCCCTTTGAAAGCATGTAAATCTATGATTTTTAGTACATGCTCACCGCTGGGCCACTGCCCCCACCCCGCCTGCTCCTGGGGGAGAAACAGCCGCCCTCCCTTGCACTTGAAACTGAGCTCTGTCCCAGGCTGAAGTCTCTTTCCCTCGCTGCAGTGCCGTCCGGATAAAATCTGTCTTTGCCGCTCTCACGAGTGTCTGGCTCTGGTTGTCTTTGACCAAGAAGAGACCAAGGCAGGAAGTGTAGGTACTAGCCAGGCTGTACAAGGCTTTCTGTCCCTGGACAAGGGCACTTCCTGGCAGGAAGGGAGTACTGAGGGGCCCTGCACACGCTGTGTCCTCCCAGGCAGCGCCTGGAGTCAGACCCGCTTCCAGCAGTGCCTTGCGATGCCCCATGGCCTCTTGCACTGTCTCTTAAAGGACAAGGACAGTGACCTCTACTTACACCCCCTCTAATAAAAGTGTACCCCAATATCCCCCGCAGTCACCCTCTCTCATCTCCCTGCTTATTTTCTTGAGAGTACTTTTCATAAAATGAAACGATCTTATTTGCGTCTGTACCGTCTGTCCCTTCCCCAAGATGGCAGACCTATAAGATCAAATACCCTCTCATTTGCTCCAGGGCTCTGACCCCGAGGCACAGACAGGGCGCAGTGTAAGGCACACTAGGCTCTCAACGGGATGCACGACTGCGTGAATAGCATGGGGTGCAGGCACTGCAGGGGAGAGGGTCAGTCAGTACCGGGTGCACGGGTATCAGCCCTGACCACCATCCTATTTGGTTTTTTCCTGTTAGAGCAGCAGTCACATTAAAATTGGTCCATGCTTAGAAACTGGTCTTGAGCTTACATCGTCTTATATTTAATTCCCTGTGGCTCTTCCTTCCAGGGACATACCAGGAGCCACGTCTTCTTTAACTCTGTGTCCCCAGAACTTACCACAGTGGCTGACACACAGGGCCTCGGCACGTATTTTCTGAGCATGTAAAAGAATGAATCACACAAAGGTGGCTCACTTGCCCTACACACGTGAGTACGACATTATGCTGAGCGTCTGGTACGTGAGATGTTGGTTAAGAGCAGGGGTCTGAAGTCACAGACCCTGGGGCTGAACCTCCACCCTGCCCCTGGACGCAGAGCTGGTTATTATACAGTAACTAGGTCATCCTATCGGCAAGTGTCGAACCAGGAAAAAATAGCCACGCTTACACTTCGAGCAAAGAGGCACTTCAGGTGCAGAAATGTTCATGAAGATGTGGGAAGGGCTGCGGGGGCAAAACAGGACAGAGGATGGTCACCCCCAAGCCAGCAAGGCTCCACCACCCTGGGCCGTTGGCAACAACCTAACACATCTTGGATCCACACTGTCGCATTGCACTTGGGTTATCTAATGAATGAACCTGAGATAACAACACCTGTCTTAGCTTTCCCAGACGCTGCTGAACTTCAGGCTGCTGCATACTTCTCCAGGAAGCTACGGAAACAGAGAGATTTCATGTTCCCACCCCCGAGACTATGACTCAGGGGGCCTTGATTAGGACTCATGCCTACGAAGGCCCCCAATGGATTCCCACTGGCAAGCAGGTTCGGGAAGTCCTGTCCAATGAGGAGGGTGGCAGCGGATGCTGAATCTGGCAGCGCGTGCGCACACACACACACACACACACACACTCACACACACCACTACCACCACCACCACGTGCCCGGTGCAGACTCAGACGAATAACTGAGTGTTACTATTGTCACTATTAACTTCAGGTGAGATGATGCCCGTGACCATGTCCAGCCCGGTGCCTGGCCTGTGGTCCCCCACAGTCCTGAGTGGCATTCTGCAAAATGTGAAAATGACTCAGTGACGGACTGGTGGGCAGCACATGTATTTTCACTTTGGCTGACTGCAAACAATAACATAGTATTTTAAACGATCCATAGTACACATTTGACATGTAGAGTGTGAAATGCTATGACAAATGCCAAATCACTCCAAGGACATAGCACAAATGGCCTCGGAAGCGGAGTTGAAAGTCCCTCTTTCTAGAAGGATCGCTCAGGCCAAGAAAGCGAAGTCTGCTCTGGGCCTGGCTGGCTCATGCCAGCAGCAGAGGGCACAGTGGCCAGTCTGACCTGCACACACGCTGCCGAGTTCACCGCCTGACCTGTCCAGAGGCTGGCCTGTCTGGGCGTCTATACAACATTGCAAGGTTGTTTCCTGTTCTTCTTTCTCTGCCGACAGTGTTTTTGCTTAGGAAGAAGGTTTTTAAGGCTTCAGACAAAGTTGCAGGAAGCAGGGTGTGGGGAGCAGGGCTGGGTCAATCTCAAGAAAGAGGTTTTATATCATGGGCAAAAAGAATTTTTTTGGTTTCACTGAGATAAATGCTATAAAAATGTGTCCTGTGAAAAGTTCAGCAAAAGGCAGTAAGAACTGATACAACGGCAACGACCTTGGGTTGTACCAGATATTGTGCAATATATTTAAAAGGGACAAAAGGAACTCATGCAGGGAAACGCTGGGCTGGGCTGGCCTTGGGCGCGTCACCGCAGTGCAGAACGCCATTCCGCGCCGAGCGTCTGATCTTGTGCCTCATTATCCTCCTGAAGACGCTCCCCTCATGTTCCAGGCCTGGCAGCTACTGGTCCCTGAACAGAGGAAGAAATAACGAACGTGCCCATGCTGCACGCACTGGAGTCAAACAGACAGGCTTGAATCCCAGTTCCCCATTTATTAACTGGACAAGCAATGAGTTTCCTCGCGCCTCAGCCTTGCAGTCTGTAAAATGGGGTTACAACCCTGGCTGGTGTGGCTCAGTGGATTGAGTGTAGGACTGTGAACCAAAGGGTCGCTGGTTCAATTCCCCGTCAGGTCACGAGCTGTGGGCCAGGTCCCCAGTAGGGGGCGCTTGAGAGGCAACCACACACTGATGTTTCTCTTCCTCACTTTCTCTCTCCCTTCCCCTCTCTAAAAATAAACCAAGAAAATCTTTTTTAAAAAATAGGGTTATATGACCCTCCATGGAGGGTCTGGCCCATGACAGAACCTGGCTAACTCTCAGGCCTCCTTTCATCCCCATTTTCTTGACTCTTCCAGAAGACAGGACTTGTTCTCTCTGCTGTAATCCCCTCGGCCGTTCCACAGAAGTTGCCATCCGGGCCCGCGTTTTCCCGTCAGTGCTTGGAAAGGTCAAGGACACGTGGGATTGCTTAGAGGAGGGCTGACCATGGCCACACGGCAGGGCCCCGTCCGCCTCATTCACTGCAAATGTCGCTTTCATGGGAAACGAGGGCCGAGAGCACCTGTTCCTGGCTCATGTGTGGTGGGGGCCCAGCGCTCAGCCCCGGGGGGCCTGCCCACTCTCGAGCAGCACTAAAGGAAGGGGCGCCCGGAGGAATGACACGTCAGCCGAGGGGGACGCAATCCAAGGACAACGAGACTTCCAGGCTGTGGCCTTCCCCAAGGTCTTCAGATGACGGCACTGGAGTTGGCACCATCATCCACGTCTCCTCACAGGGACCCCTGACACACGTATTTCTCTCGAATTAGTTCCCAAAGGTTTAGCCTCGGAAACCAACTTTGCTTGAAATTTTCAGCAAAATTCAAGGAAGCCACATATTTGATTGGTTAACAGTCTGAAAAGGCAGTTTCCCTAATGACACAGACACAGAGGCTGGAGAAGCAGGTAAAACCACAGATTTACGCCTTTCTCTTCAGATCCTCTTACAGGCAAAATTTCCCTGAAACTGTGTTCTATACAACACCAGTCCTGGGCTGTCCAGTAGAGTTTAATGAATCCAGGAGACGCCGAGCTGGAACTCGGCGATGTCTGCGGCGTTTCTCGGAGGCCGGGAGCCGCCCGTGCTGTGCCGGTGACTCAGCAGTCCCCACCACGTTCATGTGCTGACTGAGCCGTCTTCCTCCCGGCCTTTCACTAGGACTCTGTGCCTAAGAAACGTGCTGTTCAAAGTGTGATTTCTAAACCAACAGTGTCAGCTTTACGTGGACATCGTTAGAAAGGCGGACACCCCCTCCCAGCCCCATCCCAGTGTCCTTAAGTATTTTTTTAATTTATCTTTAGAGAAAGAGAGGAAGGACTGAGGAACAGCAGTTTGTTGTTTCACTATTCATGCCTCCATTGGCTGATTCTTGTTGTATGCCCTGACCAGGGATTGGTCCTGCAACCTTGGCATATCGGGACAGTGCTTTAATCACTAAGCTACCTGGCCAGGGCCCATCCCAGTCTTCTTGAAACACATTTGAACAAGACCCCTGGCTGATGTGAGATGTCACACACGCACGTCTGAGAACCACTGCTTCCCACTACTGCAGGCACCAGTTACAAATTATAGAGCAGCAAAGACCTCGGGGCTTTTCCGAGGCTCCCTTCCAGGGACACGGATAGAGTAATAAGCTTGCAGAGCGCTGGAGATAAAAGCCGTCTTGGAAATCACCCGTGTCAAAGGCTCGCAACCCATCCCTTAGTAGCGTTAATGGGAAGTTACAGGGAAGCCCGACCTAGGAAGAGGAAATGAGCGGGTCAGTTTGGTGGAAGCTGGCATGGCTCCTTCTTCCCCGACAGTCCATGTTCTTCCTCTGTGATTTCTTATTCTGTCCTAGGCACGAGGATAATACAGCTAGAGACTACAGATTCCTTGCATTCTTCTGAATGGGGCTTTATTTAATCATTCATTTGTTTGCATCATTTAATCAGGCACTGAATCTGATTAGACCCAAATGCAAACTCTGGCTTTTGGGTGACGGCCATGTCTAAAATCTGTCCCGCCTTCGTGCAGTTCGTGAGTCAGCTGAGGGACTAGGCAGCATTTAACCCTGGCGCTCCCGGCTTCCGTCTCAGACATCCTCCTTTCAATTTTCCTCCCAACTTCCCAGTCAGAGTGGTCAGCCCTGTCTGTGCCTTCCAGTTCCACAGGCCAGAGAGGTGGTAGATTTAATTTTTTAAGCTGTGGTTTTCTGAAATGTTTTGTTTTGTTACGGTGGCCTTCCAACACAGCCCCGACGCTGGGCTGCCCTCAGGCCGGAGCAGAGAAGGAGGTCACGTCCTCCAGGCCGCCCCTTCTTCCCTCCCCTCCACACTCAGCCTGCTTGGCCCGTCTCCGGGAGCTGCAGGCCAGGTTTTACTCGCCTCCCTCTGTCCCCACAGCTGAAGCTTGTAGACTGAGTTACCTGGGAGAGGATGGTACCTGGCGGGAGCTACTTAGCTGTACTGCAGACAGAACGCCCCTCCTTCCCCCTCTACAAGTGCCCAAAGTGAATTCTCATCTTGCACTGCAGTGAAACGATTACCCAAGTTTATTAAACCACCATCTTGCGTGCAATATAATATAATGCTATAAAGTGCGGGGGTGGGAGGAGGGCGAAAGTAGTTCAAAATATGACAGAACCTTCCCTGTCTCGGTCTCTGGGAAGGGCTGTGTTGGCACACCATTTCACCCGGGGCCGTGGGGCAGGGCCTCTTTCCCGGGAGACAGGTAATGGGAATCTATCCCCGGCTCCGCCATGAACTGCGTGGCCTTGAGTCCGTATCTTAATCTCTCTGGGGCTGTTTTCTCATCTGAAGTTAGAGCCCGTCGTACTGGAGAGTCTCTGATTTCCTGTTAGGCCTCATGTTCTCTCATTTTAATAAAGCAGAGTAGCCAGTTCTTGGGCCTGAGATGCCTGGAGAGTTGTAATTAGGACTTTTTTATGTTCTTGACTTTTCGTGTTCAGGATTATTAAACACAACACCATACTGTGAAGACACTCAGGAGAGGCCCCTTCCTCCTCAGAGCTTAATAAGCAGCCCACTGGTTCTCCGAACGGGCTGGGCCACCGTGGAACGCCTCTCCCGCCTGCACAGAGTGGGGGCGGAGGAAGCACGCAGACCCACGGGCCACACAGACACACGGGGGCACGTGCAGGTTACAGAGGTTCATTTCTCGGGCGACCACAGCTCAGGAATTAAATACGACTTAATTTGGTTCCTCACAGAGGGGGGGTTGGAAGGGAGAAATATCACACCTGTATCCTATTTCACTAATTACTAACTGTGTCTTGGGCAACTTATTTCAACTTTCTGAGCACCAGGTTCCTCCAGTGTAAAACTGAAATAATAATCCATAGTTTACAGAGACGTTACAAAGACACAACTGGTAACAGATGCAAAAAAGCTGGCCTGATGCCTGACAGGCGGTATCTGATCTGTACACAGCGGCTTCTCCCCGCCTGAGCTAGGCTTTAAGTGCTGGATGACACGACAAAATGAAGGGACACGGAGAGGCTGGTCTGCAGAAGGTTCGCAGTCACACTTAGGGAAGTGGACCCCAGCCTGGCTGAGCTGTCAGGTGATGGCAGTCCCAGGGGACAGTGCGAGACACCTGGGACCCAGAATTCTTATTTTTAGAAATGTTATGAGATCAAAACTGTTTGCTGTTTTAAGCCGCTAAATTTTAGAGTAACCTGTTACACAGGAACACATGAATGACACAGACGCCGGCTACCAATCGGAGGAAAGCTAACTGCACTGACCCCCTTCCGTCCCAGAAGGACCAGGGTCTTGCCCTCCGAGGACGGATGCCGATTGGGGCTGTGGGTTTAACCCGAGAGCCCTGGCCAGCACCGTACCCTCCTGGGGACGATGGAATGCTTGGCTCACAGGTACAAGACCTCTGCAGTAAAGCATTTGTCCCACAACCACCCTGACTGCAAGAGAGATGCAGGGTGGGCCCGAGACTGCGGACCCTCTGATCACACTGTAGATGTTTTCATCCAGAAGTAGCCAACCACAGGTTGTGGGCAGCCAAGTGAGAGCCAAGGCCAACTTGGAAACAAACTCTGCAAAGACGGGCTGCCAGCCTTCAAGACACTGTATTTGCATGAAATCAGTCTTCTCTACGGCCCCGTGTCCCCTGGGAAGAACACAGAGGCTCAGTAGGAGCAGCCCGAACCCCTGCCTCCCAGGGACCCACAGGGAGCATCCTGCTTCCTGTCCCTGGAAGTCTGGGGTCTGCGTGTGCAAAGGCCCAGTCATCAGAGGTGGTGCTCTCTCGCCAGGAAGCAGTAAGCTTCCGCTGCTTCTAGGGTTTTTTGGATTTCTTGTGCCCAGAGAACAACGGGTAAAAAGGGGAGTCACCACCCTAGAAGGGACACTGATCAGCAGGGCACCGGGCTGCTTTTACATGACGGGAGCAAGGAGTGGGGTGCGTGGACCACACAGTGCCTCTGTGGTCCCTTGCCCATTGTAACTGTGAGTGTTCTGAGATGAACACGGTTACCCCCCAGGATGAGGTTTGGGTTACCCCGCCCAGTAGACATCTAACTCACAGAGATGGACCCAGAGGACAAGGGGGATTTACTGCAGCAAGCTCCCTTTCCCAAATTCCCTTCCAGGAAAAGAGGTCCCCGAGATGCCTGGAGGTGGGAGAGGATAAAAGGGTGGTGGGAGGAGACTTGACCTGGCATGGTAAACCCACCATAGAATACACAGATGATGTATTACAGAACTATATACCTGAAACCTATATAGTTTTATTAACCAATGTCACCATAAAATCAATAAAATATGTGGACTGAATGAACAAATGAATATGTTACCCTACAACAAAAGCTCATTTCTCCAAGACTTCCACTTTGGAATCAATACAAATTCAAAGATAAAAACACTAATGAGACCTTGCCCAGCCCCCACCCACCACGACAGTTTTACAATGCACTAACAGGCAACTCGCCCTGGGGTGGGCGGGAGGGAGGGAGCAGTGTCTGGGCGGAGAGGTGTTGAGAAGATAAAGACAAGTTATCCATGGTACACCAGAGCCATACCCACAATGCACCTGTGTTCTCCAAGCCCATTCACCTCCCCACATGGTCACACGCCCAATTCCACAGCCATCTGTGAAAGCAAAGGGGCCCGAAACTCAAGTTCTCTCAAGCAGAGTGCCATCTATCTGCGGTGCACAGCTCCCGGCTGAGTGAGGGTCAGGGCAGCAACCCCTGGCAAATTACACTGGCTCGCTCTGACTTGGAGGACTTAGTGAACTTTTACAAATGGAAATAATAAACCTAGAGGAAACATTATGAAAATGAATCGGTAAACATTGAAATTGAACGTAATCCTGAACAAGCCATAGCTTAGGCTAATGAAGAATAAATTATGCTGGAATATGGAACCAGCTTTGTTCCTCAGCATGACTGTGAAAAAAAAATAAGACAGTGTCTGGAGGACCCACGTGACTCTAACCTTAAAGATAAACCATGATGTCCCCGAGGTGTGCCACTGCAGAGCTGACCCCTGAACTTGGCCCTGGCTACAGGTCAACCACTTGTAATGGAGAATAATAAAGTTATTATAACTCCTTTGCAGGTGCTCTCTACTTCTGGCTGGAAATCTTTCTCATTTTTTCTCCCCCCTCCACTCGTTGCTGGTCAAAAGCAATAAAGGCTTGTTAGCTCCTTGGGATGCATGTGACCCAGATTTGCTGATCTAACCACCATCCCTCTCCCATCAAAGATGCTGCCAAACAGGAATTCGGGTTTTTGGATCCAGGTTTTATACGTCCTCATTTCCAGTGTGTTTTTTTCTTTTGTTTTTACTTAAATTGCAGGTTTAACACAGCAACCCTAACTTTGGGGCCAGTTATTAGCCTCATCCCAAACGCGCTGTCTTTTGTGACCTCGCTGAGCAGACAGGGTTTACTTCCGGACTCTGCGATGGGGGACTTGCCTTGATTAGACAGTTTCCCATCTGTAACTGGATGTGAATGCTCCTGGGCTCCCTCCGTGCCCCCTGCCCGACCTTCCAGAAAGGACAGTCAAGTTTTCACAGAAATTCTGCCTCTACATACACCACTGAATTCATGCCCCCACCCTGAACCACACACCCACAGCCACGTGTCGTCTGGTCGCTGTCCCCTTTGCATTTTCACAGCCTAGGTCCCGAACAGCTCACCCAGCCCATCCGAGTCACGCAGACTCCTATACAGATTCAACCCTATGACCTTTCTGTCTCCATCGTCGTCCTGACTCAGGCGGCAGCGGCCAGTCTCCGGGACAGCCTTCAGTGTTTCTTGTCTCCTGATTTCCATGCCTCTGAATAGGCCTGTAACTAAAGGACTATCAGAAAAATGACAGTGCGTGACTTTCAAGGCCAGGTCACAAAAGTCACAGTGGTGTTAGCCTTGCCCTCTCTTGTGTCACTCAGTCTGGGAGACAGCAGCTGCCACAGTGTGAGGTCACTCAGCAGCCCCATGGAGTCTTCCTTGAGGCAAAGAACTGGTGCCTCCCACAAACAATCTTGTCGGCCACGTGACGGAGTCATCTTGGAAGTGGACCCCGGAGCTCAGGGCAAGGCTTCAAATGGCCGCAGGCCCAGCAGACACCTTGACTGCAGTCTCAGGAGAGACGCTAAGCCAGAAGCACCGGCTAAGCTGCTCCTGGATTTCGAACTCACAAGGACTGTGTGAGATAATGTTTATTGCTAACCTTGGCCACTAAGTTTGGGGAAATTACCCAACAATGGATTAACTAATGCATGGGGATGGGTTAGGTTCTGTATGTCTACTGTCAACATGACAATTCTCGCTCAACCCAAGGTGAAAAATGAACACGTTAAGGCATTTTGTTCATCTGTCAATAAATACCAAAAAAGTGGGGGTCAGATATTATAATTTAAATGAGTTATGTCACATAGCAACTGAATTATAGGGGTAAAATCATACCTATGCTACAAGCTATCTACAATAATTAAATGAGATAATGCATGTAAAGTTTATCAATGCCAAGCACACAGTTGATACTGAGTGTCAGTCATAATAATAATTTATTATCCATATTACTGTGCCCAGGCAGTAAGCTGAGCAAGGTCCTGGAAGGTAGGTAGCAGACCAGGACTACACCAGGTCTATCTGACTCCTCTATCCATGCTCTTAATACTCTAAGGACTACAATCATATGGGTACTACCGAGCCAAGCATTGTACTGGACATTGGGGCAGGAAAGGAAAAATAAACGTCCTACCCAAGGTCTCACAGGGAAGTAGAGGCAGCCTGGGTAAGTGCAGCCAGCTCCGGAAAGTGCCAGGGTGGAGAGGCACACTGCATGGAGTGAGGGCATGAAGACACAGAGCCGCTAGCTGCTCCCGCTTACCTTGGCCTCCAGACGTTGCTGGCTCAAGCCCTTCTGAACCCCGTCCCTTCAGCCCATTCCTTCCAACCCAACCCCCTACAATGCCCCCCCAACCACTCCACACTGCTAACCGTCTGGGGGCTCCCCTGGGTCTCGACAACTTGCATACTGACACGCTCACCCGCATGGATCAGAAACCAGCACATGGCCCTGAGGGCTGTGGCCGCTGCAGGGTGGTACTGCCTGATCGGCGATAACAAGGCTTTGGCATAAACCTCAGTGACTGCCACCGGCATCCTGAGTCCCTCTGGCTTCTGCAGCATGGCCTCCTGTCTCGATCCCAGCATCGGATGGATGGAGGAAGAGAGACCAGCTCAACAGCAGGGAAATGGTGGAAACCTACCAGTAAGAAGCCGCACAGCAACACCAGTCGAGTTACACCCTTGGGAAGGCCTCCCATCGTCCCTGGGGCCCTTCCTCTAGAGCCTCACTGTTGTTCACCCACAAAGAGGAAAGAGCCCTCCTCATTTTTCAAAGGGAGTAAAGCCCAGATGTGGAGAATTTTAACTCAGCAGGGAATATTTTCAATACCTGTGGGCAGCACCCTGCAGGCACAGTGCGCTGAGCCGGAGTCCTCACTCTCATCAGGCACAGAGCCCGGCCCTCGGTGGCCAGTGATAATGCAAACGGGGACATCCCCAAAGCATCATTTCCCGTGGCAAACCGTTCTCCCCCGGCTCAAGCCCAGCTTCTCACTGGACTCAAAATGATAACAGGGACGTGACGGCAGGAGCGACTGAGGTTGGGGCCTTAGCAAGCCCTCCGCCCCTGCCCAGCCTTTATTACAGACTGTCACTGTACCCCAGGCTACAAGACTGTCAAAGGAGCAGACTGGCATGCAGGGTCCGGGGTAGTGGTTAAAGTGGGGGAATCATCTCTTGCCTTGTAAACTCGACCAATTTGATCCATGGGACGTTAATGGACTATAAATATGGAACTGCGTGATGTCACTTTTATAGGCATTTTATGAGTGTAATAATCAGGAGGAGGGCTGCCCAGGAGGGAAATGGTAGCCTGGGCAGGTTCTTTCTCTCTAGGCTCCTCGTGCACTGTTTGCAGATCAATGATTCGTTGTCCCTAGTTATTCACAATATATAACTATAGGCATTATATATATATATATATATATATATATATATATATATATATATATACACACACACACACAAATATNTATATATATGTTATATATATAATATATATAATCCCTAGTTATTCACAATATATAACTATAGGCATTATATATATAATGCCTATAGGATAAAAAGCATAAAATGCCTAAAGGATAAAAAGCAATATATAAATGTGTTACATGTTTATATATATATACACACACATATATAAGCTATATGTGTGTGTATATATATAAACATGTAACACATTTATATATTGCTTTTTATCCTTTTGAGGAAGGCCAAAATGAACTTAAAATCTTGTTCCTTTTTCTTTTTGCAGTTCTTATCATTTTTATTGCAACCCACTTATACTCAGTGATGCAGCCAATAGCACTGCAATTTGAAAGAGATAAACGATATCTTTTTTTTAGGTTTTTTAAAAAAATATTTATGAAGAAAAAGAAGAAAATGATCAGCCACGGCTCATTTTCTAGTCAGAACAGAACACTTGGCAACTTCTTAATTGGAAGTTGGGTCCCTCCACCATTCTACTTAATCCTTGGAAGCCCAGTAGCCAGAGATACCTGAGCACGTTGTCACCACGTGTGAATTTGGTCACCTGGAAATGGATCAATCCATCACTCGAATGTCTCCTATTGCTCTATGCAGACAACACAACCCTAACGAAATTCACTGCACATGGACAGCACACCACCACTGACAAGCACATTCAATCAACCCGCAGGTCTCGGCCATCCTTTCCTGGAGTTGGCTTTGTCCTGCTATGTAGTTTAACAAGATTAAAGATGTGACCATGTCCAATCAACCAGGGCGCCACCTGTGCGTCAAAGCAAAAGTGCCCTGCCGAGTCTCGTGGCTGAGGCTCGCAGCAAGCGTTCAATGTGATGTCCAAAAGCATTACTTTCCTTAATGGATGTAAAACCAAGAGCCTCCCCCAGCTCTGTTCTCCACCTGCCTCCCCTCTCTCCTTTGCTCCCTCCTCAGTAACCTGGTCTATTAACACCAACATAAATTACGTTTTATATGGTATATTAGAAAAAGCAGCTATACATAGCAATCCTTTATGGCCAACTTATAAGACAGGATTTATTATTCTAAACTGCTGTCTCTAATTTCACTGAGGCGGAAACAGACTGAGAGAGTTTAAAGGACTTGCCAAAGGTCACACACAGCTAGTGGCTGAGTCTGGGACTTGAACCTAACTCCACAATACAGAGCAATCCTCTTCATTATATATTATCACCTCCGTTTTATTAAAAGGGATGCCCAGGAAGTAGAAAACGGTGCTGAAGATCATTCCACGGTACACACAAAGCTGGCACCTGGATTCCGCCTCTGGCAGGATAAGAACTGGACTCCGGTTAGGGCTGGGGGTCTGAGACGCCAGCTTTCCACAATCACAGACCATCTTCCAATCCGGCAGCGGACACAGGTGCCGATCATCGTTACGGAAGTGCTCGTTCTTGCCGAAAACCTCATGTATTTTCTTAATTACACTAAGTAATGATTAACAAAACCAAGGCTATAAAAAAATACCCGAAAATATGAAAGATTCCTCCAAAAGACTAAAAATCGTGTATGTGAAAAGTATCTAAATGTTTTCCTTACCTTTTTCCCTTTGTGATTTTTTAAAAGAACTGAACAATACCAAATTTTGCAGGAGAGCACAAGAGTTCATGCAATCAGGATAGAAAAATACATAAATAAACATCAATCACAGGTCAGGCCAGGCCAACCTGCCCCCAGTGCTGCGCCGTCGAGGGCAGGGGATGGGCTGGTGCACAGCTGGCCGGCTGGCCAGGGCCGAGGAGCCCATCCAGAATTAAACCAGCGTGTGTCAGAATTGAGCATTTTCTAGAAATGAAAGTACAAATCAGGAAATAATAAGTGACTAGCCAAAAAATTGTGTTAGGAAAAAGGGTAGGGATTTCAAGTAGAACATCTTAAAATTTCAGACGGCTCAACAACTCTTTTTTAGTTACACAGTTGTGTACATACACGCACAGAAGGCGGAAGGATGGCACAAAACCCAGACTCCCCGACGGCCTGATGAAGCACCCACACGGGGATGCATCCAAACGAGGGTTTGCGGAGCATGGCGGGGGCAGGGAGAAAGCGAAATGAGAAGATAATGGAATATATTCTTTCTCTGTTTCTCAACGAGGGGGGGGTTTGCTATTTATTACATGTAATTACAGTTTGTTTTACAAAAATTGAGCTCAGATAACTACACAGTAAACTGCTTATCGATTTTCATGTGAGAGGTTTCTTTCATCCACTGTGGACTTTCTTTTGCCATGGGCCAGGCTAAGTTGGGGGGCACAGGCCAAAGTATCGTCTGAACACCCCAAGATTGGACGGGGGGTCCCTTTCTTTCCTTTCACTTTCTGTCCACCTCCTGCAAGTCCCTCCAGCACAGGTCGTCTGTCCCCTCCTCCCTGAGTTGAAAGCGACCTCCATCAGATTGAAATGGGCAAAAAGATAAATCAACAACCCTCGGCTGAACACAGCTAAAAGGGAGAGAGAAATTGCACTTGGCTTTGCACTCAATATATCAAAGTAATTTATGTCATAACCACTCTGCCAGCTTTCATACATATTCGGTTTTAAATAAAATCAATCTCTCCAAACCTGTAATAGCTTTCTTTGTAAGGGTCTTAAAAAAAAAAAAGGCACCAGAGCCTGGCTCCATTGGGAAGAGGACGGTTTGCTGCCTCCTAAAACTGCTCGTTCTAATGAGGTGTGGGGTTAAGAGACATTCCTCACACGAGTTAAGCGGTTAATGACCAGCAAACGCTGAGGATTAGATGGTTTAAGCTCACCCCTAACCAGGCAGGAAAGGGCTCATTGTGCAGACTTTTAGTGGGGGCACCTCCGAAACCAGATGGGGTGGGAGCCAACCCTGGGAGATGGGACCAACTGCACAGGGGAGTCCTGAGGACCCACGGGTGGATTGGCCACACAGTCTGTCTCGGGAGGCTTCCTACCCGGGAGAAGAAGAAGGGCGACCACCGGGTGTGAGCAGTTACTCACGGGGCCGTGAAGACAAACGCTGTCACGGCGTGACTGCTCTGTGCCCGTGATGTCCTGCATTCACAACGGCCCTGGGGGGTCCCTGCTCTCACCTTCCCCAATTCACAGGAAGGGGAACCGAGACACAGGGAGGTTTAGTCGTGTCCCATGGTCATCGAGCATCGAGTAAACAGCAAGCGGCCAAACCCGTCCAGTTCTGGGCAACCAGAGCGTCCCCATTCTCCTCGCCGCCCCCTTCTCATCTGCTCGATGCTGTGTACGGCGTGCCCTTTGGTTCCCGCATTGGCGCTACCGGACACACAGCATCATCCCTTTTTATGATGGGGAAATGGAGCCTCCGGGCCTGTCTCTGATTCCACAGCCCGTGATATTTCTTTAGCAGAGATTTTCCCAAGTGCTGGTAAAAGAGGGCAACCGAGAAATAGCATCTCGCCCCAATACCCTCTGCCACTGACTCGAGACACAGGGTGGCTGTTTGGTTCTCCTCCTGCCGGAGGCGTGGGCCAGCTCTATGAGGGCCTCCTATTGGGCAGCGCGACGCTGACAAAGGCGGAGACTGCACCTGGAAGTCAAGCGGAGGTGAGCACGAGGACACGCCAGCGTCACAGCGAGCAGCTGCGGCGACTCACAGCTCCGGGCTGGTGAAACCCTCTTGGCTTCAGGGCTGTCGCTCTTCGTGGGAACAGTAATCCTCACTCAGGAAGCTGGGGGATTAAATGAAACCAGGACCATGAACCTGTAGCACAGGGTAGGGAACCGAGCATTTGGTAAGTGGAGGGCATCCTGGCTGTTGCTGGTCATCTAGCCCTCCCCC